>NC_060213.1:42759166-43395833 GCF_021130785.1 Homalodisca vitripennis
GGGATGTCGCGTGTGAGCTAAGCGCATAAAAAAAGAAGATCGTACAAAAAAGTTAAATTAAAAGAACAATAGGGAAAAATGTGTGAATGTATTGTAAGTAAGTGATTGTATCTCTAATTTTAAATGTTTGCATCAGGAAATTTTGCCGAATTGGGTGCAGGGGACAATAACGTTTTATTAGGGATCACGAAGAAATATATGAGAAGATAGAATGAGTTCCCAAGTTGCTTATCTGTTAATCATAAAAATACTTTTAGATTTTGACAAATGCGGCAATTTTCCCTTGGGTGCCACCTCTTGCATGTTTGTTAACATTAATTTGATTATTTAGATTAGGGAACAGTGTGTGAACTGACGAGAATATTGTGGTCGAAATTTATATAAATTCTTTGCCCAGGATCTTGCCGGGATGCTGCCTTCTGTTCCTTACTTACTTCCTGAAACTACTCATCTGTTGTCCCTCCATGTGAAGGAGATCTTCAGAGATCTTCAATCAGTGACCTGGAAGCTAGCAGCTATTTCTTCTTGCTGTATCAGCTATTCTTCCTTCATTATTTCCTGAGTATTTCTTAATGTTACTCTTATTTTATGCTTACTTTGTGGAAAAGATGTAATTGAAAAATCTATAAATAATTATAAAATTAATCGAAATAAAACAGTATAATTGATACATGAAAACTTGTCAGATTGGTATTGAAAATTATTCATATTTACAATGAAATAACGAACGAAAGGAAAAAGCTATTTAAACTAAGCTTTTGTATGTACTAAGAGGTTGTCAGTTACAGCTTAATAACAACCTCATAAGCAATACAGTAATGTTTCAAAGGGTTAATGTTCTATTTGTTTTCTGCATCTGCAAAGGGGGTTTCTGCCCAGTATGTGTACATCAGTCTAGACATTTAACTTATTTTAAAACTACCTGATGACAAACTGGTTTTGTATTAGGAATGTTTAACCTTTTAGCTGTTTCACAAAGATTTATTGTCATTCCTGTTTTTGTGGAATACTCTTTCATGCCAACATCGTTGTGCAATAAATTTGCTGTAGTTTTTTTATTTTTTATATATTAGCATATGTATATACCTATATGTAGATAGTAAAAATTGTCAATACAAATAAAATTTCGTGTTTTTTATTTACATTCAGGAAAACATTTATAAAATGGTGAAGAGCCATAGATTTAAAGTTTACTGCCTTTTTTTCATTTAAACTGTTTAGAGAACATTTTAGAAACCTGTTCATTTAAGATGGGCCGATATCAAGAGCTGATCATATTTTTAAAAAATACACAAAGGCGATTGATTAAAAATATTAATGTAAAAATTTGTATAGCATCAGCTAGAGTTTTAATTAAAATAGAAAAAGCCACCAGTAGCTAATTTTCTGAATGAATACTGTATTACACACCACCATCAGGATTGATATTTGTTACAGGTGAACTGGGTATGGGTGGATGGGCCAGCAGGAACGCAATGCTGCATAGAGCTGTGCACAATCAACATGGCAAGAAAACACTTAAGCAAACAAACATGTTTAACTTTTTCTTTTAGGTTGAATTTGTACTGTTTTATTATTTGTTGAATTTTTCATTGTACAGATTGTACAGTTCCTATTTAATTTGATAATAAGAAAACCATCTTGCACCAATTGTTTCAGATAATCAACGCAGTGCTCAAAACAGTCCTTTTACCTCTAATAATAAAGATTAATAGAACATAGATTTAAGTAGTATTACATATTAAATATTTAGTATAGATAAGTAAGAAAATAAACATTTATTTCTTACACAATCAATCACAATCAATAAGTAAGAGAGGATTTAAGTTTTGAAATATACTACATCTGTTAACAATGTATTATTTTATTTAGACAATAATAAGGCCCAATTAAATTAATAAAACTTTAAATGAGACCAAATAACATGTCTTCTTTTTGGTCTTGTCAAATGAGTGACAGTTTTTTAAAAAACTTCAACTTTAGAAGTCCATTTATAATATTTGTAAACACTACCTGAAACTGACCAGTGGTATCAAATGAATTTGTGAAGTGAGCAGTATCACTTCATGGCTAAACTTTGATTAATATAGGTAAAAAGTCTTAACATTGTTTCCTTTTAAAGGTATTTCTAATGTTGTATGTTAAGATTAGTACTGTATAATGAACGTGGGAATGGCCAAAAGGGAGGAATAGAATAGTAAACGTGAGCAAAATCACATATTGTACTTTAGATCCTGACAATAACGGTAATTAAATTGTATAAGCTTTCTACTTTTGAAATGCACTTAATCTTTATTTGTAAAGACTACCAGAAACTGACCAGTGGTATCAAAATGAATTTCAGAAGTGAGCATTATCACTTCATGGCATAACATTAGTTTATAAGGGTAAAAAAGTCTTAAAATTGTTTACCTTAATAAAGGTATTGCTAATGTTGCATATTTCAGATTTCTACTGTATAATGTACATGGAAATGTGCAAGAGTGGAATGGAATTGTAATGTGAGCAAAATCACATATTTTACTTTGAGTCCTGACAATTAAGATAATTAATATTGTATAATGATTCAATGTTTAGAAGTGCATATTTAGTTGCAAACACTACCAGAAAACTGGCTTCATCAAATAAGTTTTCCGAAGTGAGCAGTATAACTTCATGGCATAATTCTAGTTCATACAAATAAAAAGTCTCAACATTGTTATCTGACAAAGATCTGCTAATGTTGTATATTCAGATTACTACTCCATAATGTACATGAAAAATGTCAAACAGAGGAATGGGAATTGTAAATATGAGCAAAAATTACATATTTTACTTTAGGTCCTAACAATTGATATAATTAATATTATATAATGATTCAAACGTTTGACGGGGATTTAATATTTATTTGTGATTGTAACCCCTATCTTAAACTAACCAGTGGTATCTGGAAGAATTTCTGAAGTGAGCAGTGTAACTTTATGGCATAATGTTAGTTTATAAAGGTCAATATTATTAGGTCAAACATAATTTACCTTATAAAGATCCTGATAATGTAAATTCAGATTACTTCTGAATGGTGTACCATGGAAATGGTCAAACAAAGGAATAGAATTGTAAATGTGAACAAAATCACATATTTTACTTTGGGTCCTAACAATTTATATAATTGATATTATATAATGCTTCAACGTTTGGAGTGCATTTAATATTTATTTGTAAACACTACCTAAAACTGACCAGTGGTTATCAAATGAATTTCAGAAATGAGCATTATCACTTCATGGCATGACATTAGTTTATAAGGGTAAAAAGTCTTAACATTGTGTTACCTTATAAAGTTATGTGCTAATGTTGCATATTCAGATTTCTACTGTATAATGTACATGGAAATGGGCATGAATGGAAAGGAATTGTAAATGTGACCAAAATCACATATTGTACTTTAGGTCTTGACAATTAAAATTATTAATTTGTACAATGCTTCTACTTTTGAAGTGCATTTAATATTTTATGTGTAAACACTACCTGAAACTGACTAGTGGTATCAAATGAATTTGTGAAGTGAGCAGTATCACTTCATGGCATGACTTTAGTTTTATGAAGGTAAAAAGTCTTAACATTGTTTACCTTATGAAGGTCCTACTAATGTTATATATTCAGATTACTTCTGAATGGTGTACATGGAAATGATCAAAGAGAGGAATGGAATTGTAAATGTGAGGCAAAATCACATATTTTACTTTGTGTTGTGATAATTAAAATAATTAATATTGTATAATGCTTCAACGTTTTAAAGTGCATTTAATATTTATGTGTAAAACACTACCTGAAACTGACCAGTGGTATCAAATGAATTTCTAAAGTGAGCAGTATCACTTCATGGCATGACTTTAGTTTATGAAGGTAAAATGTCTTAACATTGTTTACCTTATAAAGATTCTGATAAATGTTGTAAATTCAGATTACTACTGAATGGTGGTACATGGAAATGGTCAAAGAGAGGAATGGAATTGTAAATGTGAGCAAAATCACATATTGTACTTTGGGGTCATTACAATTAAGATAAATAATATTATATAGTGGTACACTAATTTAAGTGCATTTAATATTTATTCACAAATTCTAACTGAAACTCGTCAGTGACACTAAATATAAATGCTTAAATGGACAGTATGCTCTTTAACTTTAGTTAAGGGTTAGTGTTTACATTTGAAAAAAGTATATGCATGTTGGTTATTCATGGAAGTAGTGAAAGAGATGAAAAGAGCTATGAATGTCAGCAATATAGTTTATATGTAATATTGGCCCAGATAAAGAAGAAAAGTAATATAGTATGTGTCGTCAGTTGTTTAAGTGCAATCAATAATTATTTGTAAGTCCTACCTGGAACTAGGTATTGACATTAAGTGACATACTGAAGTAAAGCAGTATCATTTTATGTTATAACTTTATTTTAAAAGTAATATTCTGAATCCAGTGTATAACTGTGTAATAACATCCATGAAAATCGGTTTAAACTAAGAATTGTACTGTAATTTATGAGCAGTACCACAATATTGCACCATTAGTTTAGACAAGTAAGAAAACTGTTATTCATAAATGCTTTAACAGGTGTTTTACATTTATTATTTATTTCTGAACACTATCTGAAACTGGTCAGACACAACAGTATCAATTCATGGTTTAATTAACGTTTAATAATAGTAAGAAGTCTAACAGTATTTACCTTTTAAAGACACTGTGAATGTTACTTATTCTATGTAAAACTGTATTGTGTGTATATTAAAATGGTCCAAGAGGAGATATTCTAAAGTAAATGTGAGCAATATAACATAATGGTATTCTGTTTGTTAGACTAGTATTAAAACTATAATTCATCAACGTTTCCAAATTTGCGTTGAGTTCATTGTTTATTTTGTAAAAAACTATCTGAAACTGTTCTGTGACTAAATTAAATACTGAAGTGGAGCAGTATAAATTCATGGTATATCTTAAGTTTATAAAATTAGGACGTTTATTTGTGTTTAAGTTTTTTAAAGTTTACAAATGTATTTAAATTCAGTGTACAACAGTCCTAATGAGATAATTGGACTTTAAATGTGAGCAGTTTTACATATTAAACGGTATATCATTAGTATAGGCAGTTAAGAAAATTTATCATTAATAAATGCTTCATTAGTTATGCATTCATGGTTTAATTTTTAAACACTACCTGAAAGAGAAACAGTTCAGTAACAACATGAAATGTTAAAGTGAGCTAACATCACTAATAGCAAATATATTTTATAAAAGTAATAAGTCTAATAGTGCTTACTGCTTAAAATTCTATGGATTTTTAAAATTCATATTAACAATTGTATAAATGTACATGAAAAGTGTCAAAGGGAAGTATTGGACTGTAGCACTACCTTATTGTATCTTTGGTCCAGACAAGGAAGAAAATCAACATTGTAAAATGCTTCAATGTGCATATAATGTTCATTTGTTAACACAACTGGAAAAACTACCTAGTAAAACAATAGTGTCACTAATATAGATAAAGTTCTAAAGTGAACAGAATCACTTATATACACCAAGTACAGTTTAATTTAACAAAACAGTTCTTGTATTAAATTCGTACCAGCTTTGTTCTTATGTACCTCCTTTTTGAGTATAGTAGCTGTAGAAATTCCTGTCTTTTTACAGCAAATTTTAATATAAAACTAGAATATTTACAATTATTTTAAAGATGTTACAACACATGTCTCAAACATCCAACAGAATACATAGAAAATACCATTGATATTAGAATATAGAATAATTCTTAAGCAATGTATCAACCATTCTATATTATTATTACTATATAGTAAACATAATTTTAAAATTTTATTTTTGTATTTTATTATTTTAATTCCATAATAGAGTCAATGATTTCATATAATTTTTTAAAACTAATTTGTCTTTTTCAACTGATTAATCTTTTTGTTTGTAATTATTTAAATTATGATATTCTGATTAATCTAAAATGGCCAAATTAAAAAATTTAAACAGGGTGGTAAAATAAAATATTTAATAACTGGTGATTTTATTAAGTAAATTTTTATTATTTTGTATGATTAAACGAATTTATTAAACTAGACTTGCAATATTTATTGGAATCCCCTTACTCCTGGACATAGAATTTTACTATTAATTAGTGAGTAGTAAAGTGAGTTTTCATCACTTAATATGATTATCCAATAAAACTAAATTTTACTGTGTGTCAGGGATACTACTAGATTCAGTTTTTTTCCCCAGTGACATTCCTTTGATATATTCCTAGTTTGTGTGTGGAGTGCTGCTATCATTTTTGAGCTACAGGTAAGAAGTGATACTGGACATGGGTTGTAGCCAATGAAGTTCCTGACCTAGTGTGGTGAAGTGAGATTTTCTGGCGTTTTGGTATACTATTGATTTTTTATCACTATGCATTGTCTTCAGAGATAATTCTTGCATGAGTGTTATCTGAGTGGTAAGATAAAATTATTGGATCCCTGTAGAAGGGTAAGATTCTGCACCTGATCAGATGGGTGTTAAAAGAGAAGAAGTTTTTGCTTGCAAAAACATCTAAATATGATGCCAGTACCTACTTAAGTAGTAATATTAAATCACAATTTATTAACCTTGGAATGAAAGAGCTTTGCATACTATTTACATGTTGCACACATATTTTTGTGTGTTAATACAATTTTAAAATATATAACAATAAAAATGTTAAGATTATATTTATTTTTTATTATATTTAAGGCGAAATCTAAACATTTATGAATGGAATAAAAAGAGGAACAAGATGAAGCTTTCCTAAGCTGTAGTCAGGATTCGAATTTTGAATTAACATTAATTTAGAATATGAATAAAAAAATAAATTCAAAAATGCATAGCTACGTATACTGTTAAAACTAAATACACACTGTACTTCACTATTTCTAATCACGAAATAGGCCTACTTTATTGCGTAAAATTTCTCAAATGCCTAAGATTAAAATAATATTTTATAATGTCAAGATTAAATCGGGTTTATTAGTGTTCTTAAGTCTAACTTATGCCAAAATCAATTTTCAACTATTTAAAAGCCTATAAAATCTACACATTTTGTCTAAAACGTGTGGAATCTTTTTGTAAAACGTTAAAAGTAAAACTGGGACTAAATTGATTTTAATATACCATGAAAATCTAAAGTTCCTTTCAATATAATATAATCTTTAATGCCAAATTTTGTCAAGATCAGATAATAATGGGGGCGTCATATTTTAATTTCAATTAGATGGAATGTATTGTAAACTTTAACACGAATCGGTTTAGAGAAAAAGTTTGTGTTTGTAATCATTTTAAGGATTTAAAAATATTTAGTAATTTAATCAAGGAGTGATTTTGAAGAAAAGCTTTAATGGTTTTCAGTAAAACAGAGGAATCTATATGACTATTTACTATTTTACACCTCCGTGATAAACGGATGAACGTCGATGTCCGTCCATTCGTTTGCTTATTATATTCTCAAAAGTATGGAAGCACATTTTTCTGAACACTTTTCTTTGACTATCAGTTAACGACTTATATGAAAATTATAACACTTCTATTTCATAGGAATGATATGTATGCTGTATGTATGATATCAAATACTGAGTGCCGATTAGTTTAGTTATGAAATTATGAGGGTATACAAAAGGGTAAGTTTGATATAGACGCCACATAGTAATGCCTATATGCTATATGTAAACAAAAGCGGGTCTAACAATTAAAAAAAATTCCCACTCCTTTGAAGGGAAGGGTTGGGTAAAATGGGTGATGGCAGTATAATTTATAGGATTATATAGTGAAATTCTTTCAACCAAAATACAGTAATGGAAATAGAAATATCTTAAAATATTTGAATACAACTCTTGTTTAATGTCCAAACTTGAAAAATTTTACTTATAACACTACTAAACTACACGTAATAAACTGTTAGAACAGTTTTAGTCACTCCACTAGAAACCACAGGCAGTATTTTAAAATATAGGCAATTTCGTAATAATACCAAAATAAAAAAAAGGCTTAACAATAAACTGTAATAACTTTACATTATGTATACGAATGAAGCTTCCAGAGAGTAATTATTTATTAATTTATGATGTAAGGAGATAGCATTTAGTAACTTGTATCTTTCATGTATAGTCTACTAAAACCGTCCATATTTTTATTTTCAAGTTTTTCTTTTGGCCTTGGAATATCCATTTTTTCTGTCAAAATCTTACCAAAACTGTGGTCACACATTTCTTTAAACTTCTAAAATATTATTCCAACCAGCAGTCCTCGCCACGTTATTAGGACTAAGTATGTATTTTTTTACATTTTCCGTTTACAGAATATTCGAAATCTAAAGATATAAACGCTGTAAACAATTCCTACTGCTGTTGAATTTCAAAAGCTTGAAAGTTTATATTTAAAGTGGTACATATCCTTCAACTATATAAATATGCAAGAAATTGAGTATTTATGTCCATCAGATGCAATAAATCACTGGTAAAAGTAAGCCAACAAATGAATATTGATATATAATAAAACCAACTGATTACCAATTGATTTGACTAGATTATTTCCAAAATTAAAATGTATAAATAAAAGTTCCAAACATACTTACGGATAATACAATTAGTAACCTAACATTGCCATCACTGTGGTCGTTAAGATTGAAGATCATTAACATGAAACGGACACCGTGAACATTTAGACATTGTATTCGTAATCACAAAGGTATGTTACGTGCGTGTTGTTTATTTGAGTACAAACTACAGAGTCACAACATTTAATAATATTTAATTTTTTTAGTTTTACACTTTCAGATAATCGGTACAGTATATCTGGAGTTTGTTGACTAGAGAGATGCGGTACAATACACAATACTCGTATATTGTGTACAAAAATATTTCTCAATGGTAAACGCTACAAATTAACTTCAGTTATAACTAACCATCAAGCACTATTTTAAAAGTGTATATAAAGCGAAACAAACCTTAAAATCAAATCTATTAAAGTATAATTAATCTGAGTTATGAAACGCGCCTGCAGGTGAACGACGCAAACTACTTGCAGCTGCACGCGGCAATGGATGTCCAACTGCAGGTTTAGACTGTACTCCTGGACTCTATGCCACTGGACTTACTGAGACTGCTGTATTTTAATAATATTTCAGAACTGGACTCAGTGATACCTGGACTTTATGAAACTGTGTTATATTTTAAATTAATATTAGAGACCTGGACTTTGTGAAAACTGGACTTTATGAAACAAGCACTTTATTTAATGTAGTTTTTTGCTGGAAATTCAGACCTGGACTTAATGAAAACTGGACTCAATGCAACCCCCCCCCAAGGGGATAGTCGTTTACTGGCTCTCACCTGTAAAAATATTCTTATTATCATTAGCAGAGGTTAAATTTGGTTAGTTATTTAGTTTGTGTTAGTTGTGTCTTACTAACACATGACTTTAAGTATAATCCATTATTGCTAGTTCCACAAGAAACAATAACAGTGATGCCTGGCGTCACAATAGATGAGTCTTATCTCGGTGGCGGTGGTAAATCTGTCCATTTGCGTCTTCTGTACAACCTACGTACTTAGGCTCTCCGATATGTTATGTATACCGGATATTACTACTCGTCCTTTTAACTGCTAAACCCGTTGACAGTAATTTCTACTTGTCAGGGTGCTATGATAAACTTTTTCTTAGCAAGGTAAACATTAATGTTTTAATTTTTCTTTAAAACTCCAGTGGTTATAAAATTAATTCTTTTATAATCAAGAATTTATAAGTACAAATCAGTGTAACTTGCAATTTATTAATTAGTATAATTCAATAATAAAGATTTATTTAATTATTGTTTAAAATAAAATTACTCTGGAATTCACATTCAAGATAAGCAAAGCTTTGTATTTTACTAGTTGAGATTTAGCAATGCTTATCACTCGAAAACTGGTCAAATGTATTTCTGACTGGCTGCCCAATATTTTAAGAACGAGCTTATCTATTTACTTAACATTTGTATAAAGCTATCTTTTACATAGCTAGCATACAGTAACATTATTGTGTGTATATATACCATGATTTTGTAATGTGTTTGAAAAACTTTCAATAAAGAAAGTTATATAAACGTATACAGGTTATAATAATAACATAACGTTATAATAACATAGGTTACCAGACAGATATATTATTAAAGAGGACTTTTATAAATACGCAAAACTTCTTAAAATATTTCTCACTCAAATGACATTTGGATCTCGTAAATTTCCTATCGTTATTTGTTACAACAATAATTGTAAAAAACCTATACAAACATAATTATATAAAAATTAACTTTTTTTACATGCTGCATAGGAAAAACCCGAAATACAACCGCCCCTTTTACATCACACATAGTAATTTACAAACATTGAAAAATATATCTCTTTATTGCGTTATTTTAAAATATTGTTGAAAATTTTGAAAATATTAGCTATCATATTGTAGTCTACTCCTGAAGTTGTATGCAATAACTTTATTTACAAAATCGCACTGTAAAGGTGAAACAAATATTTGAAGACACGCTGCCTCGAAGTTTACTTAAATAAAACTTACGGTTGTAAACGGTTGTAAACTGTTTCAATGCAGCCAGCAATGCACAAAAAGTCAAGCTAAACAGAATCGAATATCAGAAACTTTGAATCATGTTTAAAAGTAGAGTTCCAGTTTTGAAACTAGTTACTCAAACGCACCTCCAGGCGAAAGGTTTATTTTTTATTCCACAAAACAACAAGAGGAAAAAATACTTCAAACAATTACTTGTAATTGATTTGTTCCCTTTACCTAATCATCATCAATTGTTTACAAAAAAGGGCATAATTTTTTTACACAATAGTGTTTAAATCGTTACATTTAAACAAAAACAATGTATCAATTTAAAGTATTAGCTTAATATTGTCATGCCTCCTGCTCAGCTGGGGCGAAGGGGGTGTACTCAGGAACCAAACGCAGCTCAGATTACAGCAACTTTATTAACTTAAACAACAACACTTCCGAACCCACGGACACCACGCGTCACGACCATCACTAGGCTAAGCCCTACACTAGATCGGCCCTCAGGGAGCTCGGACGTCCCGCTCGCGCCGGAGTCCTCTCACGTACACACCGCCTCGGGCGCTCACCTTGCTGACCTCCCCCTCCAGTACTTCCAGACGGCGGGAACATGGGCCCCGACGTCACACACCCCCAGCCAAATTAAGGGTGGTTGTTGGGGTGGAAGCCATCTAGGAGTTCTTCTTCTTCATTCTTCCAGGCCCTGGCAGCTGGTCCCTTCTTTGTGTTCAGCTGGGCGGCTGGGTCACGTGCACAAGTTACCATGGCGTCTACCCTCACGTTTCGCCGCGTATCGCTAACAGTGTGGCTAGCGGTCGGGGTTCTCCAACAGTCAATAGTTGTCTTTAGATGTGGAGGAAACACATGGGGAACAACGACTTTGCGGCAGCCACTTCTCAGGGACAGTCATTTACACTGGCACATAAAGTCTCTGGCGTTGGGACGGCTCGATCACACATAAAGGCTTTAGCGTTGGGACGGCCCCGATCACACATAAAGTCTCTGGCGTTGGGACGGCCCGATCACGAGCCTCAGTCGTTCGCTCCCATCGGTACCGCTTCACTAATACATTTCCAGGGAAAGTTTCATTAATTTTAATGTTATTCCAGAAAACAGGCAATGAATCGTTCCTCACAAAGGTTTGCCTTCTACAAAAACATGTTGTCCTACGAGAGCCTATCTACCTACTCTAGTTAGCAATGCTTGCTATTGGTGTAATCGCATTTATTTGATAGAAACATTAGTTCATAGAAAACTTACTCTTAAATACCCGCGGTGGTGTCCATTCCCTTATATTATACATCTATCCTTACGTGTAGGTATATTCGACATTTTATATTAAAAATACATTAATCAACTTTACATGTCTTTATAATTACTTGAAGCGAGAAATTATAATTGTATATGAATAAATGAGTTTATGACACATTCCGGAACCATTCAGCTGTTCTGTGCGAGTCATACAAAACAAAATATATTAATCCTCTATATTGCCCTTTCTTATGATCTAGTACAATGACGATATTCCAATTCAAACATGATAATTTTATTAATAGAAACTATTTACCAAATTACTAACTAGTACATTAATCCTTATTATCTACCCATACTATAACTTAATATTGCAAAAACACTTTTTTATAGATAATAACCTTACAAAGTGGATATTATTATAGGGGACCCAAACTAAATAATTGTAATTATAAGTCCACGACAAGGCTATTCTAGATATTTGACATCTTCCTACTCATTAACATAGACAAGTGAAACAAACTATAGTAGGACATTATAAGCGTAACCATGTACTACAGGATACAGATATTTTACAGTGCAAGAGGTGGTACAAAAGTTTTGTAACTGAAGTTGGGCACAGCGGCAGTGTCTACGTGACAAAAGTAGCTGTGGTCAGCAGTAGCCGTCCGGCCTCTCTGGTCACCTGACCTCTCGGGTCACCGGCCTGGCTCTGAGCTACTGGACTTCCCACCGGTGCTCTAAGACTTAGCATGAAAGGACTTCGTTTTTCAACAAAGCTCTTATCTCTTAAATTTTATTCTTTACATACATCTAACTACCTTTTAACATAACTACCTCAATACCACACAAGAATATGTTAATAGCTAACTATACCCGAACGACTTATAAGTTACTTTGTATGCATTGACAAGTTAATACTTGATTATTTATATTCCCCAAATTACAAAAAAATTACAAAAGTAATTACTTAGTTCTTAACATTGGTTAGCATAACCATATACAACATTTGGTTTCGTATACGGTGTTACAATCTTAGAAACTAACTTGTCAACGCTTAATTCATAATTACGTTAATGACAACTGGAAGGACAACATAAATTATTATTAAATGTTTTACATCAGTGTTATAATACAATAGGCAATTACATTTTACTAACAAATTATTAATGTCGTTGCGACGTACCAATTCCTCTTAAAACATTAAGTCTTAACCGAATCTAGGAATTCTAAAACTATTTCAGGGTCCCCTGTATTTACAGAATAATTATGAGTTTTACAATTTAATTATTATTAGTCAAAATCAACTTCTAACCATTCCACGCTGATATTGGCGTATGTATACGTACCGCTGAAAACAGAACATGTATTTCACCTAGTCAATCAATAAACAGTTTTGAAATATAAACTCTTATATTAGCTAATACTCATATTCACTCACATTCACTCTAAGTGGCCACTCGGTTTTTTTTTCATTCAAACACTTTTCACACTCCCCTCATTTTCATTCACACACTGCACTTACATGTTTTACGAATTCATGATAACAATAATCTCCTGAAATAATATATTTTATACATTTTATTAATCATAACACTATAACGTTCACAGTTATACAGTTTACCTCGAAGTTTACCTATGGTCACGAACTTGGTCCCACCATTCAAGAGTGATTCTCAGCTCCTTTCCATCGACCTCCGTGATAGGTAAGTTCTTTGGCAAGCCATCGTCTCTGACGTCACGTTTGGAGGTCATCGCTATGTCGTCGCCTTTTCGTCTCGATACCTTGGATCTCCAGTTTACCCATAATCCCACGACGTACCGACAACCAATCAGAACAAATATTATTATAATGCCACAAAATAAATCCACAATAAAATTGTTCCTGATTCGGGGAGAATATTTCATTTTCTGCTCTCACAAATGCTCCTATACCTAAGCCTACTAGATGGGGATTTCTCACAACAATTATGGTTAGTAAACAAAAATAAATGGAGTGCAGCACGGCTGACAGTGATGTATACATGTCCCTCTCCGCTGACAAAACCTTAAGCGTCGGGCTCTCTAACTTTCTATGTTCTGAAAAAGATAAATTCCAGTGCGGCAGCTGACTAGGCCATTCGTTGTCTAAGCATTCGTCTAGTGTCTCGAAAGTGCTGAAAACATGATTAATTTTAGAGGTGATTTTCAAAGTTTTTAATTTTGACCACGAAGCTGGAAGTATGTGTGCCACAGCTAACTTATCCGCTTCCTGCCTACACGGATAGCTTTCTGAAACCAAAATGTGGGAGTCAGCGACTAAGCTACAATCACACGGCACTCTCACGTGTAGTGCACCCAGGCTCTTACGCTCTGTTATCTTAACTGTAGTGTTCGAAGTGTATCTGCACACAAACTCTAAATGCTCAACAATATGGGTTAGTACATAGGTGAAGTCGTCTATCTGGGTGATAAGTGGCACGTCACCTGACACACATGAAAATACACATAGTGAGCTCAGCTCTTGTATGGTCGCACCCATAAATGTTTTTTCTAGGGCAACGTGAACCGGACACAGCATCACCGGCGTATCTAGGGACATAGCATAGTGGATTAATATTCGGCTGACAGTGCTGCAAGGCTGCTCCCTGTATCACTACCATACTGTCTTCACTGTTGACCAAAAATGACGTTTCCTGCTTAATGGTACAAGTCTGGTTATTCCACGCAAAAGGTATTATTAAAGGGGTATACAATCTTCATTGGGACGTAAGTTTCTTGATTGGAATCTGCAAATTTTATTAAGATTGAGTTACTAGAAATTACACAATCAGCTATTTCTAACTTAAGGTATTTAGACACTTCCTCCACTGGTATCGCTAGGTCATAGCTGTCCGCTTTTAATGCAACTGTCAATTTTGTTAAATCCTCTCTTAGCTTATCTACAGTTACTATAGGAATTCGGTATCTTCCCCTCTCGACATTGACTCAATATCTCTAGGCGTGTAACAAGTTGTAACAATTGTAACTGACGTACTGTATGGTGCGCGCTCACCTGTAACAAACTAAAACTCTTGTGATCATTTCTCTGTTCGTTTGTGAATTCCTGCTTCTGAAATCGATCGATTAACTTGGTTATGTTAACGCCAACATCCACGACACGTGCGAAGGTCCTCTCTAACTTCTGCACTGTAATTCTTCATACCTAAATTGACATTCTCTATTTCTGAAAAGGCTTCAGTTACTTGCTCACTTAAGCTATTTTCAAATTTTGACATTAAATAATGATTAGTGAATAAAGGTTTTAACTGTCGTTTAGTCGTTACTCCACAGCACCAATGGGCGAAATCTCCTATCACACTTAAACTCCTCTGGACTCTAGCAGACATACTATCGGATTAAATACAATAGGATTATATACATCGGATTTCCCACTGAGGCTCGAGTTCAGCCATTTCACTTGCTGTCCTATTCTTTTATGGGCCTGAAGAATCCATGCGAACAACATACATTGGGGATCATTTAATACTCTGTTACAAAAACCATTATTCTGTGGCAGTGACAAATGAGCCATATCGACCTCTGGCAACACACTTTGATACACTCGAGGAACTGATGTCTCGTACATCACCATCTCGGGTATCTCTTTCCAGTACACCCCTGTAGTTACAGATATCGGCACGCGGGTGTCGCTGTGCATCCCGGTAACTGCGACTGCAAACAAAATACACTTACACGTAACTAGATACATCACCGCTATCTGGTATTCCATAGCCGCTCACCTCGTTCCTGTCTCTGTCAGGACTTAGGTACACACACAAGTAACACAATTAAACAAGAAATACAATGTTTAAACACTGTACGACAAATAGCAATTATTTGAAAATTATTAAATCAGTTGTGAGAATAAACGTACATGAATATATATAATGAACCACGATTATGGGACTCAGGTTGTCTTCAGTTCACTTATGTCCACGCGACACCGACACTAACCGAACTAATTCTCCTCAGCAAGGTCTTCACACTCTCCCCTTCCGTTCGAACTTTGATCTTGCTGACGGCACGTTCATAGTTCATTCACCGGCTATTTATTGTCGTGGAGCACACCTTCATGAGTTCCTCATTTCGTGCACTAATGTTAAGGTTTTACTACCACTCACTACAATTCACAATAAATTGGAAAGTCCAAAAATTGAACATGGTCCTACATTAATAATTATTAATCTAACCTTTTACTAAATATTATTTACAACTACTTTTAGTCCATTTTTTTTTGTTTACCATAACCCTCTCACAGTGTCCTAGGGTAGTACCGCTTCAGCCGACTAACGTGAATTGTGTCCTGGAACGGAGGCTTCTTTCCTTTGGTGACTAGTATCCACGTATTTCACGTCCGATAGCTTAGCCTCGACCTGGTATGGTCCATACCATCTGTGTAGCAGCTTAGTCGATCTACCCTTCTTGCGGATGGGAGTCCACACCATTACTTGTTCCCCTGGTTCAAATTCCACATGTCGATGGGTCCTATCAAACCTCTGTTTCTGCTTCTTCTGTGTACCGCTGACTATCTTCTGTACGTCTTCACGGCACTTCTGAACTCTCTCCAGCACTTCCTCGACTTGTGGGTCCTCTGACGCATGTTGGCGTAGGGACACGTCTATGGGGAGTCGTGCTTCTCGACCATACATAAGGAAAAAGGGTGTGTGTCGAGTTGTCTCTTGTACAGATGTGTTATAGCTAAAGCAAGTAAGGCTTACATACAAATCCCAGTCTCTCTGGTTAGTGCTGACATAATTCGACAGCATTTGGGCCAAAGTACCGTTAAAATGTTCTGTCAATCCATTACACATGGGGTGGTAGGCAGTTGTAAATACTGGTCGTATTCCCAATCCTTTTAACAATTCTTTTCACCAAGGAGGATGTGAAATTCGTCCCCCTATCTGACAATATCTTCTTTGGGCATCCGAACTTACAGATTATCCTGTTTTACTAGGAACTTCGCTGTTGTTTCAGCAGTCGTGGTTCTCGTTGCCTCGGCCTCTGCCCACTTTGTGGCGTAGTCTACTGCTACTATTATATACACATTCCCTTTCGCTGACCTCGGAAACGGTCCCAAGAAGTCCACTCCTATGGTATCTACTGGCTGTCCCACGGGAATAGGTTGTAAGAGCCCTGCGGCTGCTCGTTTGGGTGTCTTGCGACTCTGGCAGTCCGGGCACGTTTTTACCTATCGTTCAACTTCCTTAACCATATTTGGCCAGTAGTATCTGCTTTTTATCTTGAAGGATGTTTTACTGAACCCCAGATGGCCGCCAGATAACGGACTGTCATGACATTCAAATAACACCTCATCTCTGATACTTTTTGGGATCACTAGTAACATCTTGTGACCTACATGTGCGACATTCTTCTTATATAGTAACCCGTCTTCAACCATAAAGCTGTTAGCCAACCGTCGATCTGCGCTAGCTGCTCCGTCGGGGTCTTGAACTGCTTCTATTATCCTCTTGCAATCGGGATCTTCTCTCTGTAGACTGGTGAGATCTTTCAGGTTAATTGCTAACATTGGGATATCATTGGTCTTGTCCTGATCCTCCGGATCGTCTACCCCTCCGTGATTTCCTTGATAGACAGTCTGGTACCACGTGCAAATCTCCCTTGCTTGTGTTTAATCTTGTAGTCAAATTCCATAAGTTTGAGAGCCCAACGGCCCAGTCTGCCCGATAGGTCTCTGTTCTTGTCTAACCAACATAGCGGCGTGGTGGTCCACCACTATAGTAAACTTTCGGCCCCACAAGAACTGCCTAAAATGTTTGCGCCGCCCAGACCACAGCGATGCACTCTTTCTCAGTTGTAGTGTATTTCTTCTCGGCGTCCGATAACCTTCGCGAACCATACGGCTACTGGAAACACTGTCTCTCCATCCTTTTGCATAAGGGCTGCGCCTACTCCTTGGTCACTCGCATCAGTGTGCAACTCAATGGGCAACTCTGGGTCAAAATGTCTCAGAATTGGAGCTGATGTCAGGCGCTCCTTCAGATCTACAAAGGCTACCTCCTGTTCAGGACCCCAATGGAATCTTACATCCTTCCTGGTAAGATGGACTAAAGGACCAACTACCTTAGAGAAATTCGGCACAAAAGATCTGTAATAATTACACATACCAATAAAGGATCGCAGAGCTCTTAGTCGTCTTGGAGCCTCAAAGTCTTTTACTACTTGAATCTTGTCAGGGTTGGGACTTATACCTTGGGCGTTTACCGTATGTCCTAAGATCTTGACTTCGCTATACCCGAACGAACATTTGGTTGGATTAAGAGTCATAGAGGCTGATCTAAGCCTTTCCAAGACCTGCCTTAATCTGCTCAGCATGTCATCATATGCTGGTGCCATGACCAATACGTCATCAAGGTAAACCAGACAGCTCCCCCATTTCAACCCTGCTAGTACCTGGTCCATACATCTCTGGAACACCGCTGGGCTAGTCTTGAGTCCAAAGGGGGTACATTCCCACTCCCAAAGGCCGTGTGCCGTTATAAAAGCAGTGTTGTGCTTATCCTCCTCCTTAATTGGTATTTGCCAATAACCAGAGTTCATGTCGAGGGTGCAGAACCATTGACATCCGTTCAAGTATGTCAATATATCTCCAATTAATGGTAAGGGATACGCTAGATCTTGGATACATAGGTTCAATTTACGGTAATCTACACAGAACCTCCATGTGTCGTTCTTCTTCTTTACGAGTACAACTGGGGGATGCGTAAGCACTGTTACTTTTCCGGATGACTCCTTTCGTTAGCATTTCATCCACCTGCTCCCTGATAATCTCTCGCTCACGATGCGACACCCTATAGGGAGGTTGATGCACTGGGGTATCGTCAGTGAGCGGAATGGCCAGTTCACACACGTTTTGTTCGTCCTATTTGAGATTTCTTCCAGGCAAAGCGGTCTCTAAACTCTGTCAGCAGTTTAAGTAGGGCTTTTCTTTTCTCTGGGGATAAATTGCGGATTTAATATCTATGTTCGCCTCCTCAAGCTCGCTCTTTTCTTGTCTTGCTCCCTCGACTTCGCTGGTCGGTTCTTCTCGCAGTTCACAGATTTCATATACCTCCGCTAACACACTTCGCCTCTTTGTAGGGCACCTTTTATCATCTGCCAGATTCATCACCAATACTTGGTTAGGTGGCTCGGCGTGAGTCAATCCGTAGGGCAATAGAACAGATTTTTCTCTAAATATTCCTTCCTTTGGTTCCATAACTCCTAAAGTGGGCAACAAAACCTTCATACTTAATTTTCAGGAGTCTTCTGACTTCTTGGAGGGAGTTTCAGTAGAATCATCACATATTACTCTCGCCTGTATCTGTTGTCTTTCTTCAAACTGTATGTGCTTCAACCACGAGGGGTCTGGAGGTGGACGCAAATACTTGGCGTCTTTTTCCGCGCTGAGGAAATCTACTGAGATTTTTCTTCCGTTGGCGATTATAAATTGGGCTCTTCTCCTCGAGAAATCTATTGTTTTACCAAAACTTCAGGTGGAAATCGTTACCCAGGATACAACAGTCACCCACTCCTTTTGGCCACAAACACTGGGAACAATATCACACAGTGGCTGATTTCTAAGATAATTTCTATTCTACCCAAAATCTGTACCGGCTTATCGGTGGCTGTCTTAACATTCATTCCTTGTACTGCTTTAATCCTGTCTCTCACGTTGGCTACCAGATTCTCATCAACACAACTCACACAGGCCCCAGTATCTAATATTATTGGCATTGTCCTCTGATTTAATTTTCCTTTTATTTCCAATACTCCCACGGTTCTAACAGTACTGGCCTCGGGACGAGGGAATTCCTTGGGTATTAGCGTGGGTAAAATCTCCACGGCGATTACTCATGGCGTGGATTACGGTTGTATCTCCTCCATGTGTCATACCATTCTCGGCGCTCATGTTCTTGGCACAAGACGCTCATCCTCTGTTGTTGGGAGCTCATTCTAGCGGAACCACTCGCTCCCTGATTTAGTGGTTCCCTCTTTCGTTTCCCTGATTTCCTGAGCGACAGGCAACAGCATAATGACCGGGTCTATTGCACTGGTAGCATATCACTCGACCGTCACTAGTTCTTCCACGATTCGAGGTGGAGTAGGCTCCTCTTGCTCTCCCTCGGTTCCACCTTCCATACTGTTCACCATCTTGTGCTCTTCTTTCCCTCGGAACTTCGAACTGAACCCTTGGCTGTTGCTTATTGTTCTCAGTCATGCGGCCTCGTGTATCTCGATTCTTCTCCTGCTGTTCTAGAAGACGCATGCTTAACTTGGCAAATTCAGATGTTAAGTTTTCTAGTTTGCTTTCTAGCTCCTGTGTTCTTTCCGTCTTGGATGGCTGACTGGCGTTCCCTGTAGTTGTCGCCTTTGATGAGACTTCCCCCAGTAGGTGGTCTACCCGCTGTCCAGCCATGAAACGTGCGGTCTGGATCTTCCTTACGTTAGCCAGTAGGCTTTCTAGAGTGTCATTGGTCATCACCATCACTTTCTCCAATAGAGATGGCCTTAATCCTCTTAAAACATGTTTGATCTTAGTTCTCTCGTTCATTCCGGGGTCCACTTTTGAACATAAATTTAACACATCTTGTACATACGATTCTACGGGCTCCTCCTCCCCTTGCATCCGCATCCGCAAGTCGGAACTCCATCTGTTCATCCCAAGCGATTGCTTTGAAACGTATCCTTCATTCCATTCTTTACCCGCTCCCAGGTGATATTGGCTCCTAAAGATTGCTCTAGGTTTTCGTACCATTTCAGAGCGGCCCCTTCCAGGTAACAGGGGAGAATAACCAACATCTTATCCTCGTTCCAGCCATTGGCCTTTGCCACTCTTCCAAATTGGGCTAGATACTCCTCCACGTTGTCCTCCATTCCGCCCCTGAACTTTCCTGGAGTAATAACAGGCCCCTGGCTTCAGCCATAGCTTCTACTTCCTCTTCACCGTCAGGACCACTACCAGGTAGGGGAATTAAATCTACTTCAGCTACGGTTCTTACTTCCTCAAGATGTCTTTGGGGTTGTCCTGGGTCTTCGGGAACCTCACTAACTGATGTCAGCCTTGACTGACTTCTTGTTTTCACACTAAACTTGATGTTTGGGGACGACATACGATTGCTCCACCCTATCACGAATTAAGATTTAAATAAAAACCAAATCAGAACAAAATTTAAATCAAAACAAAATCAAAATCACAATCACAATCCAAATAAAATCAACAATTTAAATATACATATTCCCCTGAACACAAGGGTTATTCAAAACACCACAACATATTAATGCCCGCGACAGTCGTCGTATCCAATTGGGTTTGACCTGGCCTACCCATGGACAAGCTCTTTTTTTTTTTTTTTTTTTTTTTTTAACCACTTTATAACAACACAAACTATTTCTCAAAATTATTCTATTCACCAATAAAAAGAAACAGCTTTGTTTACATCACGGGTAGGTTGCCTCCCTTACCGGTACCTTGGTTCGACGCACTGTGGCTGCTAAGTAGGCTACTCTTACAACAACTACTAAATTATGTTCGGCTTACAAGCTACGAGAAAACAAATAAAATTATTTACTCCAAATTACACTTTGCTTTCAAAAGGTAACTACAATTATTTGGATCAAAAACTAACTTACTCTCTTGTTCATTCAATCTACATTTTTTTTCAACTTAATCAATTTACTAAAAAAAAACAATCCGAATTTTAAAAAGAAATATTCACTATTATATTATATTACTATTAAATATTATATTACTAACCTGGGATCGTTAATCCGTCTTTGGTTCTGGATCACCTCAGGATACCCGGCGCCTCCACCAATTTGTCATGCCTCCTGCTCAGCTGGGGCGAAGGGGGTGTACTCAGGAACCAAACGCAGCTCAGATTACAGCAACTTTATTAACTTAAACAACAACACTTCCGAACCCACGGACACCACGCGTCACGACCATCACTAGGCTAAGCCCTACACTAGATCGGCCCTCAGGGAGCTCGGACGTCCGCTCGCGCCGGAGTCCTCTCACGTACACACCGCCTCGGGCGCTCACCTTGCTGGACCTCCCCCTCCGGTACTTCCAGACGGCGGGAACATGGGCCCCGACGTCACAATATATACTATTCTGTATTAAATTTCTCTTGGCTGCTTTATTTCACAAATTAGGTTCAATATTGTCAAAATTGCCATTTAAACCTGTGAGAAATTTTAGTATATCTTATGATACAACTTATTTTAAAATAGTCCACAACCTTTTAATTTACGAACAGTTTTTAATAAATTTTGCAGGAAAGCACAAATATTGTGGGATTTTTTCCGAGCATCGGCGTGGAATTTATATGTCATAATTGATGTAAGAATATTTCCATAAATATTATGCCAAATATATTATTAAAACATTTTCTGCATTATTTATTTAATTTAAGTCTTTTAAAATTTCTATTCTAACAACACAGAAAAGATCCTTAACGATTCTGAATTATATATTTTTAGTATTCACTAAATGGCCTTACAAGTTAGAACTGGTAGGTGCTCATCTGAAGGGGAATGCAGATAGCATGTTTGTTTTGATTGTCTGAAACTTGTCTAATACACTGCTTTCGTCGTCACAGATTTCGATTAAGAAAGCTCAAACTCTACAGGATGTAAAACATATTCTGCATGATTGCTTGTTTCACGACTCGGTATAAACCAGAAACCTTTCATGATATACATTACATAGAAGCGCTAGAAATTAGAAATATATCTTTATATTTAATCATATGATGGTTTATTATCTCATATCATCAGCCGGTTAGTACAGAGGTAGAAAAACTTACCTTAATTTTTTTCCTCCGTAGCAACATACAACTCTTCTCATAAATGTAACGGGACGAATGTACGAAACAAAAAGGACTAATAACGATTGTGGGAATGTCTAGAACTCTTGGAAGTGCTAATAAATCGCTAATTCGAGCTGTATATTCCGAAGTGATGTTAATAAATTTCTACAAGAAAACTAAGCGAATGTGGCAAGTGCATTGATTTAAAAAAACATGTTGTGATGATAATTATTAGTAATCTGTTATTTATGCTGTATTTGAAATTGATATGAATCAGAAGCTAGTGCAAAGGTCCTTTTAGGACTCCTTCATGAGAGTTTTGTTACTGTTGATACTAACTGAAAAACATGAGATTGCATTTTATAGTCGACAGAAATTCGTGTTACCTAAGTTATGCTCAAGTACATTATTTTCGGGTTGCATTGCTAGTCTCAATATATTTTTTTATGAAATTGTGTACTAAATGCTTTCATTAGGCAGGTTTATCAGATATCATAGTTTATCTCAAAACTGCAACTTAAAAACGTTTGTGTGTGAGACTTATATAGTATGCTAATGTTAGCAAGAAATCTCAAAGCAAGTCGTTAATTCTAATCATTTAAAATTTTTGTTAACTTAATATAATTTTAAAAACAATGTAGTTCCTCATAGAGATTATTTGAATACATTCAATTTCATTTTGTAGCCCCAGAAAGTTTTTTCTAAGTATTCAACTTTTTAATGTAGGAAAGTGAATTACAATTGAGATTTTAGGTAAATTTTACTAATAAAGGAATTCTCATAGTTCTTGAATGATCAAAGTATTTGCATACTGTGACACCATTATACCAATTGAAATTACGTGCTATGTAAACTCATAGTTTGCGCTTTGACCTTACAGGTCAGGTAATTACAGAGTGCAGCAGTGGTGCGGTGCTGACGTGGCAACTGGCGGCGTGAAATTACCTCCTCACCCACTACTCTACCACCAGTACTTGGAGTCTTACCATAAACCCTTAACTGATGATGGAATAATTCGCTGTGAATTACTTTCTAAACTAAGTAACGGTCTCACCGTCCCTTTCCTTGCAAAAAAATGACGTACAACTGGACTAGTTGTATAAACAAGAATTTTTGTTTTTTAATGATGGATGAACAAATACATATAAAGTACGGTAGTATTAATGGAAATATTCCTTTTTTGAATATTAACTCTTAAATAGGTGTGTATACGCGCTCCTTGTCTCGGTAAAAATTAAGGTAATTTTTTACCTATTTAATTTAAAAAACATATGAGCTCATATTTTTTCTTCACAGATCGCTAAGAAGTGACCAACAAGTCGACCTTATCTCTCGCCATTTACGATGATGTAGGACTACGATATAGTGATTTTAATATTATAGTTACGAAAAGGATCTATGAATAGGAATCGCCTTATTAAGTTGATGTAAGATTATAGACCAACCTGGATATACTAATCAAACACATAACACATGAAATTTAATG
Organism: Homalodisca vitripennis; assembly: GCF_021130785.1. Taxonomy (NCBI): domain Eukaryota; kingdom Metazoa; phylum Arthropoda; class Insecta; order Hemiptera; family Cicadellidae; genus Homalodisca; species Homalodisca vitripennis. The sequence goes on from NC_060213.1 coordinate 42,783,329, forward strand.
TATTTGTATCGTTTTGGTTAACCATAACACGTTATTAAAATTAGGTTATATTATTGCAGTACTTCTAACCAATCACACTTGTGTATACATATGACAGTTATCTATATTGCTAGCCTATGATTAATGAATATAATAATGGTTTGTAAATGCGATGGTTGTTGTTTTGACATAAGATTATTAACTAAGTTAATCAACTGATCTGAATTATGTCAGGAGGATTCAAATAAGCTGCTTCATATATGCTTTAAGAACCTATACTACGTAGAGCAAACATTAATTGTCCACAAGAAAATATATTGTGATGACAACGGCTAATTTATTTTCAAGGCTAAAAATGATAAGTATTTCATATCCGGTCTCTCCAGAATACTCGCTTCATACCCGGTCTGACTGAGAGAGGCAGGAAAAGAGGTAGCCTCCGTATTTCGAGGGTGAAATGCAAATAATATACCCTATTATCACTGCTCCTATCTCGACCGCAGACGGCCCTAAACCAAAAACATTACTAATATTTTAAATGTTCTGTTACTCTGAACGCATCACATTGGTCCTTGTAGAACAAAGTAAAATGAGAGTTTTCCCTTTTTAGTGTCATCAAACACGTGATCATGATAGTCACAAGTCAAAATATATCACAATGTAAAATAACTGTTACAATTCTTACATGCTTTTCAATAATTTGGATATATAACTATAAGTAAATAATTTCTTAATAAACACTATCGCATAAAAATACTTGGGAAGGTTTTAGTAAAAGAAAAAATATGAATAATTTAGGTTTCTGTCCTCTAACATGTAATTCAAATATGGTTTGTAACACTTTCACTATATTTAACACTTTAAACGGTATCGCCAAAGTAGATAAACAATCATTTTTCATGACGTTATTGGTTATATCCAGGCAAGGTATTCTATTTGAGTACTGCCAGCGGACCATTGATAAGTTTTTGCTTAGAGAAAACAAGAAAGTAAAATAAAATACCAGCTTGTATTTTAAAAGGAAATTAAAATTTTTTAATTGTTCAAATGATATGTTTTTGAGTAATTGTTTGGAATCTTATGGAAATATATTTCAAAATATGGTTTATATTCAGTCTAACATGAAACTGATTAAATAAAATTTAATAGAAAGTAAGAAAAATAACCAATTTTTCGTTATTGAACGTATTACGTAAGAATATCAAACTTTGAGTTAGATTTAATATAGTTTCTCCGAGGAAATTTCTTTTCCTCTTAATTTAATCCTGATAAGAGTTAAAAAGGCCTTTTCTCATAATCCTGTAAAAAGAGAATAAGGATTTTTGAGCTTTTACAATTGTTTTGGCGAGAGTTTTTAATTAACTGATACTGAGAAAACTTTCTTCTTCCTACTAAGCTGTCTCGTAAGTATTTGTATGTTACTAGCCTGATACTATAATAGATTTTTTAAACATATGAAATATCACTATGAGATATTTTATATAAAAATGTAAATAGAGTTCAAAAATTTAAAATATTAAAGTAACAATAAATAGAGGTAGAAGTTATCAGTATAAGTATACACTTATCTGCTGTAATTGGTATAAATTATTATGTGTGTGTATGTATGTATGTTTCACGAATAATTGGATTTAAACTTTGCAGTCATTATTATACTCTTAAATTCTCTTTAAATACATTATAAATTGTGTATAAACTTAACAGTTAGTAGAAAGTTTCATACCCCTTTTTAAAATCAAGCATGAGTATACTGTCAAAATAAAGTCAACTAAGGAGTTCAGTGAACCAACGTCACACTGACTCTAAAACTTATACTGGTGATTAACCTTAAAACATTCCATTCAAAAGTAGCGAAACTGGAGAGCAGTTACCATGAAAGACACTTATCTAGATCATTGAGTTACAATGGCGGTAATGAACTTAAACTTCGGTTAAGTCGAGACATTTAAGACTGCTTTTCAAGTGCCTCTTTTCTTAACGTTTTGAAGGTGAGAAATACCTTTCATAAACAATATAAATAATGATTTTAATACATATATTTGGCATTAGAAAAATATAACCTGCGATATCTAAAACAGTAAACAGCTTTTGTATTCAAAATGTGTTGGAATGAAATAAAAAAAATCTTGTTAACATAGTTCAGGCTAACATACATTGTACTTTATAACCAACATATCTAGTAAGCGGCTACCCGAAGATGAGCGCAGCACACCTACCTCTATCTCTATAACGTCTAGCCAAACAGTCGACTAAGGATGATGTCCTTAAGGGGGCAGCACAATTTGTACAGGTCAGCGCTACAAACAATGACTAATTTGTCATAGGGGACTTTGGCAGGGGGCTTGTAACATTCTATTACACCACCGCGCTTAGGAGACGTGTCCCTTTAAGTGACAAGGATGTCTTAAGGGCTACGAATTTTGTTTTAATTCAGAAAGAGATTAAAGGACGCAACAGTCCTTATGGTACAAGTATGATAGCTAATGGTCTTTAGTTATTTTTCACAGAATATTAGGGGAGTCAACCAATTTCGTGTTTTTTACGTGAGAACACGACTTTTTACATTAAAGTGCCTTTTATTGCTGCGTTTTTGTAACGCTCTAATGCATTATACCTTGCATTATGGTTTAAACAAGTAATATATGTAGTAAAAGTCAGAAAAACACGTAGATGTTATTCACACATAGAAAACACAAACCCTTTGATTTGTATGGTACTTAGGTTTATGCAACCAATATACTCACTTCGTTCAATAAATTTTCAAAATTAGTTCAATAACCTCAATAAATATCTATAGTTTCTTATGTACTTCAAACATCTTCAATATTTATTAATGTAATATTACAATTAGCACTTACACAATAATTACACGATGTTACAAAACAACACACATATTTGATAGCAGCACAAACTGTCAGGAAAACCTGGAATTAAAATAGAAAACATTTGAAACTGTGATCGTAGCGCATTCTGCTGGATACAATGTAAAACATTCCAAGATGGTCCACCCATTTAGGAGGAGTTCAGCTTCATACACACGCACACAAGAAATATTAATATATTTCTAATTATAGAGGTTATCATCTTATCAGGTTTATGTTAATTACATTTTTTACTAATTAAGCATGCACTTTTCGACATTTCAAGATACCTTCAACATGTGAAATTTATCTTTCTTCCTACTGATAATTTGTTTGTTAATCAAATACTAATAATATACGAATATAGGGAGTAATAAATAATGATGGTTTTATTTTATAGGGATCTCTTTTATGCATTTGCATATTAATCTTAGGTATATCCTTAGGTACGTCTAAAAGTGCACTATTTTGAGTCACCAGTTATATGAAATTATTATTTTATTAGTATGGATAAATAATAAATTATACATCAAACATTAATATTTCCTGCAGATAATTTTCAGGTGTCAATAGAAGTAATAATAATATATCAATGATTCAAATAATACTAAACCTTCAAGCAATTATTAGGTTCGAAAGCTTACGCGGCCTATTTTTATAACTAATATCAGTTCCATCTCCTTCAAAAGACGTTGATTTATTGTTTACACAATTATACTTTGTAAATATTTAGATATCCCTGTGGAAAGATTCCAATTTAAAATATTTGGACTAAAGGCTATTCAGAGTAGAAATAGTTATACTATACTTTGCGTAAATATTATTTTAATGTTGTCACCACCTGAACACTGATGAGTCTTCAAATCCAACATAATTATAAAAAGTAAATAATTTAAAACATTTTGCAAAATAAGTGGTAACTGAATACAAATTAATCAATATTACCGAGTGTATTGTCTTTAAGAATAAAGAAATGTCGTTAAGTGAGCGTTGAAATAAACAAATAAAAAATGTATTATTGTACTTTTAAGTATATAGAGATACAACTAAAACAAATCTGGAAAAAGTAGTAAAAGTAGTAAACTTGCAGAGTAAAAGTCTGGTCTGTGAAGAGGAGTCCACGTTATACTTCACTGAATAACGACTTTGTAGAAAGAAATGAAAGACACATGAATTAGAAGGCCGTTGTGTGAGTGTTTTTTCTGTTTTAATTAGCAAATTAACTGGGGCAATAGGTAATTTTCAGCCAAAATTGGATTGAAAAGTGTTAGCTTTAATAAATCTGTCCATTTGTTTCAGTAAATTATTAAAATAAAACTTATATTACTTCTAATAATTTATTAATTTCTATAATTAGTGGCTTCGTTTTTCATGTGCACGTTAATCGAACATATATGTTTTCTACTATTTTACAGTATTTAAACTAATATATTAGCGTAAATTCATTCTAAACAAAATGTTTTAACATTTTATTTAAATTAAACTAAAACTGTGTATTGTTTAAAAGTATACACATCCATAGAACAAAGTCATTTTTTTTTATTATATAATATCAAAAATATAAATATATATCACTATATAATACGAGAGTAGGTTAAAGTGTTTATTACCTCGAATATTGATTCATAAGTAGCATAAACACAAAGCCAGAAAGACTTAAATAATCATAAAAAACACATAGCATAAAGGCACAGACTTCGGAGATTCGTACAACCACACCGTCGAAGCAAATTATTAATATGTTTTCTAGGAATGTCAAGAAGTCTTCAAACTTTGTGCAGAGCATTGAATATTTCTGGTGTAGCATACGACATACCATTTTTAAAGTTGTTGCTATGGCTATGCAGAACGATTAGTATATCTCTGTGTCTGATAGAATATAGATGATTATATATAGGAATAAAATTTTCGATTTTAATCGTAAGTTCGAGACATGAAATATAAAAATGGAAAGCAAAATGAACAGGTTTCTATCAGTGATCTCTTTCCGATAACATTAACTACTATCAAGGTCACAAATCACTCTAACAGATTTATGTAGCTTAAAATACTGTTATACAACTTACCTTTTCTCCCAAAATTTAAGTTGGCCATACGGCAACATTTAGTATGTACATAAACTACGAACACCGAAAAAATATATATTTTAAATATAAACCTAATTGTAGAGCTATCGCTATTCATGCACAAATTACATTACAATTGCACTCTTTGTAAATCTACCTGAATGTGTAATGAGGTTTTAAAACGTAAAGAGTACATTAAAATATAAAAAATATAAAGCGGATATTTAATTGGTACAAAACCTTCCATTGTATTCAACCTGGTTGATAACTTACGTTGTATAGCGTAGAAATTAATTAACGATCTTCTTTCAGTTAAATTATTTTGTTATCAAAAAAATCTAAATTCTATTTATTTAAATAAATAGTTAATAAAATGTTCAAACTTGCTATTGTGTTACTGAAAAGTTATTTCATGTACAAGTATCACTTAGCAAGTAAGGCACTATTTTACGCTATAAAGATACTGCAAGACAGGGTTCGACAGAAGCAGTAAACTATATTATAAGTTACTTTTCTGCTCCCCACAATGTTACCAAGTCAACAAAGTGAATTGCTTCTAAACATAACTACACTCGTTGCAGTAGAATATGGATAAACTTTGAGTTGAACTCATTTCTGTTTATATTATATTTAAAACTATTATAATATGTGTTATTTATAACAACATGATTTTATAACCTTTTTTATTTCCTTCCATTTTTATCGATACTTGAAAAAACCAAATTCCGCACATGTTTACGAATGTAAATATAAAGCACCATTTGTAAAGTTTTAAAATATTTTTTTAAATTTTTGCTCGTATATAAAAAGAATCCTAATAACTATATTAATATTGTATTTTTTAAGTTTTAAAAACTATCACGAAGAAAATAGTCAAATTTACTAAGTAATTGTTCTGTAATTGTAGTAGTATTAAAGTTTTTTATTATAATATTTTAAACTGTTATTTACTGATAAGCTATGTCTTGCACAAAAACTTAATGTTCAACTGTTGTGAATATATTCTATTCAATTAAATCAAATAAACTACCAAATATCCAATGAGTGTGAGCAGTTAACTCAAGGATTCATATATTGATACTCTAAATGAGGTCTAGGTTTATTCCCCTATACCTCAAGGTCCCTATTCCACAATGTTACGTAATGATACCTCTTTCATTGTATTATTTGTCCTCTGATCGAACGTCATCTAAAGTGATGGTCCAATTAATTTGTATTCCCTACACGAGTATGCCATAAACGAGTTATTTAACTATAATGTTTCTTTAGCATGATTTTTTATATGTTATTTTCTATTATACGAAACCTTTTTTTCCCTTTAGGTATATACTCAAGAAAACTTGTTAAGACATTTTTAGTAATGTGTTGAAACAAGAATTTTTTTATATTTGTATATACGTATATTATTGTTATGTAGCAGTGAGAATGTATTTTTATTTTATTTCAGTTTCTTATATTAAAATTTGTGTTAAAAACTAACTAGCTAAGTCTAAATACTTGGGAAACGCTCACAGTTATTCATGAGCAATTTTATATCATATATGTGCTTTTGATTGAATTATTTAGGATATTTTGTTTTAAAAAAAACAATTTGTTACCCCATATATTTACTACTCCGTATACTGTACACTATACTGTATACTACCTACATACTGTACATTTTTCGTCAAACATAGTTACATTTGGATTTATAAGGCGTATAAAAGAACATTTTTAACTTGAATTATATCGATTTTTAAAACGATTGTGTATTTTTTTATCTGGATATTAATAGGCTGAAAATTATGTAGTTACAATCCAAGCATCGGAAGTAACAGAAACCGGTTACGGCAATGCGGATCGGGTAGTATTTGCTCAACCTGAGTCTTGGATTGAGGAATAACGTTATATAGGGTTTACACCTTAAAATAATAACATAAACAACTATTTTAACCGTGTTATATTTTATGATTTGTAAAGAGTAATGTTATAAAAATCTTTGTGCAAACAGGGATGAAATGTGTATCAGCATAAAACTATTCACCAATAGAAACTTTGAAAACTATATGCGTGCAAGCTTTTTTTGCGAGCAAGCTTAGTAATTTGCAGAACGGAATAAAATATGAAGATCACAGTCGTCTTCAAATGAACAAATACTAGTCGTTAAACTTTTTATTCCGGACTAAAAATCATAGGTTACATCTTCATATATTCGGAACTAGTCCAAAAATAATTAATGCGTTACAGTGTTACATAAAAGTTGTACAAGTTTTTTTTTAGTTAAACTGGCTTCGAAATGGATAAGATTTTATTTCTGTATATTTGTCTGCAAAAAACTGACCTACATATATCATATTGTAATTTTATATCAAGCTACATTTTCTTATACAGAAGGCATCATCGATTTTCATTATGGTGATTGTCACCTCTTGGGATTTGAATAAGTGTCAAGGAACATTATTAAGTTTTTGTTATAAGTATTAGTAACTGCAAATAAATAAACTTTAAAATAATCTGAGCACAATGATATTATATGTTAACACGTGATATATGAGCCCAATGAGCAAAGTCGAGTGAGCAATAAACTAATTGCATTATGAATGTTTTAATAAAATCTCAGGGAAGACGGTTGCTATGATTGGTGTAGCTTAGTTATATGTTTTATATAAAAAATATTGTTTGTATAAAAAAATTTGACATTTAATTTGTATGGAATAGTTGGTGTATACATTGATTGTATTGGTAGTTAAGCCAGTGTAGGTAAAAAAGCTCCTTTCTTAAATCTAAGAAAATTTTTAATTAAAGATAACTCACTGGTTAAAAAAATTTCAATTCAAGCATATTTAAAAAGAAAAAGAGGTGTTTTATGTAGAAATATTAAACATTTAGAGTTTAGGTGCTGTATATGTTCTTACATAAATAAAATCTAATAACTTTTTCAATGCAATTGTATTCCCTTAATTTACATTACAGTTTATTTTTTATAAGAAACGGAAAGCTTATTTTTCAGAAAGATCACAAGGATGTTTTTTTATTTTTTTAGCGGGTTAAGTAAACCCTTAAATCGTATAAAAAGAAAACATTTTCAAATTATATAGAATATATATTTCCAACACTAAAATTTCTGTCAAGTATATCTGATTTAAGTGAGAAAAACAAGAACTTTCTTTTGGTAGTTGAGCAAGTTTGGGATCTCATGAAAGGGAAATACTGGAGGAAAACTTTACTTTACTGAGATACTAAAATATTATTAGATGACTTGGTACGTTAAAATGAAGTGGACTGAGAAGATACGGACAGTTAAATAGGGGCCACAAAACTGACCAGCAATCGTTAACAGTAACAAAGAAATGAAGTTCTACGTTTTAGTTCTGTAATAGCATTTCCTTCCTGGTATAATGTTTCCAAACATCAAACTCTCAAGGACAGAGTTAGGATGAACGAGCACACTTTCAAAGCTTGGACTTATTACTTGTTTTTCTTGTACGTCAAGTCCAGTTGTAATAATTAATAAAATAATATCGTATAAAATTCAATATTATTAATCAATACATTCTTACGTGAGATAAAACCTGCAGTATACCTTTCATACAATGTTTCTAATATGAAATACGAGTTACTACAAATTAATATTTAATATGTCATGTGTAAATTACAGAAATATCCCAATCTTAAAAAATTTCAAGAGCCGCCTGTAAAAATCGTATAATAAGTCCTTTTCTTGCAAGATTGGTATTTTAATTACTTGAAAAATTATATGGGTGTAATCAGTGCTCTACAATATTTAAACTATATAATAAAGTAAAATGATAAAACTATAAATAATTACAGTTGTGATCTAACGTGTAAGGTATACTCTTTATGTTTCCAAAAAAAGTAAATAATAAAAAAAGAAAGTAAGTAAAAGAGTACAAAAACTTAAGGGAAGTCCGTACCAAAAATTTCATTTTTTTTTTTGAGTTTTTTGGTTTTTTTTTTAGTTTTATATTCTTCAGAACCTCACCTTTTCAAAGATGTGCTTATTTTCTTTCTATCTTTATTAGAAGTTATTGAAAAGAAAGTTTTTCGAAAGCATTGCAACCAATTTATGGTGAAAGAGGCAGCCCCGCTGGTGGCCCACCGCTTTAATTATATTCATACATACTACTACTATTCTTGTTTCCTTATTGTTATGTTATGTTCATTTGCCAAAAGCTGTTATGCTTGCTATCAAGCCAATATTTAGGGATTTGGCTGATCCTGAGCTTTTGCAAAAATGTGTGAAGGGCAAAAACACAAAACCCAAACGAATCATTGAACAATGTGATTTGGTCTGTAATACCAAAAAGGGTTTTTGTTAGCCTACCAGTGCTAAAATTTGGGACTTATTTAGCTATAAGCACATTTAATAATGGCCTGATAAGTAGAGTACAAATAATGGATGAGCTTAAACTTTCTCCTGGTAAAAATTTGGTTGCTGCAATGAAAAGCCTTGAGAATAATAAGCGACTCAAGAAAGCCGAATTAGCTGCAAATGAGCTTGAGAAGAAAATCAGGAAGGCTAAGGCATTGAAGAAAAGAAAGTTAGAGGACCAATTTGAGCAGGATGAAGCAGACAAACCAGCCTACAGCACTGGCAGCTACTGATGTTACCAAGTTCACTGTAGGTTAGTACAACGATTTTTTCAATCGCGTTTTCCCAAAATTTGTATTTTCTAACTTTGATGTAAGTTTTCTCAGGACCTGTTAAAGATATCTTTATGAAATTTTCACTGTGTGTTTGTTTTAGTATTTACTAGTCACTAACACAAGGATTTTGTAAAATTTTAATTTTTGGGCTTATAAAAATTAAATTTCTGAATTAAAAACTTGAAATTTAACACAAGTTTTTTAAAAAAATTTGTAGAAAAAATTAAAATACAAAATAAACAAAAATCCTTGTGTCAGTGACTAGAGTATTACATGATTAATAAAATAAAACATTTCAGTGTAGGTTCAACACAACTCTATAAAAATTACATATAATTAACATTACGGAGATAGGCGAACAGACCCCCCTTAAGCATTTTCAATTATTTCAATCTTAAAAGTTATAACATATTTCCATGATTACACCACACAGTGTTATATACAGTAAAATCACAGAAAATTTGAATATACAGGGTGAGTTTTAAGTCCCTTCCCCCCTATTTCTTTTTTAAACCGTATAAGTTAGGAGGTTTAAACTCCGTACATATTCGTTAGACCTAAATATCTTGTTTTTCATGGGTTCATTGACTCTCCACCTCCAATGGGGGACGGTCCACGAGGAGTAAGCCGAGAATCTTAAATGTAAGCATAGGTTGATATGCACATCAAATTAAAGGTCTCTGTAAGTAGAATACAATGCCGCAAATCGGACCTCAAAAGGTTCATCCTAATGAAAATTACAGGGTGTTAAAATGTACAAAATAGTAATGTGCTATTATCTGCGTTTTATCGCGCAACTTTTTAAAAGTTCATTTCAAAACAATTTTTCTATTGCTGTTTATTCTTTAAAAGAAACTTTATTTTGTTGTGTTTAATGATTTTAAGGGATCACTGGAAGTCCGAGATCTAGGAGTTAACTAAAGGATTTAATAAGAAGTCGATCATGTGTTGTGTCGCCTTTTAAGTATTTTATTTAAAGAATTGTTGTCTTACAAAGGTTTCAGACCCATTTATTTTTATTTCAACAGCGATTCCGGTTCTAATATTGTACGATTCCGATACTAGTAGGTTGTTACTTACCCTTTTATTGTAGTAGATGCTCAAACTGATTGCCTGTTACTTCCTGACAGTAGTATAGTCTGTTAACAAATTCACTCCTTACACGGGTTAGGATTTCTGGTGTTACCTTCCTGCAGGCCTCAGAAATTCTGTTCCGAAGATCTTCCACACATGCGACTGGTGTACAATAAATCACAGACTTCAAGTGTCCCCACAAAAAAAAATCCAGTGGGTTCAAGTCAGGGGACCGTGCCGGCCATTCTATTGGCCCCGCGTCGTCCTATCCACTTCTCACGAAAATGTACATTAAGGTAACCACGAATATTAACATCGTAGTGTGGAGGAGCACCGTCCTGCTGGAACCTTACTTCTTCTCGATTAAACTACCCACCATTAGTGCGAATTGTATTTTCTATTAATGGATGAATATTATTTTGGAGCATATGTAAATAACTTTCTCCATTTAAATTTCCGTCAATAAATAGTGGTCCAATCACGTGGTTACCAAAGAGACCTGCCCAAACATTTACTTTCTGGGGATACTGGGTATGATGTTCTCTGTGAACATGGGGATTAGAGTTATCCCAGTATCGGCAGTTGTGTCTATTCACTAAACCATTTACGTAAAATGTACTCTCATCACTAAAGCAGATATTATTTACGGTTGTTGGATTTGCTATAATTAGTCTATCCATAGTTTCAAAGAACTGCAATCTTCTGTCCGGGTCATCTTCATTTAATGCGTGATGTAGCATAATTTTGTAGGGATGAAATTTGTGCTTCTTCAGGGTAGTTATTGCTTTGCGTTGTGATACCCCGATATTGTCTGCTATTTGTCTCGAAGAGGTTTGAGGATTTTCCACAACTGTACAAAGAACCTCAAAATCAACTTCTTCTGACAAAGGAGGACGGCCTGAACGTTTTGCATCAGTAACGCTACCAGTCTCTCTAAATTTTGTTATTAACTGCCTTAAATAGGTTCTGCTAACAGGTCTTTCTGGATGGTTTTCATTAAATCGTCTCATTTTTTCGTGGTAATTATTCCCGAAAAAGTAAATCTCGGACTTCCAGTGGTCCCTTAAAATCATTAAACACAACAAAATAAAGTTTCTTTTAAAGAATAAACAGCAATAGAAAAATTGTTTTGAAATGAACTTTTAAAAAGTTGCGCGATAAAACGCAGATAATAGCACATTACTATTTTGTACATTTTAACACCCTGTAATTTTCATTAGGATGAACCTTTTGAGGTCCGGTTTGCGGCATTGTATTCTACTTACAGAGACCTTTAATTTGATGTGCATATCAACCTATGCTTACATTTAAGATTCTCGGCTTACTCCTCGTGGACCGTCCCCCATTGGAGGTGGAGAGTCAATGAACCCATGAAAAAACAAGATATTTAGGTCTAACGAATATGTACGGAGTTTAAAACCTCCTAACTTATACGGTTTAAAAAATAAATACGGGGGAAGGGACTTAAAACTCACCCTGTATAAGACTTGTGTATTTCTATTTCCAAATATTAATGATTTAGAAGTGGTAATTTAATCAGGATACAAAGCGGCTAAAATGTAACACTAAGTTCCTAAGTTACAACTAAGGAAACAACGCATCAAGACACAGCTGCAGGAAAACCCTGTGTTCTTGTAGATTGATAAATGGCGTTATCCAATATGAGACCTGCTGACTTTGTGCCTCAGCCCGGTGATGGTGAGGGGGAGGTGAGAGTGTGTTAGAGAGATGATTTAATACCAACTTCAAGTTACTCTTTCAAGTAAAAATCTTGGTATTGAAATTGTTTTATTTTATTGAACAGCTTTTATTTCCACCCTATTGTCTCCACGTAAAAAAAACTTAATTTAAATACAATAATTATATTATAAAACAATTCTGTTACATCCGATGTTTGGATTGCAGCTTCAGACTATTTACCACTTTTCAGTTTTTATCACAGAAAAGTAGTAAATAGTCTGAAGATGCAATTCCACCTTTGAATGTAACAGAACCGATTTGGTAATTCGGGTCGGGTGGTGTTGTCTTAACCTAAGTCCTGTATTGATGAATAATCGATGACCTGGGGACTGCCTTTGCTTGAGACCAAAGAAGAGCTGGCTATCTCATTCCTGTACTTACTTATTACCTGTAGTCCACCATTAATTTGCATACAGAATTCACCAGTTTATACAGTATTTGGCTATATTTATATCATTTCCTATGAGATAAATTAAAATAAAAAAATAATAATATATATATTGTCATTTTAGTTTACATATGATAGTAGAAAGTTGTTTTAGATAAAGCATAATTAATACTTCCTTAAATCCTACTACTTTAAATATTCTTTGAGTTAATCACCTAAAACTACTGCTGTATGTTTGATTGTCGGAAAAGATGGAATGCGAGGAGTTAATATTTAATGTTTAATCACATTTTAAAGTGACAATACATGTCAAAGAGTTTTGGAAGGAATAAATACAAAATTGATATCATATAAGTAAGAAATGAAAATCTATACAACTAAGGAGCAATGTTATTGCAATATTGTAAGATAAATTACTGGAATAAATGGTCGAATCCAATTTCATTCCCAGTTTATGTTAAAGTAAGACTATAATGTCTTGAATCATTCCATAAATTATTGCTTAGAGATATTTACCTATCCATTTGGATCAGCAAATATAATACGTACTTGGCTAGAACTATTTATGCTTATCAATAATATAGTCAATGATTTACCAATATCAAGCACCGCTGGAGTGGTGGAAATTAATATGAAAAAAGTGTTGGTTATAGACGAAAGGAACATAATAGATAGGGAGAAGTATTTTTAAGACAACACCATTTCGCGCTACCTCGGCGAATTGTGATGCGCCAACCTTTTTACAAATCTAAAGTACTTTGTTGCTCTTATGTAAAAATGTAACAATATAAAACAGAATATTTTAATTTAGTTAAGGAAAATGTTGTTGTTTAATATAATTCAGTTTTCTACAAACTCATATCTTTCCATTTTATTCACATTAAAACATCTTTCACATGTATAATTTTGAATATCGTCCAACAAGTATGAACCCAATAATGATTTATTTATGCTTTGAAATAAAATTATTAATAAGGTCTCAATTACAATTTAAAATTTAGATACGATTTTAAATTATCTTTATAATAATTTTTAAAATATCTTTAAATCTTTTGATGTAGTATTATCAAGAACTTTTACGATTTGATTTTAAACAGGCGATATCAATGGTATATACTTAAAATATAATATAACATATGGTGAAGTTAGCAAAACCTAAAAGAGAGTTGCGAGACGCATAAGAGAGGCACCAAACAGCCGTGAAAAAGACACCAAACATGGATGTTATGGTACCTGACAAGCGTGTCATACTGGTCTGGTATGTTTTGCTTATTTTTAACTAGGATATAGTCATACATTAGCATAATTATCTACCTGCAGAAGAGAGCAGATTGCAGATCTATAAACGTAATGTTACAGATTACATTGTATCTCTGAACGATGGAAAATGTCCGAAAATCCAGTTTCCTTTACAATCGTTTCCATAGTCATAAAAAAACTTTAAACAAAGAGCCCAACTTTCTTCTACCATATTTTCTTACGACCAAAAGATGTTCTAGTGCGTTGAATATTTCAAGAAAGCCACAAAATTGAGTATGTTGCTTAAAAAATGGAACGACCCATATTTTTTGTACGTTGGTCCTTTTTCCATCCTTGTACTTTTTGTTTCGATGTACACGCTTTCTATTTCAGCGATTGTAGGACAACCGCCAAAAAATTCCAGCACTATCCTGAAAAACTAAAAAAGAAGATTATCACTAACGATCATAGGGACATCTTGAGATTTCATCTCAACATAGCCAACAAATTTATCACTGTACTTTTCTTTATTGAACCATAATGCGCTGGAAAGCTAAACTTTTCAAGCGATATCAGTTTTCTACTGTAATTACAGCGTAAGCTTTTCCATTTCAACTTAAATATCAGATCATTAGTTTTCAGCTTGTATTTTCAGTTTTAAACTTGAACTAAAAATAGGATTGGAAATGTGCAAATCGCTTTACTGCGTTAATGGATTATCCAGAATTGTAACAAATATAGTAATCGATAATCATTTTATAATTTTACAATTATGGAATTATTTTTTAAATACCCTCAATACCTAATACACTAGCAGTTACCATTAATATAATTCAATAGTTGTAGCGTTTTTTAAAGCTACATTGATTTTTTTTTTAATTAAAACTTAAATTAAATAAAAATGTTTGGATCGAAATATTGGGACTTAATTGTAGATTAGATTGTGAAAAGTAAGGGCAAAAACGAACATGTAATCCTTTGGCAAGTTAGTATTGGTAGTTTTAAATTGTTAGGAAGGCAGGTAGACTGCCTTGAATTGATTAGAACTTGTCTTGTTGCGACTATTGTTCTCCTTGTTTCATAAGCTGGACCAATGAGAGAACACCGCGGATTTCCTGTAAAGTTGATTGGAAAGTGAAGTGTTTAAGCGCCCGCTCATAATTTTTCGCCCTTCTTTTGGTTATTTTCGTGAGTAAGTTAATTACAGTGCACCGTGTTTCTTAAATTTTATTCCGCGAGGGATTTTGAGGAAAAATTAAATTCATAGAAACTACAGAGCAATCTGCATAACTTATTCTCAAAGAACAATAGAGCATAATAGAATCATACAAGTTACATATGGTTTATGCTTGCAAGAAAAGTGAATTAAAATTGAACTTTTTTAATAACTTTAATTGTGATTTGGAAAAGTAGTAATTAATTAATATTTATCCGGAACTGTTTTATTGTGAATTAGTAATTGGAAATAATTGAACATTAATAATTGTTTGAAAGATTTGTAATCTGAATTGCAGAGACTTAAAAGTTAAGGTTCAACTAGTGTAAAGAGAACTTTACATTTTTATTTTTGAATTGTGAGTGTACTTAGAAGTGAACATTTTTATTTTAGATATTTCCAATTGGTATTTAATTTTTCTTTTAAAACTTTCTTATTTTATTTTAGAAGAGAGCTCTGATTTTTAGTTTGATATATATGATTAATATTTTTATTTCTTGCCAAAGGAATTTTTAAATTTACTAAACGGTTTGTCAATTCTTTGTGGAAAATAGAGTGATGACAATTCTGAAACGTTGAACTTTTTAATTTGCCAGTTCAAAATAAATCTATTGTTTTTATTTAGAACTGTTATTTTTATTTTAGACAAACCAGATAATATTTAATAGTTAACAAATTTAGTAATAAATTGTACTGAATATTCACTAGGAGCTTACTAATCAAAAAATATTTTATATCGTCTTGGATGTCTTATTGATAATTTAAATATTAATACTCTGGAATATTAATATCCACAATCCTAGTTCTTATAGTAGTATATCTGGCATATGTTCTTGAGATAAATGGTGACAACTGCATGTTATGTCAATCCTCCCCCAAAAAATCGAAACACAATGATTTATTATTAAACTTGAGAATTTTGTTTAGAAGATGACTATTAAAATTGCATTGAGCATTACTCTCTACTAACTGCAAGTTTTTTTTTTAATTTGGTTGTATTGATAAATATATTTACCCATTTCTTCCCAAAGCATGTAATCTTATTTTGCGTTCACTTCGAACAGTATCAGTTTAAAAGTTTATAAAAGTTTAATAAAGTTCTTAATTTTTCTGTAAAATGCTTATCAGTAAGCTACACTATTGTTTATTGTTTCTCACGATCCACGTTGTTACGTCTTAAACTCAGTTAAATCTATTTCCTAACATTTTTAAGCAATGTTTCAATAAGCAATGAAAACTAAGGAGTATTAAAAGTTGAATGAAGGTATAGGTCTACATTATTTTAAACTTTTTTGTGAAGTCATATTCTTATTGTCATTCTGCAGAAATTAAACAACCCTAGAAGATTTACATTAACAGGAAGTTTGTTTAAACAAGTATTTGAACTGCTGCACTTCCGTATTTCAAAGTGTTTGATATATTATTCTGCTTAGTTTGACTTTTGACACGCCACTAAGTGCATATAAACTAAGTTCACAACTGTAAAATAATATTGACGTAATCCTTAATGTAACTTATGGTCAAATATTGAGTACTACACTACAGAAAAAGTCAATAAACATTGTTAACAAATGATAATTGTTCATGTATTGAAGAGATTTTTATCTCAAATTTCACTTGACGAAATTCCGCTTATTCATCATATCTTTTTTTATTTTTGAAATTAAAACTGAGTGAGTATTCTTGTTAGAATAATAACATTTATAATAACAAATATTTAACACAATTTTAAAACGGTTTTTCAAAATTAGTCAGCTATAATCTAATACAATATAAGAGAAACCACAAACAAAAATTATTTTATACAATATTAACTGTAATATAAACATTTTTTTGTTGTTATTATCAGTAAGTGTTTAGAAATCCAGAATAGAAGTACGCTACATCTACGTGACATGTAACCGTTGCTGAGGTTGCATTCAAATTTATAAGACTATATCTAAGTCCATGGTTACTATTACCTATGCTACTTGTGTTACCATCACACATTTTTAAATGTCTTACGTAAATTTCTTACAACAATATTTCTTTAGGTATTATCTTGTAGGCAGTACACCTACCCATTAAAGCAAAGGGGTATTGTTCAGGAAAACCACAATTAAAAAAAAAATTTGAAATCGAACCCAATATATCCTTTTTGGAAAAGTATACAGAATTTAAAGCCTATAAGTCAGTCTTTTATTTAAGTACCGTTTACAAATACAAAGAGATATGAAACATTTCTTGACTTCCAGTTTATCCATTCTTTATAAATAAATAATAATAAAAATAATACATACTAATAGGTCTTTATAGCATAGTAAGAAAAATTAATCTTCAAGTTACTAAGGAACAGGTCATTCAGCGGTATGGACAAAGAGTAATTACTCTCAGTAATTTAGACAGTTAAAGACGAGTAATAATATCCCGCATACATCTCGGAGAGACTGAAAACGCTATACTCCAGACACAATGGACAGATTCGTCACAGTCACCGAGATAACACTTGTTGTAAAGTGCCTTGCTCCCTGAGAACTAATTCATATACTCTGGGCTCTTAGAGCGCTATTATTGCTAGTACTAGAACTAAAGTAGACTTTAATTAATGCCATTTATTTCATGTTGTATTAAATACAACTTATATATCCTAATTAGCAATAAATTATTTATTTAAATTTGAAAACCTAACAGTGTTGATCATTGTTGTTGTGAGGCTGCTTTTTATTACAATAAGTAAAGCAAATCTTATCCACAATTGTTTGATAATCTGGTAATAACAGCAATAAAAACTATGTTATAGTTGACAGTGTTAGGCCATTGGTCCATTTGATATAACATAAGTATGACGTTTAAAACCTTCCAAAACTAAAATTGTACTAACTTATAAGATTTTATACATAATGCTTTTCTGTGATTTTATAATTTCTGAATATATCAAACACACACAAACCCGCGCACACACGCACGCACACACACACACACACACACACACACACACACACACACACACACAATTATAAGAATTGCTTTACTTATTGTAATAAAAAAACTACTTTTTTATAATACTTTATTGTTAAATAAAGTTTTTAATAATGTGTAACCCATTTTATGTGTCAGTTCAAGTAAACAATGTGCTCCATTTAAAAGGCAATCGCAAAAGAAAATAGCAAAGTGCTTATATGACTATTTTAAAGACTTGTTCTATCCTGTGATTCTAATTGTTTATGTTTGATTCATTGAGGTTTTAAAGATTTGAACTACTTTCCAATGTAGTGACATTGATGACCAGGCTGTATTAATACAACGTTATGAATATTTTAAAATTCTATCAACGTGACGCATGGAGATGCTTCTTATTTATTGGAATATTTACTTAAAATTGCCTTATTCATATACTATAGTGTAATCATTTTAATCCTTACAATAATCTATATAAATGTACGTAATTTTAAATATATATGAGAAAATAGATAAAGCTGTTAACTATTGGAATGTAAAAACAGGCATATCGAAGTAAGACTAAAATGAATATAAGCAGCGAAATTTCAATATAATGCAATGATATATCTGGCAGTGATCTGTCCATAAGCGTGCAGTTAAAAAAGTTTTCAGTCAGGGGTATGTAAGTAAACCAGAAATTGCAAAACTAATGTTAAAAATTCAGAATTGCAAAATTATAGTTTTTTTTTTATTTATTTTACGCCTCAAACATTACAAAATATTTACATAGTAGCTAATCTATAGCCAAGTTAAACTCTAAACTATGGTAAATATGTACAAGTATGTGTATTATGATTTAGGCCTTAACACAATGAATTATTATTCATATTAAAAAATCGGTAATGTTGCCTAAATTTCATATTATAAATTATAATATACCATAAATTATTTAATGCACTTTCTTTTTTAATTAATGTAAAAATATTTTAATTAACTCTGAATAAAAATGCTTATTTTACATATTGTATGTAATTTGGACTTCATACATTCTTTTAACAGTACACATTTATCTCAAAAGAGATCGTCAAACACTAACTAAACATTGAAATATATTGCGTGTTGACAGATTCCTTTGTTTATTAAAGGGACATGAATTTCCTTATTAACAGAGATGTGACGGTCTCTTGTAAAAATAATGTATAAAATAATTACAAATCTAAAGCGAATTTTTGATTGACACATATTTTATCCAATAAAGATATCTCTTTTTTAAGTCCAAAATTTGATGTATCACAAACCGATACAAATAAACTATTTTAAACTTAAATATTCATTGAAATAGAATTTTGTTACGTAATCGTTACTAAGGCAGAAGACTTCACAAAAAACTTAGAGCAATAAAATGCGCAGTCATTTAAATATTAATAAGGCTATATTCTTCACAGCCTTTCCAGCTTTTTAAACTTATTCACTGTCCAAACATGTGACCTAGATATGAAAATCTCTTTGTCCAGTTCACAGAGTGGTAATAACCAGAACCGAGAATAACCGTACCATAAACAGGACCGCTCTCAGCACCACACATTGGGAACCTTTATGAGATGCTGTACTTTACACCATTACTCCGTCATTATATATCATTACGGTAAGACTACAATGATTAAATTTTCGATGTGTACTTTATACAGACGGAAAAAAAATATATTTGTTAACTTTAGGGAACACTATCAATGAAAGGAATGTAAATATTTCATTCCTGTATGCCTGGAAGCACGATATCTCAAGAATGAAATGGCACGTAAACTTGTAAATTTTGTATATTTAGGCATGTTTATGAGCTATTTACAACACCATTATTTATTTCTTAGTATTACATATTTAAAAATTATAGGAGGCAAATAACTTTTGTAGAAAATAGAAATATTATTTCACCAAAATTAATATTGATGGAAAAATCAAGAATTTTCTTTTAAAAATTAAACATACATTTACACTTGCTATGACAATTACAGGAAGTAGGAGAGTAAAATAAAATTAAGGACAAGTTGGCATCATGGGTTTCATTCTCAGGTTCTTTTAATATTTGTATCTTACAATTCTTGTTACAGTCGAAACAACTTAAGAGCAATGACCTTAATAACACATTAATATTACAAATATGTATGCTATAATAGTCCTGTACTTGATAGGAAATATGACATATTTCACATCTCTAACATTGTCATAAAATTACGACAAAAACTTCTCTATTAACTGATAATGCGATATAAATATAAAATAATAAATTTATATGACTTTACTCTATGACGAATTTTATAATATTTCAGTGCATATTCTAAAAAAAACTATTCAGTGTATCAGAGATTATATTTTATGTATTTTAAGGCCTATGAAATGTATAAAAAGACTAGTATTATTTACAAACGAAGAAAAAAATTGCGATATTGTCTTAAAAAAGGATAATTAAATGTACGCAAAAATAGTAAATGCTCGACTTAACGAGAAGTTCGTTACTCCATTGTAACTCAAGGATCTAGATAAATATCTTTATGGTGCCTGCACTCGAACCTCAGAATTGTAAAATTGAAGGATAATTACTGCTATAAGGTCTAATTCCATGTCACACTGATAACTTGAAATGGAGTTCCTAGAAGTCTTCTATTGTTTTTGCTCTGATTGTTTTGAAATAGCCACATATGGTTTATCAGCTTTGAGGACAGACATCGTATTTTACATTGTAGCTTACACAGAGTTTTACATTGTATTTACCGAGAATTGACGATTACGTAAATAATTGTAATGCTTCTTTCTACTCCTCTTTTGTTATAAAATTATATAGAATACGTACACTATGATAAACACATTACAGTATCTAATTTCTGTTAAAAAAAAAAAATTGAGAAATATTCTTTTGACTGTTTTAGTTTAAGCAAGTTGTCTAACTTAAACTCATAACATTTTTGAGATACATTCTTCATATTGTGACACATATTATATGTATAAGGATACTACCGAACACGCATCATTATTTTGCTTTTAGTGTAAGTAGTACTCTTGTTTGTGCCAAAGTAACAGCTTCAAAAATTATAATAAAAATGCTACTTAGCTATTGTGTTAGTTACTTAATTTACATAAACAGTAATTACATATAACAAAGTCCTATTCTTCTTTTATTTTATTATTGTTTATCAAGGTAACTACTAATAACAATATATATGTTAAAATAAATGCATTTTGTACTCCAGACAGAAGGTTCAACAGATATTAGGTGTAAAGTAACATAATCTTGTTGATAAATTCAATAAAAAGTTGCTTTATATCTTAATTAAAGGACTTGAATTCTCAAAAGGTATTGCTTAAATTTTAAATTTCGTAAGGATGAGAAATGCTGCATTATCCTTTTAAAACCATTCTTCGTCAGAAATAACCTTTTCCCACTGATAATAAAATAAAATATGCTGATACTGTTTAAATAATTGCAAGTTATTCTCAAGATTCTAACACTTTATTTTATTACTATCCATTCCTCATCTCCTAAAGTAAATTTAAAACAATTAAAGTCTTAGTTACGTTGGTTACATATAAACTGTTTAGTTTCAGTAATGCAACCGTTTAAACTTTATAAAAAATCACAAATCCGTTATTTATGAAACACGCAATTTTTCTAAAACTAAACATATACAAAAATATTTCAATGAGAAATGTTTTGAATGATCTAACGGTTGTGTGATATTGATAACTTGTAAATCCCGTAATAAATTATCTGAATCATAGTAAAAATAATACTTTTATAATTTTAAACTTGGTACACAAATTTATATTTAAATATGCTTAGACTGCGATAATTTAGTTGCTTGATACGCCATTCCTTTTTAATCGCGTTCTTTGACCGTACAAATATTTTTATCATTACAAATAAACCTACATAAAAAGACTAATTATTTTCTAGAATACTTGTAACAATTCCTAAAGATAATGTATAAACTCTTTTTATATCCCAAATGATTTATATATATATATATATATATATATATATATATATATATAATATATATATATATATCTATTACGTGTAAATTATATGAGAAAATGCATACATTTATCACTAAGAAGTACCTACTCTCCCACCTATTAAGCCCTTTTTTGGTATATGTTTTTTAATTCTTTGAATAGGGATGTTGACAATGCATTGGTTCTTAAACTTTATTGATTTAAGTCTGTTCCAAACCATAAAATCGTTCCAAATTAACCAAGTGAAGTAGACTCTCACTAAGCTTAAATCTACACTTTAGAGGAAAGTTTCACGTCTAACTGAATATACGGTCCACTGGTTGAATCTTCACTGAATATAACAAAAACCGATGTGTCACATGTATGTGAGTAGCCTTATTTACATCTAGAAGTAGCACCTAATTAACCACAAATATTGAAATATTAGTGTACAAAGGTGGATGGATAGAGACAATCTACACTCTACATTGTAGCACAGAGGATGACTGTTGGATTATGTAAAGCCCCCCAAGTGTTTGCTATTGGTACCTAGGCAAGAGTGAGTTGTGGCGCTTCCCTCTTCGACTGAAAAGAAAGGAACAGAGCATGTCTCCCTTTATTCCAAGATGACATAACTAAAAATTGTTTCTACTGTCCCTTCTGATACGATCTTGTTAAGACGTGATCCATATCCCTAACACTTACCCCTTCAAAATATATGGAAAAAAATGAAATATTATTTCAGGCGTAAGTACAATAAGAGATTATTTAGATTTATGTTTTGTGTTAACAACAGAAAAAAGTAAATAAATTAATGAATAAATAACAGATATGTAAAGGCAGATATTCGTGTAATACAAAGTTACCTTTCATTGTATTAATTGTTTTAACGTAAATTGGATTTATGTTTGATGTCAATATAAATAACTGAGTTAGCCCTTTCGTCTTTAACAATAAATGATTCCAGACAAAACGACTAAAAGCTAAACTTGTTACACGTTATTACTTTGATATCTACACGTACAAAATAGTATAATTATTCTTTAAGTAACAAGTGAATGTCAATTGTATGATCAGTTTATTTAAACTTTCACAATAATTGCACTAATCTCGATTTAAAATAAAAAACTTGGATCGTGTACTTTTTGAAATTAACAACCATTGCTAAAGATATCAAGATATTAGTTTAAATTTTCATTAAGTGTATTAACTACACTTTTCAAAAAAATAATGTTTCTAGACATGGTTTTTTAACTAGAAATAAAATACCTTAACACAGTATAGTATTCTATTATCTTAAGATTTTTACTTCTTACTCTTAACATGAACTACACCATCATACCTTCTATGCCAGTACTTGTCATCCTTCATATACAACTATTTATTGGTTGATGCATCCAAAAAAATTTGAATGATTCTGGTAAACAGTTATAGCTCATGTTAGCGAATACATGGGGGATTTTAGGGGGTAAGGTGTATAGTTTTATACAAGTTTATAACATAAAATCCATTAATTTTAGCACTTTTACCAAACGGATCCGTGGCTGCTAGAGGTAAGTGTACTCCAAACAGTAGTCCCAAACAAATAAGGATTCTGTGAGATAATAGATTACTGTAGAGTTATATGTAGATTTATTTTGCGTCATGGTAGGTTTAGTCCAGTAAGCCTCTAAATAAAAACAGGATTAAGAGTGTTAGTCAGGATTGGGCGCAGATTTTAAAACTTTCCAGACACATATTTAGCAAGCAATTTTGGCCAGGTTGTAAATTAAAATGTTTTTGGACAGATTGCAAATGTACCACATTCTTTGGTCAGTGTGTAATTGTATCATAATAATTGTGCTAAAAGCAAAATAATTCTATTTTTTTAATGCGGTTTTGCAGCATTGCAAATGTGATTAGCTAAAAATATAAATCTTGTTAGATTGTATAATTGATTTAAAAATTCAGAATATTTCAAATTTACATAAATTGCTGTGATAGAGAGAATCCTAGTGAAGTAATATAGATAAAACCAAAGGTATCAGTAATCATAAATTTAAGTTGTTAGTTAAAAGTAGAAGTAATACAGAAAAGAAGAAAACAATCTACCTGTCACCATAAATTTACAATTAATATGTTTTATTCATAGCCAAGTAATTTAAAATTTATCAGGCTAAATCAATTAATCAAACCTTTGCAATTTAAACTTAAAGTTTACAGAAGCCATAGATTATACCAGAACTGTGCAGCTGGAGGCGTTCTTGAGTTATGCTTGAACTTTGTCTTGTAACAATGTTGGATATAAATTAGCTCTTATTAGTTACTGATACCAAAATACTGATACTGATCAAGTCTTGTTACATCTAAAATAATGTAACTCAAATTATTATTGATGATTTATATTTGTGGTTTTGAAAATTGTTTATTGTAAGTAAAATTGGTATACTTGTATTCAATTTCTAATATATTTTATTTTAAATTTAATTTATGTTTTTCCAGTTTCTAAAACAAATATATAAAAGGTGGAAAAATTTAATTTTTACATAACATGCAATTTGTAAGAGTGCTGTGAGTCAATTAAAGATAGTAGTAATAAGATGTTAAAACTCGGCCGACGTACTGGATAGTCTTCAATTATTTCTTCACGCCAGTTTGATAACGGATACTGTATCTGTCTGCTTGTGCTTATGCCTATTACTGTCAAAAAACGGTCCTAAACCGGTTAAAACTTGTCAACTTTGCTACCTTTGCTACTTTTACATTAGTATAGAAAATTTTGTGCTTTTGTCGATTTTGGAGTCTAAACATAAGTCTCCCAAATGTATTTATTTTAACATTAGCCTCATAGGTAACCGTTAAAACAACGTGAAATATGGCATAATATGACCTTTTATAGTTATATCAACGCGTTTGTTAAATTTTTTCGATTTCTAACAAAACTCAGTTATTTATCACAAGACTCCGTTCTTACTTATCCAATATATGATACATAAGGCTGTACACTGTTCTAGCGGAAACTCCCCAATGAATTGATGACAAAACCTTATTTCTATCTTAGTGTATGTCTGTCGGTATTTTTGAACAAAGTAAAATGAATCAAATTAGTGGGTTGATGAGCGGTGTGAAGCCCCGCATCTCTCCTATATCGAAATTTAAATTTTTAAACTTAAGTAAATAAGGAGTGTCTTAATTGTGGGATTGTAGTTCGCTGTGGGGTGAAAAAGAAATTTCCTACGCTGACCTGAAATCTTGCGTGCATTCAATCTTTTTAGAACATATAGTGCTTGATGTGCCAATGTAAAAAAAAAATTAAAATTATTAAATATTTATTGATATGGATTACACGTTGCACAAAGAAAGCTACAAAATACGCAGTTTAGAATTGTTTAATGTGTGGATCCAAAGAGTTATAATACGTTTTCAATATAATTTTTGTTCTCCTAATACTATTTCATTGCTTCTAGTACTATTGAATAATATTATGAAATTAATAGGTTGGTAAGGTACGTTGAAAAAAAAATTTTACTGTTTGAATATTATGCTATGTTAATAGTATTAAAAAAACTTGACTCATAATATATTTAATAAAACGTCATTTAAATTATATTTGCCACCACAACCAATTGTGTAATTTATTGTCTGTATTAATTGTAGAGGTATGCAAATTCTAATTATTATTGCACATTGAATTGAAAATGAACAGTGCTTCAGTATTGAATGAGAGGTCAAGAAACAAGCGACCGAAGGTATTGATTTTTACGGTGGTTTATTAAAAACATTGTTGAGAAAAACAGCATATTAATATATCGCTAGTAAACTTAAATGGGACATAAAGCATATGTTACATTATATTTAAAAAATTATTAGCTTAAGTATGAAGTTATAGTGTCATAAAAAGTTCACAAACTATATTAATAAGCTAATATAGGTATATTTGTGTAACATTTAAAAGTGTTAGAGCTAAAGAATAATAATTATCATTACGTTATTTACTACGTTTAAAACCCGTGTCAAGTAAGCTCCAACATTGTTATTCCTTCTATCGTACAGCTTTTCATTAACTTTAATAGGTTTTTTTTTATAAAATAAGCATGTATAATATTTCAAACACCAATGTAAATATGATGTTGTAATATATGAGTTATACGACTAGTATATATATTACTAACATACAGCATAGAAGGTTAAAGTAATAATAATAAGTTATTCCTAGTTACCGAAGCTTATAACTAATTGTATTTGTTGGCGCTTTATTATATGAAACAAATTTATTTATTCTTAAACATACATTTTTTATGAATACTTCAAAAACATAAGAAACAATAACCATAACATCGTTATAATAATATATTAAATTCATAACTACATTGGGCTCTAAAGTCTTGTTCTCGTTACTAACTCTTATTAAATAGATTCTATCTAGGTCTTACTATGATAATATTAGGTTTTTGATTAACATAAAAGTGAAGTTTTAACAACTTTTCTTGTAATTTTAATGTAGCAACAAGAGTTTCGTAGAAACAACAAATTTGTAAATTAAACTGAGCGCGGGAGCACATACACGCATTTAATCATGTAAGATATAAACACGTATAATTATATTACGGTAGTTGGTTTGGCTTGGTTAATATGAATTTTATTAGTTCTGTTGGAAAACTTC
Source organism: Homalodisca vitripennis (assembly GCF_021130785.1). Taxonomy (NCBI): domain Eukaryota; kingdom Metazoa; phylum Arthropoda; class Insecta; order Hemiptera; family Cicadellidae; genus Homalodisca; species Homalodisca vitripennis. Next base: position 42,810,090 of record NC_060213.1, read on the forward strand.
ATTATTCTGTTTCATCATATTATGGCATTTCATTAAATTTTATATTATAACTCGTTTAAAATTTTCTTTCATAGAAAGCAATATATCACATATTGGTTATACATATTTAGGCATTGTACTGTGTTACCGAAATTGAAGAAATATTTTAAAAGTAAAAGTAAAGTAATGTCTTGTTTTACCAGGCAAATTTAGGGCTAAGAAGTTCTCTCTAACACTTAACCTAGGTACCAACGGCTTAAAGGTGACTTCCGAACCACCACCAAGAGCCGGGCAGGCGGGCTGCTTGCAAGGAGAGGATCGCTCAGCGGTCATCCATCCAAGCAGCAGCCACGCTCGACGTTGCTTGTGTCGGTCTAGTTACATGATTTTATTGTTTAGTTTGTTAAATTATAAGGACTTAAACACTTCAGAGGATAGGACGTTTAAATACCTATACTGAAACTTTGCATACGATATAAACATAGAATACTTCATTACAGTATTGTTTATATTTATAATGCTGAAAATTCATAACCGAATTAAAAATATAATCCTAAACCTGCAAATAATGTGTGATGTTATCTTGTGTTTGTGTGTGTGTGTGTTTTCTTAGCTAAATATTTACATTTTGTTTTTACATTTCATGTTGTGCTAAAAATTAAAAACTTACACAATTGAGTATTATGGTCTAAAGAGACTCAAGCTTATCGATATAAACATCTATTTATTTTCTTCACATAACTGCAATTAAAACGCTACTAATACATAAAAAATACCATTGAATAAATATATTATGACAGTCGGAGTGATTTTACATCTCACCTTAATAGTCTTTTCAGACCTTTGAGTGTACATACCTTTTTGATCGAGAAGCAATGTGATCCTACTATGCAACGAAAAATACCTTTGGCTTGAAGTAAGTTGCAATGACTCTAAATACATATTTTCTATTTCAATTGTCTGAGTTGAAGCATTAACACAACCATTAACAAATATATCTATGGATAAACATATTTTACGATATTTTCCAGAGTAGAGTGATGATCAACATTGCAGCTAACTTCTTCACTCTACAGATATTATTAACTAATTATATTTTATACAACCAGATAAACACTGGTTTGTATCACCAAGTACAAAAAGATTATTCTGCTATAAATGAATAAGTTTTTACTTGACTAAATCTAAATAATACAATATAGTTCTTCCAAAACATACAAAATTCAAACCAACAGCTGATAAGTAAATTGTATACATGTTTAGTAAGTATTTAATTACACTCATGGAATAAACAAGCAACAATATTATAAACAACCATTTTTTTTTTCAGCACTATAATAAAGCTTTATAAACTACCATAATATTACTAAATAAAAATCACAATAAGCAATCCATGTAGCATTAGTAAATCTCATTTTACCATAACATTTATTTTACTTTGTAAACCCATGATAAGTTTATGAAAAAAAGTATGTACACATATATTTAATTTGCATCTTCAGTATTTATTGCTTTCGGTTATGGATATTGACTTTTTTTGAGATATTATCCTGTAGATTGCAACTTATAGTTAGGTGCATAAAGACTTTATATAGTTGTACCCATCTTAATGATTAAAGAACTTAATTGTAAAGTCTTTAACGTTTTTATTACAATAATTAATTACGTTTAGAATCTAAGTATTTAAAAAAGTATTAAGTTTCATTGATTTAATATGATTAACATATCCCTCAGCAACCATAACTGAATTTTTATGAGTGTTTAATTAAGTAATGTTTAAGTTATATAACGTGTCTGTTATTCGATACAAAATCACAATAAAAGCCGCTTTTAACAGCCAATTATAAATAAAAAATATTTATCAAGATAATTTGTTTCTTTATGGTTCACTGTGAGGTCCAATTTCAATGCATAAAGTAAGGCTTAATCCAAGTCAACACATACATGAACTCTATAATATAATCAGTAAGTCATGCAGCATTTAACCCAGTTTTGATATAACATACAGTTAACTACTGTGCATAACCACTCACCAGTGACATCATTGCATTTATTCACTGTCAATTAGTCTGCTGAGTTTATGCAGTGTAAAGTTCAACAATGTTAGTTTGCTAACCTCTAGTTTATGTGCAACTATAATGAACGAAATCAATATTTGATTTACAATTTTAATAATAACAAGTATATTTTATAACCTATTTTTACGGAAATAAACGCTTCATATTAATGTAATAAAATAAATATAACTAGTAGTTACATATTACAGTAATTAAAGTATTAAATTTTGAATATTTTTTTCTTTTGTATAACAATCAATGAACTTATAGTATCGTCAATGGTTATTGTAATGTTTCCCGTTATTTAGTTTGGTAATTTATTCCTTGTTATAAGTAGAATCAATATATGTGGAAAATACCGACAGTAAATTGAGAAATTTAAAACAGCAGTAATAAGAAGTTTGTATTAATAAATACAATTCTGTCATCAGCATATTGATAATATAATAAGAAAGCCGTATGGTTTACAATACTGTACACTGAATAATTATTTACAATACAAGCAATCGAGTATGTCATACGTTTTAGGAATACAGAATTCCATTTGGGGTTAGTTTAACAACAGCCACACTAAGTAAAAATATTACTCACATACAGACCAGCATCACGCTGTCTCTAGAACCTCAAAAATAAATCTAGGGTTTGGTTTAAAATCAGTCACGCAAATCCTACACAATAGATATATGCTCACAATTATCTCTGGGGTTTAGTTTATCACCAGTAATACCGTGGCCCAGTAAACAAGCTAGCATGACATAATCTATATTTGCTGAGAACTCATTCTGGGGTTTTTAGTAAGATTGTAAACCATCATTCATTGGAAAAGTATAGCATCTAACACTTTGCAGAGTCTCAGTAATATACGAGCGTATTTGAGGATTAGTTTTAACAACATTCACTTCACGTGAACGTTGGGTTCAGCTCTAATTGACCTTCATCTTAGGCAGTGTCTGTAATCTGACGCTGTTACAGACTTCACTCCTGAAATCTGAAAATTATGTAAACCTGATGAGATAAAAAATTTGGCAACGAAAAAGCTCAAGATAAACTAGCAGTTACACCCTAGATTTGCACTACGTGTCCTATTCAATAACCGGTACCTCATGGTTATATATTATTATTTTTAAAACAAAATAACAAAGAGCCCTGATCTCTTTTAGAATAATTAGAGTAATCTATGACCCTAAAGAAAGAGAGTTGAAACAGTTGTTTTTGGTACCGTTGAAATTTTTGTTAATATTTTATAACATTTAAATAGCTCCGAAAACTATATAAACAATTTATTATTATGGACCAGTTTTTTTTAAAACAATAATATACATGTACAGGTCTGGAAAGTCCTTTTCGGGCAAAAAGTCTCTATTTCCATTCACAATACTCGATTTCCCGTCTAAGCTATTTCCGGTACCATGTATCGTTAATTACATTACAGGTATCATAGGGGTTAGACCTAAATAGAAACCCCATAGTGATGTTTTATACCTTTGAAAATATATATATTTTACAGTTTACATCATGAGGCATACATGCAAAGTATAATCTTTTCGTCAAATTGGAAACGTGGAGAATTATTGATGAGTGTGTAAGTGAATACGTTACTGCTTTATGCTGCATACAATAATAAAGCAGATATTGCATCATTTTTCAAATTGGAAAACGTGGAGAATTATTGATGAGTGTGTAAGTGAATACGTTACTGCTTAATGCTGCATACAATAATAAAGCAGATATTGCATCATTTTTCAACATTCAAAACAGTTACCAATAATGTACACTAAACTTCACGATATGAATGAAAAATATAAAACTAATATTAAAATGTAATTGTCATTCTTATTTTACAAAGAAACTTTTTGTATTAAATAACATTGAGGAAAGTGAAATGTATACGGACGAAAATATATAGAACTGCATTTAATAAGAATGAAAAATGTTGTTTTTTGATAAATTTCACGCAGCTAAGGTCATGTTCTCCTTTACTAGTTCTTCAGGAATACTTACATTTATCAAATTCCTAATTAAATGTTTGTATACTTATAGTTGATGACCTTGATTCAGGATGTAGCGTATACGTTTAAATATAGGATACATATTCCTGTATATAATGTCAATATGCACTTATTAGGTGAAGTTTATTTAGCATCTTGACATAAACAATTTAAGATTATTAGAAAGAAAGTATTTTTTTCTGGTCTTCCGTCTGTCCACACAGGTCACTGAAACTAGCGGGAAACTTCTCAAACAAGATAAGGGTCAGTACAGTAGAAGTAACAGACATACTAACATACGCAACAGATAACAATAAGCTTTGCACTTATATTATTTATAGTTTTAATTAAAGTCTGTCGATTTATGCCACTTGGGGATTTGTTCTCCCTATAATTACATAGTAGTCGTATAATGTTTATAACATTGTTTCAGTTCAAACGTATACCTCTTATTTAATACAACTAATTACAAGTATACTTTAAAATAGCATAAAACCTTTCTTCAAATATGAATTTCAGAATGAATATTGAAAGAATAATGATAAGCATCCACAGTGAGATAAGTTGTGGTTAACTCGTTGCGCCGTTATCAAGTTGCTAAGCTTATTACTGCAGGTTAAGTAATGAGATAAGAGTGTTACCTTAAAATCATTGCAGTATCGTTTTTTCTTTTAAGTAGCAAAGGCTTAGTGAGCCTTACAAATGTTTTTACAGAAAAGAAGAAAAACACAAATTCTTATCGTTTTTTTACAATTGTATTATTGTATTTGAGTTACTAAAGTCTTTGGCCTCTGTTTAAATATAAGGGGTGTTGTTATGTCTTAGTATAAGATCTTAATAAAGCAAACTTTTGTTGGATCATTCTAATATGAACATTGAGAACGTTTTGTTTCAACAGGACATTTCTAGTTTTGACCCTATTGTTTACGATATATCTTTATTATTTCCAATTGGTATTTAAAACTTATTTTTAGAACGATCACCTAAAACTTATGCTGATAATCTAGTACCAGTGAATTAAAGCTATGTAATGAATAATTTTAAATAACTGACTCATAAATATACGTGATAATAGTGTATCAATACCTAATCTTGCATGTATATCTGGAGTTACAAAGCTTACGGTAACGTGTACTAGAAAACTAGATGTATAAGAAAAAGAGTAGGTGTGCCGTAAATAAGGAAGATTTTTCATGGCTAAAATGAAATTGTGCAACAACATTGATAAATTTTAAGTATATTATTCTGTTTTTTTGAATACATTATACTCGTGAAAAATTTTCACTGTCTGATATGTAATTTCCTGACGAGAATATATTAGTTGATCGATATTTCGAAAATACACTTGTCTATTTACTGCCTAAATTATAAGTTATTTTTGAATATAACTAGTAAATTTGTAAATATAAAAATAAAATAATGTTGATTCATAATTTACTAACTATTGTTTGTTCATTCAACCATTCAACTAGATTTCATCTAGTTCATATAAATATATATAGGAAGCTGTAAATATATTAGAAAATCTGTATATAACATGTGATGCAGGCTCATTTTAAAGTGCTAGAAGCAAAATTTCTAATCATGGACAGAGAATTAAAATTTCTTTAAAGCTGGCAGATCTACTCCCTAAACGTTCCGGCTCGGTCAAATGAGTCTTCCTTTTATAATAGGTATAAAATTATTGTTTTGGAGTTCAATAATAATTAAATTCATGCATATTGATCTTTAAAGTACTCTCGAAGAGACTCGTAAGTTTTAAAGCTGTAGATAATGTTATTTTAGAAATTTTTTCAGACAAATAGATATCCATGCAATTTTGTGGAAAAATAAATTATAATATATTAAATTTATCTAATTCTCTGGATGTGGCATGCCCTATACTCCAACTCAGTATAGTTAAAACTTATAATAGATCCGATATTTTATACGAAATTCCAATTTAATAAGTCCAAACGTTGAATTTTGGAACTCAAGAATAAAAAAAACACAGAGCAGAATAAGAGTAGAATGCTCAGTTTTTAAACAATAATTATTTACTTTTTTACAATTATATAATAATAGATCATGAATTATTTACTTTTTTACAATTCTATAATAATAGATCATGCATCATTTGCTTTAGTACATGATTTTCACAAATCTATTTGTTTTACAATTAGACGGTTACAAAAATAGTACCAACATGACAGGTGTTTACTAATTAATTATCAGGCGAATCTTATAGAGTTAATTATATTAAGTACTATTAGTAAAGATAATATTGATCTCCCTAGCGTGATACGAAATGAATAATATGAAATTAAACAATATTGTTGTGATTTACCTATGTTTTATGGACCTTGATCAATTATATCGTCAAGTGGGTATCACCGTAATGCTGTAGGATTATGTGTCTATGTGTTGACAAATTTATATATTATGAAAAAAACGTTTATTTTTCAATTTACGAAGTTAGAAAGTTTACGAATGCAGGCCGCATCTTTAAAACTTTCTTTATATATTTATACTTATTGTACACGAATGCAGGCCGCATCTTTAAAACTTTCTTTATATATTTATACTTATTGTACACATTCAAGTAATATATCTCACTTGGGGAAGGATCCAGGTGACAAATTATTAAAATTATAATGTTTGTTTATAAATTTAAGGATAACATTTTCTCGGGGAAATAATTATTAAATAATGAATGTTTACTAATAGTTTCCATGGTACTACACACTATTTGAGATTATATTTTAATACAATTTACACAATTTGAACAATGTAATATTAAGGTTAAAGTTTTATTTTAACATGTCCCTCTGTCAGAAAATATTAAACTGTTGAAATTTGATTTTATTGGCCTAATTAATGTCGTAAAAACTCCGTTTACAATTATTCTAGTTAATATAGTTTTGAAGTTGCATACATTTTTATCATATGAACTTGTTGAAATTCATATAATACATATAGCTAACATATTATAAGTTATAAAATTTGTAGATGAATTCATTTATCGTGCTTTAATATGTCTACAACATTACCAAATATTCCTTTATCCCTCTTGTGTGTTTTGTATACTTTCTACCTTCCTGAAGCTGCGATTTCCATATTTATGGGAAAAGTTTCTCGATCCCTATTTAACTTTAGGATGTGGAAAACTAGAACTTCTGAATTATTTTCTTTATTGCTAGTATCAAACCTGCGATGTTACATAATATACTTTATTTAATACATACTACAATTATTTAAAGAATAAACAATACAACAATATTTTTAAACCTAATACAATATACAGTTTTATAGCCAGTAGTAAATTTATTAAGACAAATAATAATAATAAGTTTTGTTTCTTTGAGGTAGAATGTCTGCTTATCCTCGTCCAGTACATATGTAATATTCACACGTACCAACAGATAAACACTATAAGTTATTCGAACATATATATTGATTGATTTTGAGTTAATTGCAAATTAGGTGTTTCATTGGGCGTCTAAGTGAATAATACGGTATATCAAAACTAATTCAATTTTAAAACTTACTTAAACTATTTACTACTACAACCATATATATCACTAAGTTGTACCGGGATATTCGATAAGGTTTTAGAGGTGTCATATATAGTTTGGAATTAGCCTTTGCTTCCTGTATTTTAGTACTACGTATGAAGAATTTAATCAAAGCACAATTTTATTGGTAGTACACAGCCACCTCCTAGAAGTGAATGAATAGAAATTAAGTAATGATGAATGTATGGACGATATCTGTGGTTTTATTATTTTATTTATAGATTCTACTCCAGAACTCACTTATTTCTCAGAGTGGGTATTTAATTTCACTCTCTCGCTTAAAATTGTTTATCGAAAATAGTTATATTTATTTCACCTTATAAATGTAGCTTCTAGAACGTTAAAATCAGCCTGAATCACATGTTATAAACAGCTTCCTCCTTCCTACTTATTTGAAACATGTATATCAATGTTTTCGTTTCATTAAATATGGCTCATCTCATTTTTCCACTTAAGTACTTTTTAATAGTTTCCCTTTGATCCTTATAAAAAGGGAAAGGAAAATGTTATTACTGTATGGTTAGACTATCAGATGTTATCGTTTCCTTACGGTTACTGCACTTTAATCTACTGTAAGCCCATAACAGTGTTTTAGTCAAATTTTAAATTTAATTAAATGTTCCAGACCACGTTCACTCTAAGCAATTCACCTTGTTCAGGTTTTCGAGTGCAAAGAGCCCATCCGCGCAATATAACTCAAATTTTCAAAATAATAATAGGAAAATAAGCAAAAATGAGCCCTCCTCTTTTACAAAATATCGTGCGAGAATTTCAAAGAAGGTTGCTTACTGGCAGGAGACAAAGGTATCCTGTTTTAGGAAATATTTTATAATTTGGTAATATTATATTTTATAAGTTTAGAGTTTTCCTTTATCTTTTATTATTTATTGATGTATGGAGTGGAGTTGAGTAAAAAATTATGTTTTGTAAATTTTTTTTATTAAGGAGATCTATAATAGAGAACCCAAATATTCCTGTTTGTTAGATGCATCTCTTTAAAAAAACTAAGTATGAATCTTTAAAAACGTACTGTATATCAGTTACGTATTTCCTAACGAAAAATTCAAAAGACCTGTTTTATAAATAACTAAAACCCCATTTTCCGCTTTTTAACTGCCGAGTCTTTGGAACCGTGAAACATAGCGACTGTCGGTTAATGCTAAGATTTTTATTTTTCATGTTGTAGCGATGTTTCTCACATGTAGAGGGTTGCAATTTGAAATTTTTTTAGTTGAGTTCCTCCCCATCCCTAAATTGATGCCACGCAACACTTTTCATATGCCGTATATTTGATCGCATTACAAATAAACCAATATATTCCTTCAATAGGTTAATTTTTCTAAAAATAAAAAGGGTGGCCACTGACCTAGAATATGATTTTGCATATAATTAAAAAATTTAGTACACTAATTTAAATTTTACGTGTGTTAGAGTAATAATTTTAGAAACTGAATTTAAACATTGCGTACAACCTCACAGATTCTGGTTACACAACGATGATGTGAGTACTCCTACTTTGTATATCGTTAATGTTATAAATAATAATGTAATTGTTACATTACTATAGTATGTGTTACTGTACAGATTTTAGTGTTATTAAAATCTTAGGAGCTAATGAATCACACATGGAACGTTGAATAGCAATCGCGAGCGATGCCAGCGGTATTTTTTAGTTGTTTCCAAATGTAATCTGAGCTTTGTAATACATCTCTGTACACATATTAAAACTCTTCATTTTAACAAGCATTGATAATTTTAAAATATACAAATTAAATAATAATGTTGAGAAATCTTCCAATAAATCGTTTTTTACGTTTTAGTAATAATATATAAAGCTTAAAGGGAATGGAATTTAGATCCAAGATGGACAAGGAAGGAAAACACAATGGTAGAAGAAACGTCTTGAATCAAATCTTTCTCGAGATGTAAAGAGATTTTAACGATTTTATCACAACAGAAGGGAGAGTTGAACTTTATTCACACTTTATCTGATAGATTCTGTTTTCCAAGTGTAAGAATTTTTATTACGATTTTAAAAATTTTATGTTTTGTGAAACATGGCCACAAAGCTTGCTCAGAATTTAAATAAATAGAAGATAAATGTGCTGAAGACTAAGCGAGACTCATCAATGCAAATTCAATAGTTCTATGAGCATATTAAATACTAAATTATTTAACACTTTAAAATATGTTTACTAAGTTACGCTTATTGATTAAATGAAAATAATGTGCTCATAGATTCAAACTAATTAAAAATACCTATACTGAACCATGTTTGATATTATAATGAATTACTGTTCTTAAAAATTTACTTATAAACAATGTACCTACCTTATATTAAATCTAGTTATTATAATCGAAGTAATTTATATTTACTAGTGAATTCAAATATATATATATATTTATATAGGGTTTGTAGTAATCATTGTTTATTCGTGCTATATAATAAGCAAATATAGATTCTTGGAAGTCAGCCACTAAACCTGATCTATTCCAAACTAAATAATAATTATTATATGTGCAAGCTTTAAGGGATAAAAAATACAAGCCGAATTTATACAAAGTAATCACTATTGGGATATTATAAACTTTCAATTTGAGTGCAACCTTTAAATAGGAAACCTTGCTTTGATTTTGCAGACAATTGAAATATCTATGTATAGTTTAAAATACTAAATTGGTACCTTTTTCTAATATGTTGCTAAAATTTCCTTTTTTTATTATGGATTGTCCTGTATTTTGCAATAATTTAAATTAAAACATTAATTTTAAGACATTTATTCAGGCAAATAATTCCCTTGAAACTCCATAATAATTTGATCTAACTGAAAATTGCACCAACTATCAGAAAGCAAGATTAAAATGTAGTTTGTTAAGATGTGTACCTTTTTATATTACAATTAAAGCTATTTTAGTTAAGTATAAAATATGGATTATCTTGGAAATTTAATTATGGTTTTATTTTAGCCTTACCTGCCACTCTGGAATGAATTGGATACCCCAGAATCTCTATATAGTTGCTGAATGTCTTGAACAACTTAGCCTAGATCGAGTTTGCCACGAGATCCATAATTGGGTTAACCCTTGGTTGAACACTCTATTTTCTTAAGAAAATCATGTTTTATGTATCGAAGCTACTATTCATTAACAAGTAAAAGGTCCTAAGTTGAAGAGACTATGAGGATCCTCCAATTATATTAATACATTAAGAAATAATACGTTTATGAAATAATGGATCGCTTAATGGAGTCTACTCATAAATATAGTTAAGGGGTAAGCAATACCTGAGCAGACTTATATTCATTAAACATTTCCATATTTATTTTTAATTAATGTTGAATGGAATTATATCACTCTTGGGATTCGGGTCAAAATTTCTACTTCAATCCGTCGCAAAAACACTAGATAAACTGTTGGGTTTTCGTCAAAACAATCTTCAGATCATGATATCATCACATCCATATGTTCAGTGATTCAATAAATGTGTATAAAACAAAGTATTTCATATTGAATATATAATAATTACACTTCTCATTTATAAATAATTTTGTTAAGTGTTTAGAAAAAAAAAGAACAAAATAACAGACATTTATTAAGCAGCTCTAGATAAGAAATATTTTTCTGATAAAACAAGTATAGTTATCATTCGTATTAAAACAGTACAAATTATACAAAAAAGGAAGTTCTCAGTATAAGGCCACTTAACTATTGATCCTGTTACAATTAAATCGTAGTTATTTAAGTATATTCTTAGCGAAAGAGTGTCTGGCTTGTCAGGTTTCATAAACTTAACAAAACGTAGGCAAGTTACAGCATAAACTTTACAGAAGCTATAGATTATACAGAGATATGCAGCTGGAGGCGTTCTTGAGTTATGTTTCAACTTGTAACATTGTTGGATATAAATTAGCCCTTATCATTGGCTGACGCAGAACTACTTATTATATTTTTTTTACAACCTAACTAGTGTAAGTTATTAAGTAACCTTTACTTTGGATGTTATAAAAAGTTGATACATATAAAAATATTTTAATTAATCTATATTTTTGTTTTAATTGTATTAAAATAGATTTTAGTATGAAATTGAATCATGACAAACTTTTCCTATAAAATTTATAAATAATCAATGCTCATTAATATTCACTTTTATAACACACATAATTTTAGTATTGATGTAAGTTCAATATTAATATCTATGGTAACCGTGGGAAATGCCAAAATTATTTGGTGTCAATGTAGGAGCTTCGTTTATTCCTTTAAGCTAGTTTTTGATATAAAAGTACGATTTCTCTCTCTCTCTGTACTTATGTACATTGCTTTCATATACCTATACCAGAGATATTCAAACTAGGGGTGAGACTATACTTTTAATACTCTTACAATTATGTAAAACCTTCTGTTCATAGTGGACCTTTATAGTTTCATATTAATCCAACAAATATACCTATGTTTACGTTAGCTTTTATACGTAATCATGTTAGCTACAACGAATAATATGTAATAATGAATCAATTATATATGTTTTGTATTTATAAGCATAGTATATATATATATATATATATATATATATATATATATATATATATACTATACTATACTATACAATACAATACTATATATCATGCTGCCTTACTCTTCTGGAAGATGATACACAAGGTTGCTCACTTTCACACCTTACACTCATAAGATCAACCTGCACTGTTATCTGATTTGCCTTGTGAAGTGAACATGCTTTTTAAAAAACAGTAAAATACTTTATCTTGTTTGTAAACATGGATTGACGATTAAAACTTTATTGCAGGCAGTTTAATGAATTAATTTTTATTTAAATTTGTGAAACCCTAGTATGTGGAACTATATAACATATCTTAAAACTCGGAATAGTGATGTAATATGAAATTTATTCCTTATAATTAATCAACTAATTCAAATGTATATATATATATATATATATATATATATATATATATATATATATTTACATTAACATGGTTGTAACTAGGATATTTTCTGAAATAGATGGAATACATCACTTTATCTTATATTAAAAAATGTCATTGCTCTTTTTAATGCCATGATTTTTAAAAGGCAAATGAATCTGGTTCAAATCTGCTTATTTACATACAATAGACGTGGATATATTGTATCAGTTGTAGGGTGAACGCTCAGTTGCCCACTCTGACGGGAAATCTGGCGTGTGTTTAACCATGCACATTTAAAAATATAAAGTTTTTATGCGTGAAGACAATAAATTACCATGTCCTAATATTAATTCATGGGGATTTTGTGGCACCAAAACGCTAAAAAAAATAGCATTGTTGCTTCTAAAGTCGATGCAAAATTTCTTATGTGTTAGTCCGAATAGTTGTTCTTTGTTTTCTATATTCTTAGCTATTCCATTTTCTTTCTAGAACTAGTTGAGAACATATTTCGCCATTTTCTAGAATGGTTCATATGATTAAACGAATAACTTCATTTTTAATACCATGAATACTGGTTGTATATTTTGTTTGGGCTTCTCTTTAGTATAAATCAGACATATTATTTCCCGTAAAACAAAGTTTTTCGTATTAATATACAGTAATCTGAAGTCATTTGCGTAATTCTTCCCTCTGATCATTGCCGACCAGTTTAAAGGTTCAAGTATATCATTTGGTTTCTGTCATGAACATGTCGTTTTTTGTCACTAACATATGAAAGAATTAGTCTGTCTTCAATCCCTAATTATAAGGTAACTTTCATGTATATTTTGGTATAAATGTAAACGTTATTTTTTACTTTGTACTTTAGTTGTCCAGCCATGTTTATTTTGAAATTTTCCAGGTAATAATATTGCTTTTGGTATTTATAAATGTTTTACATTGTCAGTACACTACAGTGCATTATACATGTTTATTAACTCATTTATTTGATTTAACACAAAATTAGATTGTAGTTACTAGTTTTACAAACGCGGATATTAGCTTTTATGATAAAAAAAATTGGTAATCGACTGTAAGCCCTAACCATTCATGTATAAATATTTCAAATTACATTTAAGCTGTAGGAGTTAAACTTATTTAATACACTAAAACACTAGGCACTTTTCCACCGTCGTAGAAAAAAAGTTGACTTTTCTCTGAAAATAGCACACTAATAAAGAGTAATAATCATGTTTATCTTTCAGTTTAATAATGAAACCCGTTTCCTCAGAACTGTTTGTATCTGTTGCTATATGCTATTTTTATTTATAATAACAAATCACACTGAAATGACGTCAATATTATACTAATAAAAAGTGGACACAACTAGTGTTCGTATCGAATTTTATTTACCAAATATTTCGAAATATCTATTACAATAAGCTCTAATTATCAGTGACATCACCATAGCAATAATAAGAGTGGAAACAACTTCTATTATAAATTGTATATCGAATATCTCTTTATCTAATAACTGCAAGTATCTGTTACGCTAAATCTTAATTATTTACAAGACAAACTGATACTGCAGTGACGTCAACATAACACTCTTATCTCATAACATAAGCCGCAGTAAGAGGCTTGGGAAACTGATGATACCGCAACGCGTTCTACTATAGTTACTGTCATTACAAATGTGTCTCCTTATAATACCTCTGAAATTTGTCTCGCATGGAATGTTTTATAATTATGTCTTTCGATATCAAAAACTTAAAACAACTTTAGAAAAATGCATTTTAATTAGGTTTAGGAAACTAAGTTTAATATGAAAATATATTGAAACTACCATTTAGGATATAACATGGAATCGTTTAAAAGTATTTGATTGGCTGTCTATCACATCGTCTTCTTGTAAAATCAGCTATGATAGAAATATTCTAGATACTTGCAATATGTTACATAAGTTAGTCTTGGTCCACGGAAGTACCCTATACATTTTTTGGAAAAAGGTTTAAATGTATGGTAGTTTGTGAAATATTTGTCGATCTAGAGTATGAATACATAATAAGTTGTTTATATACTCTTATAATAAGTTTATAATAATGAGAAAACTAAGCATAAATAATAAATAACATTAGTAGAAATGAATCAAGAAGCAACATAATTGAATAAAAATGTTTTTCAGTAATTAAAGCTACATATTTTAATATATCTACAAATAATCAAAACGATAATAATATGTGAATAATATTTTTATAATCTCTCTCTCTCTCTCTCTCTCTCTCTCTCTCTCTCTCTCTCTCTCTCTCTCTCTCTCTCTCTCTCTCTCTCTCTCTCTCTCTCTCTCTCTTCTCTCTCTCTCTCTCTCTCTCTCTTCTCTCTCTCTCTCCTCACTCACTCATATGATTTTTCTTTTAAAGTAAAAAAAATTTAGAAAACTGAAACATTTGATAACAAACAATTCAAAATATTAGAACATGTGTTTTTCAACATTTGCTTTAATTTTATTAATTTTATTGGTAGCAGTCGACTGTCAACATGACATATTAATTATTGGTTACATTATATGTACGACAGATTTAGTCAGACACACGCACACTTAAATACACAAGACGTTGAAACTGTGTGGAAATATTTCGGGATATAGTTAAATTGTTGTAAAAGACAAAATTAAAAAAAATAGTTTATTTAGCATTATGGCACATTTTCTTTACTATAGCGATTGTACTAATGACAATATTATATTTTATTTGTTTACTTAAATTTAATTACTCTTTTCTTTAAAAATATAATTTGGGAAATTATATTTTACTACGTTGCACTTGTGCTTTTGTTTATCTTTTAATTATGATGTTGCTTTTTGCTAAATTTATTCATTTATAAAAAATAAGTGTAAATAAAGTATGATGTAAAGATACTTAGCAACCAAATGTTAAGATTATACTATTTGTTGATGTGGAATGGAACAAGTGTAATACGCAAGCTTATATGCAGTAATATTCACTCTTGTAAAGCAAATAAGGTATCAACATTTATTAATGTTTTACAACACTATTTTTTTCTTCTCTTTATTATTTTATTTCTCACTGATGTTTAAAATATGGCGTAAAATGTACAAAATAATGTCATTTATAAAATTTTAGAAATTAATATTTTATTTTATTAAAAAGTTACAACCTAATAATAATTAACTACAATGAAGTAAGTTACACCGATGCTAAGTATATTTGTCAAGCAATACAAAAAACAAGCCTACTGATTTTAACTAAAGAAAGTTAAACAGAAACATAGAGTCAGGGGTAATTTTATATTTTGTTTACTTGTTTAGCATTATCACAAAATATATATCACATATTTCCAACGCTCTGTAAAATTAAGGTTTATTAGATTCACACTATAGCTCACAGGTTTTAGATTTTGTAATATCGAACTAATTTATATGGGAAGTCACCAACAAAAAGGGATGTAGAGTTTAGGTTTGACCTACTTGTTTTCTCTGGTCACGTGACGAAGAGCTTCAGTCTGTAACGAGAGTCTTGTGACTGACATACCGAGTCGAAACTGTTACAACTACACATCTATATTTACTGTTGGAAGCTCAAAGTAACAGTTGTTTGAAATTACTTTCTACCGCATAACCATTTTACAAGGACAGAATAATAAACGTTCTTATTTGTACAAAGAGATATTTTATTAAAAATCAGCAATTAATAAATATAAAAAAGTCAGTAGTAGAACCACTCACCTCTTATGTATCAGGCTTTGAAAGGGATGCATATAAAATAAGGTTATATCTCTTTCTTTATAATATATCTGTGATAAATTTTAAACTTCATTGTTATAAATTTGTTTCACAATATTATCTTAATAACCATGGTAACCAAAAGAGCAATGTAAACATTTTCAATAAATTTATTACAGGCAAATCTCGCATTGTGACGTGCACCACCATTGAAATTTGCTACGAATATTATAATAAAGAAGCATGCGATGTCTTGGGTAAGTGTTTTTGAAATACATTGTGGACAGATATACAGAAAAACCACATTTTAGTTTTACCAACTCCTTAGTAATATATATTCCTAACGTTCCGCCAAAAACAATAGTTCAAACATATAACAGAAATAATATAAATATTTCAAAAAGCATTATTACGTGTATGGTAAATTATAAATGGCCTATGTCTGTAAAGTTAATTTCAAGTTAAATATGTCATCGCTTGAGAAGTAAAATTTGTAAGCTTTTAATAATATCAAAATAAATTATGGAATTATGATTGTTTAAAAGTAAGGAAAGTTTTTATTTTTTGTAAAGAAGCTTCTAATATAAAAAATGAAAAAACGCTCTTATTTTAAAAACGTACCATGCACCTAAAATTTCCTCTTCATAATATATTGTAAAATAATAGTAGCGAGCTTTTATTACAGTTTTCAAATACCTAGCATTAAGTATTTCTTGAAGAAAAAACTTTATATAAATCTGAAATTCGTTTCGCTACGTAAATACTTTCACCTCCGTTGATGAAAAGTTACTTTCTTCACATTATACAATACAGTTTAAATTACTTAAAAAACTCATTAGCTAAAGGTATAGATTTTTTAAAGTATAAATCGCGTACAATGAGTAGTATACAGTATTAAATATTCAGGCCAGTTTATCTATATGAACTCTATCCGATTAGCCGAAACTTTCATCGCTTGCGTTTTATTCAATCAAATTTTTATGTTAGATAAGAGTATACATTAATTAAGGGAACTCAAACTAATAAATAGGGATTTTTATGTCTTTGGGATAAGAGTAAAAGTTTGGGAATTCATATAGGTTAAAAAAAAAACTGTCAGTAAAATTGAAAAACAGTAGTTTTAAGTAAGTTATATGTTATTTTAAAGCCTAGTGTTTTAAGTGTGATCGTTTGAGTAGACCAGAAGTTTTCCCGATTACGAAAATTATGCGAAATTGTCAAGTATTCATAATTTAATTTTAGCATGTGGAAATTAAATCTTAAACTCTCCTTCTAAATAGTAAAAAATATTTTTTGTAATTGATATATACATAAGTAAATTTCAAAATTGTATTGAAACCGGTAAAAATTAACAGGAATTATTAGGTTAAGTGTAAAGTTAAATACAAAAAATTTCAGTAATTCTAGAGTGATAAAGTGAAGTTTTTATTTTTTTAAATTAAATTTAAATAACAAT
Organism: Homalodisca vitripennis; assembly: GCF_021130785.1. NCBI lineage: Eukaryota > Metazoa > Arthropoda > Insecta > Hemiptera > Cicadellidae > Homalodisca > Homalodisca vitripennis. The sequence continues at coordinate 42,827,767 of NC_060213.1, forward strand.
TAAACAGAGCCTAAAATTTATTTACAATAATTAAAATTGTAAAAACGGTGCCAAAGAAAAAAAATGATAACCGCCGTTTCAAATTTCCGTTTTTTACATCTGCCCTAAGTATGAAATAATTTATAAATAATTAAAAATAACCATCTATTTTATGAAACCTTATTGTTCAACAGTGCTATTTCAAAGTTTAAGATTGAATTTAATAAAAAATGAAGGTTAATACAGAAAACCTTGTTCTGTCCAAGGTTCACTGATAAATTAATATTTATTTTCGTAAACTATGAATAACTAGCCTACTTGCGTTATAACTTAAAAAACGTTTTACATTTTTAGAGGTATATGCCGCTGTTTTTAAAAGCACACAGTGTTAAAAGCTTTAATAGAGTTTTATTATTTACAGATATATAAATATTGTATTAGTTTTACCTTGCTTTGATGTAGTGTGTACTAGAACACTAAGATCGTACTCAGGACACCAGTCACATAATGCTAAGAAAGAATATACATACTTTTCGAAATTCTAAATACTATTGGATAGTTTGCTCATCAATCAGAATTAGACATCTTTATTAACACTAAAACTTATTGTACATTGTGCTAAGTGTATTCTATATTCCACATTACATTACTACTTTAAGGAGATAGCTAATTAAGGTATTATTCATTTCTAAATGGTTTTTTTAATACAGTAAGAAAGTATGAAAAAAGTGCAGACAAAACCGTGTAGATCGAAGAGTAACCAGTACTTGGGCACTAGCACGCACTTTTCTCTCAATGTTATAGGAAAGTGCTAGTACAGTCCCAGTTAATATATAAATTAACTTTTACAGCAGTATGTACGTGTTCGAGCCACTAGCAGGATATATAGTTTCAGGGAGTGTGAAGACATTTATATCTTACATGCTTCTTGGTATATGTAGGTCGGTAGTGTGTATTAAGTTAGAACTATGACATACTTTGAGCATTGCAACTTCATGTGATGATTCGTTGAGGACCTAAATTTAGGCTTTCTGTAAACTTATGTAGTATGAGGTGATGCGATTTATAAAGATAAGCAGCATATAATGTAGATCGCTAAATTTAAAGACGATTTTATACGTACAAACTTTACCATTTTTTTAAAAAACTGTATATAATATAATATTATATCCATATTTGTATCTAAAAAATCATAACTCATAACTATATTTTAATGCTAAACTCTTTCACACATTGATAACTATAACTTTTATTATTTTGCATTCCCTACAATGGAGTTGTCATCATTAAACGCTACGAATTTTAATTTGCCTGAAGGTGGTTGCAAATATGTTATTTCCTGTTTGGTTCTCTATATCCATATTTGTCAGTAAACTTCTCAAGCATGAATTAAGTTATACACATTAATTTCAGCCTACCTGTAACTTTAGCAAAATCTGTTATGCTTAACGAACTGTAGAGTACTTCTGTCTTTTATAACTTACATACTAGGCAATGAAATTTTTGTAGTGCATTCTAGGGAATTTAATACCTACTGGAAAGATATGGGCTTTTGATTTTCTTATACAATCGCGTTAATTATATCTCTGCCACAACCAATTCACGAATTAATTTAAATTACTATCAGACTTCAACATTTCAATACGCAATGTACAACAATTTTCAATCCTGACATATCTGCTCAGAGAAAAAAGTTAAAACATAAAAATCTGTATACTTTGCTCATCTCCCTCAATTCTTACAATAATAATCCAACGTGCATATGAAAATGTGCATATGTGTGTTTTTTTATACTAGTAAGTAACTTTTAACGTAATTTCTTTTAAATTATCTTAAAAACAGTAACAGGCTTAGTTATGGATGATGTTATGTTACAATTTCTTGTGCGTCTCATAATTACGATCATGTATCATAAATCTAAATTTATTAGAGTCGGAACTGTAGTGCTAGGATACATGAACTGGGGTACAATTAATAAACATGATGTAACGTTCAATATTCTAAAAAGATCAGTCTTACAATTTAAGCTCTTTATTGTACACAAGAAACAAATTATTCTACAATACTTTTAAAACAAACGCGTTACGGGCTTGGCTGCTGCTTCCATGGATGATGAGCTACCCTGTCATTGCACGTAGGCCACCCGCCATTAGTAGTAGTTCAGAAGTCAGTTTTAAGCCGTTGGACCGCAATGTTGACTTTTGTAGAGGTTTTCTTATATTAAGACATTTTAACCTTTTTACCTGTTATTTTGCATTAGGGTAACAGTTTTATAAAATACCTAAACAGCTGGATATCCAACAGTACTGTTAATGGCCATAATGTTTCAAAAACATTTTCAGAAAATTCAATATCTGTTTCGGTTATATCTTTTGCATGTTTATAAAATAAATTTCCCTTTAAAACAGAATTGTGTGTGTGTGTGTGTGTGTGTGTGTGTGTGTGTGTGTGTGTGTGTGTGTGTGTGTGTGTGTGTGTGTGTGTGTGTGTGTGTGTGTGTGTGTGTGTGTGTGTGTGTGTGTGTGTGTGTGATAGAGAGTATATATTTATAATATTATTTTAAACGTATGCTTCAATATAAGTTAAAAAATATACTATACGTCTAAAAGTACAGTAAGAAGACTTAGGGTTGAAATGAAGGTAAGTAGGTAGGATATACAAACCAAACAGGATATATAATATATATAGTCTGCGATAATAATTTTAAATAATTTATTGAAACAGAGGTATTATTTTTTACTCACAATTTTTTTAAACATAATAAGTCTATAAATATTAAGTCATATTACAACCACAGGCACTACTTTAAAACAAGTCATGAATATAAATGTTTACTTTTTAAGCTTATGCTAAAGCCTAAAACCACTCTCTGGTCCTAAACTTTTTCCACAATTAATGATTAGATTTTTTTTAAAGATTAACATGATAGGTTTTCTGCAGAACTACAGTGAAAATTACTTATAGGAAACATTATGTGTTATACGACTTGGTTTCAAATTATTTTCTACTTTATATTGAAAAAAGCCAAACATCAATTTTATCTGTCACCGGGTTACGAAAAATAACATAAATAAACTTAACTTAAAATTTAAATAAATTTTATACTAATGTAGATTAAGCCTGGCTGATCTGGACGAAGTAACGAAACGTTTATTTTGTTTGCGTATTTGAATTTGAATCGTTATTCAAAATTAGACAAAACTTAACAAAATGTTTCGGTACTCGTCACGTCATTTCGTTAAAAATTGTCCAATACTTTAATTTTCTAAAGGTTACATTTAAAATCCATTAAAAATTCCTCCTCTTGCAATTGTTTCGTATTACTAATTCAGATTAAAAATTCTAAACCGTTTAACAGTTAGATTGCAGGACTGCAGGTACTTACGCCAAATAATAAAAACTGGTTTCTGAAATAATATTATTAGCCATGGCAAGTGTTGTAATTATTAAAGTTGGAATGAATGTGTGTGTGTGTGTGTGTGTGTGTGTGTGTGTGTGTGTGTGTGTGTGTGTGTGTGTTTTATATATAGGATAATTTAGCACGTGCGTAAAAAATCTTGTTGACCGGATGGTTACACGAAAAGGTGGTTTTGACAATAAGAATAATATTAAAGATATTAGCTAATCCCACCCTGTGATTGTTCTTTAATATCGTAACGTAATGAAGAGGGACATGGCTATTTTATTTTGTTTATTTTTAACTATTTACTGCTTTAACAACTGCATTAAAATCGCACAAACTGTAATGAAAGCAATGATATTGTCCAATTTTCATTAAAACTTTTGTTTTAACAAAAAAATAAAAATTTAAGCGAAGGAATTCCCGCTGCTTGCTTCAATAGGTGATTTTTTTCTAGCACACAAAGAAGTGTTTCATTTACCATTTCACTTGCAAGGTGTACCTGGAATGATAAGCGTACTTGAAAACAATATACTTTTTTGAAACTATCCAAACTTTTACATAATCTGCAATGAACAATATTAGACTATAAATCTAACTAAATGTGTAAATAATGGCAAGAGGCAAAAAATGTAAATCAGTTTTTTTTGTATTACAAGGCATAAAAACTACTGATCCCGTTTATCATAACAGGCTTCATAAGGTTGCTAAGAATAAAGTCTTATGTACATATATACCTTCATGTACATTCTTGTGGGTAAACAGACAGCTATTCAATCGTACACAAAAGAATTTGTAGATCTGTCCTTACAGACAAAGTGAGAATGTGCAAGCCTAAATACTGATGCTTATACTAACGTTCAGTCAAATACTATAGAGTGACATAAACGTGCATTAAACTTGATATTGCCTAAACTTTATAGAAAATTTTAAGTTTAAATGTAAATTCGTTGTTGAGATATCGTGTGCACAGACAGGCATTTAAATAAACATACAGAAATGAATTTTGACAACCGCCCAAACGATAGGTTTCACAAACGGTAAGCCATTGATATATTAGGCTGAATGTTACACAGCAAAATAACGTGAGTTCAAGGTATTTGCAAACCTCGACAGAATATGTGTAAACCACGTCAGATAAATAAAGACAAATCACCCCTGTGACAAGGGTTGAAGAATAAATAACACAAACAATGATTTAGATGTGTTTCGTGGTTTGCTGTTCCATTTCAAAATATTCGGCTATAAAAAGTTCATCTTGAAATTTCCCTAATTCGTGGTTACAAATTGCTTTTGTGTCCACTAGTTTCGAATCCCTTATTGTTTCTTTCAACTTTTGTGAAATTGGACTTAGGCCTAATGATAAACGTTTTAATTATTAGTTAAAGTTAATAATTTATAGTTTTAATCAATTGGCCGTAAAAGCTACTTCAATCCGCAAGTTATAAAATTTTCTTATTTTCAATGGGCTAGTGGGTAACATTATACTTGTACATGTCTAGTCTGTATAATTGTTTTGCTTAATGGTAATATAAATTTAAGAGTATTTGTAGGAGTGTTTTTATGAGTGAGGTTATAAATAAACTCGCCTTATTACTTTTCAACCGTTTATTTCGTATCCATTATGTTAGAAGAAATGTCATATTCAAGTGGTAAAGGTTATAATAATAACTAAAATTTAGATGTGTACATTTTAATTAGTTTGCAACAACAATTGCTAAGAATGCATTCATGTTGAAAGAATGAATGCACAGTCCTTGTTATCGGAGTAGTCAAGAAGATAAACAAATAGGTTGAGAAGAAGAGATGGTGCAATACTGGATATTTCTTTGGCTGTGGTTTCCAATGACCATTTTCCAAGTGAATTCTTTGCTTTAAACTCTTAATGATATGGTCCTTTAATATACACTCCTATAAACATGTTTTGTAGTGAGAAATGTGGGATCTATGTACATTTCTTTCTATACACAAAGCGACCTGATACTTCTTGTTGTTTTGAAATTAATACAAATAATTTGGGTTGTATTTTTATCTATCAAACATGGTATGTTTCTATCGTATTAGATGTTACATGAGTATCGACGTGTTATCGCAGTTTCATATGAAAACAAAAGTTATTTTTTATTAATTATATTTATTGTTGTTTCAATGTTATGGACGGTATACAGTCGTAATTTAATAACATAGTATTCCGTAACAATTTGATATATTCAAGAAAAAAGATTTGTTTCAAATTTAGTTTTAAACACTTTCTTTGCAATTACTACATTTTTTTAGTATACAATTTAGAAACAAATCTTAAACTATTTTAATGAATAGGCAATGGTCCAGTCAAAATCATAACCATAAAAACTATTCCACGTCACTTCAGTACTGAAGTCTAAGCATTTTCCACCCATTTGTACATAGAACGTTTAGAACTTCACCCTAAATAGTAGTTCTTAAGTTATTAACGGAGAGCTCTTAATCTTCCTTTATATTATAAAGTAAACACTGTGCAGCTAAATATATTAGAAAGAGTACAAAGATTGTTGAACTTATCACGTGATTGTAAGAAGACGAACAGAAAAATTAAACACACCAAAAACAATACAATTCAAAAATATACTGTACGTTTGTTGGTATTAGGTATTTTTACACCCATTCTTTAGAAGCTCAAAACGTGACAGTATTTACAGTCACCGATTATCGACCTGCTGAGGCGTTGACAAATGACGTGTCGTTCACATATGACCTTGAACTTTAGCCACTGGACATTTATAACTGGCAGGCAGTAAGGTGTAATTTTGTAGCATGCTATTTGCTCTCCTCTCTGCACATGTTTACATAGGCCATACAGTAAGAAGCTTTTCCCACCACCGTCATTTATACTCTTTAATTAGAAAATGCAAATTATTGAGGTGCTAAACGATTATCATTTTAAAGTTTTAAACAAGAGTAATTTTTCTAGCTTATTATTAATACTTGTGTACAGAAGAAACGTTTATTTAACATTATAACTGTACAAAGTTGCATACAAATAATATATATATATATATATATATATATATATATATATATATATATATATATATATATATATATATATAATATATTATACTTTGTTTATTTTAGACTATTTTGAGAACAATAATTCATCGAAATATTTTAGAAGTATATTTTTTTTTCTTTATATATATATATATAATATATTATACTTTGTTTATTTTATACTATTTTGAGAAAGATAATTCATCGAAATATTTTAGAAGTATATTTTTTCTTTATATATATATATATATATATATATAGATTAGAGTATATATATATATATATATATATTATACTTTAATCTACTTGATTTTACAAAATTAAGATTTAGTGGTGGTAATAATTTTCTATCTGTTGTGGAATTCTAACTATTGGTAGCAACCAATATTTGAAAGATCAATACTATTTAATTTTGTTATTCAACGATACCATCATGATGGGGTGGTGAGAAAACCGACATTACAAACAAAGGTTGATGCCCTTTAGGATTAAATGTAAGGGAGAAAAAAGACCACGTAAATAGAATACTCATTATGCGTTGGAATACAAAATACAATATACGTTTATTTACAATGCTCACTTATTCACTGCGTTTTTATTTAATATTTTTAACATTAATCTAATCTCTTTATCTCAGTTGCTATTATTTTACCCGACTTTTTGCAGTACAATGTAATACAGCGTAATGTAATGAAAGTTTTGGAGGAACTACAGAAGTCGTCAATGAGTTTTGAAACTAATAAGAAATGACAAACTACATTGAGTAATAACTCAATGTTGAGAGCTGTCCGATTCGTTAGCCATTGGCGAGTTATTTACTTCAAAAGATATACGTGTTACTTTGTGTCTACACTTTTATACTGTCTCAGTGTTATTTGAGCCTATAACTCGAAGCACAAAAACATTTATATTGATGTCTGTCCGTAAGACGGTGCGATTAAAACCTTCAGGACACTGAATCTCTGCAAGCCTTTCGTATATGAATACATAGTTTACAACCTGAGAACTATGTAGCACTGGGCATATACAGCCGGAACTACCCATTGATTTTTAAGTATCCATTAAATATAAAGCGGGTTTTCATACTAGTGTATATTATATTAAATTTGTCGTTGCTAAACCTCGTCTATTTAAAAAGTAATGTTTTCTCGTATTTTATGTATACACAAATAATAATCTGAAACACTTATAAGCGTAACATTCATGAACAACGGGAGGATCTAGGACACATTTTGCCTTATTTATACTAATTATAACTTCAGAAAGAGTATAAAAGAGTAAAGAACTTTTTCTACTTTTTGAAGCCTAAAACTTGTTAATGTGTCTTGATCTAGGGAATTCTGGACCATAATAGCTTTAGTTTATAAAATCAAACAGTCTCAGAAAGCTAATAGTAAGATTATTCTCTTGGAACAACCTACAGGAAATTTTTAATTCAGACTTACTCAAATTGTACCGAATGGACTAAAAGGGATTGGATACCGCTGAGGTCGTAGTAATTAATATTAGATTTGCAAGATTTACTTATATGTTCAGTTTTGCCAAATAAAGCACCGCTTATACGTGTTAAAAATTAAATAATGTATTATCACTTTCATGTTGAATAGATTGATAACTAATAAATAATATCATGGGGATTGGCCTAATGATTCCAATCTTCCATGGAAAATTTGCATGAGAACTTAATAATTAATAAAACTTTTAATTAACTTACCTTCACATTAATGTCGACTACAAGCGCGAGCGTTAGCATCTTGGCTCGACTTGGCTGTTGTAGACTAGAAGTTTAAAACACGAATGGTAGGGGAATTAAAAACTGTACTCTTAGTTATAATCAGACTCAGAAACTCGAAGTGAATCTCGCCTAAAATCACGGCGTTATTAGTCATTTATTGAGGCTACTTAAGACTTATGACAACGTGTTTTCGTCAGAAGGACATCACCAAAAGATTGTCCAAATTAATCTGCCAAATAAAATATCAACCAAGATAAGTCATTTTAATGTTTACAACTTTATTTTTATATTGATTTCTAAATTAAATGTCTTGCGTGAAAGAGTTAATTATTAATACGGAAATATAAATTTTACTTACGACGAAGCAAGTGAGGTGTTGCTCAGCAGCATGATTACAGAATCAAAGTTCACGAGAAAACATTAATACGCGGGCCAAATGGGTTATTAATCCGCCAAGAATGTAGTTACAAGAACATTAGATGGAACTTATATTGACCAGTGACGATTGGCAGGGTTGCAAAAATATGTATTATACAAAATATACCTATATAATGTTACAAAATCCTCGGAGGATGACATCTCCATTGCTCTAAGAGTTCTTTGATTCGGAGATCCTTAGCGACAGTTTTGCATCTTTCCAAATTATCAGTCTAATTAAGTTCGCTGAATTCCATCTCTCTAGAATATATCAACCAGTAAATCCTTGCCTGTTGAAATACACAATATCCCTTATTGTATTAAAAGATGAAATGTTACAAGCTCTAGTGTTAATGTATCGGCCTCAATAATGTTTTGGCTTTTCATGACGAGTAAGCATACTGACACCTGAAAGAACTGGATTAAGAGCTTCTGGAAGTTCGTCGTCTCAATGTGAAATTTCGTTAATTTAATAAAATCAGTTTCAGGATTTTACTTTTCTGTAATATTACTTATAATAGCACCTTCAGGTTTCTGAATCCTTATGCCCTATTAATAGTCTTTTTTCAAGAAAGATACCTCAAATTAAACATTCTAAAATTTTACAGCAACTTTGTTAATCTCCTCCGAGGATATGATAATGTAAAATTTCATCTAAAATAAGCTGAGAATATAAATGTTCCTTCCTTCAAACACTGTCTTTAAGTTGTAAAATATCTTGGCCTTCAGAAGAATTCAAGCTCTGGGACCACTTTTATTCTAGTGGAATTTACTCTTTAGGACGTCATAGCCAATGGAAACTTAAAAAATTGAACAATCAATACCGTGTAGTACCTTAGCATCTAAAATTTAGAGACTAAGAGTGAGTTCATGCACTCTGCCGCTACTAACACCCTGCTATGTTTATTTGTTAATAAGTTAGTAAAGCTCATGTTTTGAAACTAGTATTTGTCGTGCGCTGATGTATGAATTTTATAATTTTTTTTTGTAAATAAACACAATATCAACATAATAAATATTGTCACTTGACATTTTAACACATTAAACATGAAAGAGTTCTATAGTAATGAATATTTATCCCAGAAATATGTCATAGAGTCACTGAAATCTACCAGGGAGTCTGCTCTTTAAATTGTATGTTTGGCAATGGGAATTTTCCTATATGTGTGAATTCTTGTCGGCCTATCTACAGGAATGGTCACAAAATAAAGTAGTTATATACTTAAAACTATGCATAAATTTGCAGCATTTTCCACGCTTAGTGTGCCGTACATTTGATATAACAAAAGTATAAAAAATAATCGTATTTAAAGTAATTTTCAGTAAGTAAGTAAGAGTTTGTTTAAAAGAGAGTTATTACTCTTTCTAATTAAGCTAACTCTAAAAATACTGTTCTGTCAATTAAATATAATAAATTTAATTAAAAAACGTAAAAATTTGACATGTAAATTAGTAAATTTAATTATCCGTAAAATTTTATAAATAAATAACTACCTGTAAATTGTGTGTAAAATACTTGCTCGTCGTAACCACCACACAGCCTACTGATAAGGTGATAAGTAGTTGTCTTTCCCATGGGACTCGCCCGGTAACAGAAAGCGCTCCCGGAAACATTGTTGCTCATACTGAACAAAATTCTGGCCGGAACTTTTTAGTAATAATTTGTTACACTAAAGTGCCTTTTACTTGAACGTAAACGACATTAATCTTGCATATACAAATTTAGAACGTATAAAACATTCCTTCTGTAAGAGACATTTTTATGAAAACTTAATTTTCCGTAGAGTATTTTCACATGAAAGTTATTAAAATTTTTTGCCTGTTTTCAATTTAGGATTTATTTCAGGAAGTACTTTTTGATATAAAAGAGTAGAATACCTTTTTATAATAGAAAAAGATAATTATTTTTCAATTAACGTGTTTCATACAAATCAACTGTTATATATTTGCCAAAAATAAGCGCGTAAATATTTATCTTTTTTGTTATTAAGACAAAAATTCAAAATAGAGTCTTAAACATATACAAATTATTTTGGCCACTAAAATTTTATAAAAAGTAATATTCAAATGTGTACATTTTTATATTTTATCAAATCCTGCCTCGTGTCGTCCGTTGAGTTTTTATTATATAATCGACGGCATTATCATTACTTTATTTAATAATATATAAATAGTTTGTATTTAAGTAGTTATGTGTAATTTTTTATTTTATAAGTTATATTTGCTACAATACTAAGAACAAGTAACGATTATTCCAGAGTAGAATACGTTTTTATAGTAGAAAAAGATAATTATTTTTCAATTAACGTGTCTCACACAAATCAACTGTTATATATTTGTCAAAAATAAACGCGTAAATATTTATCGTTTTTATTATTAAGACAAAAATTCAAAATATAGTCTTAAAAATATACAAATTATTTTGGTCACTAAAATTTTATAAAAATTAACATTTAAAGAGTACATTTCTATATTTTACAAAATCCTGCTTCGCGTTGTTTGTTGTGTTTTTATCATGTAATCGACGGCATATAATTACTTCATTTAATAATATATAAATTGTTTGTATTTAACTTTTTATGTGTAATTTGTAAGTTATATTTACTACAATATTAAGAACAAGTAACGATTATTCCATACTAATTTATCAATATATACAGTTTATTTTATTTATACTAATATACATATTAATAACCATATATTAAAAAACCATTCGTTCTCGTCCTTATTAATATTGAGCCTTTGAAAGGAGAATAAAATTTAATTGTTTTCTATAATAAAGGTAATATGATGCAATATTTTGGGTTAAAGTCTAAAATTATTGTTCACTTTTTTCGTATAAAATTTGTATACTAGTTTGAAAATAGTAACTATTTTATAATAGTTTATGGAACAACATAAAACTTTTATCTAGCCCTTATTAATAAATTAATCCGTTGTAGCTTGTTAGCTGTTACATAAATCTGGTTATTAATATGAATCTTACAACTCTATTCTAGACATGTTACTCAAATAGTACACAAAAGTGTATTGGTTAAATTTATTTGCAACAATTTTGATGATGTTTTAAAAGGTACAAATACTTTATCTCAGCATCTACACAAAAAAATATACAAATACATAGCTTTTAAATTGGAGAAACTAAAAACAAGTGTAATATTTACACAAAAGTTGCCTCAATTTTCTATGATGAGGTGCAATTTCACTTTTTATTGCTATTTCTGAACTATTAGATTGTAGGTAAATTTATTTAAGTATTGTAATGGTTATAAAATTAAATAAACAAATGTTGGAAATTAGTTTTCGAGTGTTCAAGATTGAAGGCGTAACGTTTTATCTACTGTAAATAATAATATAACATCAATATATAAGAACACTATAAATATAACAAAACTAAACTATTTAGGCAATCTTTCTAATTTATGGAATACCAATTAACTAATCACATTATTTAATTAATATTTTTGAGAAGTATGTTGTAGCTATAACACATGTTCTTTAACAAAAACATTTTAATAGCTTATCATCCATATGATTAAAAAATCATTACAAAAATTGAATGCATATAATATACTTTTGAGTTTATTCAGCCGAATAATGTGTGAGATATGCAGCTACTAAAATTTTTGTTGGGAAAAAAATTAAATAGTCCGATTATGAGCAAACAGAAAAATTGCAACAATTTGTCCTAGATAACCTTGTAATTTATTGTTAATAGTTGTACGATAAATTAATCTAAATGTTAATAGTGGGAGTTTTAATGGTCATAGCACACGAAAGTTACTAAGAAAGAGTTCAATATTAAGAACTGATAAAAGATGTCACCTTGATTAGAGCAATGTTCACCCTATCTAAAATTTTAAGTAAACGTTTGAATAATAATATTTAGTCGTTCCTTTACTATGCTTTAACATATAAACATCTAATCTTATTTTCCCAGACTTCTTGAATCCTATAGGTATTCGCAAAATATAAAAAATATGCATAGGTAAGTTTGTAATCAAATCAGGTACTTCCATTAGACATTTATTACGTAAGAAAATAAGGACAACACCTCAATGCATCGTTACATAGCAGAATAACATGAGTGTTGTTCTGAATTTCTTACCCATACAGGCTATTATTGCTTTACTACGTTTAACAGTATTAGGTAGTAATAGTTATTGCATACTATAAGGTTGCCTAAACAAATAAAACTTTGTGATTGGTTAAAATAGAGGGATATATCCTTTACTTATTCAACTTTACAATGAGAAAATACTAAAGATAACATGACTTTTAACATTTGTCATCGTCATATGTTGCAAAAGATATAATAAAATGTTTCCAGGATTGGAATCTATTATTTTCGTAAGGTGGAGGAATTATTATTATGTACGAAAATAGAGAAAAAAAGAAGGGAAAGAAAAGGGTTCAAACATACAGGAAAGGTGCTTGAAGTCCCGAGCTACTAATTTTACAATATTCACGGGTTAACAACTATTAACCATTAACTTAATTACGTTTAAAAACATAAAACCTATATTTAATACTTTAATTTTGTGAGGCCTTTTGATGGCAAGGCTATCTTCCTTCAGACACATCACAAAAGTAAATACAAAGAGTGTACCGTATGACGATAACACATGGGGGTGGTGACTTCTGAGGTCGTAGTAATAAATACTAGAAATACAAAGTTTACTTATAAGTTCAGTTTAATTACGAAAACTTAAAAGCACCACTTTTAGATGGTAAAGGAAAAGTTATGTAATGCCACGTTGCTGCCAATTAGAATATAATAACTAAAAAGTATATCTTCTAGGTGGGCCTAAAAATCCAATGTTCTATTGAATTATGCGTACGACGTTTTATAAAACAATAATATTTCACTTCCCTTCGCAATAGGTAGACTTACAACCCGAGTGTCGGCGTCTTGGCACGAGACATTGAAGCTGTAGTCTAAGAACGGTTATTTCTAGAAGAGGAGTAGAAGTTGAGAAGTGGTAGCCATCTATTCAAACAACACGTGAGATACATCAGCTACGTAAACTCGCCTAAAACAAATTCGCGACGGTATTAGCCATTTAATGATACAAATTACTATTTATAACAACGTGCTCGTCGCCATAAGGACGACGCCACAACCTTTATCTATCTCCATCAAGCAACTAAAAGATCTTCAAGGGTAAGTTACTTTACTATTCACATCTTTACTTTACGTTACATTCATTTTATACGTTTGGCATCAAAGGGCTAATTTAATAATACGAAAAGATAAATTTTATTTACGGACAAAGCGCGCAAGGTCTGATCGGTTACGTAGTTGGGCTGCTACAAAGGGTTAGAAGAAAAAATTCATACGCGTGCCAATTAGGTAGTTACTCCGCCCAATAATTTAGTTCCGGAACATTGGATGTAAAATAATATTATATTATACTGGCTGATTAGGTTGCGAAATTTACATTGTATGAAATTTAATTAACTAATTTACGGTACAGAATATCCCCCCTGTTTTGATTTCGCAACCTAGTTAGTCGCTTTACTTTAAACATATTCTATGCATATTACATAACAATACGATAGCGCGGGGTTTCAAAAGTTGCCAATGCAGTTCTATGACTGCTCGCTTAGGGACCAAAAATAGAAAATCAATGTAGGCAAACTATTTTCATGCAGTGCACGTTGCAGCGTTTTAGAATTTGCGGGTCGTTGCAAGAATAAGGGCATTTAAGGCGATTAAATCGTAAACAAGTGTAGTGTAATGTTTTGTTATATAGGCGCCACATTCATACTTCTTTTTTGCATTCATACCAGTGTTTTGTGTATAGTGTTTTGCCATTAAATACCCTGAGATTTGCGGACAAGTTACCAATATGGATCGAATACTTTGGAATGAAACGTCCCCTCACGAGAAGCTAAGTCTCACATTTCGTATTAATACTGCATCACTCTTAATATATATATTTACATACAACATCCTATACATCTTACATCTACATGAATTTTAACACTTCAAATATATCTACAAAATTCAAAATTCATCATTTCGGCATACGTACAAAACACAGACAATTTTTCATATTTGATTCCCTCATTACAAACAGTCAGGATCAACTTTGTCTCATTTATTTATACTAAGTCTATTTACAAGTTCTTTTTCTATATTTTATTTGCATTGACACATTCGTTAAGAATTAACCAAAACAGTTAACTTCCTGGATTTTATCTTATCTTTTAAATTTGGCAGCAAGTGGTTCCTTAAGCTAGGTATGCTACAAAATTTTTTTTTTTATTTATACAGAACAGGTCTTAATTTAATTTTTAAATCTACAATATGAACCTTTTTTACATTCAAAACATTTTCAGTGTGTTGTACAATACAAGTTACAGGGCTTAAAAAATATAAAATTCTATAAATTCCTACATATTTTGGTGCTAATTTTGCACAAAACTTTTCTACCTTATTGCTTAAATAGTGGGTTCTAATCCATACTAAGGAATGCAACTTAAAGGGATGTTTTACATTTTGCGCTGAGTACTTTTGTCTATTACTGTTATGTGCTATACTCCTTTTTACATTCACCACAGCTCTCTTTAGATTGTTTACAACCGTTTCCTTGGACAAATTCTCACCAATTAGATCATTTAGCTTCCATAAATTAGATAAAGCATTATTACAGGAATGATTAAACATTAAATCAAAGGCAGAAAAACCTGTGCTTTCATTATGGGCGGTGTTTAAACTTAATTGTATATAGCCTAGGTCATTATCCCAATTACTATGACAGTTGTGATAGAAACTACGTAATAATGTAGATATGTTTCTAATAGGCCATTCTGATTGATTTCCATTAGCCCTGTAAGGCGCTAGTCTACGGTGTTCAATAAAATTCTTAAATAAGAACTTCTTAAAATACAGTAATGTAAAATATGCGGCATTTTCTGACACTATTATTTTAGGTACAGAAAAGTTGTTAAAAATTATGCGGTCTAATTTATTACATATTTCAGCACTCTTACATTCCCTCAAAGGGATTAGCCATAGAAATTTACTGGAGGCATCTACAACTACAAGTAAATATACATTGCTGTTTCTAGTTCTCACTAAGGGACCTAAAAGATCTATGAATAAACAATCCATATTGTTCTTAAATGGCACAGATACTAATTCGCCTTCATATTTTCTTTGGCACACTTTACTCATTTTACAAATATTATATGCTTTCACTTTTGCCTTTATAATTTCGTCTAAATCAGGTCTATAAAAATACTGATTAATTTTTCTTTGCGTTCTAGCAATGCCTAAATGACCTCCTATTAAAGAACTGTGGAAGAATTCATATACTAAAATCAACTAAACTGTACAGGCAAAAATATCTTACTCTTACTTTTTACATTCCTTTTGTACATCAGTAAATAGTTTTTTATAAAATAACATAAATTGTTATTATCGCTTTTTACAGATTGAATGATTTTCTGAGTTTCTTTATCTTGAAGTTGATATTTTTCTTAATCTTTAAACGCTAATGGCAAATCATTAATTAACAACCACAAATTATCCTTGTTATTGCACTTATTATTTATCTGCATTTTAGCTTTACATTAGATGTTCGTTTACATGTTTACCTTCGGTAGGAGTTTGAATGGCAGAAGGAAATCGATAATCTATTTTTATCCTGGTCAGGACCGTTCCGGCAGTCACTGGGGCTCGGATCAGCTGTTCCCGTCTACTCGCCCTCAAACATACGTGAAAGGGCGACTGCCAGCGCATTATCGGTGGAACTTTTAAATTCCACCTCAAATGGCAAATTAAAAATCCTCTCGATCCACCGGGCAAGTCTTCCTACCTTCCTTTTGTGATTGAGGACATAGGTTAAAGCTTGGTTAACAGTTATTAATTTAAAGGTTCTTACTTCTAAAAATTCGTGCCATTTTTCTATGCAAAGTAGTGCACTCAAAGCTTCTTTTTCATAAACAGTATATTTTAATTCGGCATCCGTAAATTTCCTAGAGTAATAGGCTATTGGCATTAATTCATTTTGGTCGTTTTCCTGTAACAAACAACCACCTGCGGCTATTCCACTAGCATCTGTCATTACTATAAATTGCTTTAAAAATCGGCTAACTGGAGTACAGGAGGATTCATTATAGCTTCTTTTAAATTTACAAACGAATCTTGACATTCACTTGTCCAAACAAATTTAGCGTTTTCCCTTCTTAAACGATTTAAAGGATTACATAATTCGGCATAATTATTTATAAATTTTGAAAAGAAATTGGTCATACCTAAAAACTGTGAAATTTGTTTGGCGTTCTTAGGCGGCATAAATTCTCTTATACTCCTTGTTCGCTCGGGATCTATAGTTACTGTATTATTTTTTATTAAGTTCCCCAAAAAGGAGATTTCCTCAAAACAAAACTTTGCTTTCTCTAGGTTTGCCGTTAAGCCATGTTTGCTTAGTCTATTTACAATCTCTCTGACATGTACTAAATGCGAATCAAGGTCTTTACTGTACACTAACATATCATCACAAAAATTTATCACATATTAAAATTGTATATTGTCTAGGACTTTATCCAGATAGGCGGACAGTACAGCACTACCAACATGTAAACCAAAGGGTACTCGTTTAAATTTATATTTACCAAATATAGTGCTAAATGAGGTAAGATCTTGACTATCAGGTGATAATGGACATTGCAAAAAACTTTTTCTTAAATCTATTATTGAAAAATATTTGGCTGCACTAAGATGTTGATAATAATTATTTAAATCACCAATGGGAAAATCAATTTTCTGCAACTTTTTATTTAATTCGGTATAATTGACGACAAGTCTGTCCTTTTTTGGTTAAAAAGGCTGGACTGGAGTAGGCTGAAGTACTGGGTTCAATTATTCCTTGGTCCAACCAATCCTGTATTATTGTTTTCATCTTATTTACAGTAGGAGGGCTCATAAAATAAGGCCTAATATTTACAGGTGTGGGGTCATTTAGAACTAATCTCACTTCCAAATCTAGAGTCTCTCCTAATTTTGGATTAAAAACATTTGGAAAATCCCCTATAAGGTTTTGTATCTTAGCCTCAGCTCTAGTGCACCCTATTTTTACATCAATGCTGTTTACTTCATGTGCAAAAGGCTGTTGTCTGACAATAGTTATTTTCTCATTACAATTGAATTTAAAATAACATGAATCTCCATCAAGATCTAAAATTAATTTGCTATTAGATATAAATGGGTTTCCCAATACGATTTCCCAATTTAAATTATCCAATACAATAAATTTTACTTTCCAACAAAATTTAGAAATTTTTATCTTAGCATAACAGTAACCAAAACATTTTATTTCAGTGTTATTTGCAGCAAACATTCTATCATCTGACTTCATTAATTTAGAAACATTTTTATTCAACAATAGGCTATCATAAAATTCTTTACTAATTATATCTCTTGTAGCACTAGTATCTAATAAGCAGTTTGTTTTTACATTTTTACCCACTATAGCTTCAATTAAAGGCATATTGTTACACTGTCTAACATTTAGTCTTAAATTAGGTTTTCTATAGTTCAATTTACTCCAATTTTTTATTACCTTACCATAGACTCTCATAAAATAGTGTTTTTCTTTTCTTACTGTATTACTATTTATAAAATTATTATTCTTAAACTTATGAAACCGGGGAGGGATATTTTTAGGTGTTGTGTGTAATACCACTCCCCTATCGACTAGTTTTTGAGACTTACTTAAGTTGTCCCTTAAGTTATCATTAAAGGTTATATTGTTACTAGCTATACAGACATTTTCCAAATCTGTAAAACAAATGGGATTGTTTTCAAAAATTAACTTATTTCTATCTGTAGGCTTAATACCTCTTTTTATACAAGTTACCAAGTCCTATTCACTTATGTTACACAATAAAACTTGACTGAGCTCTTTGATGTCATAGATGTATTCATACAGTGGCTCATCAATCCTTTGTGGCCTATAAACTAAATCTAGTCTAAGTCTTTCAATTAGGCCTACAGGGATAAAAGCACTAATTAATTCCCTGTGTTGATAGTTGACATTTGGCATGACAGACTTACACTGTATTATTTTGGCTAAAAGTGGACCTTTTGCATAACATGGTAACAATGCTAAAATTTCATTTTCTGATAGGCTAGTTTCACATTTTAGTTTTAACAAAGTTTTCAAAAAGTTTATTAGCTCAGGTACTACTAAGCCATTTGTTACTGTAAAATTTTGTAAATAACATTCTACAGGGTTGTTCAACTTATTAAACATATTTAAACCAGACATAGGTTGACTAATACAATCATTGTTTGCATTATAAATAGGCATTATAGCAAAGTGGGGGTACTGGCAGTAGGCTGTGATATTGTTGGTGGTTGTACAGAAATAGGGCCTATTTGTTCTTTCACTGCCTGTTCCATAGCCTCATCTTGTTCTAATGATTCATTTAAATTGGCTTCTAACACTTTAAGCTGTTCTAGGTTCACTGTAGGTAGCAAGTTTTTAGCTAACTGTTGTTCAACATTTACTAGCCTACACTTTAAAGCTGATAAAGTTTTACTATGTACAGAACTTAGTTCTAGCTGGTTGTCTTCTATATAGTTCAATAGTTTTACTTCCTGATTGTGGTCTATTTTTAATAGGCTACTAGCAGTAGGTAAAATATTGTTTCTCAAACACTGTCTTAAGGATTTTCTGAGTTCATTTACTGTACTGTCACTATTTAATTTAATACCTCTAGATATCAATTCAAATACCAACTCATCTTTAGACAAATATTCTATTTTAATGGCAGGCATTGTGGCGTTTTCACTCAGTTTCACCCAGTTGATGGCAGAGTAGGCACATCAATAGCAGAGTTTAGCAATAATGTGTGCTTACTTAAATAGCAGATTGGCGCAATAAAATTATGTGTACCGTATGACGATAACACATGGGGGTGGTGACTTCTGAGGTCGTAGTAATAAATACTAGAAATACAAAGTTTACTTATAAGTTCAGTTTAATTACGAAAACTTAAAAGCACCACTTTTGGATGGTAAAGGAAAAGTTATGTAATGCCACGCTGCTGCCAATTAGAATATAATAACTAAAAAGTATATCTTCTAGGTGGGCCTAAATATCCAATGTTCTATTGAATTATGCGTACGACGTTTTATAAAACAATAATATTTCACTTCCCTTCGCAATAGGTAGACTCACAACCCGAGTGTCGGCGTCTTGGCACGAGACATTGAAGCTGTAGTCTAAGAACGGTTATTTCTAGAAGAGGAGTAGAAGTTGAGAAGTGGTAGCCATCTATTCAAACAACACGTGAGATACATCAGCTACGTAAACTCGCCTAAAACAAAATTCGCGACGGTATTAGCCATTTAATGATACAAATTACTATTTATAACAACGTGCTCGTCGCCATAAGGACGACGCCGCAACCTTTATCTATCTCCATCAAGCAACTAAAAGATCTTCAAGGGTAAGTTACTTTACTATTCACATCTTTACTTTACGTTACATTCATTTTATACGTTTGGCATCAAAGGGCTAATTTAATAATACGAAAAGATAAATTTTACTTACGGACAAAGCGCGCGAGGTCTGATCGGTTACGTAGTTGGGCTGCTACAAAGGGTTAGAAGAAAAAATTCATACGCGTGCCAATTAGGTAGTTACTCCGCCCAATAATTTACTTCGCCGTTATCGCTGGCGCGGCCGGTCGCTGAACCTTCACCAGGGGGGACGGGACAGGTATTGCGATAAGAGAACACCGTCCGTCTATTTTGAGCAGTTACCTTAACAAGAACCATGATTCTAAATTACCAAATGTGTTGATGTTTTAAAATAATAATAGTGTGGTCGATATAATACGTAAGTTCCAAAAAATAATTTCTTCACAACGTTTTGAAGTTCCTAATTCTATATGTTGCTATTTCCCATATTTTTTTTATTTTGATTTATGTTGCAAGAAACCATTACGAACTAAAAATGCCAAATTGATGATGAACAATAAAAATCTAAAGCAACTATATATTGTTAATTTTACTTTGCTACTATTAAATGTGAGCTTCTTTTACAATAAAAAATTTCGAAGTTGTAAAAACCACATGCAATATGTTTTTTCAATATAAATTTCATATACTATATCAATTTATGGAAACCTTCTAAAGTCATCTAAAATAGGCCTGTCAGCACAAAAAGATTTATGACCTAATCTAGGGTTGAGCAAAATACATCGATATTCAATTGGGTATTGGTATGGCTCTAACCAAGTTTACAAACAAATCCTAAGAGGATACCATCTCTTGGACTGTAAGTTCCGTATAGTATTTTCTAGCAAAGTAGTTCCGTAGAAATTTGT
This sequence comes from Homalodisca vitripennis, assembly GCF_021130785.1. Lineage (NCBI taxonomy): Eukaryota > Metazoa > Arthropoda > Insecta > Hemiptera > Cicadellidae > Homalodisca > Homalodisca vitripennis. The sequence goes on from NC_060213.1 coordinate 42,848,676, forward strand.
GTGGAATATGTGTCTATTACTAATAAATGATACAAGGTATTCCTTAAGTCAATACATTTAGTAAGAGTAAAGTTTATTTTCATTTGATTATACATAAAATCAAATTTATATATTCATATATTTCGTACCCTTTTAATTTAAAATATATTACATTCATACTATACCAAATTCCTAGTTTATGGCCTTTTAGCCCCTTTGTAATTTAAAGATAAATTATTACTATTTGTATGGTTGTATTTAGCTATAAAAATATATTCTACATATACATCATATTATTAATTTTCTTTTTTAGTCAAATGCATCAATATTGGTACATTAAAGAACTTACACATTTTATGAACCGTGTTATAATATAATATATATATTTGCAATTTAATTTAATTCTTGCATGTATAATACTTCTTATTTGTTTTTTTTTAATTCATAGTTTTTTACTCTAAAAATTACGATACATATTATTTATGGAACAATATAGATTTAACAAAAAAATTTAAGATAATGAAAGTAAACGGTACGTAACTACAGTTCAAACATTTACTTTCACTAATAATTTCTAAATAATATACTTATTTTGAAGCTAATAGTATCCCATTTACGTACGAGAAAAAGAATTTTTATTCCAGTATGTAAGTTATTTAAAATAAAGTTATCCCCTTTAAAACGATAATCGTTTATATATAGATTGGGTTCGAGCTTCAGTGACTAAGTTTGTCTTGACTAGCATTTAATAAGCGTCTTACTTACAACGATATTAAATAAGTTTTATATTTTAACCATCAAAAGAACATCCGTTGTCGTTCGAAATATTAAGTAAGTGAAGGCTGTCTAAGACTTCCTTATTGCTTCATGGGCTCACATTGAGTTTCCTCAACATTGCTTTAAATTCGTTAGTTCGGGCATAACATGCTTTATGATCTTAGCTCCTGTGCGGTGTCATCACATGGTTTCATTCTCTTCAGTACGGAGTTTATATTATATAAGTGTGTATGTATATAAATATATATATATATATATATATATATATATATATAAATTTTTATTATAACTTATGGATATTTTCACATGGTTAAAATAGTTTATATCAATCCTCAAACCTAATTTTATAAAGTTTCAACCAAAGTCCTACGATCCTTCCAAAGCTGCCTTCCTAAAAAAAAAACTATAAACAAAGGACCATCATAAATTGCATCATTAAACGAGTGTTACTTAACTTATTATAGTACCCATTTATTATTTGAGAAAACTGCATTTATATAATTGGATATATTTTACGGACATATTATCTCATAAATATTATAGAGTCGTGTAGTTTATAAACTAGTCATTAACAAACAATCTACTAATTCCCCACAATTGGGATGAATAAAACATGTAAAGAAATTTGCTAGAAACTTGCATCAGACAAAATCCATTATTTTTATTAGCACACAATAAAAGCAGACAGCTTTGGAAAATTTATTAAAATAGTATTAAAAATAAACTCGAGCTACTTTTATACATCAACAGCTTTTGAAATTTAACGTACAGTCAGAAAATATTGAACTCAATGTTTATTGTTTCACGTTGTTTCTACTTTTTGCACTAAAAACTGAACACAATGAAATGAAGTGTATTGGCAGTTCCAATTAATTAAGCCCGTCATTTGAATTGCTGATGCAGGCGAGTATTCTCAATAAAAGTCATTCGATACTGTTTCCACTCCAAATACTTAGGAATATATAGAATGATGTGTAGAGTGAGGCACTTCTAAATATAAACAATCCAATAAATTCAGATTGCGCTGTCGTCAACTAATTGAAGAGCAATATATACATCTCGTTTGAAATATCACATTGAAATGAACTTTCTTTCATTTACTTCGATGCCACACCACCGCGCCAGCCACTATTCCCCTCTCCGGAACAAAATGGTACTGGCAAGTGAATCGGGCCCTAGAAGTCACATGGGTGTGTTGAGCTACAAATCCCCAACATGGTGGTGTCATCAGCAACAGTTGCAGTTAAATCAGAATGGACCCCCACTCACTCCAATTTTTGTCTGTTTGAATCACATATTAAATAGACTTTGTATTTTTCAGATTTAGTCTGTTTCTTGATCGCCACCTGAAATGTAGAAAACATAGGGGTCGTGAGTATGGACATAATGTTTTGCCAGCCAGTTCAGTAGACATCAAGATAGGGGACGTAATCCGCAGTCAGTTCAACCGGAGGCAATAAATTCATACCAGCTCTGCCGATTTCTGAAGCCTGCCACCAGACCTTGAGTACATCAACGGAGGTAAGGACTTACGGGGCTCCAGTCGATCACGGGACTTCACTACCGATATTGTGGTTCGATACTCAGCTCGATCACCTAGCTCCAGATACAGTGCGGTAGTTCTTAAGGGAATAGCAAGTCATTAATATTATATTTACGTTAATAGAGCTCACGTAAACATTATGTATTGTACATCATAGGAATATAAATTAATAAAGCAAAGTGTTTCATTCAACTGTATTTCTCATTTTAATTTAGTGACCGAGGATAAAAATACCCCTTACAATAGACAAGTGCATGTTGAATTTGTCCGTAAGATAAACATTAGTGCGGGAGAGAGACCCTTTAAAAAAATAGAGAAACAGTTTTAATGTACTTCAATAACAATTATTATAATTTAGTTAGTTATTTAGTTTGCTGTAGTAATTTCATATTTTAAGTTAAATATTCACTAACCAATCACGGCTCCAATCAAAGTCAGTACCTATGAAAGGTTGACGCTGCTAGTTAAGAATAGATTTACCACAATTCTAAAAGAAGTTGAAAAAATAGTTAAGAGAGAAATCCCTTTAACTCATGTTCAACGTACGTTAAACAGCTATCTTAGCGAAGTTTCCAAAAAACGGAATGACTTCGAAGCTAATTTAGCTAGGATCGTGGAGGTTGCAACGACCGAAGAATTGTCCATGGCAAGACTTTCTACGGATCAAGACGAAATTAACGACCTTTTCGTTCAGATTTATGGTTTGATAGAGTCCGCTATGTTTCCTGAGGAAGCGCCGTCAACACCGTCGGTACACAGTGAGCGGCAAAACCCCCCTAGCCACGCTGTCACATATCAATCTGCCGCGCCTAGAACTTCACCACTTCTCTGGCGACCCCGCCAAGTGGGTATACTTTATCAACTTGTATGATAGCACTTTGCATCGCAACACCGCCTTAACAAGTGTAGTCAAATTCCAATATTTGCTCTCGATTCTTTCTGGCGAACCCCTCGCTTTAATCAAGAATTTCAACATTAGTACAGCAAATTATCTAATTGTGTACAATATCTTACGTCAGCGTTATCACTCAACAAGACGTTTGGTTACTCTACATTTGAACCATTTGATAGATTTACACGATGTTAGCAGTCAGTCAGTACGAGGACTCAGAACTTTCGTGAACACTTTCCATGAACACAATGAGGCTTTGAAGGCCATTGAGTGTGACGTAACCACACAAGCCAACCCTTTGCTTTCAGCATTGTTACTTCGTAAATTAGATGGTGATTTACGCAAACGTCTAGAATCTTTTAGGTCCTCGAACGAAGAGGAAACACACACTTTACCTACAGTCAAAGACGTAATCTTGTTTCTGAACACAGAATGTAACATGAGTGAAGATGCAGACCTCCACTCGTCAGCAAAAAAAGCTCCAGTTAGAGCTTTCAATCAGCGATCTCAAAAGGTCACGCGGTTTGAAGACAAACACAAACCCACCGCTTTAGTAACAATTCACAGTATAAATAGTAACAGTTGTTTTGCTTGTGGAAACTCTCACCACAAAATATATGTTTGTCCCACATTTCTAAAACTTTCACCAGCTGAAAGGTTTCAACTTGTAAAAAGAAGAACGAAAATGCTTCTCGTGCTTGAGAGATCATAATTTGCCTCAATGTCAATCATCGCACACTTGTAAACGGTGTCACAAACTGTGAGGTGTTTCGGTGAAATCGCTTTTTATATCGTCTGCCCTGATAGTTGCAGTCGTGCTGGGTTCTATTCCAGGGTTGTGATATCGACTTATAGCTATTTCTATCTTACCCGCGCCCTCACCGTACGCTGGTAGAGATCGATATGATACACAAGGTTAAACGTGAGTGAACAGAAAAATCTCAGACTCGTTCAGAGCGAATTCAGTTATTCGCACTCTTCAATAGAACGATATCATCACAGTTTTCTGTTCTATGTTTCGCGATTTTACGTGGATAAATGTTGATTAGAGCTGTCAATGCCCCGTTCTAGAATGCGACGTTTAGAAATAAATCCTATTGTAACGACGACTATTTGACAATTATTTGTGCGTGAGAAAAACAGATTTTTAATATCGGTGGTCCGCGAGATCTTTATTCCACAGCCGTTGGCTCAAACCGGTCTCAGTATCGTCTGCTCGTTTCTTCCTCCTTCAGTGTGTTGTTGTGCTGTGTTAAGCTGAGGTTATGTTTTGACTTTATAGTATCAAAATAAAATATTAAATATATTAAACCAACAGATTCCTTCTCTATACTAACAAGACTAACGTTAACGTATAAGTTTATAAGTTAAGCTGGAAGCAAAATGTCTAAGGGAAGTCTTGTGTTATATCTCTCTCCTGTGAAGCAGCTAAATCCCTTCAAGCAAATATATTTAGGTTATTTAATACAAGTATCCTTGTTCAGCAATAATACAGGTATTTCGTGTGTACTATTTTCCTCTTTAAGCCCTTAGTATCAAATATGCTAATATTAACAAGCATTAAAAGTTTGTTATAGCCTACAACCCAACATTCACTTTGAAACATACTCTTCGAAGTAGGAAGTAAAGCTTATGCGATTTACAGGGCACCAAACAAATATTATTTAGAAACCGGGCTGAGAATTCAGAGGTTTATTAAGCCAATGAATAATATATCTGTAAACAAGGCTGTTACCTAGATAGCCTAAATTAAGTTCCCAGCCTATCCTGGCGTTGATCAATAACTTTGAGCTTAGGCTATTAGGCCTACACGACTTAAAGTAAGCAAAATATATTATCATGAGCTATAGAAAGGTTTATATATGCTATATCTAGTAGATTGACTAAGTACATACACCTAACTTATCTTATGCAACTATTAAATTTTAAGAATAGGATAACAAACCTATACAGCTTATAGGATGCAAAATATGCGTTTGCAAACTAGGACAGGTAGTGAAAGGTAATAGAACCTATATTTAATAGATACTCTACTGTCACTAGACGAGATAGCCTATAAGCTGGTCTTAACCTATCCTACGCACCGAATTATCAATTTTAGGAATAGGATCACAAACCTACGCGGCTTATAGGATGCAAAATACGCGTTTGCAAACTAGGATAGGTAGTGAAGGGTAGTGTAACCTATAATGAATAGATACGCTACTGGCGCTAACCGCAATAACCTATAAGCTGCTGTTAACCTGAGCCGGTTCAATACCTATATCTCCCCGGCTCATGTGTGTTTTATATAGTGTGTGTGTGGTTTATTGGCTGCAGAGGCGACTGACCTTTTGAAGGCGTTTGGCCTTTCCGGAGAGTGGCGTAGAGACTCTGAGCCGTGGTGTACTGGTTAGAAGTAGCTCCAGATTTAATATTTTTGTTTTTAATTAAGTGTTTTGGAATTTTGCTGAGCTGTTTCCTTCTAACATGTGCGGCTAGGTTTACGGCCCCTCACTGATGAGGTCCAAGGGATGAATTGTTTTCTCCTGCCATCTCTCCATCATGCGTGGTCGCAGAGAACCTTCGCCTTTGCGCTCTGCTGAAGGACGGCCACCATGATGGACATACCTACCAGTCAACATCTGTGATACCCTGTGATATTGTTATTGTTGCCATTTATATAGTTTATATTTTGTTATTTAATTTTAAGTTAGTTTTAGATATTATTTAGTTATTTCTTGGATTTCATTAGGAGCCCGCCCTTAGCCGAAGGATACCGGGTGGAATTGGCATTTCTTGTTTCAAATTATGGCGTTTCTAATTTTTGGTATGCAGGTGCACCTGACAAGAATTGTTTGAGGTATACTACTGTGGGCACTTTAATTTTTTTTATAGTATATATATACATATTTATATTGACTGGCTAGGCCCATGTTATTGTCTTAGTAAATGAACCTGAGTATACTGACCACGGTGTTCTTTTTTTTTTACCTAGTTTAGTTTTGATCCGGCATCCCGTTCGCCACCATGGGCACGCGCTTCCCTGTTGGTTTGCTGTGGGTGTGCGAGTGGCGATGTGCGGTTTCAATGGTAGCAGAGCGTGGTTAGCTGCTCTCTCAGCTGTCTCTCAGTTCTGGTTTTGTTTGTTGGTGTAGGTTAGTGTTAGGTAGGGGGAGGTCAGAGTACACAACTTTTTTATTAGGAGCTCGCCCTAGCACAGGATACCGGGTGGAATTGGTTTAGTGTCTTGCTTCCTGCAGACTTACCCTTTGCAGGGAGCAAGGGACTCTAAATTGCTTAACCGCTAAATTTATCTAACTGTACTCTACTTCTCCCCTATCAATGTGTTGTTTTGTTATATTTATTGCTTCTGTGTTTGTAGGTTGTGGTTAGTGTATATTTGCAGGGTATCCTTCTATTAGGTGGCAGGTATTAAGTTCTTCACTTGGACCTCGTCAGTGTAAGCCCTTTGTGAGTTGAGTCCACTTAGGTTACTAAGTAATTGTTGTGTACGCTTTGTTGTATTTATTTTGTCTGAATTGTTTGGTATGGCGTTTTCCCTGGTGCCTGAACATCTGCGCAAGCCCGAGTTGGTTTTTGAGGTCCTGGCGAGAGGACAGAAGCCCGAGGGAGATGTGAGGGCATTAAGAGCTCAATTACGGGCTTTTATAGCGTTGGACCGCAGCTGGAATGCAGAGTTCCAAATTAATACTGAATTTGAGTTTTGTAAAACCCGAATGGAAGAGTTAGAAGACGACATTAATTTTGAGTCACTTCCCATGTCCGGGTCAGCAAAGGCTAGATTGGCATCTCAGCTTTTACATTGGCGTGACAGAATAGTTTTACTTATGTCAGCTCCTAGTTTAGACTCTGATATTAAAAGTTGGGCTTTTTCGGCCAGTAATAAATTAAAACAAGCCTTAGATGGTTTGAGTGAGGTGCGCTCGGTGAAAGAGAAGGGGGTACTATTTACCGCTGTCACTCCAACGGAGGTTCCCACTACCATTACTTTTGCTAACCATCCACCGGCTCTTTCTTTCGAGCCTCCCAGAGTTACTATGTCTCCGATGGGTAGTGGCCCTCCTGAAGCGGCTGGTGAGGCTTCATCTATAGTTGTGCCTTCCTTTTCTAGCTTTGGCAAACTGCCTCATCCTTTGGGGAGTGTGTTACAACACTTCCCCAGAGTTGATGGACTTGACACTAATTTACTTATCCATTTTCTTCTGGAAGTTTTTAAGCTGAGAGAATTTCCTGGTATGACAGATGCCATGCTTATGCAGATTTTAGCGCAGTTTTCCTTAAGGCCCCTTTTTGATCGCCTTCTAGACTGCCTTAAGAGAGGTGCCACCTTTGACCAGTTCCACGCCGAGATCTTGGAGTTCTTTGTACCTGCTCGGGTTAGGGAGCGCTTGCGGGTGGAACGCGTTTACCGTCCTCAGGCACCAGACGAGACGTTGAGCCATTTTGTCGGGGAGATACGGGATGTAGCCCGGGTGTTGCGCTTGAGCTTGAGCGAAACGGAGTTGGTGAGCCTTATTTTGGAGGGCATTAAACCTGAAGAACGCTCCCGTTTGATTTTTTGTAGCCGTCCCGCATCTTTTGCGGATTTGGACCGCCTCTCCATCATCTCTAGAGGGGTTCAGGATGCGGATGATCAAAGGGAGGCTATGTCGAGGCATCTTCCTCACTTGCCTCCGGGGCCGGTCCATGCTCCGGTGCAGTCTGAGCCAGCAGCTGCTCCTTTCCCGTAGGCAGCCTCCTACCTGTTATGGCTGCAAGCAAGTGGGACATATTAGACCGTTTTGTCCACTTAATAAAAAAAACTAGTAAGCTTGCGGACGAGTAAGCCCGACTCGTGCCGTAAAGGTAATTTTGAGGGCAAATATGTACCTAATTTTGATGGTAAAAGGGTAGCTGGTTTAATACAGAACAGAAAGAAAACAGAAAGAAATAGACTTGGGGACAGTTATCATCGTTGGCCGAGAGGGGAGGGTTGCTGCTCTGGCTGCGCAGGGAGTAAGGGCTGCCCGCTCAACCTGCCCACAACTGGATGTGCTTGTGGGGAATGTGGTGCAGAAGGCCCTGGTTGATTCTGGGTCAGCACGCAGCCTGATTTCTTTGTCGTTTTTTGAAGATCTAAAATCCTCTGGGCTAATACGGCAGGTTGAGCCTAGTTCACTTATCTGCTGGACTGCTTCACGCACACCTTTACCTATTATCTGTAGTGCCCAGATTCACATCAAAATTAATTATTTCTCTTGGGATTGGAGCTTTTTGGTGGCTAAGGACCTGACTTTTCCTTTCATCTTGGGAGCAGATTTTATCGGAAAAACTGGCATGATTTTGGATTTGGCCTCCAGTCATGTTTTCTTTGCTTTCGCCAGGCGGGTGCTCGTTCCCTTTTCTGATGTCGAGTCTCGTGGGACTGCTGCCTTAGAGATGGAAGATAAGAGCTTGACTCCTCCTGACCAACTAGGACATCTTACGCCGAAAGAGGCTGAGGACATAAGGCAGATTTGTTCCAGTTTTCCTGAAGTCCTTACTGACAAACTGGGTACGACCAATCTCTTGGAATACGAGATTCGTCTTACAGACACCCGTCCTGTACGTTCCCATCCATATAAGCTTGCTCCGCCCAAGATGGAGATTCTGAGAAATATGATTGATGATTTACTTAAGAGTGGGGTGATCGAGCCGTCTTGCTCAAATTTTTCCAGTCCAGCGTTTCTAGTGCCGAAACCTAATGGGAAGTCCAGATTGGTCCTGGATTATCGAAAGCTCAATGCTCAGATAGAAATTGACTCCGTGCCTCTCCCCGATTTGCATTCTGCTTTCGACTGGTTTGGTAAGGCCAAGTATTTCTCCATTTTTGATCTTAACCAGGCATACCATCAGATTCCACTAAAACACGAGTCTCGACCTCTCACTGCTTTTTGTGTGCCTTGGAATTTGTACCAGTTCACCCGAGTGCCTATGGGCTTGGCTGTGGGGGCCCAAACACTCACCAGACTCCTGGATTCTATCTTTCATGATGTCAAATTTAAGTTCGTGTTCAACTATCTGGATGACCTGCTTGTGTACAGTGAGAGTTATGAGGAGCACTTGACTCATCTAGAGGAAGTTCTAACTAGGCTGCGAGAGTCTGGCCTTACCGTCAATCCTGAAAAGGTGAGTTTTGCTCAGCCTGAAATATCGTTTCTGGGTCATCTTGTCTCTTCTCGAGGTGTTTGTATTGATCCAGAGAGAACCCAGGCAATCAGGGAGTTTCCTCCTCCTAAGGATGCCAAGGGGATTGCCCGTTTTGTGGGAATGATAAATTTTTATCGTCGTTTCATCCCCAATGTTGCTGAAGTGGCGGCCCCTCTGAACTCTCTTAGGAAAAAGGGTGCCAAGTTTGAGTGGGTGTGAAGCGCAACAGACTGCTTTTGAGCAGCTGAAAGAGGCAGTGATGCAGCCTCCAGTCTTGGCTATGCCTGATTTCAGTCGTAAGTTCGTCTTGCAAACTGATGCTTCCTCCTTAGCCGTTGCTGCTGTTTTATCGCAAGAAGTAGATGGTATCCGGCAGCCCATAGCTTATGCTTCACGCACGTTAACCCCTTGTGAGAAGAAGAGTTGTTCTGTTTATGAGCTGGAATGTTTGGCTGTCGTGTTTGGGATTAACAAGTTCAGGCGTTACCTAGAACATAAAGAATTTTTGTTGGAAACCGACAACCAGGCACTTTCTTGGCTCCTTGCCCACCCCCGTCAGCTCGGGAAGATTGGTCGCTGGGTAGTCCAAATTTCTGCCCTTAAGTTCACAGTGCAGCACGTGCGAGGCACTCAAAATATCATAGCGGACACTCTGTCACGCATGTATCACTTACCCAACGACCACCAGAATTTATCAGAGCCGCCATGTTGTGGCGTGCTCCTAGACTTTCCTCTGGCATTTTCGGACATTGTTCCACACCAACTTAAGGATCCCGAGCTGACTGCTATCATCAATGAGCTTAAAAACGGAGGTGCCCACCCTCCTTATTTTCTGTACCGAGGTGCTCTATGCTGCCGTGACAAGCAGCGGAGAAAACCTAAGTTAGTGCTGCCAAGCTTTCTTGTACCGATGGTCTTTCAGTATTTTCATTCTTCTCCTGTGGGCGGACATCTAGGAATTCATAAGACCATCGCGAAGATTAGGGATCAGTTCATCTGGAAAGGTATGGACCGGGATATTGCAGCTCGAGTACGTTCTTGTGAACTGTGCTCGCTAAGCAAACCCGCTCAAAATACAAAGTTGGGTCTTTTGTCATCTGAGGTGGCGGAAAAAACCTTTGGAGAAGGTTTTCATTGACTATGTTGGGCCTCTCCCGCGTAGCAAGTCCGGAAATAAGTTCCTACTTGTTTGTGTGGATGCCTTCTCCAAGTTTGTTTGGTTGTTCCCATTGCGGAGTGCAACCGCGCAGCTCACGGTGCAAGCACTTCGTAACCATTTCTTTCAACACTTTGGAATCCCCGCCACCTTAGTTTCCGATAATGGTTCACAGTTTGTCTCCAATATCTTTAAAAGAATGTGCTTTGGGCACGGAATCCGCCATGTGACTACTTCCCCTTTCTATCCTCAGCCTTCTCACGCCGAACGGTTTAATCGCAATCTTCGATCTGCTCTCATTGCCTTTCATGCGGAAAATCAGACCACCTGGGATCAACAACTACCTTGGATCCAATTTGCCTTTAATACGGCCCAGCATGAAAGTCACAAGGCGGTACCTTTCGAGTTATTATTTGGCTTTCCGCCAAACAACCCTTTGGCGAACCTTTGGAAAATTAGCGATCTTCTGCCACCTCCTGGTACTCCCAATGTGAAAGCCACTTGGGAGGCAGCCAGGCGGAATCTCATTCGGGCTAGGGAGTTAGTAAGGAGGAAGTACAACCGAGGTCGTATTGCCAATCCCTTCCAGGTGGGGGATCTAGTTTACTGCAAGGCTCACCCAGTCAGTTCGGCTGTGGATAAAAGAGCTGCTAAACTTTGCTACAGGTGGACTGTTCCCCACCGCATCTTGAAGTTTCTGACTCCGGTGACTGCCCGACTGGGAGATCCTCAGTCCGGGAAGATTTTCAGGAAGGCGCACATATCCCATCTGAAGCCTTGCCGGAGTCATCCGTGATTTCTCTTTAGTCTGTGCGGGAGGGTTTTAGGTCCAGAGGCCTGATCACCTCTGCTCCTTCTTCCTGATCAAGGTTCCTGTGTTCTTCTTTGTACCCACGCTACTCTTGGAGGGTTTTCTTGCCTCCAACTGGATTTTCTTGGTTTTCCCTTCTGCAGACTTAAGGGTTTCCGGTTTATAATTCTTCAATCATTGGGGGGGAGAGGCATTTCGTTCGATTTTTCTTTTTGAAGAAATTTAACAGAGGGGAGTTCCTCCTTTTGGGGGGGGAGTCTGAGCCGGTTCAATACCTATATCTCCCCGGCTCATGTGTGTTTTATATAGTGTGTGTGTGGTTTATTGGCTGCAGAGGCGACTGACCTTTTGAAGGCGTTTGGCCTTTCCGGAGAGTGGCGTAGAGACTCTGAGCCGTGGTGTACTGGTTAGAAGTAGCTCCAGATTTAATATTTTTGTTTAATTAAGTGTTTTGGAATTTTGCTGAGCTGTTTCCTTCTAACATGTGCGGCTAGGTTTACGGCCCCTCACTGATGAGGTCCAAGGGATGAATTGTTTTCTCCTGCCATCTCTCCATCATGCGTGGTCGCAGAGAACCTTCGCCTTTGCGCTCTGCTGAAGGACGGCCACCATGATGGACATACCTACCAGTCAACATCTGTGATACCCTGTGATATTGTTATTGTTGCCATTTATATAGTTTATATTTTGTTATTTAATTTTAAGTTAGTTTTAGATATTATTTAGTTATTTCTTGGATTTCATTAGGAGCCCGCCCTTAGCCGAAGGATACCGGGTGGAATTGGCATTTCTTGTTTCAAATTATGGCGTTTCTAATTTTTGGTATGCAGGTGCACCTGACAAGAATTGTTTGAGGTATACTACTGTGGGCACTTTAATTTTTTTTATAGTATATATATACATATTTATATTGACTGGCTAGGCCCATGTTATTGTCTTAGTAAATGAACCTGAGTATACTGACCACGGTGTTCTTTTTTTTTTACCTAGTTTAGTTTTGATCCGGCATCCCGTTCGCCACCATGGGCACGCGCTTCCCTGTTGGTTTGCTGTGGGTGTGCGAGTGGCGATGTGCGGTTTCAAACCTATCCTACGCACTGAATTATTAATTTTAGGAATAGGATAACAAGCCTACGCGGCTTATAGGATGCAAAATACACGTTTGCAAACTAGGACAGGTAGTGAAAGGTAATAGAACCTATATTTGATAGATACACTACTATCACCAAACGAGATAACCTATAAGCTGCTGTTAACCTATCCTACGCACCGAATTATTAATTTTAGGAATAGGATAACAAGCCTACGCGGCTTATAGAATGCAAAATACGCGTTTGCAAACTAGGATAGGTAGTGAAGGGTAGTGTAACCTATAATGAATAGATACGCTACTGGCGCTAACCGCAATAAACCTATAAGCTGCTGTTAACCTATCCTACGCACTGAATTATTAATTTTAGGAATAGGATAACAAGCCTATGCGGCTTATAGGATGCAAAATACACGTTTGCAAACTAGGACAGGTAGTGAAAGGTAATAGAACCTATATTTGATAGATACACTACTGTCACCAAACGAGATAACCTATAAGCTGCTGTTAACCTATCCTACGCACCGAATTATTAATTTTAGGAATAGGATAACAAGCCTACGCGGCTTATAGGATGCAAAATACGCGTTTGCAAACTAGGATAGGTAGTGAAGGGTAGTGTAACCTATAATGAATAGATACGCTACTGGCGCTAACCGCAATAACCTATAAGCTGCTGTTAACCTATCCTACGCACTGAATTATTAATTTTAGGAATAGGATAACAAGCCTATGCGGCTTATAGGATGCAAAATACACGTTTGCAAACTAGGACAGGTAGTGAAATGTAATAGAACCTATATTTGATAGATACACTACTGTCACCAAACGAGATAACCTATAAGCTGCTGTTAACCTATCCTACGCACCGAATTATTAATTTTAGGAATAGGATAACAAGCCTACGCGGCTTATAGGATGCAAAATACGCGTTTGCAAACTAGGATAGGTAGTGAAGGGTAGTGTAACCTATAATGAATAGATACGCTACTGGCGCTAACCGCAATAACCTATAAGCTGCTGTTAACCTATCCTACGCACTGAATTATTAATTTTAGGAATAGGATAACAAGCCTACGCGGCTTATAGGATGCAAAATACACGTTTCCAAACTAGGACAGGTAGTGAAAGGTAATAGAACCTATATTTGATAGATACACTACTGTCACCAAACGGGATAACCTATAAGCTGCTGTTAACCTATCCTACGCACCGAATTATCAATTTTAGGAATAGGATAACAAGCCTACGTGGCTTATAGGATGCAAAATACATGTTTGCAAACTAGGACAGGTAGTGAAAGGTAATAGAGCCAATATTTGATAGATACACTACTGTCACCTAACGAGATAACCTATAAGCTGCTGTTAACCTGTCCTACGCACCGAATTATTAATTTTAGGAATAGGACAACAAGCCTACGCGGCTTACAGGATGCAAAATACGCGTTTGCAAACTAGGACAGGTAGTGAAAGGTAATAGAACCTATATTTAATAGATACTCTACTGTCACTAAACGAGATAACCTATAAGCTGGTCTTAACCTATCCTACGCACTGAGTTATTAATTTTAGGAATAGGATAACAAGCCTACGTTGCTTACAGGATGCAAAATACGCGTTTGCAAACTAGGACAGGTAGTGAAAGGTAATAAAACCTATATTTAATAGATACTCTACTGTCACTAAACGAGATAACCTATAAGCTGGTCTTAACCTATCCTACGCACCGAATTATCAATTTTAGGAATAGGATTACAAATCTACGCGGCTTATAGGATGCAAAATACCCGTTTGCAAACTAGGATAGGTAGTGAAATGTAATGGAATCTATAATTAATAGATACACTACTGTCACTAAACGAAATAACCTATACTACGCACCGAATTATTAATTTTTCAAAGATTCCGTAGAATTCAAGGTTAACGAATCAGCACTAGTTTTTATATTCAACATTCAATATTCGTACTGTTTTTAAATTCCCTTAATGATTACAATTCGGGGTGACTCACCAAAAGACGATATATGCCGACTGCGTATTCTCTCGTACAGGGCTCTCGTATTCCTCGACTCGACTTCAGACTTCATAAACCGACGTCCGCAAGCGAAAACTCTTCTCCTCGAATTGGCTTCACTCCACGACGTTAGCAAGCAAAAACTCTCTGTCCCTTGTCGGATCGGCTGTATAAGTAGGCCGCCAGCCGGTCATGCGCAGAGACGCGTTTTCGTCAGTCGTCGCCAGACGCTGCAGCGGTCACATCGGAGCTCCGGCTAACTGCACTGCCCCGAGTAGAGAGGTTCCCTAACCTCAAATCGACTCCTTCTAATGGAATGACGACGACGACTATCGACGAAAAAAAAATAAATCGACACACCTACTTGTCAAAATAAACGTTTTCTCATTTAAGAAAAAAAACGGGGTATAAAATTGAACCCTTACACCCCCCACTTACTTCGTGGAGAAAATAAAACTAAAAAAAAGACTCTGAAGTCGAATTAACAAATCAAAATAAACTTACTTTTCACAAAAATTCAACATAAAAGAAATAAGGTAAACTAAAAGTGTACACTTCGTCCTCGAATTAATAAATTCCCCTACGCCCCGTAGGAGAAAACAAAATAAAAATTCTTCTTAAACTGCCCTCTCTTTCCATTATTTTTTCTTTGGGAAGACTGGAAGGCCCAATTTCCGGACATTTATCCTCTTCCACTCGTTCGTCCCCGGTATCTGGACCTTCATGGTACGGCGTTTGCCACGGGTCCTCTTTGGTTTGGTGCCGTGAGGACGCTCTGGAGGGTCGCCCATCCTTTCCTGCGTTGCCGTCTCCTCTGGCTGGGATTTCACCGACGGGGCTACTCGAAGGAATTCCTCTTCCTCGGGGTCCGGGATCACTTCAATCGAGCTGCCCATGCTCCACCCGGGCGACAAAGAGAGGACGTCACCCTCGTCCATAGGTGACAGTCTGGCCAGCTCCAGTAGTGTGGGTTTGGGAGACATACACTTGTCAACCTCCATGTGTCCCGAGGACGTTCCCGCGGCACCTTCCGGTGGGTTTATTGCGTCCACCTCCTCCTGCAGGACACCGATCTCTTCTGGTGTTTCGTCCTCGGCCGGAAGTATAAGTGACCACTTCGTTGGGTCAGTTAGCTGGTCTAACTCTTTGGCCAGATCTTCGAAAGACCAGTCCGGTTCCTCCCCCGGAAACAATTCCGGCTGGCTGCACTTGTTCTCGGTCACCGAATCCTCCCGAATTTCTTTCGCCATCTGCCGCCTGAACTCTCGGCCATCTACTCGCAATTCCGTAGCCTCCCGTCCCCCGCAGATGGCTCCGGCGATAGCGCAGAGGAAAACCCCGCAGTCCACAAGGTTGTCCTGTAAAGGACAACTCCGCTCATCGTAGAGGCACCAACTCCGGGCTTCGGTCTTGGCCCTCATCTCCTCCTTCTTCAGGTATTCGCGCAGAAGATCCATCGCCGGCTTGTGGTTTCTTCCTTTTAGGGAGTCGTATGCGCTAATGGTTTCCTTCCGTGGCTCTACTACGAGAAGCCACCAGTGGCCGACGTCCGCCAACTCCTCATGTACGGGGACGAGGATTTTCTCATAATCCCACAAGTCCTGGTCGCGATGGTGACCCCGCGCTCGCTCGTGGCCAGATCTCTTCAGCACCGTGAAGAAGTAGGAGTCCAGTGCGAGGACATTTGGCAGGTTATGATCCATAGCATTCCGTCTCTCCAGAAGCCGCAGATACGCCGAAATTACCTCGCCGTTTAGCAGCTGTCCAGGAAAAAGCCGCTCTGAATCGCATGGCAGCAAACGGACCTGTTTCCTTACGACTCGTGCCATCTTCCTTATCTGTCAAACTGTGGAACAAAAACCCAGACACACAAGCCAAGCTCTAGACTACCGTGCAAAGCCACAAGGTAACCACTCAAGCACACAAAAACTACAAATGCAAATAGCAGGGGATAGTGCAGTTAGCGTGCAACCTGCAACCCAAAGCAAGAGTTCAACACATGCAGGAATCACAAAACTAAACTAGACATCCTTATCTATAACGTGCGAAGTTACAGCCTACTACTTACCCAGTAGGAGCTGCAATATCCGGCTTATTCAGCCAGATAGACGTGTTCCCTTAGTCGACATACTTTTTTAAGTCTTTGACGTGAGCTCGTAGCACATTTTTTTTTCGACCACAGAGGCTATAGATGTTTGATCCGAACCTTTCTACAATTTTATAAGGCCCGTCGTATTTTGCCGCTAGCTTCGAGGCGAAAGAGTCAATCGCCGACGAGAGATGGTGTTGTTTCAGCCACACCAACTCCCCAACCCGGAAGTTTTCCTCTCTCCGCCTTAGGTTGTAATATTTTGCTTGAGATCGACTTGCTCTTTCTAAATTCGAATGGCATTGCTTGTACAGTTTCGCGAAAGCTTCTAATCTTTTCCGGTTCGTATCTGTCACATGAGACTCGGAGTCATTTTGCCCATTCTGTACCTCTAGGGGGCCATGGTTTGCATTCGGTAACCGCAATTCCCGTCCAAAATTTAATAAAGCTGGAGTAAATCCCGTAGAATCATGTACGGCGGTGTTCATGGCGTACCTGAATTCGTTCAAGTGTATGTCCCAAAGCCGTTGATCTTCTTTGACGTACTGTGCGATCATCGTCTTTAGGACTCGATTCGCCCGCTCCACCGGATTCTCTTGAGGCCTGTAGGGTGCTGTCAGTTGATGTTCGATTCCCCAACTCTCCAGTAAATTACGCCATAGCTTGGCCGTAAACTGCGATCCATTATCAGTGATGGTGACCTCTGGTGCGCCGTATCGAAAAAGCACCAAATTTTGAAATGCGTTCACCACATTCGTCGCGGTCACTGATTTTAACGAACACACAGTTCTACCCATTTCGTGAAGATATCCTGTACGACTAGGATAAACCTCGCACCTCTTCGTGAACGTGGCAAGGGTCCTATTATATCGGCTGTGACCTTATACCATGGACCAGTTGGTCTCCGAAAGTACATCTTTCCTGCTGGTTTCCGTTGTTCCACCTTGTGCGCCTGACAAGACTGACATCTTCTAACATAATTCTTCACATCCGTGAGCAATCCCGGCCAATAATACCTCTCTTGGACTCGCTTTGTCGTTTTTCTTATTCCGAGATGGCCGGCCGTTTCGCGATCGTGATTTTCATTCAACACAGCTACTCGCTTGTCTTTTGGCACACACAGTTTCCAATTTAGAGAGTCGTCGAACCTATTCGCCCTTCCTCGGGGCTTATACTTCATAAGGTTTCCTCCGGCAATCCTTAGATTTCGGCACGTGTCGGGCTTGGAGGTAACTCTAGCGAACATCTTGTGGTACCAATCTCGCTTTAAGTCCGATTCCTTTTCCAAAACTTCTGCGCTAGAGCATAACTGAGCGCTGTTTGCACCTTCTACGGGGTTAGCGAGACAGAGCATCTGCCACTCTGTTTAGTGTACCCTTCCGGTAACGAATCTCAAAATCGTTCTGCTGAAGTTCTAGCACCCACCGAGCTAGCCGTCCCGTCGGCTGCTGAATATTCATCAGCCATTTGAGAGCCTGATGATCGGTAACGGCGATAAATTTGTACCCCTCCAGATATGGCCTAAATATATTTACCGCCAATACTAACGCCAAACATTCCTTTTCAGTAACGGTGAACTTTTTCTCACCTTCGGTCAACAATCGGCTAGCAAATGCTATAACGCGTTCTCTCTTATCGATTTTCTGAGTCAGTGCTGCACCCAGTCCATCATTCGAAGCATCTACTT
Source organism: Homalodisca vitripennis (assembly GCF_021130785.1). Taxonomy (NCBI): domain Eukaryota; kingdom Metazoa; phylum Arthropoda; class Insecta; order Hemiptera; family Cicadellidae; genus Homalodisca; species Homalodisca vitripennis. The sequence continues at coordinate 42,866,886 of NC_060213.1, forward strand.
CTAGCCAAAACGTTTGTTGAAAATCGGGACACGCTAGTATTGGTGTATCGGAAAGCTTATCTTTAAGCTCGAGGAACGCACTCTGTTGTTCGTCCGTCCAATCCCACTTTTCACTTTTCTTTAAAAGTTTGGTTAGAGGTCTAGTTGATTTGGCGAAATCCTCCACAAATCTTCTATACCAAGAAGCGAGTCCTAGGAAGCTTCTCTAAGAGCGAACTGAAGTAGGAGTGGGGAACTCTCGGATGGCTCGTACCTTTTCTGGGTCTGTACGAATTCCGTCTTTATTTACAACGTGGCCTAAATATTTTAATTCTCGTTTGCAGAATTGGCATTTCTCTGCATTTGGTTTCAGACCAGCGCCTCGTAGCCTATTGAAGACATCCTTGAGGAGCGTTAAGTGTTCTTCAAACGTCTTACTGACAATAATTAGGTCATCTAAATAAGCAAATGCTTTTGGCTCTAGCTCGGGACCTATAATTTGGTCTAGTAATCGTTGGAACGTTGCTCCAGCAGAATGCAATCCAAACGGCATTACCCGAAAATGGTACAGGCCCTTGCCAGGTACGGTGAAAGCAGTGAGAGGTTTGCTTTCTTGCGAAAGGGGTACCTGCCAATATCCTTGTTTCAAATCGATGGTAGAGATGAAGGAGGCTTCTCTCAATTTCTCCAAAATCGAATTTATTTGGGGCAACGGGTACGCGCCTTTCTCGCTGACGCCATTTAATTTTCTAAAATCTATGCAGAAACGATATTTCCCACTGGGTTTCTTCACGAGCACTATCGGAGAACTCCACGGGCTCGACGATGGTTCTATAACTCCATCTTGTAACATCTTATCAACTTCCTCGTTAATGATCTGTTGCATCGCCGGATTTCTAGGATAGTATCGTTGTTTTATCGGTTCGTTCTTGCTGAGTTTGATTCGATGCTCCACCAAAGTTGTTTTTCCCGAGCAGGACTCGAATTTAGGAAGCTCTTCCTGTAAAAATTCGTTCAATATGTGTCTCTCTTCGTCATCTAGTGAACTAACCTCCTCTAGTACTCTGTCGCTATTCATACAGCTGACGTCGGTCACACGACTGTCATATAGATCTCCGCCGCAGTTAACTGATACCAAATTTAATGGTCGGATCAGGTCAATGCCCAGGATGATCGGGGCAGTCAGCGACGGCAAATACGCAGTTGCTACGTCCAGCTCGTGATCTGTGATTCTGCATTTAAAGCGATATATGCTCGAGACGGACACTTGAGTATTGTCGGCTAGTGAGATTTTGAATTGTTTCCTCGCAGGTAGAACGCCTACTTTCCCCAGGAAATCGGCTACCTCTTCATTAATGAGTGACGCCACTGCACCGGTATCAATCAACGCTTTGAAGTTTCTTCCGTAAATCTCCACGTTCGTGTACGGTCTTGGGTCATCAATATCGATTCGATTGTTCATGCCACAAAAATTTTTAATTTTGTCGAGCCATTCATTCCATTCTTTTGGGGTAGTCAGTTTTGACTTCGGTTTGGACTCCGGTGACCCCCAACTCCCGAAGTCCTCGCTTCGTTTCCCGATTGCCTACAATCACATGATGTCGTTTTAACACCTGGCTTCTTACAGTTGAAAACATTTCAAATTCCTTGGTTTTCTACAATTTCTATAGAGATGGCCTGGTATTTCGCAGTTCCAACATACTATCCCTCGTATACTATTAGGCTTTGACGGGTTATTTTGGTCGCCACAAGTTTGCATGTGTGTAGTGGCTCTCTGATCGGTGGACGGTTCATTGAAAGATACTTTCCGGTGCCCGCTGTCGGATGGCCTGGTTTGCGCAGTTTCAAGTTTATCCTGAGTTTCCGTTCTGGGATGTGCAGTCCTAGACACGGCATATGCTTGAAAACTTTCTTTCAGTTGCTGAGATCTACCTTTGCTTTGAAATGCTGTTTCCGGAACTAGCGCTTGATCAGGACTCGGTGAAGGGCGATAATTAAGTTTTTCTCGTAGACAAGTTTCATACTCATCAGCAACCTTTATTAGTCCGGCTAAGTTCACGAAATCTCTCCTTCGAACATACATTTTATACGTCGGGTGCGTATTATTGTAGATTCTCTCTAACTTCTCAGTCTCCGAAAATCCTCCTCTTCTTCTGATGAGAGTAGACAGAGCAACAACGTATTGTTTAAACAGTTCTCCATCGCCTTGGGTTCGTTTTCGAATTTCATCATCCAGATGAACGATATACCCCGGTGGCAGGTACTGTATCTGAAAGTCTCGAAGAAAATCTACAAAGTTTGCCCAAATATCTCGATTATTTCTGTACCACAAAAGTGCACTCTCTTTTAGCAGTTCAGGTAGAGCTTTTAGCATTCGATCTTGTTGGACTTCATAAGCATCCATCAATTCGTGTAGTCGTTCTAAGAACGATATGGCGTCAGTATCTCTCCTGCCATCAAAACGAAGATTCCATTTGCGCACCATATTGCACAATGTAGCGGTGTCTGAAATGCTGTGTGGGTTACTCTCGAAACCAGACGCCATGTTTCCTGACTGCGTATTAGTGAACTCGTAATACTGTTGTGGTAGCGAGTTTGATGGATGTACGTTCCGGGATGCCATCAATTCTTACTCTGAATTCTGGCTCAACTCTCTCGGGGTTGTTTGTTCGAAAGTAGTTGCTCTAGTCGCTACGAGTTGGGACTGTGGTCTTACAGCTCCTGACATTATTCGCTTAACTTCTTCGAACGTAGCGGTAGGCGGGAGACCAAGCATCTCTCTAATAACTTCCATCTCTGTTCCTGTCTTCGATTGCAAATTTTCGTTATTTGGGAGAGTTTCGCCGCTCGTTGCTCGATTCACACTTCCATATTCCGTAGGAGCAAATCCGAGGGAAGGGCTCTTCGCAATCCCACTTCGTGCTAATCGCACTAATTCTGCTCGCAACTGTTGGCTATTTCCGTCATTCGGTACTCCATATTTATTAAGTTCAGCTTGTAGCTGCGGTTTGGTGAGCTTATAAACCCAGCTAACCCTTGCATCCAAGTCGGTTGATATATTGCCGTCATCGGCGCTTGGAGTTACCAAAGTCTGAGGATTTATCGGATGTCCTGTTTGAACGGTCTTTGGTATTACTCCAGTAGAAGTAGACGTCGTAGGCGGAGGCTTCGTTGTTTTTGAATCTGTTTTCTTTGTATCGCTTGTAGTACCGCTTTCTCCTCCATTAATATACATCCAAAATACGTTCCATCCAAGAAGGTTTAGAATGGTTCTCAGAAACCTTAAATTGTATAGATCCATTTTCAATAGTTATTCGCAGTAAGTTTGTGTATTTTAAGTTGTCTCTGTCGTATCACTTAGTATTTTTGTCTTTCGATTTCTATTCTTTTCAGTCCCTGTTCGGGCGCCATTTTATGTGAGGTGTTTCGGTGAAATCGCTTTTTATATCGTCTGCCCTGATAGTTGCAGTCGTGCTGGGTTCTATTCCAGGGTTGTGATATCGACTTATAGCTATTTCTATCTTACCCGCGCCCTCACCGTACGCTGGTAGAGATCGATATGATACACAAGGTTAAACGTGAGTGAACAGAAAATCTCAGACTCGTTCAGAGCGAATTCAGTTATTCGCACTCTTCAATAGAACGATATCATCACAGTTTTCTGTTCTATGTTTCGCGATTTTACGTGGATAAAATGTTGATTAGAGCTGTCAATGCCCCGTTCTAGAATGCGACGTTTAGAAATAAATCCTATTGTAACGACGACTATTTGACAATTATTTGTGCGTGAGAAAAACAGATTTTTAATATCGGTGGTCCGCGAGATCTTTATTCCACAGCCGTTGGCTCAAACCGGTCTCAGTATCGTCTGCTCGTTTCTTCTTCCTTCAGTGTGTTGTTGTGCTGTGTTAAGCTGAGGTTATGTTTTGACTTTATAGTATCAAAATAAAATATTAAATATATTAAACCAACAGATTCCTTCTCTATACTAACAAGACTAACGTTAACGTATAAGTTTATAAGTTAAGCTGGAAGCAAAATGTCTAAGGGAAGTCTTGTGTTATATCTCTCTCCTGTGAAGCAGCTAAATCCCTTCAAGCAAATATATTTAGGTTATTTAATACAAGTATCCTTGTTCAGCAATAATACAGGTATTTCGTGTGTACTATTTTCCTCTTTAAGCCCTTAGTATCAAATATGCTAATATTAACAAGCATTAAAAGTTTGTTATAGCCTACAACCCAACATTCACTTTGAAACATACTCTTCGAAGTAGGAAGTAAAGCTTATGCGATTTACAGGGCACCAAACAAATATTATTTAGAAACCGGGCTGAGAATTCAGAGGTTTATTAAGCCAATGAATAATATATCTGTAAACAAGGCTGTTACCTAGATAGCCTAAATTAAGTTCCCAGCCTATCCTGGCGTTGATCAATAACTTTGAGCTTAGGCTATTAGGCCTACACGACTTAAAGTAAGCAAAATATATTATCATGAGCTATAGAAAGGTTTATATATGCTATATCTAGTAGATTGACTAAGTACATACACCTAACTTATCTTATGCACCAAACTATTAACTGCAAACTTGGACAGGTAGTGAAACGTAATAGAAACCTATATTTGATAGATACACTACTGTCACCAAACGAGATAACCTATAAGCTGCTGTTAACCTATCCTACGCACCGAATTATTAATTTTAGGAATAGGACAACAAGCCTACGCGGCTTACAGGATGCAAAATACGCGTTTGCAAACTAGGACAGGTAGTGAAAGGTAATAGAACCTATATTTAATAGATACTCTACTGTCACTAAACGAGATAACCTATAAGCTGGTCTTAACCTATCCTACGCACTGAGTTATTAATTTTAGGAATAGGATAACAAGCCTACGTGGCTTACAGGATGCAAAATACGCGTTTGCAAACTAGGACAGGTAGTGAAAGGTAATAGAACCTATATTTAATAGATACTCTACTGTCACTAAACGAGATAAACTATAAGCTGGTCTTAACCTATCCTACGCACCGAATTATCAATTTTAGGAATAGGATTACAAACCTACGCGGCTTATAGGATGCAAAATACCCGTTTGCAAACTAGGATAGGTAGTGAAAGGTAATGGAATCTATAATTAATAGATACACTACTGTCACTAAACGAAATAACCTATACTACGCACCGAATTATTAATTTTTCAAAGATTCCGTAGAATTCAAGGTTAACGAATCAGCACTAGTTTTTATATTCAACATTCAATATTCGTACTGTTTTTAAATTCCCTTAATGATTACAATTCGGGGTGACTCACCAAAAGACGATATATGCCGACTGCGTATTCTCTCGTACAGGGCTCTCGTATTCCTCGACTCGACTTCAGACTTTCATAAAACCGACGTCCGCAAGCGAAAACTCTTCTCCTCGAATTGGCTTCACTCCACGACGTTAGCAAGCAAAAAACTCTCTGTCCCTTGTCGGATCGGCTGTATAAGTAGGCCACCAGCCGGTCATGCGCAGAGACGCGTTTTCGTCAGTCGTCGCCAGACGCTGCAGCGGTCACATCGGAGCTCCGGCTAACTGCACTGCCCCGAGTAGAGAGGTTCCCTAACCTCAAATCGACTCCTTCTAATGGAATGACGACGACGACTATCGACGAAAAAAAAATAAATCGACACACCTACTTGTCAAAATAAACGTTTTTCCCTCATTTAAGAAAAAAAAACGGGGTATAAAATTGAACCCTTACAAAACAACATCACACGTTGTACACAGCTTGTACAACAAACAGCATTTTCTTCAGAATATTTATTGTTAGAAAAGAATGAGCTGTGTAACAACGCAATCCGGAAGTTGCAGCCTTTCATCGATGAGGCGGATGTTATTCGCGTAGGCGGCCGGCTAAAAAATAGCCATCTAAACTATGAGTCACGACACCCCGTGCTACTACCAAAACAACATCCAGTAGTAAACTTGATTATCGATTACTACCACCGGACACACCTGCATTCCGGACCACAGCTGACTCAGGCTCTTCTCACAAGAGATATGGATCATCTCTGCTCGCATTGCCATACGTTCACGTATTTTCAAATGTATTACGTGATTTCATCACAAGCCTAGAAATAGAACAGCACTGATGGGTGACCTATCTCGGGTTACACCCTCAAGGCCATTTCAGTCTACAGGAGTAGACTACGCCGGACCCTTTTGTGCGCGAGTGCATCATCTTAAAGCTCTTAGACAAATAAAAGTCTATTTGTGTATTTTTATATGCATGGTAACCAAGGCTGTGCACATTGAGTTAGTGACAGATTTAACCACTGAGGGTTTTTTAGCAGCATTAACCCGTTTTTGTATCATGACGCGGTCTGTGCTCAACAATCTATTTAGATTGCGGAACAAACTTCATTGGTGCAGAATCATCTTTGAAAAAAAATACTAAGCTAAACCGTGAAAGCCTCAACGGCTATGGACAAAATCTCACATTTTGCGAGTTTAAAGGGCATAGACATTCGTTTTAATCCTCCAGCTGTCCCTCATCAAGGCGGACTCTGGGAAAGTGCCGTAAAAAGTGCTAAACACCATCTCCGGAGAGTAATAGGAGAAACAATCTTAACTCTTCCAGAATTCATGACGTTAACGGTTTAGGTTGAAGCCATGCTTAACTCAAGGCCGTTAACTCCCCTCAGCGCTGATCCATCAGACCTATCAGCCTTGACTCCAGGTCATTTTTTATTGGGGCTCCGCTCGCCGCTCTACCGGAAGCTGACCACCCACAACACTACTCCGACCACCAGACTACGCCATTGGCACTTGGTACAAGCCCTCCATCAGAGGATTTGGAAGCGATGGCATCTAGAATATCTTCATTCGCTGCAGCAACGCTCCAAGTGGACATCACCGCAGCGTAACATACAAGTGGGCGACCTAGTGCTCATCCAAGCTCCGTCACCATCTTTAACCTGGCCAATGGGACTTTCATCAAACGCATCCTGGTGCAGATGGAATGATAAGAGTGATCACCTTAAAAACAATTAATGGTGTTCTCACTAGACCAGTTGTCAAGGTCTTTCCACTTCCTATGGAATGACAAATGTAAATAAACCTTTTTGTTTTCAAGAATTGTGTTTGTAACTTTGTGTTAACTATGTTTTATGTATTTGGTTTTATCAACTTTAGACTAATTGTGTTATTACCTTATGTATCTTATTCTATAGTCAAGATTTGATTTTGATTTTCTCTTGAAACCTTATAATGTTTCAAGGAGGCGGGAAATGTTAGGTTTTTCATATTTAGTTATAAAAATTAATCAAATTTACGCATTAATATAGTTTTTTTACTAATAACCAGAATTTTATGTTATTTAGAACTGCTCTTTGCCCACCGTTGTCCAATAACATTTTCATTATAAGCCATCTATTTTCACTTATCTTTGTACACACACACACACACACACACACACACACACACACACACACACACACACACACACACACACACACACACACACACACACCTGCATTCCAAATCTATAGTGGTCCGATAGTCACGTGGTATGAGGTGACTTCTGTCGACCAATCAGGCGTCCAGGACGCGGACAAGAAAAGCCCCCCGAGGCATCTCTCCAGTTCTTCTAAAGACTCCGTCTCGCTAGGTTGTACGTCAACACCAGCTTTAACTCTGTTTGGGCCGTGCCCCCTTGTCTTGTCTTTTGTGAACCGTAAGCCGTTCTATGGAAATTAGCAGTCCCCTTGCCGGACATTATTTTGTTAACGAGCCAAAAGTAACTTTGTCTCAGCGTTCGTGAGTGAACCGAAAACAGTGTCAAGTGAAGGGGGAATCTTCATCCATCAACAAGGACTCCACCAGTGCAACGTTCCTTGGAAGCAACCCAGGTCGAACTGCAATTCAACCCAACTTCATTTGTGTCGAGGTATCAGACAATGGACGGTGCAAAGTAACAGTGTTTCATCATTTTTATCATGGTCCTTCGCAACTAAAGACAATTTTCTTCTCAACCAAGATTTAAAAATCCTCAACTAATTCGGACATTTTTGGACATTTTTAATAGAAAACGAAAATCATTTTAACACCTGTATTCTTGATGTAATTGTGTGCCTTTTTTCTAATACTATGTTTTGTGAGCTCATTTCGTATTTTTATTTTTCCCATTCGACTAATAGTTATTCTTAGAAGGTCAACGTATGGGCTCCACCTGCTCAGCTATCGAAGTATGAGTTTAATATTAGACATTTTATTGGTCCTTCGAACATAATTGTGGTCCGCCAAGCCGGATCTTTAACATAATTTTTGGTCCTTCTGACCGGATATTCTCGAAATATTGTATAAAACCGATTGAATAATCATATATCACGTAAGCTTGGTGACATTCTTGAATAGAGACAAAATTAATTAATACAATCCGTTCAGAATTTTTTAATATTGGTTTCACTTTTAAATGATATATATTTTATTGACTTTACTTTTAAAAATCTTTAGGCCTACACGATTTCTATATGAACACAAAACGTTAATTTTTTATTCCTAAGCAAGCTAAGTTTTAATTATGCTATTAGCCTTTGGGACTCAATTTATATATGTGACATAAAATAAACGGTGACATTTTAATATTATTGTCATTAACTTAATATATGTGGGAAATGTAAATATTGGGATTGCTGTGTGTAAATAAAGAGTTACCATTTTTACTTTAACCTGTAAATGTTTCCTTTAATATACAATGTTTAGTTTCACTACCAGCTTAAGACAGTGATGATCCAAGTGGTATTGTATGTAGTTTTACCATTAAAGAACGTTATTAATGGTAAAACTACATACGTATGTGAAAGAAAAATATTACCACAGTTTTGTCGTAAATGTCGCTGACGACGCTCCCATCCTCTATGATTTAATAAACCACGCTGAAGGGCATCCGGAATAATGTAATTTATAAAGCTGCTCAAAGCTATGTTTAGTGGTAAAATGTTTTTAGGTTCATTTCTTAAGATTTTTGTTGTAAAACTCATCTCCTTGTAGATATTAAACGTTAATGTTTTATAAAGCATGCATTTTTTCAAATGATTTATCTTTTTCAATTAAGTAATATAAAGTGACGTTGGTATCATCTATGATAACTATACGGTGAATTTAATCATACCTTTTTTTTCAATTTGTGAAGGCTGTGATAGTATATACGAAATAGAATAATTATATTTAGAATCATGTGAATAACTAACAATTCTTATAAAATATTATATTATTCAACCTAGTCCACTTTAGGGGCTGTATTTTACACCTTAAACCAAATTTTAAAATACTGGAATATAAATCTATTGATTATATAGAATTACATTCTAAATAATCAATGTTTCCGATTTTATTTATCAGCTATAAAAAGTTTCATGATATATATATATATATTTAACGTAATTAAAGTCAATCTAAGACAAAAAACCGAAACATTTCTGGAAATAAAAGAAATTAAGATTAATATATAAAAAAGTAAAAAAAAAAACAGTAAGAAAGTTTTACCGAATTCTATAAGTAAATTTTTAAAAACATGAAGATATATCATTGCTTCAACATTGTTTTCAAAACTGAAAAAGTTAATAATATTTATAAAAATTATAGTTAAAAAGCTAATGTATTTTATAAAGATAACTATTTTACCTAGTTGTAACAACCATTATAAATTATATAAAAAGAAAAGTTGAAAAAACTTTTTTGTTGCCCATAACCCGGATTCTGGATATGATCTATGCAAAATGTCACATATATCATGAGGAAAATTATTAACATTAAAACTACCAATAATAAGAAAACTATAAGTTATGTAATTGGAGTTATTCTATCTTATAATATATTTCTATTTGTAATCATCGAGTTTTTACAGGGCAGGTAATTAAATGCTGAATTTTATGGAGTTACACAAATTGAACGATGATGGTAAAATATTATTCTCGTTATATTTTTATCATTTCAAAATCAGAAACTTTTAATTTCTAAACTTACACAGTTGTAAAGTAATTGGTATAATCTGCAAACTAAGTTTGCTAAAAGACCGCACACAAATATATTTCTATAAATTCCTTTGATAAATACTTTCATTAAACATATTGATTTATTGAAACTGTCCTAAACTTATACTAGAAGAACGAGCTATGAAAGCAAAACGAATTGAAATCCATTAAATCACATACAAATGATCTATTGCACATAGGTTCATAATATTTAAAGATAATGTGTACCGAAACTGGAATTTCATGTAGAAATACATTCTTGATTGAAAAAAAATTTTAAAGGCATCCGTAATCATCGCTATAATTTATATTAATTATATTTTGGAACTGAACTCTGCTATTATGGGAATGTTTAGCACTCATCTAAAACTATTCTTCTAGTTTTCAAATAAATAAGTTTTATATAAAACGTAAAAACATAAAATAATTTAAAACCGTGAAAGTTCTCAATTTTCAATTAATATTCTAAACAATAAAATATGGGCTTACGTCCCTGCTTACTGCAGGTAGTGTCGAATTTCCATTGGAGCAACGGGACTGTATTGTTTGTGGGGATTAGAATTTTTAAATGATCGTAAATAACTTCAGAGTTGTTATTTGAATCTACCTATTCAGCAAGATTATTTTATATACCTTCTTCTAAAAGTTTTGTGAAAATATAATATAGGGAACAATACGTAATATCGTGCCGATATATTTTTTGTTCTTTTTAATTATTACTATTACTATATTATATTTACCTCAGCGATTCCTCTAAATATTTGCTATTTAATGAGGTATTTGTTGAGGTTGTCGGAGTATCAAGTCACCTTAAAGATTCTGAACGATTTGATTAAATTAATACTCCACTCAGAATTAACACGTAATACTACAAAATACAATCTTTTATAAAAATAGTCGCAACACGTTGTGATCTACTTCGTGAATATGTTTACCTGTATCCTTTATACAAGTGAGAGTACGCTAGAATTATCCACTAAAAAATAAAAGAAAACAATAAAATGTATAATAAATTTTGAAACAATTTTTATAATTCGTGTTTATAAAAAATTTGTGATTAAAAATATAGGTCTAATCGGTTTTGAGTATTTTCCCCCTAAATATCAAATTATCTATACATTTGAATTTTATGAATATAATACAGGTTTTAAAGCGAATATTAATTTTGTTAAAAAAAATTTTATTAGTAGTAATTGGTATTTTAATATACATTTATGCCACATTACCAAATCAATGACCTGTTATGAATAAAAGTTGAAAAAAGCACCATATAACAATGCAGTATGAGGTATAAAGAGAACAGTTTAAGTAATTGATGAGACACTGGAAGTTACATTTTGACTAAAGATGAAAGCCTACCTCAAGTGGCGAGGTCGTTAAAAGCTCATTAAGATCAAGAACTCTTTGATTACAGATGTTTCTTTGACCGTCACTTTCCTGTCTGTTCCATCTTTGATAACAATTATTTCATTTGTTTAGTTCATACAGATAATCGTTAATGTACTTTTGTCTTGATACAAAATTACTTATAGTACATTGACCCTTATCTACATGAAAATTATTTGACTATTACTTCGAGCATAGGTAAAATCCCTGGATAGATAGATAGGTAGATATAGACACAGTATATTTAGTTATCTCGGACATTTTTTGTTTGCATTTTTAACAACATATTCCAAGACCACTACGAAGCAAGTCAAATATATATATCCACTGTAAACCATCGTATTGGACATAAAAACTTGACTGTCATTAACAAGACTTTGTGCTAAAATCCTCTTGTATCGGAATATATTGTTTATTATGTAAGTATCTGAATATAAACCATATATGTAATAATTTATTATGTGGATATAAACCAATGTAACATAAACCACAAATAGATTACTATTATCTTATAAGTATTGCGTTGCAGTCTCTATTTATATTCTACAATACTCCATCATTGCTTGTGTCCAGACTCAATTAGCCATTATAAGGTAATTATATCTTGTAGTCTTCTCTTTTCCATTTCCATAGATGTCAAATCCTTTCCATTTTATTCTTAGTTTCATTCAGCTGATAAGCCCTTATAAAGCACATATCACCTGAAAAATTCCAACTACAAAAGGTTTTAAGCTTTAGAAACGACATCCTCCCAGATATATTAGGTCGTGGACAACTTTTACATATATTTCACCATGTGAACACGGTTTGACTCGTAGAAAAGTCATGCGGTTGGCAACTCCAAACCCGTGAAACCTCATGGTCTCTAGCAGATGTAGACATATAAGCAACTAGAACTAAAAAAATATTGTTTACACTCTTTCCAATTTTAGTATAAATAAATAACCTAAAATATCTAGTATTTATAAGATTTTTTGGCCCTAGTATATGTATTCGGTGCTCTTTATCTCACCTGTCATTTAATCACTATGGTAACGTACCATACATATTATATACTAACGTTGGAATCAATTAATGTCTTAAATCAATACATATCGTTATTAAATATGTAGATTTAAATTATATATATGAACATACACTTGTTCTACTTGTTGTTTTGTTGTCACCGACCCTAGATCAGTAATTATTCAACAGGAAGAAGGTATATATGGTTTAAACAATGTATGATTATGATTACTGTAATATTGCTCGCAACATATTTTAGCACTGAGACTATGTTCCCTTGGTTCTAATGTCCTGACAAACAACGCTTAGTTAAGATATTTTATGAAGATATTTATAAATCCGTCCAAGAAACTGGGTTGTGTTTTGATGTGCGTAGGATTCCAGTTTTATGAATAAGCTGAGCTAAAACTTTACTTAGAACTACTACGAACTTAACTACGTAATTATATTTTTTTAAATATCATTTTTGGAAAATAGCTGAAAATAGCGGTAAAACGACGACAATGCTTTATATAGATCTGTTTACACGAACTCAGTTCACCAATTACGTTAGGCCAAAGCTAAAATTTATGATGAAACAACAAAACTTTTCAATCTTTCGAGTGATCTACTCTGAAGGCGGGGCAAGTCAATACAATACAATAACAATAACAATAGTGCTGAGTCTATCTATTGAAAACAATACCAAGAGAAATATTCTTTTAGTGGAAGCATTTATCCAGTTTTTTAGCTTAATAGATTACTTTCCAATGGGTTATCTTTACTCAGACAACTTTTAACATGAGGAGAGCTACATTGGACTTTGCTGAGAATGTTACATACCCAGGCGCAAGTTTTGGAAGGATTAATATTATGAAAAGATATACGGGTTGCACATTTACCATTACATTCGATGTTATTTCCTCCGTTATGTTTATCCCGTCTAGAATGTTTAATAATATTATTATAGTTCTCACGATAATACAAATATCATATGGCTATATGCCTAGTATAAATTCAATGTAGCCATTATAAACTAAGCAAGCAAGGTTACTTATATACAAACCTCTATGATGAGTTGTATACTGTGGAGTTTTCAGAAACCCATGTCTTGTCGTGTTTAATTTAAAACCAGATATCGGCTCTTGAAATTAATAAGTAGTCAAAGATTATGAACAATTAATTAGGTTAAACCTATAAAAATTTGTAATCATGCAATCGTTATTTCTAACTTGGTCTACACAAATTTTTTAATATATTTAATATTTGAACACATAATATGTTTATATAGCCAATAAAGTTACGGGAACTATGAGTCTAGCAATGAAAAATCTTTATTTCTTTATTCTTATACTAAGTAAAGAAATTGAGTGTGGTAAAAAAAAATTCAGTTGTATTAATTCATACGAACAATCGTAAAGAATAGTGGGAATAAAGTTTGAAGCCTGTTTCCTCTAGTGATAAAGTTGTTAAAATGTCATCAGAGGTCAGAAATATTTTATTCAATACGTTTCTTCTACCATTGGATTTACAATTCCTCTCGATCTGATCACCTCAATTCATATTGGTTTCGGATTGTTACACCTGGATGTAGACACTTTAACATTTAAAAACTTATCACAGGAACGTTTCACAAGTAATGATCGGAAAGATTTTCTAGATCATAAAAAAATTACTTCCCTAATTATCACTGATTGCTAAAAACTAAATTAATTTGTCTATGAAATTTCGCTTATTACATTGCTCAGTTTCCATTTATTTACAACTAACCAAAACGTAGCTGATAAAACAGGTTAGTGGAACAATAATCTTTTATAAAGTTGCAATGGGATTTAATTAAATTATATAATAAATGAATAGTCTAGCTATATCAGGAAAAATATAAAATTAAATACTTCTTCTAAGGGCTAATAATTATTATATATCAAGTTAGTATTAACTGTAATTACTATTCTGTTGAATAATTGTTTGGATTAGGTTCACCTTAAGAGAATTCTGAAGTAGGGTTCTAGAAGAAAACACTGAGAAAACTAAAAAGCGCACGTTTAGAAATCATTCTAATAAAAGAAAGTCTTAGAATTTGCCTTTTTTGTTCATCAGACTTCAACGAATATTTCAAAATATTATTAGCGAAATCGGGACAGCAGCTCTCGAGGTTATCGCTTAACAACACATCTAACGGTTCGTTTTTATTTATAAGACTAGATGTTACCCACTGCTTTTCACGTAGTTTTCAATTTGTATTCCTTACAATACTTAGTGAAATCACTTGTTATGTTTACAATAATAAAAATAATGGAGTCCTTTGAAATTTTAAAACGTAAATATTCATATAACGGGTAGATATTATTTCAGTGTTAGTGTATAATACTATCAGGGTTAACCTGACTCTTTTATAATTTTTTACAAGAATAGGAGCATTTAGTTAGATTGAATTACATTTCCAACCTTACAGCTAAGTGTTCCCACATAAAATACAAATACATAGGTCTCAGATACCTACTTCAGTCCAAAAGAGTTTAAATCAATATACGTCATTTACTTCCGGTCCAAGATATTTAAAGTGCTAGAATAGAGTTCACCTTTTTGTCTTGTCAGCGAAAAAAAACAGACGCATGACTGTTAGGCGAAATTCGGTTATAGATGTCTACTTCCGTGCATATACACTCACTTCTTGTGCAACATTTGAGATTGTCTTATCGCTGCGATTGAAAATCTATATTCGAATGTATATTTTGGACATCCACTATAAAACCGACTACCTCGAGGATTTGAAGTTTACTTTCCTTCTAAGATATTTTCAGTGCTGTATTTGAGGTAGCCTTGTTGCGTCGGTGACGAAAATATACATAAATACGTAAGAATTAGGTCTATTACTGTCTAATGGTAAATTCTACCTACATCCTATCCACTCCCGATGTAAGGGCGAATTCTTATTTAGCTCATTTAAAACTACAAGTTTGTGTTGTAAAGTCTTGTTGTCTTTCGGACTGTAGTAATTAAATAAGTCATTTTAGGACGCATCTAGTTTTCCTTAAGCCTATGTTAAAATTCGATTTTACAATGACAAGGAATCTGGAGTTTGGTGTATCTTACGAAGAAACATTAATAGCTTTGTTATTTAGGCTTTGTTTTACATATAACAAGTTTAAAAAAATATTTACAATAGATTAGGTATGTTATATTCTACAATCTGGAGTAAGGTTTACATAGTAACTTCTTCGTTGCTTTCTCTATTATAATCTTGATCTATCACTGTTAAATTAATAATTTAAAATACTTAAATTTAATTAAATGGTTCATCCTATTTTTAGAAATTCAAATAAAAATGTAAACAGTTGGTCATTATTGTCCTTTGAATGTGGATGATAAAACGCAAGTACAAAATTTTAAAGAATACTTTTTTACTAAAACTGTAATACTTTTATTTGCAAGAATTGTTGAAATATTTTAATTTTTAGTAGCTTATCAGAATTTTCAAAACTGCGTCAGAATGTTATAAATAATTTAATTATGTTTAACTAATCTAAGTTTGTATTAAGGGACTTAAGTACTGCAATCATGGAGGAAGCAAGATATAATTAATATCAAGTAATGAAATGCAAATGAACGCCACTTCAACGTTGAATGAGAAGGTCAACAAACAAGAGGGCTTAGCTAATTGCTTTTAATTTAATTGTGCTGGATAATTTGTTGAGTAGACATTTATTATATATGTTTTTATAGAAGGAAAACATATGTTTTTATAAAGTGGGTTACGAAAATCTAACGTAAATATCTAAGGAATATATTAAATTATTTTATTTGGCTAATGTCAATATTTTATTAAGTATTTCTGCGTTATATTTTGCAATTTATTGAAAAGTACAAACTTATAAATCTTCACTGTTCAACAAATAACTAACGATGAAACATGTAATGAAACAATTAAACAAATAATGATGGCATATATTAAAAACAGTTTATTACAAAAAATTTTAAAGAAATTTAAATTTACAATCATGAGATATTATTGTTTGAAGAACTTATATGTGAATGTAACAACATTCGTTTTCTTTGTTCATGTTAACTTTGCGAACTGATAAAAATGAACAACAAAACAATAAACGTTTAAAGCTACTAATCTAAATCGTATTAAAATGCATATGAGTAACTAAGCCTTTGTTATTATGTACAAGAAACAAAGACACTGCAATAACGTTAGTGTAATACTGTTATCTCGTTACCTAAGCCGCAGTAATAGCCTTGGCAACCTGGAAATGCCGCAAGGCGTTTTACTCAAGTTACCCTTATTATAGGTGTTTTTCTTTATACTTTTTATATTATTTCTAAAATGAATCCATGTAGCAATATTTTTTTTTAATTTTTATGAAAAAACATTTTAGTGGTGAGGTACTTAGATTGGGTGGTTTTAAGCATAACAAGTCTTGAATTATAATGCTATCTTTATTCCACAATTGTAATTGTATCAGGTTGCTGAAAGAGTAGGTTTCGATTGAAGATAACAAAGGTCCAAAACCTTACTGTGACCGTTGCACAATATACGAGTACCGTTGACACTTTACTATCCCGAGTTTCAAATTGTTCATATTTGATAAGATCTTAACACATATAAGTGACCCAATACGGATAAAATAAGAATTTGATGCTACTAATCGTACACGTCACTATCAAACCAATAAATTTCCAGTTCTCAATAAAAATAAATAGTTTTTGAACGTGAATTTTAAATAACATTAAAAGGAGATTCTAATCTACTTCAACACGAGCTGAAAGTAATAAATTCCTTGCTATACAAATGTTACCTCATAATGTGCCGTTACAGAATGTGTGGTCCTAACTTGAGATTGCATGATATACAGTTACACGACGTGGTTCTTGTTAAACAAGACAACGGATTTAAACTGTAACCGCTTTAGAATCTGTGATCCTTGCATGATCGCCTGATATGTAGATACAAGAATGATGTCATTCTTTTTAAAACAAGACACCATATTTAAACCAAGACCACTATAGTTTGTGTGATCCTTGCTTGATGGCTTGATATGTTGGTACAGGATGTGATTACTTCTCAAAAAATCCCCAATTGAAATAAAAACCCACAAAAAATTATATAATGATGGATTTGTTGTGTGGCATATTACCGTTTATATGTAATTACTAATAGCATAAAAATTTCCCTGTTGCATGCCGGCTATTACATTAAATTATAAAATATATAATCATTCGCACCCAAAAAAAATTATGATGCTTGTTAAACGATGATAATTAAACTGCTCTGTTAAAACTTACCACAAAAATGTAATCGTGAGCAGTTACGGAAAATCCGATAATATAGGGTGCAGCTACAGATCGCGTGATGCAGGCTTGATTGCATATTGATACACTATGTCTATATTGTTACACAAACCCCAGATGTAATGCTGAACCGTTACAAAATATAGGATTCTGGTTAGATTCCCTGACATATGGCTACACGATGTAATATTTCTTCAAACAATGTCCGGATGAAACACTTAGTCGTGAAAAAGTATTGTTGCCTAATTGTTGCAAGGTTATTACTATGGCTATGGATATTTAATAAAGGACTATAGTTGATATGCAATCCAGTTATTCCATATAATGATCGGTGTGTAAAATTTTGTTTAATCTAAAATTTGTAGTTGTCGTATCCCATAGCTATCAAAGTAACACTATATTTAAATCCATACTATTCGAGTTATAATCCTTCGACAAAACAAATAATTTAACTAAGAATTAGTTGTAAGCGGCTAAAAGTCATAAGATTTTTTGCTTGTAATTAGGGTGCAAGTTTCCGTTTCTCCAAAAATACAGTTGATGTGTTGGCTGGTTTTTGCTCTTTCAAAATTATAACTATATATTCAAGAAATTGTAAATATCTTGCAATAAAATTATGGATTTTGTTGATTAACTTTTAATAATAATTAAAATCTTACTTAAATTTTAGAACAAGAGATGAATTATTAAAAACTAATAATTGGAACGATAAATAAATTAACATACGTCTATGTGAGCATGTCCGTGATTTGTTTTGAGACAATTGCAAATATTTAACATAAAATACAGCTATTTTCTGTCGGTTAGTTTTTAATGTAATTGCTCATTTGATTTGACTGAATATTAATATTCATACATAATAATATTACTCATTTATTACTCTAATATTTTACTTTTACCTGTATTCATTGATTTAATATCTTAAATTAAGTAGGCATTTATTTCTAACAATTGTTGATAAATAAATCTAACATTAAAGGATAATTTATATCGTCATAAAAGCTGCAATTAATATAAAGCTAATCAAACGAATATAAAAAAAACATTAAACTGCATAAACACTGCAGTATAATTAACTGTGATTAAATGCAATGATGTCACAAGTCATTATTTATGGGCTGCAGTTACTGCATGCGTTTACAAGAGTGGGTTAAATGATGCACAACCAATTATTATGTCTGCAATTTAGTTGATTATGTGTGTACCTAAATGCAAATCCTTGAATTACAAACTGAAATTTCATGCCGATTTCATGGTAACTAAAGAAGAACGAGTTGCAATATTATTATTGGTTTCCCAAGCCTCTTAATGCCGTTTATGTGATGAGATAAGAGTGTAATCGTTACATGCTATCAAGTTATATGTTAGGTTATACGTCACTGCAGTATAAGTTGATATTGTAAATAGCTCAACTATAGCGTAACTAAGCTTTACAGACCTTATATTGTTCAAGGAAGCATTGTATAATATTTTATGGTAGTATTTCATAATAATGGTCGCTATAGTGACACAGGTATTTCATAAAATCAATAGTAAATTTTCGCTATAAATTGGCACATTAATGTTGTAAAATACGCTAATAGAATTTTGGTAACCCATTAGGGTTTCATTAATAATGTAAAAAGGAGGTAAGTTTCTGTTAAAAGACATCTCGTAGATGGTATAAAATTTATATACTTTATAACCTAGGTACTTTATAAACCATCCTTTTTTCAAGGATCGAGAGTTGGTGACAAGAACAAGTGTTAAACAAGTTAATGTTATCGTAATTTTAATAACAGATCATCAACAATTTTTATTTCGATATTCAGAAAAATTTGAGCTCCTGATGAAAAGTAAAAAAAAATGAATGAATCAGCCTGTTTAACTACTAAATTTTAAATAAATTCATATTATCGCACACTTTGGTCATTTAGAATATTTCAAAATTAAAATTGTATTTACATTATAGTTGACTATTACTTTACCTATGTTTCTTTACCACATTATATTTATATTTGTGTTTCAAATGCATTAGAAATATAGCATACGGCTTGTATTGAGCCTCTTTATATAAATCCATTACAAGTTATTGAAAGCAATATAGGAGAATACTTTTTGTAAGGTGGGCATATACATGGGAAATATCGTGAGAAAATTAATGTTAGTCTGGCGCTATCACTTATAGTACTTATTATAAGTCTTAAACTTGACATGTATGTTCCCCTTAAAAAAAAAAAAAAATTTACCTCAGACTAATGTGCAAACTATAATTTAGTTCAATGCAGATGCACTGTTAAGCTATTTTAACAGGTTTAATACAGTAAAACAACTATTATAATTTATAAAACTGTATGAGTTTTTTGGCTTAATATTGATGTGCTCTATACACTCTAATTATTCTGTACACTTCGGTTCAATGTAATTAGCCACTTGTTTCTTGAAGTCTTATTTAACTATGATTCACTGTTCGTTTGAATTTAAACGCCAAATACTAATCACATTTTACTCTATCTTTCATTTTTAATATAGACAATAATTAACACGAATAGTTTTGGTTTGAAAATTGTTTCTAAAAAGACGTTTGCAACCTATGTTATTACGTTATTGTAGGCTTAATATAATTTAAATAACAAAAAACATTTCTATTTCTCAAACTTAAAAATATGAATTTTTATAAATGAACTAGACTTCAATGATACAAACGATCCTACAAATTTCTTAATATTCTCTAAGTAGTATGTACTAGTATCAACGTTACTGTAGTATGAGACATACGAATGCAAGCCTAGGTTTTGGCGCGGTGTTGCCAGCTGTAACCGAACAATAACTGTGATTGGATAGTCAATTGAACTCAGTATTTAAGCATTTTTACCTCCCTATGTTTCTTATCATATAACTCCCTGAATAGTTTATCTTTACGATGTACCTATATACACTAGGACACAAAACGTTAATCAGGAAGAATAATCAAATAAAACATGTTTAATGTTCACAATAATCGAACGCCGAATAAAAAAACTGATATAACTACGAGATAGAAGCTAGTCTTAATTATTCCGCCTTATACTGAGAATATTCTAAAATGACAATCTGGCAACACCGCAAGTTATGTGCGGATATGGGGTGGGGTTATTGCCCATAGGGCTGGACTTAAAATGAAGTTTCACGTACATATTAGTTTAAATATGACGTTATTTTCTAAAACACATTAATATCATTAAAACCAAAACATTTTTTACAAATATCGAGGTGGGAAATTTCTATCAGCCATAACGAAATTTTTTAAAATCCAAAAAAAACACTCGGTCGGATATGGTAATTTTGTTGCATTTTAGTTGTAACACTATTAATACAAGTAAGTAGTGATATCACATATGTTGATAATTTACTCGGTATTTTTATGGTCCTTACAATTACAATATGTTTTTATTTTGTTTATGCTTTTCGTCTTTTCGTTTCCCACATGGGTACCTATTACACCAATAGTAAATTTTTGGTAAACTTATTGTCCTTACTGAATGTTCTGTATAAAGAACGATGTCATGTTAAAGGTAGTCTCACACCAAGTTTAACTTTCAGTTCTAATCATATTACAATTATTATAAATACTGACAGTTAGAAAACGGGATTTATCATCAACAAGTAGCATGGGAGGCCGTTTTGAAACAAATAAAGTGCTCACCTAAGTTAATTCTTAATTTACATCTACCTGTACTTTATTGAGACTATAATAACTGAATACAGGAAATAAAAGATACCGAGGTGTTTTATATACTATATATATATATATATATATATATATATATATATATATATATATATATATACACTTTTTGTGAATCAATGTTTATTGAAATTAAATAAGGCTATTGCCATTTATACAATTTAACGTATATATATATATGTTAAGTTTAGTTATTTAAAACGCATATGTGACAGATACGGCCAAATACAAAATAATTGAATCGTAAAAAGTGAGGGCTCTGTGGTGTAATGGTAGCACATTCACCCGGCAAGTGAGAGATCCGGGTTCGAGTCCCGGCGGAGCAAGTACTTTTTGCGATTCAATGTTTATTGATAAAAAATAAAATAAGGCTATTGCCATTTATACGAAACTTGATTAATGTAAACAAAAGTCGTTTGACAGGTATTTGGTCTTCCGATCATATGTTAAGTTTAGTTATTTAAAACGCATATGTGACAGATACGGCCAAATACAAAATAATAATTGAATCGTAAAAAGTGAGGGCTCTGTGGTGTAATGGTAGCACATTCACCCGGCAAGTGAGAGATCCGGGTTCGAGTCCCGGCGGAGCAAGTACTTTTTGCGATTCAATGTTTATTGATAAATATATATATATATATATATATATATATATATATATATGTATATATAATCTAGTAATATAACGTGAGTTATTATTCTAGTTTTGTAGTTAGTAACCTTAGTGTAACAAATATGTATTATGAATTAATTAACACTAAGTTTTACATTATCAAATTTATTGTATCTTATTTGACGCCAAATCATGACAGAAGAGTGGTATTTATACGTCGCAGAGCCCGACAAAGATAGTATAAGTTGCTA
This sequence comes from Homalodisca vitripennis, assembly GCF_021130785.1. Lineage (NCBI taxonomy): Eukaryota > Metazoa > Arthropoda > Insecta > Hemiptera > Cicadellidae > Homalodisca > Homalodisca vitripennis. Next base: position 42,889,129 of record NC_060213.1, read on the forward strand.
TGATATCATTAAGAATATGGTGTTACGTTTTGACTGGTTTAATCATTGAATACTGAATAGGATTAAATCAAGGAGATATTCTAGATTTGTAAACAATTTTTATATGCACAAAAATTCATTCATAAAAAATTTAGAAGTTACGTTTATTTCTTTATTTTTTACATACATAAACGATCTTATATAAATATTAACGTTACCATTTTTAAGAGATAAGAGCATTGCATAAGTATCAGTATCTCCGCATCTCTCATTAATAAGGGCAAATTTAAACCCAACATTGTTTTAATACAAAGTTGAAACATAATTCAAGAACGCCTCGAGCTGCACAGCTCTGTATAATCTATGGCTTCTGTAAAGTTTATGCTGTACTCGTTTGATAAGGTTATTCAGCCAGATAAACTGAATTTATTTTTTCACGACATATAATTTATTGAATATGAATTTATTTTTAAAGGTACATTTTTAAATATTGAGCGGTAAGTAATTCTTCAATAATTTTTACCTTTACTGTAAAATAGGTCCTAATAAAGAAAACTGATGTTTTTTTATACTGTTTTACGCGGATACATGCCCATCAGATGTATAATTATCATCCATGACTGCACCAGGTCTGACACTGTGGCTTTGACAAAGGAAGCACTGAAAGAATTGGACTGGAAAACACTTTAGCAATTTCCATATAGTCCAGAATTGCCCCCCTGTGATTATTTTTGGTTCGTGCCTATTAATGAATCACTGTAATGATAACGATTTGATACCAATAGAAAAGTCTAGAAGCACAATTGGCTTACACGTCGCCCTCAAACTGTCTATGACGGGGGAGTACTGAAACTTCTAAATCTGTGGCTTTAGATCACACAGGAGAGTAACTGAAATTTTTTTAAGAAATATAAGTCTATTTTTTCTATATAAAGATATATAAATTAATTACCATTTATTATTTGATGAACGCTTCTCTATATTTTTATCAGTAAACATTAAACCTATTTTAAGGACGAATGTAAAACTAGTGCATTATAAATATTATTTAAGCGTTTGTCATTCCTGTTTGTTTCATAAAGGGTGTTATTAGTATGTATAAAACTAAAATTATTACACAAAATTTTCCTGTACAACTAACTCATTCGAAGTGAATTATACATTTGAAGCCCAATTTTTCTATACAATGCCGTGTTAACACCTAAGTCCTTTTCTTATACTAAAATTTACTGAACGTGTAATAAAAACACATCGACATTTAAAATTTACTTTTCCAAGTACTTTACGTTACTTTCAAAACATTTTCTCGTAATATTTTATTTTTACTGGGTTTTAACTCCGTAACTGTAGATAAATAACCTTAATATTAACGTATACTTAACGATTGTGAAACAGGAAATAAAAAAACTCTAAAAATGCTTTTAATTTTATGTTTAGGTGATCCAAACAATTATCAAATAATTTTGAATGTACAGGTCATACAATAAAATCTTTTAGGTTTGATAAACAATCCAAAAAAAGTTTAACAGTAGTTCAGTGCCACTCGTTTAAGTTTTAAGTATAAGTTGTGTATTATATTCTTCAAACTCCACAAAAAGGTTACTTTTTAAGCCTACAAATATGGTGTTATTATTGTTTTATACATCGAAATGGAAAATTTCAAAACCCCCATTAATCTTTTGATCCTTTCATCGTCAATAACAAAGTTTATCATTAATAATGTTCCAAACACTTTTAAAATTATATACAAAAAAGAAGACAAAACTTTATGACAGAAAGTGCATGGATGCACAGAGCCAAACCTCTAACTAATCGAATGACTGGCACGATGAATGTAGGGTATACAACCGATTCAAGGTCACAGGTGAGACAGGAATAGTCTGTATATTTGTGACACAGAGCCACAATTTAAAGTCATAAATATTTTTTGTGTTAGTGTTAAATATAACGGGTTTTAACTGTTCGATATAATGTATATTACCATAATATAGTCACAAAAAGGAGGAATGAACAATAAACATGGATGGTAATCAATAACATTACTTTCGATATGTTCCTCTTTGTGATGGGAATAATTCAGTTCTTTTCATAAGGATGAAGAGGATTAAGTCAATTATTTATATTGAAACAAAAAGTGGGTTTCCGTTAAGACCACTCATATGATGAAACAAATAAAAAAACTACCCAGAATTTTTCATTATTCATTCCCCACAGCAGCCGCTCACTCTCTATCTGGTGACAGTTACAAATCGCTTCACCTCGTCATCGCTTGTGCTATATATAATTTACATTCTATATTTAATTTTGTCGCAATAAAAAGTTTTAAAATCCAATGTAGCTTTTATTCAGTTCAAAAAAACATGAATATTATTGAGCTTTTTGTTTACTGAGGACATGCACTTTTATATTTCTTATTACTCTTTGTCCTGAAAGGATCATTTCTCTTAATCCGGATATTTTATGGTTGAGGTTAGGAGTAGGACCGTTTCTTGTCAGGATTCTATTACCAGGGAAAGCGGGTACTATATGTTGTGTATTTAATCTTACAATATAGGAAACCTAGCTTTCGGCCTCTCTATAAACATATTGCAGGGAACATAACTCTCGAACTTCTAGAATTGTGCGACTGAATTTAATACTTGAGAATCTAATTACTACTACAGCCGTCTTACCCAGCAGATTAGACCTATCGATTCACGCTCTACACCAATATTTCGAAATTTTTAGTTAATAACGTGCTATTCCTGGATTTACATTGGTTGCCATAATCATTATAAGTGACATATAGGTTGTTTTATGTACCTAGGGTATGTCCAACTATAAGATATACACCATCGATCTTACTTAGAGTTTAATTTGCTTGGTTCTTTTTAAATCTTACGAATGGAATATAAAAATTATTTTGCAAGATAAATAATTTTGAGTAAATTGTGTGATGAATTTTTTTTTTCTAAGATATATGTTAATAACACCCCAGATATCTTATTCCTTAATAAAGTATGAAATATGTGTCTAATGGTGTACGTTGGTCAAATTATTTAAAAATCATTCCAGTATTGTAGTGTATAAGCTGTAATACAGTTGTACCATAACGCAATTTTACATACGTTATTAAGGAAAATACGTAGTATTAACAAAAATATTAATTAGATTTATTAATATCATCTAAAGAAATATTGATTAAACCAAAAATGTGGAACTTTTTTTATATTTAACGAACTCTTTGTACTGACCAAACGTGTCTGACTATGGAAAATGTAACATTTTAAAACTTCACGAAATTCACGTCAAGAGATTGAAAATGGAGTACTAAATATAGTATTTAGGTGTCATTGACACTGGTTGATTAATATTGTGTACTTCGCTAAAAAAAATTATGAACATTCCTTCTTATTACTGTTATGACCATGGATAAAAAACATTATAACAATACATTTACTATACTTATGTACTAAATTGGAGCTCTAATTTTTAAGGCTTGTAGTCCTCTGCATCAGATAGAATTTTCAATATATGGTTAAACAAGCACAAATAAAATTCAGTTATTTGGATTGGTAGAGGGTTAACCTTACTTTAAATCGTTTTAGAACTAATTAATTATATTAACTGTATCAAGAGTTTACGTAACCCTGCCTATATTATCACTGTTGAAAGGACTGAAGAGAATATTATTACACCTCCAACAATATTATATCAAGCCATCAATAACTACCAGGGTAGTAAATCGCTTAATAATATTTTCATATAATTGTATAGTAACCACTAATAAAGTTTGAAGGTTATTTTTGACGATGGAGGGATTATGAAGGAAATAGGATTTTTCTGGACATTGGCCATCATTCAGTGAAACAAGAAATAAGTAACACTGAAAGAAATCAGTAGTGTTACTGATTTCTTGTTTCACTGAACGATGGCAAATGTCCGGAAAATCCTGTTTCCTTCACTAATAAAGGTTTATGTAGATTAAGCTAAATAAAGGAGTAGCTAAGGAGGGTTTATATATTTTGAAACTGTAACGTTGGAACAAACAAGAGTACTCGTACACTAAAAGCACAATAACTATGTGCTCTTAGCGGATAATGTAAACAGTAATATCGCTAATGGAGGGTAACGATGACAATCGTATTCTACGCTCCTAGCCTGAAATAAGGCTCAGATTTGTTTGTATAAATCGTTCTGCAATCAAAGTAATCGAAATATACTGTTTAGTCAACAGCACCGTTGAAAATGAACATCGAACTGAAGTGAGGACAGGTCACATAGTTGTTTTATATTATTTTTTGTGCCAGGTTATGTATAACAGGCTGCGTTTCCTAGGGATTACGTTTAAACAGAAATATTTTAATGATTTTTTAATTTTATTTTAAATTATAAGAAAATTTATTACATTAAACAAGTTTGTTAACTTTAGAGGAGTGGAAATTTGTTTGTTTTATCCTAGGTTTTGTGTAAATTTGATATCTTGCAAAAGAAATAACGTAAAACTAACAGTGCGTATAATGCATAGGTGATGTAGTATAATCATTTACGCCTTACATTATTACTCAGTTCTCTATCTGGTGTGCAATGTTAACACATTGACTGCGGCAGACACCTTTGTGCGCTTGGTATCTTTTTTTAATACATATAATCACTTATAATAGATTCTCACTTAATGTTTTATAGATGCATATATCCAAATTTAATAGACTTGATAAGGATATAATATTATAGTAATATATTAAGGAAACTAATTTTATTTCAAAATGCATGTACATATTTCCACAAACTAAATACTGTAAGTTATATTTTGAGTTTTATTGAAATTAATTTATACTTTTTGTAATATATGGTATATTTTGTTTGTGACTTCAACTTTAAATATTTTAAAATATTCGTTATAAACCTACTAATAATGAATTTAAACGTGATTAATTGTAATATAAATAAGAAATTATAATTAATTTCTTATAAACATATACATATTAAACCGAATATTGAAGTATATAGTAATGTAGAAAGGAAACTCATTTTATTTCGAAATGCATGTATATATTTTCATAAACTAAATACTGTAAGTTGTATTTTGAGTTCTATTGAAAATAATTTATACTTTTCTTAATATATGGTATATTTTGTTTGTGACTTCAACTTTAAATATTTTAAAATCTGCGTTATAAACCTATTAATAATTAATTTAAACGTAATTAATTGTAATATAAATAAAGCAATTATAATTAATTTCGTACAAACATATACATATTAAACCGAATATTGAAGTATATTACACGTAGTAAAACAGTTTATTCATTCATTCCTATATTAAAATGTTTTTGGCCAACAACAACTTATAATCCAAGACTAAAATCTCTAAGAAGTTTATGTAAAGATTTATACGAACATACATGCAGATTAGGGACAACGTTAAAGGTAGAGACTTTCGTCAATAAAATTACACTATATAAACATAAATGTTTCCATAAATCTATACATATTTTTATACTTATATACACACATAATAATGAGGTTGTGTGTATATATGAAGCAATAGCCTCTCTTTGTTCCCTCATCATAATCCTATATTTACCACTCACATAATTGCATACGAGTGCAATTGAATAATTTAAGAATTTATGATTAATTTCTTAATTCACCGTCGATGTTTCCTAAGTACTCTCATAATGAATTAAATAGTGCAAACTGTCTGTGAAGGCTTTAGGTCACATTATTTACTTAATTTCATAATAATATAATTAAATCAAAAATTTTCAAGAAATATCATTTAAGTTCAAGATATGAACTTCTATGTGGGACTAATTTTCCAAATAAAGGGTTTTAAAAGACATCACTGTAGTTAGTGAAGGAAAATATAGTTTTAAGTGAGAAGAAGGAGTTTTACTGCAAAATGAATTTTACAGGAGAACTCAATATAATGGTAAAATAGCATTTAATAAATGCAATTTTTTTCATTTTAAAATGTCGGAAAGAGAACTGTATTAGTGTATTGTTTAAATCTTAACACTTTGCTACAAATTATAGACATAATTGTTTTGCATTAAGATATTACGTTTATTAATTTCAAGATTCAAAATATAACTAATGGCATAAATGGAGTTATAAGAGGCTGTCACGTAAAAAATAACATGAATAAAAATTTAAAGTTGTAAGTATTGTAAATATGTTTGTAATAGGAACTTAATGCAGTACATTTAACGACAAAAGTGAGCAGTCTCTCGTAAAACAAGACCAGGAGAAATGTCCCTTTAATGGAGGCGTTTAACCAGATGTTTACGTTGATGGATTACTTATCCTCTGTGAACTTTGCTCAGCTTCTTCTTTATCTTCGAGCTTGATCATAAACAAAGTACATATAAATATTACGTGACAAGACATATATTTTTTGGAAAGTGTAATGAAAAATTAAAGGTAATTGTTCGGTATTGAATTTACTGTTACACAGGAAATCTTTCAAACAGGAAACTAAAAATTAAAGCTTTCTATTATCCTGAACAATTAAAGTTTATTAAACAAACATTAAACAAAAAGTTAGTTACTAGGATTGACTGATATTGTTATGTGTTTGTAAATTAATACACAGACATTAATAATTTAATCGTGCAAATATTTTTGCTTACACTATACTAAACAAGCAAAATGAACTAAATCTCATATAAATTTATCATGCGAGGAAAGGCTATTGACTTTTTATAATAAATGCACATATCTAGATTTTAAATTTATTACAGTACCCTTTGTTGTAACTTTAAATGAAATTCTTTATATAAATAAATTTTATATTATGTGTACCTGATGATATTTTTGTTAAGGAAGTACAAAACAAATTATTAAGTTTGTTTCACATTCTAAAAAAAGAGTTATGAATAAGCTGAAATAAGTTTAATTACGGTTAAATTCTTCAAAATTCTTTTCATACTAATGTTTTTAATGAAATTTTCTATTTCACATTTATATGTCACTGTAATATCAGCAGAAACATGATTATAGCATATACAATCTAAGTATTCTTCATAATTTTCAAATATATGTTGCCTTTAAATTAGTGAAATAAACTGGGTGATTTTTTATAATACAAATTTAAGTTTCAACAACGGTTCTCCCCACAAGATATCAACAGTGACACCTGAAAACCGTGAACTATGATTTTATTTACGCCCCAAGTTCTCTTTAATCTATTAAAGAACCTATCCTTGGTTGACTCATAATGACTCATAAATTTTTACTCATCTAAATTTTTCTTACTTCTTTGTTGTTTATATCGTTTTATAAAGTAAACAGGTTATATAAAAAAACTCCTGAATTTTCTCTACAATATTGAGATGTTGAAAAGCTTAATCTTTCCTTGTAAGCACAGGATGATATTACTTTGAAATTTATAAAAAAATGCATGAAAATAAGGGGTTTTACTATCTTAATTGTGTATCTTACATTATTCAGTATGTAACTATAACTTATTTTGTAAAACTACATTTGGTATCATAGTTACCTACATGGCCAACACAAAAATGTTCAATAACGATTGGCAAAATCACACTCATTTGACATTCAACTTCATCACACTTGATGTTGCCTATGTATAAATGATGCTTCATGCAACATTTAAAGCCAATAGGTTAGTTTGTTTTCAAAAACTTTTTATATGTAGATAGGTAGACAAAAATGAAATTTTTCCAAACATTCTACTGTTCGGTATCATTAACGCTCAGGCAATAAATATATTTTTAACACAATACAACAGTAACATTGTCACAGGATTTTTACCACGAGGAAATATAACTCAGCTCAGAATGGTTGGAGTAAATTACAGCATCTCACAAAAGATCCAGGTTTGTGGTGCTGAGAACGGTTCAATTTACGGTACTGTTATTGTGAAATTTACCAGCCGGTGAGCTGGACAAAGAGATTTTCATATCTCGGTTATGTGTATGATAGTGAATAAGTTTAGTAGCCTAGAAACGTTGAAGACTGAAAATGCTTCATTATGCGTTATGAAACTTCAAGCTGTAGATTAGTTCACTTTAACTGCATTAATCACAATGATCAGTACGTTATTGCTATATTGAATGTATTGTAAAAACCTATAATTGTATTTTCCAACATAATTCATATCTACGTTTTTAATCAAACCCAGAAATTAAAAGTGTAAAAATATGTAAACATTTTTTAACGTCAAACAAACACTACATTATTTCCATTGAAATGGTTACTGTTCTGATTGTACAGAACGAAATATTATTTTAAATGTTCTAATTAAAACATTAGTCACTAAAAGTCTTGCTAAGCTATAACCTCAAAAGCAACTATACCTATTCGGTAAAAGCTACGATACGTTGAAGCTGAAGGAATGTTCTGATAATGAGAATATAAGAGAAATTTCCAGGAAAATTTTTTAATTAAGAAATAAAATTTTAATATTTAGAAAAAGTAATCTAAAGTTAACTGACATTAAACAGCTGTTGACTCTTTCAACTGAATTTCTCAAAAGAGATGGATAGATATTTTTACCTTTTAATCCTAGAAAGCATGCTTCATTAGAAGAATAAAAAAATATGAAGACAGTTTTTGACAAAAATAACCTGTTTTAATCAAACTTTAATCAATTCAATAAATTAAAGCATTATTCAAACGCTGTCACCTTAAACAAAATAAGCTGTTGTTGCTCTTAAATATAGTACTAAAAAATGGTAAGCTCTATTGATATCACGTATGAAATTTTACTGTAATTTAATAAAAAAAGGTGATAGGACACAGACCTTAACGTCCAAGTATTGTAAATATTACAGTCTTATAAATACCAAAATATTTATCATACATAACTTATAACAAACTAAAAGTTTTATATGTTTAAAGAGCATAGTTTCAAGGACATTTTACTCTTTCTCTTATACTGGTGGCAAATTATAAGATTAGAAGGATGTAGCGTCAAATAAGGAAGTAATGAAAACGTATTTACACGTAAATTATTAGTCACTATTATTATAATAAATGATAGTTAATTACATTAAACAAATTACAATTAAACAAGAATCCATAATATTCTTGGTAGCCTTTAAGTTTTACTGCTTAATTTATATATATTCACTTTCAATGTAGTGAGAACATTAATATTTGATGACTCGATGTTTGAAAGTTTAATTCAAATTGAAAGTAATGAGCAACATTTTGTTTCTAATACAGCTAGAGAATACGCAAACACTGAGGTTAAACAAAATCGTTTATTACAAGACTTTACAACATAGTCACAAGAGAGAAACGTTTTTTAAACTTGTTTCAAACGCACCTCCTGGCTAAAAGAATTTAAATGTTTTGTTTCGATTCATGCTGAATGAGAAAAATGCACATATTTTACTTCAAAGATAGTAATCTTATTGATCTATATCATAATTTAACAGAATACTTAGAACTTTGTCGTTTAGTTTTTTATTAGTTCCAACCGTTCAAGAATTTGTGTTGCACTTAAACTCTTCACATATTATGGCCTTCACAAAATACATGTTTATTGAAATATTTGAATCAAAACTCGCAGATGCACATGTAGGGAAAGATCAAAGAGTTTAATTTTGATAGGCTGAATATAATCTATCAATCAAGCAATAATGTAACTTCCTAAAACGAACGCACATCTTTACATACCGAGTCTTAAGGTCTAGAAAGTGCAACGTGGACGATTTCAAAAGAGGGTTTCATTGTTTAGAAAAAGGTAATAAATGAGTTTTACAAAAATACTGTTATAGACAATTTTTATAAGTCCATTTGTTTATAAAATTGTATTCTTTAGCAAAGTATTTAATGACGATGACATAGTACAATGTTGTCTCGTCAATTATCTTGATATGTTACAACAGATAGTTTGAGAGATTATTACATAAGTTTATGGTGACAATAAATGGGTTAGTATAAAAACTATTTCACAAAGCAATCGAGTTCACCGATGCTGGTGCATAATTAAAAAAGAAAATAGAATCCAACCTTACAATATCGAGATCCGAGTTTTACTCATGAGATCTCATTATATAGGCTACTAAATATATTTCTTAATAATTTTTATAAACTCTTATAATATTTGTATAATACTGGTATAAGAAACTCCTGTAAAATCTGTAAACTGCGCCTAGGTGGATATTTTCACATATTAAAATCTTAGGAACATCACCTACTTATTCAACATAATTCGATTCCCTAGAATAGTTCATTTCTGGATTGCTTATATCTCTCAGTTGTTCATTCACTAGGCAAAGTAAAACTAAATGTATCACTAAATCTGGGCAATCCTATAGAAGTACAAGAGCGGCGAATTACTAATCGCAAATGTTGTGATCTTGGATAGCACGGTCGATATAAAGGACTAGTTTACTGCAGAGAAGGACAGTTGCAGTGGATGGAGCTCCTTTATTAAGGTTAATGTTAACCTAACATGAGGAGAAGTCACTTTACTTCTTTGATTAGAGAGGCTGGATCAAAGTTAGCCGTGATTAATTTCAAAGTGACATGAATTTTGTATAGTCCACTATTCTACTTTTTGGGATATTGACAGGAGGTAACGGCTACCCCAAACTATACCCGTTTTAATTGTACTATCATGTTTTTAGAAAGCGCAAAAGTAATATTTTGAATACAGGTATTGAGATTGTGTTCATCTTCTAATTAAAAAAAATCACTTAATAAAATACATGACTGTTCATTGGAAAAATTAGAGAATTTGGTAAATACACTGACCAAAATATTAGAATTTTATCGTATGAATTAGTTTGTCAATCAAGAATTTGGTGATTTTATGATTTATCAAAGTAAACGTACATGGAATAATTTGAGGGTAAATAAAGGTGTAGTAACTCGCGTAGATCATGCTTTGTTCTAATAGTTTACAACAATTAAGACTCGTGTTTTAGCGAATATAAATAGTATATGTTGTGTCTTTGTCAGTACTCTTGTAAAGGTTGTAAATCATGGACCTGTAGAGCAAGTGGTTATTAACATAACACTATATTTCAATGGTATAGAATATAAGAAATCACTGTTTTATTTTATTTATAGAAATAACCCTGTTGAGCACTCATTATACAATAAAAAATAGTTTTCTATGACGATTCAATTTACACATTTACATACATTTATTTAACTTTTACGCCTCAAAAATAAAAATAATTGCTTCTTGCTTTTGCTGTTAATTACTAATTTATATCCATTCGAAAAGTATTAGCTTGTACTAAAGTAATAAAAGAATTTAGTAACTCAATTTTCATGTTGTTAACGCGACGCTGAAGGTAAATCTTATAAAAGTAATTACTCTTACTACTTTTTATTCAAAAGCAGAGAAACTCAAGCGCAGCCAGCATAAAAGACTTTAATCTAGAACATTGAGTTACAATGGCGGTAATGATCGTCTCGTTAACTTGAGACATTTCAGTCTGTTGCTGCTATTCAATTATTCTGTATACTACAGATTATAAAGATTATAAGAATGCTATTTCTTTTTTATAATACTAGAGTTTTAATAAATTTTGCGGGTCAAATCATACATATATAATAAAATACCAACAAAAATGTATTTAATAAATTTACTGTTTTAAAATAATGGTACAAAACTGGTGATACTGGTGATGTTCTTTGAAACCTTAGAACAACATTTTGATTTCCTTTACTTTCTAAAGTTCAGCCTAAAGTGGAATAATAAGTGTAAATATATAACCTTAGAACAACTTTTTGATTTTCTTTACTTACTAAAGTTCAACCTAAAGTGGAATAATAAGGTAAAATAAGAATAAATAATTATGTCAATACATAATCGGTTTAAAACTAATAACTTCTCTGTTTACATTTCCTTTTAAATATAGAAGGTTTAAAAAGACAGTATGATTTCGGAGATTTTTAATTGTAGTATTAACGGCATATACAGCTCTAGACTATTTTAATATAATCTTTTTCGTCTGATGCATAAACTAGTAGTTAAAAGTTACTACGTTGTGTAATTTACTGCAACTAAAAGTTAAGGATGTCCGAAAACAGCTTTTCGTCCAGACAGCAACAAACGAACGCAATAGTTTTTACTACAAATAATGCAAGGTACGAAGAATAGAAATCAGAATAAGAAAATAAATTGTAATATTAGAACCACTGTTATGCCCACAAAGGCTTTTGCTACGTTTCGAGGCCGTGGGCGTCATTTCACCCATATCGCTATGGAATATAGTACATCCCATTTTCAGAAATCCTGTCATGACCTAAATACCACCAAAAGAACTAAAAGTCACTGACAACTATACCTCACTACCTTCCCAGACTCAACGCTTCTTTATGACAAAGGTTTATATTCAGTTCAGGTGACGGAAACCTCCAGGTTTAAAGTCAATAGCTCAATTCTTTCTCAAAATATTCTATAGAAATACAAAAGACAAAGTGTATTATTCTTCTAATCAAACACGCTTTCTAGAATTAATTTATAAACCCCAGGGGGGATAGTCGTTGCTGGCTCTCAGCTGTAAAAATATTCTTATTATCATAAGCAGAGCTTAAATTTGGTTAGTTATTTAGTTTGTGTTAGTTGTGTCTTACTAGCACATGACTTTAAGTATAGTCCATTATTGCTAGTTCCACAAGAAACAATAACAGTGATGCCGGCGTCACAATAGATGAGTCTTATCTCGGTGGCGGTGGTAAATCTGTCCATTGCGTCTTCTGTACAACCTACATACTTAGGCTCTCCTATATGTATAACGGATATTACTACTCGTCTTTAACTGCTAAACCCGTTGACAGTAATTTCTACTTGTCAGGGTCCTATGATAAACTTTTTCTTAGCAAGGTAAACATTAATGTTTTAATTTTCTTTAAAACTCCAGTGGTTATAAAATTAATTCTTTTATAATCAAGAATTTATAAGTACAAATCAGTGTAACTTTCAATTTATTAATTAGTATAATTCAATAATAAAGATTTATTTAATTATTGTTTAAAATAAATTACTCTGGAATTCGCATTTAAGATAAGCAAAGCTTTGTATTTTACTAGTTGAGATTTAGCAATGTTTATCACTCGAAGGCTGGTCAAATGTATTTCTGGCTGGCTGCCCAATATTTTAAGAACGAACTTATCTATTTACTTCAAATTTGTATAAAGCTATATTTTATATAGCTAGCATACAGTATCATTATTGTGTGTATATATACCATGATTTTGAAATGTGTTTGAAAAACTTTCAATAAAGAACGTTATATAAACGTACACAGGTTATAATAATAACATAGGTTACCAGACAGATATATTATTAAAGAGGACTTTTATAAATACGCAAAACTTTTTAAAATATATCTCACTCAAAAGACATTTGGATCTCGTAAATTTCCTATCGTTATTTGTTACAACAATTGTAAAAAACCTATACAAACATAATTTCATATAAAAATTAACTTTTTTGTACATGCTGCATAGGAAAAAACCCGAAATACAACCACCCCTTCTACATCACACATAGTAATTTACAAAGTTTGAAAAATATATATCTTTATTGCGTTATTTTAAAAATTAGTTGAAAACTTTGAAAAATATTAGCTATCATATTTTAGTCTACTCCTGAAGTTGTATGTAATATATTTATTTACAAAATCGCACTGTAAAGGTAAAACAAATATTTGAAGACACGCTGCCTCGAAGTTTACTTAAATAAAACTTACGGTTGTAAACTTAGTTTCAATGCAGCCAGCAATGCACAAAAAGTCAAGCTAAACAAAATCGAATATCAGAAACTTTGAATCATGTTTAAAAGTAGAGTACCAGTTTTGAAACTAGTTGCTCAAACGCACCTCCAGGCGAAAGGTTTATTTTTTATTCCACAAAACAACAAAAGGAAAAATACTTCAAACAATTACTTGCAATTGATTTGATTCCTTTACCTAATCATCATCAATTGTTTACAAAAAAGGGGATTATTTTCTTTAACACAATAGTGTTTAAATCGTTACATTTAAACAAAAACAATGTATCAATTTAAAGTATTAGCTTAATATATACTATTCTGTATTAAATTTCTCTTGGCTGCTTTATTTCACAAATTAGGTTCAATATTGTCAAAATTACCATTTAAACCTGTACGAAATTTTAGTATATTTTATGATACAACATATTTTAAAATAGTCCACAACCTTTTAATTTAAGAACAGTTTATTAATAAATTTTGCAGGAAAGCACAAATATTGTGGGATTTTTTCGAGCATCGGCGTGGAATTTATATGTCATAATTGATGTAAGAATATTTCCATAAATATTATGCTACATATATTATTAAAACATTTTCTGCATTATTTATTTAATTTAAGTCTTTTAAAATTTCTATTCTAACAACACAGAAAAGATCCTTAACGATTCTGAATTATATATTTTTAGTATTCACTAGATAGCCTTACAAGTTAGAACTGGTAGGTGCTCATCTGAAGGGGAATGCAGATAACATGTTTGTCGTTATTGTCTGAAACTTGTCTAAATAGATAGCTAATACACTGCTTTCGTCGTCACAGATTTCGATTAAGAAAGCTCAAACTCTACAGGATGTAAAACATATTCTACATGATTGCTTGTTTCACGACTCGGTATAAACCAGAAACCTTTCATGATATACATTACATGGAAGCGCTAGAAATGAGAAATATATCTTTATATTTAATCATATGATAGTTTATTATCTCATATCATCAGCCGATTAGTACAGAGGCAAAAAAACTTACCTTAATGTTTTTCCTCCGTAGCAACATACAACTCTTCTCATAAATGTAACGGGACGAATGTACGAAACAAAAAGGACAAATAACGATTATGGGGAATGTCTAGAACTCTTGGAAGTGCTAATAAATTGCTAATTCGAGCTGTATATTCCGAAGTGATGTTAATAAATTTCTACAAGAAAACTAAGCGAATGTGGCAAGTGCATTGATTAACAAAAACATGTTGTGATGATAATTAGTAATCTGTTATTTATGCTGTATTTGAAATTGATATGAATCAGTAGCTAGTGCAAAGGTCCTTTTAGGACTCCTTCATGAGAGTTTTCTTTACTGTTGATACTAACTGAAAAAAATGAGATGGCATTTTATAGTCGACAGAAATTCGTGTTACTTAAGTAATGCTCAAGTACATTATTTTCGGGTTGCATTGCTAGTCTCAATATATTTTTTTATTAAATGTGTACTAAATGCTTTCATTAGGCAGGTTTTTCAGATATCATAGGTTTATCTCAAGACTGCAACTTAAAAACGTTTGTGTGTGAGACTTATATAGTATGCTAATGTTAGCAAGAAATCTCAAAGCAAGTCGTTATAATTCTAATCATTTCAAAATTTTGTTAACTTAATATAATTTTAAAAACAATGTAGTTCCTCATAGAGATTATTTGAATACATTCAATTCCATTTTGTAGCCCCAGAAAGTTTTTCTAAGTATTCAACTTTTTAATGTAGGAAAGTGAATTACAATTGAGATTTTAGGAATATTTTACTAATAAAGGAATTCTCATACTAGTTCTTGAATGATCAAAGTATTTGCATACTGTGACACCATTATACCAATTGAAATTACGTGCTATGTAAACTCATAGTTTGCGCTTTGACCTTACAGGTCAGGTAATTACAGAGTGCAGCAGTGGTGCGGTGCTGACGCGGCAGCTGGCGGCGTGAAATTACCTCCTCACCTCCTCACCCACTACTCTACCACCAGTACTTGGAGTCTTACCATAAACCCTTAACTGATGATGGAATAATTCGCTGTGAATTGCTTTCTAAACTAAGTAACGGTCTCAACGTCCCTTTCCTTGCGAAAAATAATGACGTACAACTGGACTAGTTGTATAAACAAGAATTTTTGTTTTTTAATGATGGATGAACAAATACATATAAAGTACGGTAGTATTAATGGAAATATTCCTTTTTTGAATATTAACTCTTAAATAGGTGTGTATACGCGCTCCTTGTCTCGGTGAAAATTAAGGTATTTTTTTACCTATTTAATTTAAAAAAACATATGAGCTCATATTTTTTCTTCACAGATCGCTAAGAAGTGACCAACAAGTCGACCTTATCTCTCGCCATTTACGATGATTTAGGACTACGATATAGTGATTTTAACATTATAGTTACGAAAAGGATCTATGAATGGGAATCGCTTTATTAAGTTGATGTAAGATTATAGACCAACCTGGATATACAAATCAAACACATAATACATGAATTTTAATGTATTTGTATCGTTTTGGTTAACCATAACACGTTATTTAAATTAGGTTATATTATTGCAGTACTTCTAACCAATTGCACCTGTTTATACATATGACAATTAGCTATATTGCTAGTCTATGATTAATGAATAGAATAATAGTTGTTAAATGCAATGGTTGTTGTTTGGACATAAGATTATTACGTAAGTTAATCAACTGATCTGAATTATGTCAGGAGAATTCAAATAAGCTGCTTCATATATGCTATAAGAACCTATACTACGTAGAGCAAACATTAATTGTCCACAAGGAAAGATATTGTGATGACAACGGCTAATTTATTTTCAAGACTAAAAATGATAAGTATTTCATACCCGGTCTCTCCAGAATACCCGTTTCATACCCGGTCTGACTGAAAGAGGCAGGAAAAGATTTAGCCTCCGTATTTCGAGGGTGAAATGCTAATAATATACCCTATTATCACTGCTCCTACTATCTCGACCACAGACGGCCCTAAACGTCCGAAATTACTAATATTTTTAATGATTTGTTACTCTGAACACAGTATATTGGTCCTTGTAGAACAAAGTAGAATGAGAGTTTTCCCTTTTTAGTGTCATCAAATACGTGATCATGATATTCACATTCACAAGTCAAAATATATCACAATGTAAAATAACTGTTACAATTCTTATATGCTTTTCAATAATTTGGATTTATAACTATAAGTAAATAATTTCTAAATAAACACTATCGCTTAAAAGATACTTGGGAAGGTTTCAGTAAAAGAAAAAAAGATGAATATTTTAGGTTTCTGGCCTCTAACATGTAATTCAAATATGGTTTGTAACTCTGTCACTATTTTTAACACTTTAAACGGTATTGCCAAAGTGGATAAAAAAATTATTTTCGTGAAGTTGCTGGTTATATCAAACCAAGGTATTCAATTTAAGTACTGCCAGTGGTCCATTGATAAGTTTTTGCTTAGAGACAACGTAAAAGTAAAATAAAATACCAGCTTGTATTTTCAAAGGTCATTAAACTGTTTTTATTGTCCAAAGGATACGTTTTAGAGTAATTATTTCGAATCGTCTGGAAATATATTTCAAAACATATTTTTTATTCAATCTAACGTGAAACTGATTAAACAAAATTTAATAAACAGTAAGAAAAATAGTAAATTTTTCGTTATTGAACGTATTACGTAAGAATATCAAACTTTGAGTCAAATTTTATTTTGTTTCTCCGAGGAAATTTCTTTCTCTCTCAATTTAATCCTGATAAGAGTTAAAAAGGCCTTTTCTCATAATCCTGTCAAAAGAGAAGAAGGATTTTTGAGCTTTTACAATCGTTTTAGAGAGAGTTAACAAGAATATATTACTAAATCCGTCAAAGCAATGAATTGTGTTTAATGTGTCTAGGATTCTAATTTAAGGGATATGCTGATCAAATTATCAGTTACATCTACAAACAGACCTAACCTTGTAATGTTCATTTTTTAATTTATTATTTCAGAAAATTAGTAGAGAATCGCAAAAAAGCGAGAGAGATACTTTAAATAGATTTTTCTACACAAACTCAATTTAAAAATTACGTTAAAGCTGAGAATTATAAAAAAAAACACAACTGCGCTGAAGGGTGGGTAAATGACGACAAAAGTGCCGAGTATTTCTAATGAAAACAAGACCAAGAGAAATGCTCTTGTAATGGGAGCATTTATTCAGATGCTTAGCTTGATGGATTACTTTCCATTGGGTGATCTTTTCTAGGCGAGGAGAGTGACAATGAGCTTTGCTGAGAATCATACAAATTAAGGTGTAAAGTTCCGATGCTTTACCAAAATTAAATGATTTTCGTGTTGTAAATTTATTATTACTTAAGATATTATTTCCTCTAATTTTTGTCCTGTTGATAATGGCTCGAATAATATTATAGGCTTAACAGTAATACAAAGTTTAATAAGTTTAATACTTTGAGTTTTTTAAAACGCAATGATATTTGATTTTTTTAAATAAAAATGATTTATTATATATGTTGCTAAAGCATGATCTTAAGAGCGTCTAAACCTATTCGGCTAATTATAAAAAAGTATACGTTGAAGATGAAGAAATGCGGTGATAATGAGAAAAAACGTGAGAAGTTTCCGGAAATATTTTAAAACTATGGAGAGTAATTAACGAGATGTAATATAAAGTTAACTGACATTAAACGACTGTTCACACTGTTAACAGAATTTTACAAAAGAGGTAGATATGACTTTTACCTCCTAATTATATAAAGTATTAAACATGTAGAACTAGCTGACTTTTACTACATATATTACTTGTTTAATCCATAATGCAAGGTCTAATGCATTAGAGCGTTATGAAAACGTAGCTACAAAAGGTTCTTTAATTTAAAAAGCCGTGTTTTGATTTTAATGGGGATTACTTAAGTATTTAAATTTAGACATTTCACATCATATTTTTAATATAGAATACAATAAAATGTATAATTATTTTTACCAGTCAGCATTTTTTTAGTTAATATAACGTTTAATTTTTTTATTAGAATGTTATACTACACAAACACCCTTGGGGGGGTAGAAGTTGTTCGCGTCCGTAGCTTGCTACACGTGGCTCCTCTGAGGTAACGCTAAACAGAACAGCAATTTTTGGTAGCTGGACCGTCACTCTTGTGATCTCCCAGTTATGGCAGCTATCGAAAGACCAAACAAACGGTCCTTCTCTGGGCCAAACAAATACTGATTTTTTTAAATATTGGCTCTCTCTTTTAATATATGTTATTTTAACGCCGAGGGTCTTGAGCAGATCTAAATGTGAGTGCCTAAGCAAATATTATGATAAAGAACAACGTCGATGTCCTAGCACTCCAGGAGACTCACATTGAGAATTCTAACACCTGTGCAAGAGGCAATATCCTGGATATACACTTATAGAAGCCATTGGCCACAGAAAATACGGAAGTGGCAACTTATGTTAGGCAGGGCATCGATGATGTGTCCCCCGATTTACAAGAGCTGTGATGACGATATTTTTGTTACTGGTGGTGAAAGTGTCAGAAACAACTATAGTAAATTGTCTACAAACCATCCTAATAGACAATGGTCTGACACAGTACTTCCCTTATTTGGACACCCCGTCCTTTACATTCAGGGCGGGGGGACTTTAACAGCCTATCTTCTCCTTTTCTTTTTCTCTCTCCTTTTTTCATCACAGCTCATGGGGATACTCATCGGATGACGACAAATGGTCCGAGTTTAACTAGTTGGGCTGGAAAATAACAACTTAATATTAATACATGATGCCAAAGACGCCCACACTTTTTATTCAGCCCGCTGGCGTCGTGGTTATACTTCAGACCTATGTTTTTGCTCTTTTGCCCGCTCTCTTAAGCCTTTTAGCAGTTGGGAGGAAGTTTCTTGGTGGCCTTTCCTCATTCTCAGCATATAGGCCTGTGCTTATTTCAGTCGGAATCAAGATTCCTCTTGTAAGAATCCTTCCCTCGGCCTCGCTGGAAATTTTAACAAAGCTGATTGGAAAGCCTGATGGCATCAGGTTCATCCCTCCCTCGATAAGAAACTATGACCGGTTTCACAAAGCTAGTCCTGGCTACTGCTAAACTGTGCATTCCACGAGGATTTCGAAAGAGCTATGTGCCAGGTTGGAGTCAAGAGTGTGAGGATCTTTACAGTGAGTTCAATGACACCGGGAACACAGAAACAGCTGATCGGCTGTACAATCTGTTGACAAAGCAAAGAAGAGAAAAGTGGGTACACACAATGGAAAATCTTAACTTCACGCATAGAAGCCGTAAAGCTTGGTCCCTCTTGAGAAAGCTCTCCCACCGGCAAGCCTTCGACGAACAGTTCTTTGTCACATCCGAAACCCTGTGCAATAGCAAAGCGTATTGTTGCTTTGTCCAAGTCAGTTCGCCACCATCTGACAAGCTGGTTAACTACAAGTTTTAAACGAATTTAAAAAGCAGTCGGCAAGCTCCGTTGGAAATATCGAGAGCATTTGAACTTGATGAAATTGAAGTGGCCATCTCCGCTCTGTCAGTTGGGAAGGCAGCCGGTATCGATAATGTCTTCCCAGAATTCCTTAAAGTACTCAGGAATCAAAGTTAAATACTGGCTTCTTACAGTGTTTCAACGAAATACTGGCTAACAGGTAACCTGCCTGCAGCATTTAAAAGATCTAAAATAAATCGCAGTTTTGAAGCCCAACAAAGACCCAGAGCGTATTGAGAGCTAATAGGCCCATAGCCCTGTTGAGTCGTGTGTTATAAGTGCTGGAGAGGTTGATCTATAATAGAATATTTCCCATTCTCAATGCCAGCATTCCTATAGATCAAGCTGGCTTTAGACCTGGTCGTAACTGCTGTGACCAGGTGCTTGCGCTAACAACTTTTATTGAGAATGGTTTTGAAAGGAGAGCAAAAACCTCTACAGCCTTTATAGAACCTTACTGCAGCTTACGACACTGTCTGGAGAAAAGGCCTTTTAGTAAAGCTCTATAATCTAATTCCTTTCCATTTCCTTCTGCGGCCTTCTTAATTCAATGATTAGCGACAGGCTTATAAAAGTATGCCTTGGCCGTGAGGAAAGTTCTTTCAGGCAACTTAAAAAACGGCCTTCCACAGGGCTCAGTACTTGACTCCTTTGTTGTTCAACGTGTGTACTCTGCCGACATCCCAACAACGTTATCCAGAAAGTTTATTTATGCGGATGATATTGCCTTAGCCTACCAACATAATGACATAAAGAAAACAGAACAGGGACTCACTGATGATCTTTCAGTCCTCGCAGATTATTTTAGAGCCTGGAAGCTAAATCCAAAATCCTATCAAAAAACTGAAGTATCATGTTTCCACCTAAATAACAGACTGAGCCGAACTACAAGTTAAAATATAACTCTTGATGGTGTCAAATTGAAACATAATGTGAACATCCGCAGTATCTGGTGAGTTACCTTAGACCGATCTCTCACTTTTAAAAGTCACCTTCAAAAAGACAGCAGCAAGCTGAAAACAAGGGTTAATATAGTACAGCATCTTGCTGGTTCAACTTGGGGAGCCAACGCTAAAGTACTGCGTACCACTTTCTTTGTCCCTTGTGTACTCCGCTGATGAATATTGTGCTCCTGTGTGGCTTAATAGTGCACATGTGCGAGAGGTCGATGTCGTTCTTAATAGGGCCATTGAGGACAATTACTGGAACTCTCATGGCAACACCAACACCTTGGCTCCCAGTGCTGAGCAATATAGCACCACCTGAGATTAGACGCAAAGAGGCTCTTCTGAGAGAGTTCAATAAGATCGTGTCCAATCCCGAATTGCCCGTTACGCGCGACCCTCCTCAGCAAGATAGCCGGCTCAAAATCACGCAAGCCATCACTACGAACAGCATCCCAGTTGATAGAGGAGAACTTTACGCCTAATGCTAACTGGGCGTCATCCTGGGAATCATTCGATGGACGGAACAAGTTCTTGATATCCGATCCTACGAAAGCAGTCGGGGTGGCTTGGAAATTCCTCGAAAGGAATGGGTTTTTATTGAATCGTTTTCGAACTGGGGTTGGGAGAAGAAGCAATCACTGGAAATTCAAGTGGGGGTATTACTGACGACCAGACGTGTGATTGTGGCGCAAACTCTCAGACAATTGAGCACATTGTAAACGACTGCCCTTTGCGATTGTTTTTCTGGTGGTCTGGCTGGTCTGAGTGGTTTAGAGGATGGGTCTCTAAACTGGCTCAGCTTAATTTGGATTTAGCTTTGTGACGGGAGATTTTAATATTATTTTTAATTTATGACTCAAGAAATTTGTTCTTACGTACTTTTTAATAATTGTAATTTTTAATTTATTTATTTATGGATAGCTGCCTTTGTCCCCCATACGATGATATATATACTACACAAAAACCATTAATCTTCAACTAACAAGGACACGTCATCCAACTGTATGGACAAAGAGTAGTTACTATCAGTAACTTTGGCAGTTAAAGACGAGTAATAATACCCCGCATACATCTCGGAGAGACTGAGAACGCTGTACTCAGGACAAAATGGACAGATTCGTCACCGTCACCGAGATAACATTTGCTGACTAAGAACTTCGGACGCCGAATGCATCTTATATCGGTATATTTTACGGTAATTAACGACATTTATTATGAAACTAGTTGTTTATAACATAACAATAGTATATTAGTATTTGTACTGATAGTTTGAGTTTCTAATAAAATGCAATGGTATGATCTGTTTATACCTAATAAAATGTTTATAATTCGTCTGAGCGTTAGCAAGGTCAACATGTGTTTCTGTCCAATGAATATGTCAAGATAGAATTAGCTATCTATTCTAAAAAAACTCTGTTTATTTAAAATTTGTAATATTTTAGATCGATTTTTGTACATGTCCCTTTAAGTGACCAGGATGTCTTAAATGATACGAATTAAGCTTTAATTCAGAAAGAGATTCAGGGATACAACCGTCCTTGTGGTACAAGTATGATAGCTTATGGTCTTTAGTTATTTTTCCCTGTACTTAGCTTAAGACAGGTTTTTGGAAATTGAGATGGGACCTAGTTTATTATTCTTTGCCTTATTATTTTCATAGATATAAACTGTTTTTTTATCTAAATAAACAATAATATTTATAATAATAATACATGAACATAAATGTTAAAAACCATATTCAGCCGTTTATTATAAATTATTGAAATCATTTTGATACTATTGATACTGCTGAGAAATGTAAATAATAAAAAAATGAGTATATTTGATATGAATAAGAAATTAGAAATTATAAAAATTTTATAATTTCTTGAGTTTTTGTACTTTATATATATATAAAGTACAATATATAAAATTAACAAATATTAATTACTTTTGAAGGCAAGAGTAGATACATGTAACGTCTCTGTACATGCGTAAATAAAAACATAAAGAATTTACATGCGATTTTATAAACGTATTGTTTACGTATATATTACGTTTAATTCACCTTTTTACGTTAATTTTTATGTTATAATGTATGATTAAAAACACATTGTGGTAAAAAGTTACGTTTAAATAATTTCTTGTCTAATTTATTTACGGTCCCGCAGATTAATTTTTGTTTAATCCCTCGAACAATAAAATTCATTTACATGTAGAAGTATGAAATACATGGTATTGTATGGATTCTAGTCACACACGGTTTAAATTTTTGTGTGGCAATGTTGTGTGAAATATTTTTAGTGATTTATTAGTTTAATTTTAATTAGAACACGAATAGGGAAAAGAGTTTTATTAATAAAACGCACTTAAAGATAGTAATTCTAATTAAATTTAATAGTAAGTAATGGTTTTTTAAGCCCAATAAATATGTAACAAAACCAACGTAGGGGTATGCAAACCATATGTCACGTAACTAGATTCACTGAGGTTGTATGCTGCATTTCAGGGTATTAGGTCGTATTGTTCTAATAGATGTATGTGTATTATGTTACTTTTAAAAATATCAATTGTTCCAATATGGTTACCCATAACATAACAGAATATTTGCTAACACCTACTCAAATTAATCCTAAAAAAGTCTAATTCAGCATCATCGATCTCAATTTTAAATAAAAACTAATGAAAATGAATAATAAAAACAATCCAATATGTTAATTAATTCTCTATGTACAGTAAGATTAAAAGACAGGAATGAAGCTTCCTGAGTGACTTTATTCACATATGCTCATCTAATAAACTTTAATTTTCGATAAAAATAATAATAATAAGCAATGATGGTAAGAAATTCCAGTTGGTTGGAGTAAAATACAGCATCCCATAACGGAGCTCGGTATGTTGAGATGAGGTCGGTTCGGATAATGGTACGGTTAATATATCTTTAAAACTAGGGAAACTGGACAAAGAGCCTTTCATATCTCGGTCATGTGTGTGATAGTGAATAACTACAGAAATCTAGACACCATGTGAAGAACAATACTTCATTAGGCTTTATGAAACTGCACTCTGAATTGTACTGCTCATTACTGGAACTTTTAGCATTATTATAGTTGTAAATATGGTGGAAAATAAAACGAGGAACATAAAAGCATATCAGTTTTGTGTTTAACCAGCATGTTCAGTTTGAGATAATGCTTTATTTAGTGGATATTGTGTAAACATTACATCTTTCTGAGCCTGGGATTTCCCTTTTAATGGAAAAACTTTTACACTCTAATTTAACTTTAAGAGGATAAAACACGACATGTATTAGATTATTATTTGTAATTTATTGAGCTTGTTTAGAAAAATGAATATTGTTTAAAATGCAAAATAAACTTAAATTAGGCATAACCATGGAGAAAAGCTCCACATTTAAATGCTTAATACAAATTAAAAAAAAAAACATGCACTATATATTTTAATATTTGAGAACACATTTTTATATTTATACAATTTAAAATACTTTGTAGTAAATATCTAAACATAACCACACATTTAACATATTTCATGGTATAATAAGGCCAATGAAATAGCTTTTTATAAATTTAGCAAGACTAACCTTTTAATAAATTCAACACCCATACCGAAAATTAATGTTTTTAAAGTTGAGGCGCCTACCGTAAAATTTTGTTTCATTGTTAGTTATTAGTTTAATTTTTTTTTTAAAGTTAGTTTATTTAATAAGGAATTTTTTTAAAATAGTCAATGCTACATTACATATAAAATAGATATACAGGGTGAGCCAGACCACCCGTACAGTACGTATAGCGGCCAAACCAAACGAGGTAGATTATTCGTACAACTTAAACCCCCCTATTTCTACCAAAAGAATTTGGAGAAATTATTTTGAAATCTCTAAAAACTCCCCAAAAGGGTATTTTTTTGGGGGGTAGGGGTGAGTTTTTGAAAATTTTTAAATGTAAAGGTATGTTGAGTTATACCTAATTTTAAAGGTATTTCTTCACTGATTATTTTGATGCAAATATTTTGAAAATATCTTGCCGCTTATGTACAGGGTACACCAAAACGTTAAAAAATCAGGGGTTTGTGGGGTAAATTTATTTCAACTACCTGAACAAATGAAGAGAGAGACGATATTTTTATTGAAAACTAATGATGAGATGGCTTATCGAAAAATATCATCAATTGCCACCCTACCTCAAAATTTACACATTTAAAAAATACATAGCATTTTGAAATACTTAACAGCTCCAATCTAAAAAAAATCAAACGGCAACCTAGGTTGTGTTGTACATAATTAGAAAGGTCTTTAACAAAATAAACATTTTTTACATTTAAAGTTTGTCTCTATCTCCAATGGTTTCAAAACTGTAGTACAAAAAAAAATAGATTTTTTAATAAATTTTACTAAGTTACTTTGTATTAATATCAAAATCTAATGAAACATATGGAAAACAAGTTGGACTTTTAAGTTTAATTTGTTTTTAAAATAATGTAGTAAAAAAACATATCAGGATTTATATCAGTGTAACACGTTTCAAAAGCAATCTAAAACCGTGGTGTTCATGTTTAACAATACCAAATACACGAGTTGCCCCTGGAAGAACTTTGGAACCATTTCCTTAGTCTCTTATCTAATCTCTGTTATTGTCGTCTCCCTATTCAGTTGTTCTTGTGACCACGTGGTATGAGGTAGATATTAATTTAAATTGTTTTAAAAGTAGGTAGTGTAAGTTTTGTTTGTTCTAAAATGCCGTTCTCAAATGAGGAGGCATTCCAGATGCTTATGGTGTTAGGGGAATGTTTCCAAAATTACTCAGCTGCCGCTCTTCTTTATGCCCGACGTTACCCAGACCGCGAACATCACTCCAGGAACGTTTTTCAAAGACTTGCTAGTCGAGTTCGTGAAACAAGTCATGTTCAACCTGGCCACAACAAAGGAAAGGAACTCGCTAGACCCGTGAGAAGTGATAGGGCACCCGAAGTTTGGCAGCCTTTGAACTGAATCCGCATGATTCTACACGAAGAGTAGCTCTTGATTCTGGTATGAGTAAAATATCTGTTTTAATAATCGCTCACGATCATAAAATGCACCCATTTAGGATGTAATTACATCAAGAACTCCATGGAGGATGATTACCTTCTGAAAAGAATGAAGTTTGGTTATGAGAACCGTGAAATAAAATTTTATAGGCTCGATTAAGAAGGACCACTTCACACTAAGCAGTAAAGACGCCGAGTACACTGATTTTAACAAGAGTTCACCAGGTTACACATAATGAGTTTATGAACAGTGCATATTCAAATAAAGTGCAGAAAATAAACAGTTACCTTTGTTTTTCATGAGGGGTAACCGTAGTCTGCTGTTGTTGAGGCCAGGTTGTGATCAGGAAGTGTGGAAATAGGCTGCTGTCTTGTAGGCAGGCGTGAAGACGGAAGATGTCCTTCACGGATTCACTCACGCACAATACGACCGCAAACGAATAATAATAATAATAATAATACTTTATTTCCACCATATACAAGACAAATACAAAACGATTTACATTCTTAGGAAATACACTGGCCAAAAACCAGTAGCTGGTCAGCGTAACAAAAACCAAAAACAATTTACAAAATAAAATAAAAAGAGTCCTTTCCTAGTAATAAACAATATTCCAGCCAACAAGCTGCTCTCCATGACGTCTGCATGTGGCTAAAACGTCCAGAGGCATATAATGATAAACAGTACATATACATACATACATACACACATACAAATACACTTATATATACATACATAAACATACATATACACATATACACATACATACGTACATACAGTATACATAAATATACAATACAATAGATACAGTTACCATTCACTAACCTATAATCACAATAAATCTGATACATTGATTATAAATTTGGCCAATACTAATTACAAGGAAAAATAACAAAAAGTTGTAATAGTGGTAAAATAAAATAAATTAAGAAATCTGTGTTACTATTTGAAAAAACTTAAAAATCGAATATTCAGTTCAAAACATTTGTCAATTCACCAATATCAAGATGTGTCAAAAGCCAAGCTTTCAGCATTTTAGAAAATCAATTCAAGACAATTGCATGATTTTAATTTCGCTTGGAATCTGATTAAAAAGCTTTGGTCCTATATACTGAATGGATTTCCTAAAAGATTCTTTGTTTACTTTTGGTATTCTGAAAATTCTGTTATTTAATACTTCTGGTCCTGTGCAACAAAATCATTTTGTTCCAACATTCCCACTGCGCAAATAAAAAATTCTTAATACTTTATATACATACAAATGTTCTACCGGCAAGATTTTTAACTGAACATACAGGGGGGAAAGCACTTTCTCTTCTATTTTTAGAATAATTAGTTCATAACACTGTGGCCAGTCCTGTAGAGCACGGTAGACGCGGGTGTCCGGGAACAGAGACGTTCTGGTAGAGATTGCCAATCCAGAGCACTGACTTTAATGTTAATTTAAATGTACAACAAATAGAGATAAACTAATATTTAAGTGAGAGAGTAACACATGGGGCATAAAGTCACGTGTTGAGTAAGTATGGTCAGCAGTGGCTAGAGTGCTATATAAGTGACCCAGGCGGGACTGAGCGTACACTGAGCAAGCGTGCAGTCGCTTGCAAGGTGGGCAATTGATAAGTCAACCGTTGTGATTGGTTGGTGAGTGTACAGTAAACAGCTGATTCGTGAAACAATGGTTCTTTGTTTTGTCACTGTACGTGAATATTTTAATCCAGTAAGGAATGGTATTGTAGGCACTAGGCCGTGGAAAGAGATATAGAATTAATGCAGTATATACAGTTTAGTAAAATAAAGGCGAGTATAGAGTATAAATTGCACAAAAAATATATACATAATTATTGTTCAATAAAAAGTAGCCTTTTCATATTAGGCAATAAAAAACTAGTTATTTTAACGCAATAATAATAAACACCTTCATAGAATGAACTTTTGTTTGTGGGCTCAAGAAAAACTACAACAAAATCAAAACTTTCACCGTAACATTCTGTGGTGTGATGAGGCCACGTTTAGGAGTAATGGAGAAGTGAACCGTCCACAATATGGGATACTGGGCGTTTGAAAACCCACACTGGATGCGAGAAGTGGACAACCAAAGGTACTGGACACTAAGTACCTGGGTGCGGTATTATCGGTGACAAAATTGTAGGGCCATTCTTCTTTGACGATCGCCTAGACCGAGTAGTTTATATCAACTTTCTCATTGGTCACTTGGATGATTTATTGATCGAAATCCCTGAGGAAGTCTTACAACGTATGTGGTTTATGGACGATGGGGCACCAGCACACTACGCCGAAGATTCTCGATTAATTTTAAACGAGCAATACCCTGACAGATGGATTGGAAGAGGCGGCCCTGTGAACTACCCAGCGAGATCTCCTGATTTAACGTGTATGGACTTTTACTTGTGGGGTAGACTAAAAGAACTAGTGTATAAATTAAGACCACAACTAGAGAGGACATGATGCAGCAGATAAAGGGGGGCTATAAACACGATCAGTAGAGGAAGAGATAAGTAGAGCTGTAGATAGCTTCACCTCAAGGATTGAACTTTGTCTGGAAAACAATGGGTTGCAGTTTGAGCACCGGTTTTAACTCTTCATGAGGTCAGTTTACTAGGTTATTGTTGGTTTTTAGTTTGATAATTGTCATATTGATAATTTACCATGATTCTGCTGTAACACGGTAGATTTGTTATCAAAGCCAGTTTGAAGTGTTTATTTTTTTAAATAATGACAGGATACTCCTTCCTTCCATGGCACTCACATCAATGATTAAATAACAACAGGTTTTCTCCTCTACATTTTGTGTAATTTAAGTGTAAAATTTTTATAATTGAAAATGTACTAATTTAATAACTGGGCAATTTTCCTGTTTCATGAGAGAACTCTGCACTTATCGTAAGACATTGTAGTTTACAGTGTTCAATACCTTTTTAAATTTTAAAAGACTCTTCTAAAAAATTGGATACCATATTTTTTTTCAATCATAAACATAAGAGACGAGTTTTACTGTTGAAACTTTTTTTTACTTGCACATTGCACTGACTTTTATAATAAATACATTGAGTAAAATTATTTAAAAAATTTATTTTTGTACTACTACAGTTTTGAAACCTTTGGAGATTGAGACAAACTTTAAATGTAGAAAATTTTTATTTTTTTAAAGACTTTTCTAATTATGTACAACACAACCTAGGTTGCCATTTGATTTTTTTTTAGATTGGGGCTGTTAAGTATTTCAAAATTCTATGTATTTTTTTTAAATGTGTAAATTTTGAGGTAGGGTGGCAATTGAAGATATTTTTCGATAAGCCATCTCATCATTAGTTTTCACTAAAAATATCGTCTCTCTACATTTGTGCAGGTAGTTGCAATAAATTTACCCACAAACCCCTGATTTTATAACGTTTTAGTGTACCCCTGTACATAAGCGGCAAGATAGGTTCAAATGTTTTTCATCAAAATAATCAGTGAAGAAATACCTTTAAAATTAGGTATAACTAACTCAACATACCTTTACAATAAAAATTTTCCAAAAACCACCCCTACCCCCCATAAAAACTACCCTTTTGGGGAGTTTTAGAGTTTTCAAAATAATTTCTCCAAATTCTTTTGGGTGGAAATAGGGGGGTTTAAGTTGTTACGAATAATCTACCTCGTTTGGTTTGGCCGCTATACGAACTGTACGGGTGGTTTGCCTCACCCTGTATACTATTAGAAATTAATAATGGTTGAGGAATTAATTTTGTTTATACGACATTTATTTTAATATTTTTTTTATTTATTCTGTACATACTGTACATGTAAGTACTGTACATATTAAATGGTTCACAGTCAGATGTGGTTGAAATAAAACAAAGTTTTCAGTCAATTCTATACACCATTTTGCTACGACATTTGATTAAAACCCATAACAATCGTTTAACAAGAATAACTGAGAGAAAAACGTTGTTATTTTTAGCACTATTTATATTTGTGTAACACGCTTTTAGGGGTTTGGTTTCAATTGCACACAATACAATTTCATTACTATAATTTTTTTAACTTGAAAGCTTCTAAAGGTAGTTACTGTTTATTTTTTACTAATTTTAACAGACAAAAGTAATATTTGTATGGAATGATTGGTTCAGTTTTATAATTCCATGGTCTATGCTTATGTTTTATTTAAAGCCTTTCTTAAATCTATAGAACATTTAACATTGTAATGGTTGAAAAATATCATAAGCTCAATATAAACTCTAATTTTTAATTATATAAACTTTAATTCTATTGTATTACGTAAATAATTTTATGCACCTGTGATTAAAATGTGTTCACGTCGTATTTCTAAAAGTTAATTCTAGTATAAATATCCTGCTGTAGATAAATAAGTAAGGTAGACTAAGCGAATACGTTTAGCTCAACGAGCTTTTATACGTTTAATAATTATAATTTATATTTTTATAAATCAAATCAAGTAAAATACTTAATTGCCATTGATCACATTTACGTGTTTAACCCTTAAAACCGAAATAGGGACACTTTTGACATCGCCAGGGAAATAGCG
This sequence comes from Homalodisca vitripennis, assembly GCF_021130785.1. Taxonomy (NCBI): domain Eukaryota; kingdom Metazoa; phylum Arthropoda; class Insecta; order Hemiptera; family Cicadellidae; genus Homalodisca; species Homalodisca vitripennis. Next base: position 42,919,840 of record NC_060213.1, read on the forward strand.
GTATGTCAGACCGCCCGATGTTTTCGCGCCAGAGAAATACCGGTCTGTCAGACCGCTAGTATTTGTTTTTTTTTTTTACATTGGAAAAGCCTTTAAAGTTAAATCTTATCATTAAAATGCAAAGCTTAGATAATTAAAGAATGTTATACTTATTATCATCAAGGGTATTTTTGTTGGATTTGAACAAAGGAATAATGAAAAATGACACTTTTTCACATTAAGTTTGGTTTATTGAACATGGTATACGTAATAAAAAGTAGCTTAAATAAGAGTAATCAGCACGAAAACTTAATATTCCTGGATGAATGATGAACACATCATTTCTACCTTTGCACAATTTTAGGCACACTTTGCGGGAGCATTCCAAACAAATGGCGTTCTCACATTCAATGCATTTGTATGGGTTTTTCTCTCTCTTTTCATAAGGGCATATGCTGCAGGTTTTCCTCTTTTGTAGGCGATCGTCACGCACTTCTCCTCGCTCCTGTTCTTGTCCAAGAACAGAAAGAATGGTCTTTTTCAGGTCTGCTCTCAAGTTAGGCATTTCTAGTCGTCTTCTAATATGAGGCTCTACTAGTTCAAAAGCCAGCTGCTTTATAAACTGAAATCTTGTCAAAACTGGACTTCCCCGATAGCAAAGAAACAATATGAACGCGTTAACACTGGCAATATTAATTATGGCATAAAATACTGCCATTGGCCAACGACGAGTCTTTCGATTACTCCCATAGATAGATGTCTTCATATCTAGGGTATCAACGCCACCCTTAGTCTTATTGTAGTATCCTACAATTTCAGGCTTATTTATTTCAGAATTTGTCTCAATATCGTGGTGCATCGAGGAAATAAGAAGTACGGCCTTATTTTTCTTCGGCACAACAGAAAGTAAACGTTGTGTTATTGTGGAAAGCATACAGCGAAGATCCACACGTCTTTGCCTGTGAGGTAAAAATTCTGGAGGAATCTCTTTTTTGTTTTTTTTAATAGTGCCAACAAATGTTAATCCCCTTAGTTTCAATTGGTCAACTAGCTCGATGGAAGTGAACCAATTGTCAGCAAGTAACATTACGATTGGTTCTTTCTATATGACTTTGTTAATTTTATGACAGTCTGCGTACTCTTCAGTAGTTTGTTGTTCATCTCTGGTGAGACCAACACTGTAACAGTTTTTACCAGTGTAAATAAAAGCATTACAGAGATACGAACTACCTGAATCGGCCATACAAAAGATTTTTATGCCATATTTTGCTGGTTTTTTGGGCATATACTGTTTGAAACGGCATTTGCCCCTAAAAGGCACAAGCATCTCATCCACAGTTACATTTGCTTTTGGACAAAACAACCCCTGCCATTTGAGATTAGTTGATTGAATAAATCAGATATTGCTGCTGCCTTATCTTCTGCCTTGCGCTGTTCTCCTTGTCGTGGAGTCGTCAAATCGTAGACAAGATATTAAAATCTCAAACCTTTTACACGACATTGTAGCTAAAAATATTGGTCGCCCAGTAGGATCTTTGTTGAACAGAGATCTCATATCTTCATGTCCAGATTTAAATATTGAGGTATAAAGAAACAACCCTAAAAGAGCTCTTACCTCTACTTGATCACACGGATTGTAATATACTTTGATGTGTGGTCACTTATTCTTCCTCTAAGCTCCGTCAGCTTTCTATTGGTTTCCTTCACTATAGTATCTATCATACTATCTGTGAAGATCAATTTCCAAACGGCTCCTTTTTGGTTGGATTTTCGCCCACAGCTTTAGCCTCAGCAGTAAGACCAGACAGCCCCCTAATAATATTGTGAGCTGGCGTTCGCCGATTTCTTGGAGGCTCAACAGTGCTCCCACTCATATCCCGTTTTTTTCCATGTAAAACTTGTGGCTGCGAATCTAGGTAGTTATCTACAGTGACAACACCTACCGCATCCTCCAGCATTATATCTTCATCATCACTGGAGTCATTGTAGTCACAATTGGAGCTGTCGCTGTCTGATGGAACATAGTTGGGATCTTGATCCGAATCGTCAGCTTCTGAACTAACATCAGAAAGGTTATCATCATCGTTCAAGAGTCTCTGGATCCTGGTATCGAAGTCCACATCACTTGCTAAAATCCTTTTGGTCACAACTTGATGAAGGTTGTTGATCCATAGTGAATGAACCAGACCTTTTTCCACTACTTCCACTATTTCACTATTTCCACACCCACTATACAAGTCAATTTACAAGTATTTACAAATGTTCACTCTATTAATACATGTCAAGTAAAGATAAACAAAGAAATAAGAAAAGTTCAAAATGTATTTTGAGCTCATTCCAGAAATATCAGTATGTAAGACCGCTAAAACGGGCAGCGCGTAAGAGAAATACCGGTATATAAGAGACCGCCAGACTTTTAAAAGACACACAACTAACTGGCTTCACAACTGGACTGGAACTGAGCGGGAAGAGTGTTGATCGACCGAAAAAAGAGTGGGGGGAAGGTACACAGGCGCGTACGCCTCAAGGTCAAGTAGTACTACCAACATTCACAAGTCAAAATACCCTAGCGGTCTCCAAGACCGGTATTTCGATTTAAGGGTTAAATAGGCATTGCGAATAAAATAAGAACTTTCAAGTAACAAGATATATATGATAATTTTTATATGAAAATTTTTATATATAAACTGTTGAATTATTTACAAAGGCTTCTCTACCAACCAATCATAAGCAATTGTTTTAAATTCGTTCTAATGATTTGTTCTTGCTAAAAGTGGAAATTTGTTAAACAATTAATTAAATGTATTTCAACAGAATTTGTTGTTTTACTAAGTCTGTTACTAATAACATATTTTCTTCCCTGTTATGAGTTTTATAATAATTATTGTGTATATTCTGTCTGTAGGTTAAGTTATGTAAGTTATTTAAAGCATGAGGATTTATTATACTGCAGTGTGTGAAATACAGTGATTAAAATCAGTAAGAAGTTTCATGCTACGAAACAGCACGTGGCATTTTTCTCAAAAGCCAACTCTGATGGCTTTTATTAACAATAAGATTTAATTGATGTAAAGTGAAAAGAGTTATTCCAAATGACCTACTCAAAGGCAATATGCGAATTAAACAAACTAAAATATGTTATTCTTAGATAGCTAATTTTAAGAATATTCTGAGTTTTCATATTAAATAGAGTTAATTAAATGTGTATAAAATGACAATAGCCGAATTTAATGTCAATAAACATTATATCACACAAGATTACTTGCTCTGCCGGGACTTGAACCCGGGTCTTTTATTTTCCAGTTGAGTGTGTTTCAATAAAACGACAGAGCCCTTACTCTTTAGGAATAAATAGTTTTGTATTTGTCCGTTTCTGTCACATATGAGTTTAAATAACTGAACTAACATTAAATCGAAAGACCAAATTTCTGTCTAACGAATTTTTATTTATATTGATTAAATTGGTATATTGTTATTCGATTGTGCCTAATCTCATTGAAAACATTTAAAAAGTCTAAAATATTTTAATTAAGTCAGTACTTAGATTGTTTTATATTTATACAGGGTGTACATAAAGTCCTGCACAGGTACAATATTTTCTGAACGATAACAGATAAATCAACAAGAATTGGTACATCAATACCACACCTAAAAATCTACTTTTTGAAAGTACTATCAGTTTTCTGTAATATCATGGGGACGTCCCGCAAGGAGTCAGAAGGAAATCTTAAATAGGAGCATAGGTCAATATGCACATCATTTTAAAGGGATTATCTAGCAGAGTTTAATGCCGCAAACCGCACTCAAAAAGATTGATCCAGTACAAAATGGCGGCTGTTCAAAGATTTTACTTGGTTACATTTTATTAGTAGCCATAACCCCAGTAAAGCAAAACTGCAACCAAACGAATACTGCAGCTAACTACTACATTATGCTTGTCAGTTGTACAGAAGTGAATTATGACATTAGTTATCCTCAAGGGTTACAAATTTGGTCCTAATATATTGATAACGGGGAAAACCTGATAACAGTAACAATTAGAAATCCAAGCGACCTATGACGATCGGAAATACTTCCTGTTTCCATAAAGTGTTGAACAGTTCTCCCTACAGTTGTTCTAGAAATTGGCTGCCTCTCGTGAAAGTATTCATTAAATAAATGGCATGCTTCCTCGTGTGATTGTCTGTTATTTCCCCAACCAACCATCATAAGAAGTGTTATACGTTCACGTTCGTCAAGCGACATAGTGTAGTTGAAGAACTACAAGCAATACGACAAACTCTTTTGTACTAAAGCGCACTGATAAAATGGATGGACATCACTACTAAAACAAGAAAACTAGAATAGCCTACTATGAATAGACTGGCTAATAGGAAAGTCCTAACTGCGACCCAAAGATAAGAGATTTCTAATTGTTACTGTTATCAAGTTTTCCCCGTTATCATGAGGACCAAATTTGTAACCCTTGAGGATAACTAATGTCATAATTCACTTCTGTACAACTGACAAGCATAATGTAGTAGTTAGCTGCAGTATTCGTTTTGGTTGCAGTTTTGCTTTACTGGGGTTATGGCTACTAATATAATGTAACCAAGTAAAATCTTTGAACAGCCGCCATTTTGTACGGGATCAATCTTTTTGATTGCGGTTTGCGGCATTAAACTGTGCTAGATAATCCCTTTAAAATGATGTGCATATTGACCTATGCTCCTATTTAAGATTTCCTTCTGACTCCTTGTGGGACGTCCCCATGATATTACAGAAAACTGATAGTACTTTCAAAAAGTAGATTTTTAGGTGTGGTATTGATGTACCAAATCTTGTTGATTTATCTGTTATCGTTCAGAAAATATTGTACCTGTGCAGGACTTTATGTACACCCTGTATACATATACTGTACAGGTGAAACTAGTATTTAGAGATAAGTTGCCTTAAATGTTACTGAATTTAAAGTGAATGTTGTAATCTTCAATGCAGCCAGCGACACGCAAAAAGTTTAACTAAACATAATCGTTTATCAGAAACTAATCCTAAAAGCACAGCACCGGCTTATAGGATTGTCGAAATGCGTCTCCTAGCCAATTAATGTTTCTTGGTTTGTTTTAGTTTATGCTGAACGATAAGTAGACTAATATTTCATACACACTTGCAATCGTTTTGACAAATAATGTTATTTAGCATTTAATAGCCTTCTTGGTTTCTTACTTTATTTTAAACATTGCCAGAAGTTGTTCATAATATCACGAAAAGTTTTTAAGACTTATGTAAAAAACACTGGTTTAATCTGTCATAAAAATAAAGTAACGATGCCATTTAAAATATTAGTTTGAGTTATACTGCTTTATATTAAAATAATATTTATCGTGTTATTAATGAATAATGAGGTCCATATGTTTCAGAATTGTCTTCTAATCAACATGAAACTTGACCATATCTCCTCATAATATAACATATTTAAAAATATACCACAACCTATTATTTTAATAAACGTTTTTACAATAATTAATTATAGGAAAGAACAAGGAATGCATTTATTTGAATTTTTAAGTTTTTTAGAGTTTTTAACTCCACTGGTAAGATCTTATTGCAACTAAATTTGTGATATAGTTCTTGCACAGCAAAAGGCAAATTCAAAAATTTACTGGAACGTGATCATATGTATGAGAATACAGGATGACAGATATTTGTCGTGATTGGCTAAAACTAATACTCAATGCAATAGCGTTTATAAAAATTTTGTTTTGTAATGATCCATTAGGCTTTTTCTTTATGTTTGAGAAAACAGTAATTAAAGAATGTTATGTTGTTTCAGTACCTATTGTCTTCAAGTATTCAAACCAAAATAGGGGTAAAAATTATTAGACCTTAAGGTAACTTATTCGTTAAAATAAAAACACTAGCATCCATGTAATATGAGTGTTAGTATTTATTAATAATTGAATTGAGATTAGTAATCCCAGATTGAAGTAACTATGTAAAGATTTTACATGGCATATTGGATTTTAAGTTTTACAAGAAACAATTTACTCTTTTAGTTTATTTGAATACATAATAAAATTGAGTCAGTACTTAACAGTTAGTTATCTATTCATGCCCATTCTCAAAAAAATTGTCAGAACAAAAGCAATCAAAGAGATAATTGAACTCAATCTACGGTACGGATATTAAACCGACTCTAAAACCTATAGTGGCACTTCACCTTAAAACTTTTTTATCCAAAAGTAGCGAAACTGGAGAGTTGTCACCATGAAAGACATTTATCTAGATCATTGAGTTACAGCGGCGGTAATGAACTTCTCCTTAAGCGAAGACATTTCAGACTGCTACTGCTATTTAAGTATTCTTCAGTTTTCCTAACTGTTAGAAGGTGGATATTTCTTTCCACCATCAAAGTAATACATTTGATATTCCTGAAAAATATACATCCTGTGACACTAGGAATTGTATAATTTTTACATGCTATAAAGTAATCAAAAACCTGTAAACGTAGTGTACATGCCGACATGTATAATTTATTTTCTACCGTATTTGTTGAATTTTATGGAGACCTAGTTTATACTAAAAACAGCTGAAATTGTTTTGGAAGGACCCTTTGCATTGAAATACTCAGAACCACCACGCGGTACCACTATGTCACATCCAACCAGTACCGCATGGGAATATATAAAAGGGAAGAGTGCCCTATAAGTGACTACCCAACGATGAACCCACCTCTCGACAGACTATGACGTCTTAAAGCAGACAGCACAACGTAACCTTAGTGGGCGAGGTTGATTTAAGATGATGATTGTAGCGTTCACCTTCCTCCTAATGCAGCGTCTGGAATCTGATTTATATTTAATTAATCTTTTGTTCGATGGCTACGATGTGTGGATAGAACGGTTGCTCCATCGCTCTTTCACTTGAAAGCATCTTTTTCAGAAAAAAGATAACCATTGACGGAATATTTGCCATAATTGAATTGGATCTTCCACATTTATAAGTGAGACTAATATAATTACGCTAAGTCTATATGTCATTTGTTTACGGAATATTATCTTAAAAGACGATAATGTATCCTATTTTCCGACATGTAGACTTCTAACGCTCGAAAAATAAGGATAGACTCTATTGAGGTTAATCGTAGATATATATTAGATTTACTAGGTTTTGTGAAGCAACTAAACTTGTAAAATCATTATATCCCTTTGACGACAATGCCCTGCTCTCTTAAGTTTCTGAATTTCACGAAATTATATAATAATAATAATTTATTTCCAAATAAATACATACATTACATAGTTCTTTGTACAAATACAGGATAATAAAAACCATAATAATATACTTAGGTAACAAAATACATTTGCCATTACCACAATAATTCAAATCTAAAAGTATCTTAAACTAAGTGCGAAGCCTAACTTTACATCCTTAAAACTTAACGCATTCATTCCAACATGAATAAAAGTACATACACTCTTCACATTCATACATGCACAACAAATATAAAGTACGATATTACTGTGAAATTCATGGATTGACACATTTAAATATAACAAAATTAAATCAGAATGTTGGGTCATGTATTGTACAGAATATATTGGATATTCATTATCATTTATTTGGAACTAGAGTACTCCAAGGCAGTGCCTGTTTGGAGGTACTTTCACCACTAGAAATCCTGTAATATTATGGCAAAACAGAGTATAAATATATATATATATATATATATATATATATATATATATATATATATATTATAATTTTCCAAACTTTAACATACTGATATTTCAAAAGAAAATTTATCGTTCAAGTGCAATTTTGTATAAACCCTTCAATACCAGGAAATGTCTTTGTTTTCAAAGTTAATTTATATTTTTGAAGTTATTTAAATTTGTAAATATTGTTAAAATTGAATTGTATGGCAAAAGGTTTTCAAGAGTTTCTATGCAATCATAATAGGATAGTACACTAGTAGTTATGAAAGGAATGTTCTATTGAACTATATTAAACATCTTATCTTCAATATTTTCAACAGTAAACAACCATATTCTAACTTTATTAGCAAAAAAGGTTGCTGTTTTTAAATTTTGAATTTCAGTTGGCAATTTATTAAACATTCTTGGTGCTAAAAAGTAATATGTTTTTGTGAAGTATCTATTGGAAGGTTTGGGTACATTAAAACTAGCTGCATTTCTTAGTTTAGACTTAAAAGCCTTATCAGTTATGCAGCATCTGCTACGAATTAAAAATATTTTTAAAACTTTATATACGAACATATATTGCAGGGGTAAGATTTTCAAATTGCCAAAAATTGGGAAAGATTTTTCACTTTTAAGCTTTTTTTCTATTATTCGTATAAAATGTTTTTGAATCATGTAGATTGGTTTGATATTTGAACGATAAGTCCCTCCCCAGCAAATTATTCCATAATCCAATCGACTATGCACTAGTGAAAAATATAGAACCCGTAATAATTCTTTACTGCATATTTTTCGTAAAAAATAAAATAACCTTAAAGTACTATTTATTTTTGATTTCAAATTCATGATATGATTCTTAAATTTTAGTTTCCTGTCCAATACTACTCCCAAGTATTTTATATTGTCCACAGGTTTTACTTCAGCACAAACAGTAGAACACTGCCCGCCTCCACTGATACAATCAATGCATTTATAAAAAAATTTATTTTCAAAAATAACCTCTCGTCTTAAACTAAAATTCATAAATCTAGGTTTAGCAGAGCTAAGTACCATGTTGTTTTTTGAAAACCACTATTGAAGCGCTTCTAAGTCTGAATTCATTTTTAGTTCTATTTCATTCCAATTCCGTTCAACATAGCAAAGTGCTGTATCATCGGCGAATGATGTTACTCTCCCGTTAAATTTTGCACAGCATAGATCGTTAATATAAATTAGAAAAAGTATTGCTCCCAAAACAGATCCTTGTGGAACACCATATTTTATTACTCCCATATTACTCAAAATCCCATTTATTTTTACATACTGAGATCGATTCAGCAAGTAACTTTTAAACCATCGGTACACAACACCTCTTACACCACAATTATACATCTTATGTAGCAATATTCTGTGATCAACCGTATCAAAAGCCTTTTGAATATCTAAAAATAGACCACTCACTCCCATTCCATCATTCATTCCATTTGATACCCTATCCATAAAATCTAGTAATGCAGTTTCCGTATCCATTCCCTGTCTAAAACCAAATTGATTTGTACCAAAGAATTTTACTTTCTCTAAAAATAGTATTAATCTTTTATTCATTATTTTTTCATAAATTTTTGAAAAGGAAGAAAGCAAAGAGATGGGTCTGTAGTTATTACAAGCCAGGTTCGAGCTGCTTTTATGAATTGGAATCACCACAGCCTCCTTCAACTTTCCAGGGAAAACCCCTGTCTCAAAACTCAAATTGATAACATACGTCAGGACAGGAGCAATTTTTTGATAATATTTTTTAATAATATGTGAATTAATACCATCAACTCCAGGAGAAGTCCCATTCTTTAATGAGTTCACCGCTTCCCTAGCATCTGTCTCTAGTACTGGGACCATATACATTGATTTTAAAACTGGCCTTTCGATAAAATACTCTTTGTAATTTAGAGTGGATAAAATATCTGATTTGTTTTTATTTACACTTAGTTTTTCAGCCACAGAAAGAAAATAATTATTAAATTCATTAGCTACTACACGAGGCTCATTTACATGCCTGCAATCAATTTCTAATGTTACTATAGAATCTCTACTGGGTTTCTGGTTTGTTATTTCCTTAACAATTTTCCAAGTTTTTTTTTGAGTTTCCTTTATGTCTGCTAAACAATGATTCATAATATTTATTCTTTAGGTTGCGAATATCGGTCTGAAGTTTATTTCTAATTTCTATAAATTGCGATTTCAATAAAGTATTGTTTGGTTGTTTTTTCACTTTTTTCACTAACAAGTTTTTCATCTTTATACGTTTACAAATAATATCATTCATCCATGGTTTTAATTTATTTATACTGCAATTTTTGCAGTATATTATGAGAAAATAACAAAAATTTTTAGTTTTGAAAACAAAAAAAATGTATGTTGCTAAAATCGAGTCAAGTTCCAGTACTAGAATTATTGGTAACGTTAGGATCCGGAGTAGATGAATGAGTTCTCATAGAGAGGTAGTTCACAACAAGCGTGATTTCAGTAACCGTAATGAATCTGTTTATTGTGTCTGTAGTAGAACTTACACAGTCTTCCCGAGATCTGTACGGGATGTTTAATCGGCTTTGACTGTCACTATCGCAAAGAGTACTAACTCTTTGTCGATATCCTTCGCTACCTTAGAAAAAACCTGTTGAAAATCAATTCTGTATGATGGTGTACATGTTTATAAATAAATTCAAAACAACGTATACTTAGCGATTAAATAAACTTATATAGGGACGGATAAGACCAAATGATTTACCAAATATTATATTATGACTATAAAGACTCATACAGGTATATACTTGATTATTCCAGCACCACGAGGGATACACTGATGGTAATGCTCATCCAATTACTTTAACGGAGCATGTATAAAATTGTGCTAAATTTTAAAATACATTACTATTATATAAGCTATATGTTTCATATTTAATGAATTATATCGAGGTATCGTGTGAACAATGAAATAATATTTTCTAGCCTTTCATGTGATACATTTCCCTAAGGCTCGTCCAATAAGAACTAGAAAACATTTTATCTGAGAACAAACACGATTAATAGCTGAAATAAAGGGAAATATAATTTAAGATAATGCTTATTACTTTTTTACCATTTTGCACTTGACTTATATTTTCCAATCAACAATCGAACTCAAGTTTATATTTTAATTTATGTTATCGGCTATTTGTTTTCTTTTGTATTTCAAAAAAATCTAATAATGACGGGTATCTAATAATAAGTACAACATCAATAATTTATTGTTCAGAATTTACAAATAATTATTTACCAACGGACAGTTGTACCCAATGACTTATCGTGTATATAAATTAATAAATGATTCATGTAAATTACCTCGTTTAATACAAATATTATTGTACAAAACCGTAGAAACCATTCAATAAGAATTTATCAGCCCATTGCATTTAGGTTCAAACTACAAGTCATATTACTAAATACTGTATGTCCTTGTAAGCTTTACCGCAGGTCATTTACCGAGTAATTCAATACTACCGGCAGCTATACTACAGCTACTGACCATAAAGTGCCGGAATCCTTTCCTACGTTACATGAGATATATTGTATTGCTATCCAGGTCACCATATACCTCTATAGAGCATGATTTGTAACCCGAACACATGAGTACTACGTGTCTAAGTACACATAATAAAGATATTGTGATATACATTTATTGTTATGAAAGACCGTTTAGGTTTCTTAGTATAACATGGCCAAAACAAAAACAGGAGCAGGAGTAAAGCTTGATACCCTATATCCTTTTTCTTAATTGTTGAAGACAATTTTAATTAAAATACCACTTTCGCCAGTTATGTGGTCACCATACTTGTACGTGCTATTATTTATTAAGTACTATAACCATATCAATTTATTCTACTAAGTAACTAGATTCATTATCTAGCAACAATTGCTCATAAGGCAAAAAACTATTAACATTATCACATATAAAAGATATAAAACATACCTGAAACAAAGCTTTAGTTATTGTAAGCAAAGCGAGTGTAAATAATATGTAGTGTTATATAGAAATGCCCTACTTCTCTGTTTTCTTGTATTTTTTGAAATCTAATACTGAACCGATTTTAATGAAATTATATAGGAGAATTTTTAGCGTACGTGGATAAGACATAGAGCCTTTCCTGTATTTTCAGCAGTAATGATTACAGTAAACGAAATTTACTACATAAAAGGAGTTAATATATTAAAAACTCTATTGTGACAGCAAAAACTTTACTTTTCTTTTTTTACTACCTTATATTTAATTAACACGTTCGCTGCGGCAAAAGGCCCCATAATGTACCCAATATTCGGCATAAGTCGAACTCGTAATTTTCATTAATTTGGGCATATATTGTTTCATTATACTTCAAAATCATCATTTCTCATAGAATTAGGTGCTTACGCGTAAGTAATAGCCGAGACTGTTCGGACAGTGACCCGCAATTTTGGCATTGGCATTTTTAAGTAGATAAAAAATCGTAATAACTTACCAATTGTGATGAGTAATATCTGCAATAAGCAGAAATGCCCCAGATGACCTGGGTTATCACTGGATCTGTCTCCATGCAACAGAACTGTCCGGACAGTGGTGGCGTACATAGAGTAAAATAGTTTAATAGCGTGGTGCGACACAACGCTGGTGCGTGGTTACCCAACACAAAAACACAGAGATATACTATTTGAATGAAATTTAATATGAAAAACAACACATATTCTCTTACAAAGAATAATGTAAGAGCCTCTTTTTTACACACAAAAAACTATTTACACTATTTTTAGTTCTGTTTTACCAGTTTAAAGTATCCGGTGGAAGATGGCAAAGCATTGTTCAGTGCATAGACTTAGTTCTCGCACACATACCAAGCAAACACATTTTATTTGTGAACTTTTACCCTCCCTGGCACAATTACGTTAAATACATATCTAGGCAAACATCATTAATAGCAGTGTTAATCTCTGAGGGAGAATAATATTACTCATTGCAGCACAAAACTATAACGAAATATTTATCAGACATACGTCAATGAAATACATACAGCGAAGTTATGTAATATATTACATATATAATATTAGATATTCGTTCTAATAATATTGTGGTTTGAAAGATTGTTGGTTATTCGTTCGGTACATCACGTTTTGTACACTTTACTTCGTTCTATAGATTTATTAAAAGTGTTCTCCGATTTTTTTCAAACGGAAATTAACAGACCATTTACCGAAATTACACGTTAACATCACATAAGAAGGTTAGAAGTAATCTATCATTTACCTAAGTTAAAACGCTGCAATGGTTTTCTAATTAGTATTAGAGTATTAAAGTTTTTTAATTATTTAGTACTATAGTATTAAATCCAGAGTTAACTTACTATAAATAAAATTTCCTGGAAGAATTCATTGAAAGACAGAAAATTCACCCTTTACTTCTTGCTTAATACAATATCAAGTTCTCTATACTTAGAAGTTCATAAACAATTCTTAACTATTTTCAAAATAACTGTCGCAACTAAAGCAATCCAAGATTTCAATGAACACAATCTTTACAGTACGGATAAGTTACTGACTTTAAACTCATAGTGGTATTTAACTTTAAAAAAAACCTTTCATTTAAAAGTAGCGAAACTTGAGTGCAGTCACAGTTAAAAGATATTTATCTAGAACATTGACTTACAATCGCGGTAATAAACTTTTTTTTAGTTTAAAACGAGTCAGTTAAGACTGTTATTAAGTAGCCGGTTTCTTGAAAGTTAGAAGATCGGAATTACTTTTTATTAAAAAATAAGGATCTTAATTCATTTTATAGGCCTTAAATAAATAAATTCTGCAAGTACCTGTAATTTTAAACTAATTTATTACTTTTTTAATTGACTACAGTTAAATAAATATCAATCTTGTAACGTAGTACACAGTGTAACATATTATTTTAATTTATAGTGATATGTTATTTAGTAAATGTTATTTAAAACTAGCCCGTGCTTTGAAACAGCAGAATTGCGTCACACCTGTCTTTGTGTGTACATCACTTGCAGCCGACCAGTCGACGGAAGGTGACATCTTTAAAGATAAGGCGCATTTGTACTGGAAAGAGCAACACCTAATGACAGATTTGTCAAAGTGGGCGTTTGGCTAGTAAGTACGTTTTGTAAGGGTAAGAGATGTAAACGTGTCTTCTACACAAATCGAAGTTATGATAGTAGTGGTTGGTTTAATTATACCTGATACCAGATGATGCATAAATAGGAAGGTGAGCTCTAGGTAAACTCAACATTCATAGTAAATCAACATTTCTCAACATTGCTACGTTGTTGGTAGGAAACTTGAGTGCTTAGGGATCGAGTAAATAAAATGGAAGTGCACTAAATTTTGCATCTGATGACAATGATCATGACAATTCCCTTGATTACACTTTTTAATATTTTTTTATTTAAAAAAGTGTTGGTATCTTAACAAAGTTAAGAGGAAGTCGAGATGGAATTAAACTCAACATCTATGTCTTGAGAAGCTATACTTGTGTCCTCTCCCTTACATGTCTAATTATAATATTTAACACCAAGGTTATACATAAGATCCATAATGCTATGAAATAATGTCCACTAACACTACGCCCAATCCTATGGAGTGACATTAGTCATCATCGAATATAAATTTGCCTATTCTTAGAAGTGATAGTTCATGAACCAGTACAAGTCAATTAGGCAATTAGTTCTCGAAAAAACAGTAAGTATATACGAACAAAAAAATAAAACTTCTTCAATTCCTCAAGGTTTTTGCCTCATTAAGCCTTGATAATGTAATTTACCACCGCTATAAGTCACTAAAAAAATTTTTTAGAGCATTTTTACCACGAACGTATGAAACACTATAGAGCTGGTGTAAAGTACCGCGTGTCATAAAGAATCTCAGTATGTGGTGCTGAGAGTCGGACATTATCAACTTACCTCCTGGTGAGCTGGAAAAAGAGCGTTTCATATCTTTGTCATGTGCCTGATAGTAAATATGTTTTAAGTTAGTGGATGTTAAAAATTAAAATGTTTTATTACGCTTATAAAGCTGTTTACTGTAATGTAATTTACTTGTATCTCCATATAATAAATTTGAATAAAATCAAAGGAAAGCAATATTTGTACTAAATATTCTGAATTCTGAGCTGTAAAATAAGTAGAGTCATAATTGTGAATTAAAATATATATATAATGATGCAGTTTTAAACAGTTTTACTTAATTTATTTTAAAAATTATATCGAATGATTGTAATATTTCCTTATCATTAAGGAGTAGGCGGGAAGAAAGTATTTGCAAAAGGAAATCGTAAGGATAGGATGCCAGTGGTATCGCCGGTAAAACTGTGGTAAGGCGAGTCCAGACTGTTATTTTTTCAGGTAGAAGATACATGGTAGGAAAGAGATACTCGTTTAAAGAAACCTCATTAAGGATGAAGTGCCAGGACAATCTACAGAAAAAAATTAAACATACCAAGTTCTGAAAAAATGTAAGAAAAAATTGGTGTTTATTTAAGATTCAATCTAAATGACAAAAAAAATAATACGAGTAATTATAAATCTAAATTTAAGGTAGATTAAAGAAAAATATGTATATAGGGATTCCCGTAATTAAAGTGTTAAGTTAAATGTAAAAAATGTAAATCTATGCCCTTTAAGTCTATTTAAATTCTTATACAGCAAATAAAAAATTAGGAGTATATTTAAAATCAATTAAGTTTCTTAAATAACCATCAAACTATTAAGAATATATTTCAGATCGATTAATTCTATTAGATAACTAATAAAATATTAAAGTGTATTTCAAATGATAACTTTAAAAATGATTGTTGATTGAAATAAATATGTTAGTAAGGAACAAATTTGCTTACATGTTGCTGTAGATCGTCGTCGGACTGCGACATATCTTCAGTGAGGGGTTGTAGCTGCAGTCGTCCGTGTGAACAGCGATCGTATTGTCGCCCTGTAACGTTCGCGGTTAATATCTGGACTCATCAGTCGGCCGTCGTTATTTACGTTCGTTCAGCCGCGGGGTGGGGGAAGTATCCCCCTCTCGCCATGCTCGGAGGGGAAGCAGTGGTATTCCGTTCAGGCATGGACCTGTCAGTTAATGTCCGACTCATTGTTAGGAAAAAATAATAATATTTGTACTTTTAATTCAGATTATAAAAACCCAATTCGTTATCTTCAAATGTTAATAAAGTAATATTTTATGTTATAATTAGTTAATTCCTCTGAAAATATTTCATTTCGTGTTTTAAGACAAAATTAACATGTTACAGAGTTATGTCTGGAGTACAACTTACTTAGTCCCCGAGATGTATAATGCCTGTTTACTCGTATGCCAAAGTTGCTAAGGGTATTACATCTTCGTCGATGTCATTAGCTATGCAACTATGAGGTTTGTTGAAAGTCAAACTTGTATTCATATGTCAATCTTGTATATTGTGTTTATATATAAAAGTTAAAAAAAGAAAAACAATACTTAGCAAGAAAGTGAACTGCAATCATGATAAATAATACAGATTGTTTGATTATAAATATAAAAATGTATAAATTAATACGAAATATACAATTTAGATAACATACTAGATTATTTAAGCCCCAATAATTATACGCTTAGGCTAATATTCACCCAATTACTTTAAAGGAGCTTGTATAAAACGTTGATAAATTTTAAATAAATATAGCAAAATATACATTTTATAGTTCATATAGCTTAGATTAAAAATATCGTAAATTAAGAGTTCCGAGGCGTTGGTGAGAACAGAAAACTTAGATTATAGTCTCGAAAATGACAACAGAAACCTAATAATTAAACAGAAACATATCACAGTTATAGCAAGTTTAAACATATTTTATACTACTTTGAATTAAATTTTTGTGGTATTTCATTAAGCGTGTTCCCTTTTTTTACTTTCATCTAAAAATACTAAAATCGATTGACCTATTTAATAAAATATCATGTTATTAGGAATAAATTCGAGTTATTTAATTAAAGGGTATTTAAAAAACGTTTAATGTTCTAATAAACCGTGTTTTAGTGTAAATCTAAAAGGATCTGAAGATATAGGATATCTTCTGTTACTGTCACTTATTTCTGGAGTGTTTTATAATGCCAATTTAGAAAAGGCTCCCATGGTATCACTTTTATTCAATATTATATTGGATGCAAGGTCGCAGGTATATGCTAATAGTAAATAAATTTATTGCAGTTAATTTTTTCCTACAAAACAAAAATATGGATGGTATATAACCGCCGAAGAACTAAACCATCAGGAAATATTTGTTTAATAATGCTTGAAAGCCATCATCATTTTATTATATAATATTTGCATGGAAACGACGCATTGTATTGCTTAAATCTTTTCACATTTAATAATTTTTTAAATACTAACCTGATTGTCTAGAATTTGCAGCTATAAGATTGGATATCTATGAACGATACTAGACCAATTTAGTTCAAATTCAAAACTTCTTAGAGTATTGGCCCACATATTTTTTATTCAATATCTGTCAAATGCTAACACATTTAAATTTCATTTGGATATGTTTAATTCAATATTTTAATATTTTATCAAAAAAATTAGTAAGTATTTTTGTGGAAAACTTATAAATTTATGTACGATTAAATTTTTGATGAGAAGTACCCTTACTATAAAAAAGTCATGAAACTTGACTCCTATTTGTCGACACAGCAATCATATGTTTTTAAAGACACTATGTATTTCAAATCGATACTTATGAAATGTGAATAAGAGGCATAACAAAATTGAAGACTCCAAAATAAATTAGATTTTGACGAAAACCTGCCGAAGACCAGTTTAAAGTTATTATAAAATCTTTGAATCTAAATATATCTTCCTTGGATCTACAAGATGTCTGTTTATCTTGAGACATGTATCCTGTCAACGTGTTTTGACTATAAAGATTAAATCTATGTATGTTTTTAAATGAAAATGTTATGTATGTTATGTCTGGAGAGTGAAATACCACATAGTTTTATATAAAAAATTCTTTTCTGCAGGGATTAGAATGATTACTATATAAATCACTACAATTAAGAATGAATATATAATATAAATTACGGTTCTACATTGATTAGTTTACAGTATCTCTGTCTGTTGTGTAAATTTATATTCATTAAATATTTAAAATTTAAACTTTAAAAAATTTACACTTTAGTTAGAAAGTTTCGAAAGTATTATCAGAAAGGAAGTGTATCAGTTAACAAAAACGTAAGAATGTAAAGTATTTAAATTATAAACACAGAATATTTTTAACTTACTAACATTAAAACATTAAACCTATATTTAAAACTTTTATTATTTTGTGAGGCCTTTCGATATCAAAGATATCTTCTTCAGACACATCACAAAAGTAAATACAAAAAGTAAGTTTTATTTTAATAATAGTTTAAAACATATGTGATTTAATATTAATTTGTCTTGTGTGGCGTAGTGTGTAAATACAATTAAATTATTACTGGTATTATACTATATCAATTTTTTATGTTATTTTTGTAATCTTCGTTTTGTAATCTTCGTTAATATTGAATTTTTATATTGGTCCATCTTCTTGATTTAATAAATCTTCTGTGTTTGTTTGATTAATGTAATATGACTCCCATGCATTAAATATCTTGGAGTGTTAACATGTTTTAATCGTTTTAGGTTTTTCTGTGATATAGTGTTATATACAAAGCTATATACAAAGGAAACTAACATTATAGCAAGACTACAACTGTCACATATACTAGCAAGAGTCTACACACGTTAAGACTTTATCTTTATTAAATCCACGACCTAATAGAGTCCATATATCCCATCAAAAGCAATACATATTTTCCAAGAAGTTACTGACATAATATATAATTCGCTACTTTCATTTAGTAAAAAATCTGTAAAAATATTTGTTACGTAAAGAAAGGAGTTTTATTATATATGTATTCATGTGTGCACGCTACTATTAATATGTACTTCTCCTTTTTAAAATATTACCCATCTTTATTCAAAGATCCATTTTGTGATTTTGTTATATGTTGATTTAATGCTTCATATTAATTTCCTTAACCTAAAAAAGGAAGCTAGAAGTCGTAAAATATTAAAATGTTTAAGCTATTAAGAAGACTGCTTTATGTGATTCTTCTAAGGCATTATTAAAATCCTGTTATTGCACGACCAACTATACGTATGTTAGTATGTGTGTTTAACTCTTAATAGATGGTGTTAACTCTCCTTGACAGTTAGTATAAAATTGTTTGCACGTCCACGTTATAACTATTGTGAGATAGATCCTAGGGATTACAAAATATTAATCTTCGTCCAAGGTAGAACTGTATTGCATATGTAGTCAAACAATTCTATCAGTTTATCTCTTTCCTCACGATTAGATTAGGACCAACAAAGCAACGACCTACATTGTAAATTATTTATTTAATTAATTCTTTATTATAGGTCACTGTCTATTCGTAAACTTTTACCTGGTTATTGTTTATCGAATTCTTATAATATCGTCATTGTTCATCTTTTATATTTATCCTTATATATTAATCACTTCTTGATTTTTGAAATAACACTAGGTACCGATGTGTTACTTATATTTGCACTTATATCACATTGTGCTATAAAGTAACTTATCTAAAGATAAAAAAACAAGTTTTTGATTAGAAATATCGTAAGATTATTGTTTAACTGTTTTAACTGTGTAAACAGTAAAGCGCAAAAATCATCAATGAACCAGATATCCCCCAGGAAAATGCATTAAAATATTTTTTAGCTTCATTGCCAACTATAAATGTCGTGATATTTATTTTGGAGACAGAGAAGACAGAGTTAAGTTAATAAACTTTCCCACTGAGGCCAGGTATTTCTGTTGTTCACGACAATGTTGTGCCACTAATGTTTCTTCACTTCTAGAAGTCACTTTCGCCTGGAAGTTCAATAATAAAGTGAACTTTCCTAAACATTCCCTTTTATAACCTATTCATTTAATACAACATTAAGGGAACATTTAAAACCCTTCATGTGTACAAATAACAATACAAAACTCTTGTTAAAAATACTTAAGATTCATATCACCCTACACACGGCCAATCATAAACAGTTGAAAACATGACCACATGCACTTATATATATATATATATATATATATATATATATATATATATATATATATATATATATATATATATATATATATATATATATATATAGTGCTAGTAAGCTGACAGAAACTTTCTATAAGTGAAGCAGTGAAAAAATATTTCTAAAAACATACATGTAAATAATGAATATAAATTTTGAGAAATGTTTTATAATAATTTAATGTAGAAAGGAGATGTTAAGGGCAATTACTCAGTAAGTCCAATGTCGGGCAACTGAGTAACGGAAGTAGCCCAAGTGGAATTTATCGCCACTGTAAAGGGCAGTTCTACATCGACAAAGTGAATTTATGTGTGATGGTCCTCCATTGGGTTACCAAGGACAGTCCATTACTTGGTCTTGTCCAATACTATAAATATTTCCGAAAGTGGTAGTAAAGCCTTGTATTGAGCATATAACTTTAAGAAGATTTTCCGCTTCAAACCATGTACCCTACCCGTTATTTTTTAATTAAAAGGAAGTAAAATGAAGAGAGATATTCTTGTAACTTATTTTTTTTTATAATAACATGCAGAAAGGTTGGTTACCTTTAAAAAAAAGAATTTATTGTACAGTGGATCTACAAAGACCATCGAAAAATATTTTATATTATTCTGTAAAAGAAAAGTCACAATTATCCAATAATTGAAGTGTTGGATAAGTGTGATTTTTTATAACATAATATAAAATATTGTTTTCATAAAAGAAGATCTCTTCTTTAAATTAAATGTCGAACATCACGTCTACTGAGCTCAAGTAGAATTACTGGATATTTGTGCCTTTTTTTATTAAATAATAGATAACAGTGTTTTCCAATAAAAAGAGCTCTTCCTTTAATGAAATAATCTTACAACATTTTAGCCCACGATAGTAAGTATTTAACTCTATTTTATTATTCTTTTTAATACATAACTATTCATAAGTAGATGTTGTTCTTTATTTTAAGTATTAAGGCCACTTCTCTTTCAAATTGTTTATAACTTAACCGTTGATATAAGTGTAATTAATTCCTCTGATATGCATAGTTAAGGTACGGTAGATTATTTTCGTCAGTAAAAAAAAGTTATTTGAAACCTAATTGGAACTAGTTTGCAAGCCTTCAAAATATATCACCTCATTAAAAATAATACCCAGTTACTAACGATAACGGCTCTTATAAATATAAGAAGTAGCAGTGTAATAACCATCATGTATTGTTGATTCAATTTCAAAAATATTATATTTAAAACAATTTATTCATCAAAGTCAGTTATGTTAAAGCAGCTTGGCTCGAAATCACAACACATTGTTACGCCTAAACATTTTAATTGATAAGTTTAATAGTAAATGTAAATTCTTTATAACTGTTCAAGTATTATAGAGAAGTAAGGAGTAAAACTATGTTTCCATACAAATTTACTTATTATAACGAAAATACTGACATTCTATATTTAGTTTTATGCTGTTTTATTTACACAGTTTCAAAACTCCACATATTAGTAATATTTTTTATTGTAAGAATACCAAAATACTTACATTTACACTGTAAAACTTGTAAAAATATGCAGAGATCATACACGACTTTACTGTTACACAATTACAGTCCTGACACTGATTAATCTTTGACATATTGTTTTGGCACAAACCCAACTAACTACAAGCCACTCAGCTACTTAATGTTCCGAGTAATTTGTGGTTTAGATTTCCCTCCGAGTCTACAATTTCTTTATTCAAAGAGATTCTGTAGCACTGTGGCAATAGTGTATAACTAAACCGGCATTTAATTATATCATATGAAAACCGAAATCAACCTTTATATATTTTTAAGAAGTAATTTCAAACTCTTTCCTTTTAACCTAGTACCTCAGCACCAAATAGGTGAGACCAATTAAGGTAATATTTAATTTGAAGTATTTCGACAAGATATTCACTACATAAAATCTTCAAAATAATTCTAGCATTTATTCGTGAGTTTACATATATTTATTCGCAAAAAATACAGAAATTGAACTCACCCCGTTTAAAAATTATTGCCATAAATGTGCATGGTAATTCCACCATTACATTATACTTTCAAATACTTGTGAATCATGATTATTACAAGGTAATAGGCCGGATGATTCAAACAATAACACCATGCTACAGCTGCTACGTAGAGTAGCTGGAGACTACGTAAGTGTGGGCTCTATGTTTATTAATATCACGTTCTAGTATATTTTGGCACTATATTTCCCTTAAAGGCTCTACTTATTATGAAAATACTATTTGATATAAATAATTACAGATTTTATTAGTATAAAGCAGTCACAAAAATTTTTGATAAACAAGGCATTTCAATCATATAAAATTGTATGTTTGCAACCACGTTAAATCTTGAACTATCTAAATTATACGCTTCCTATTGCCTAAGATCAATCATAACTTTCGGATCGCATCAATTTATTTTGAAGATTTTAAAAATAATTAATAAAATCAGATAGCTACATCTTCAACAATTGAAAGAACGCAGAGGAAACAAATGTTATAATCTTTTAAATTTTGAACTATAAGGAAGAGCACTACTAGAGTTCCAAGAAAGGGTTACTTAAATGCTGTAGTTTTCTATTAAAACGTAAGCCCAAAAAAGTATTTTAAAGTAAGTCTTATTTTACTAGGTGACGTTAGCGGCAAGACGCTTACTTTACCACTTAACCTGGGGAGAAGTGGCTGGACAGGCAAGGTGCTTCTCTCAGCTCTCATCCATCCAACCAGGTGTGACGCTCGAAAGCCGTACGTGTGTTCGTTTGTGCGATAACACTTTATTGGGTGTATGTTTTTCTTTGTACAAATTTAATTTTGGGTTAAAAGACAAAAGAGCTGTTCGTCTTTTTGTGTATCCGTCTTAGAAATATTTGAAAAGGTATAGGATCTACATATCATATTTTTTTTATTACAATGGCTTTATAGATGACATGCTGCTTAATAGTTTTTACCGTATATTATTTATTAGAGTTATAGATTTTAATTCTATGATTTTATTGAATATTTGGGTAACTTAATAAATGTCCATGAACAGAATTTAAAAACCACATTCACTGCTAAAAGGGCTAATATACTTACTGCTGAGGATCATTGTTTGTTTGGTTAGAGTGCTCTTAGTGTTAAAGGCTGTTGATATTCTGGGAATGAGGGAATTTTGTCCCCGATCCTCTTTGCCTGTTTATGTAAAAGAACTCCCTCTTTCATAAAAGTGAAGTGAATAAGATATAGAGTTTTTCTTTCTCTTAGGATTGCGATAGGTGGTGGTCCATACCTTCAACCTTACTAATCAAAAGTATGAGAAGTATGATATGAATTTTCTCAGTTTGTTATTATACTTATTAAAATGGGTTTAATATATTGTCAGTATTTTAATGCTAATATTACAGAACACGAGATCTGCACTATCTTTACGTCATATATATCATAATACTTTGGTTAATGCATGGTAAAGTATAGTATCGTTTAACAATTTTCAATTACCCTTAATTTCTCAATGATGTTTCAGGTTGTAGCTAAACCATCCATACACAAAGGGCAAGTATCCTCGTCCTCAGACAATTGCTCTTCTAAAAACGGACTCAATATATTGTTCTTTAAATTTAAACTGTAAATCTTAAATCGGTCAGAAGATTGGAAAATATTCTAGAGGTCATCACTTCAATATGAATCGCGTGTAAAAATGTGGTTTACAGTTAGCAAACATTGTTAACGTAACATGTTTTATTGTACCAGAATTCCACCAGTGAATAAAGCGCAATATTTTCTACCTTCAATTCCAACTATAAATGTCTAGTTATTTAATCTGGAGCGATAAACTACTCAGTTAAGTTAATAAACTTCCCCACTCGGGCTGGGCATCTCAGTTGTTCAAAATACCGTTGTGTGACTCGTTTTTCTAACACTGCTTAAAGTCAATTTGCCTTTTGAGATAAAAAATTAAGCTAACATTTATATGCATTATATTTCATAACTTAAACACAATATTATAAGTCATAATTTTTTTATTCCTTTAAAAGATAAACACTTGCGCTTTAGTTTGTCTTCTGAGGGAAATTTGAGGTGTCTTTTTATGTGATAATAAACTATCTCAGAACAGAATAGCTAGAGTTTAAAAATCATTATAAGTATTTTTTTCTCAAACAAAACAAAATTAAAAACTTCACTTTGACCTATTATATTTAATACAAAACAAATTTAAAATAGCTAAATACACTTTCATTGTAGTTAAAAATACTGTACATTTATCTATAAGACGTACTAATAGACATAATATTTAATATAAAAATAGTTCAAGCCTGACAATACAGTTGTTAAATGAAGCTTTGAAATCTCAGATGTTTGAATTTCTTTTCGGATTTGTACAGATAATAACATAAACTGCAATAACATATCAGGAGTAACTAATCCAAATATGTAGGAATCCACAGCCCAGAGGCATAAGTTGTAATGATAATACCACGAGGGTAAATATAAGAGACACATAGAGCTATTACTCTGGTGACTCAGAATCTGTTAAAGTGATGGTTAAGATAGAACTCAAGATAGTGTATAAAGGTATTCCTAGTCCTAAGGTATTGACGGAGCAAAATCCAGACTACGAAATCTAAGACACTACAGCAAATTCAGCCTGAATGAAACAAATGGTCTGAGATGTGGATCGATACTTGCCCGAGTCTTTCAAACTCAAAGAACGCAGAGTGATGTTGAAACCTTTAGAGCAATTAAGGATGATTTATAACATTTAACAATAGTGGTAAAACATCAAATATCTTCAAATAAATACTGAAATATATAACTCTATCGTTTGTGGACGTGAAGCTATGGAGGATACCACGTTCAACACTCACATAACTAAAAGTAACATATTTCTAGGTTATAATTATATTTAATTAGTCACTTAGTGACTAATAAAACCACTTATTGGTGTGGTTATGAAAAACTATTATTACCTAAAACTAAAGAAAAATTTAAACCAAAAAGGAAACTGAAAACGGATTGCTGCACGGTTGTCAGTACAAAATATTGAATATATTATTTAAATTCAATCAATATCTTCATGTTCGAAAAATTTCTTCTATAATACATGTTCCAAAATATTAAACTAAATTATCAGTTAAAAAACGTATCTACACTCTGTTCTAAGATAACCTGCTTTCATTCTGTAGGTTTCTTAACTTTCAATTGGCAAAAATTAATGGGTGGAGATTTTAATCACACCATTTCTATAAATAACATTAAACCACATTTTCTTGAACATTTTACGAAGCCTTTCCCGTTACATAAGCCAATCACAAACACCTGCAAACATATTAAAAACACTTATATAATTTTCATAGTGCTTGAAAGCTGGAAGTTATTTCCTCAAATAATAATGAAAAAAATAATCCATTAAAGTTATAAATAAAATATTGAAGAAATTGTGTAATTCATCCTAATTATGAACATTAATGACGAAAGATCATTTTGTTCAGAAGGAAGATGTAAATTCCAAATAAGGGCAATTAATCAGTAGGACCAGTGGTCAGGCAACTGAGTACCTAACCGAAGTGACCCAAGTGGAATGTATTTCCACTGTAAAGGGCAGTTCTACATCGACAAAGTGAATTTATGTGTGATGTTCCTCCATTGGGTTACCACGGACAGTCCATTACGTATTCTTGTCCAATGTTATAAATATTTTCGACAACGTAGGTTTAACTTAATTTTAAGAGTATATCTTCAAGAAGATTTTCTGGTTTTAAAAACGTACGGTAACCATTATTTTTCTTTTAAAGATAAAAATTCAGATAGATATTCATTAAAGTTGTATATTTTTAAGTTATGTAAAGAAAAAGGTTGGTTATTTTTCGTTAACAGTTAGTAATACAACGAAAATGATATCAGACGATATTTAAGTCTTTAATATCAAAATCTGATAAGCAATTGGTTTAAAACACTGTTTGTTATTATATTGCTATTACTATAATGAAATATATTAGTATTTTTTTTACTGATTTACTCTCTTTTTAAATTTGTAACGAAGAAAATTCATGGATTTTGTTAATTTAGTAAAGTTATATTAGTATATATACATTACTATACTTACTCATTAAAACCAAGTTTTTTTGTTGATTTGTAAATAATATAAATGGAAATGTATTATATAAATGTCTTATAAATCAATTTTTGTATGTATTTCCTTTTGATAATATATTGAGAAGCATTTTATCAGAATGTTAATATTCTTCGGCGCTTCCTTACAAAAAAAAAAATTAATTTTCATTTCCAAGAAAACCCTTTTTATTGATATAACAGGGAATTTGGTTTTGGGCTTCAGGACTTTAAGGATTATTTTCTCTGAAGAAACCACAACTGTTTCTCTTGACTGAAGTTGATAGAATCCTCTGCTGACTAATCTTCATAATGGGACGATAGGAGACAAAGCTCAAATGTCTGTGTTTAGTTGTAATGTAAGATGCAAAGAACATTTGTAGAAGTCCTATTTCCTAATAATATTTGTTATCTTATCCAACTTCATGCACAATTAGAAAATTTGTGTTGTAAGAGATTACGCTTTACGAACCAATACAGAGAATTGTGGTAAAATAAGAAAAATATTAAACGAAAAGCCTTGATTTAAACTAGGATATAATAAACAATACTATTTAAATAATTTTTTTCAATATCTTAGACACTATAATAAATTAATAATTGTATCTAGTAATGACAAAGATAAAAACTGTCAATGATATAAATATAGTTGTAATATTTGTATAAACATTAGTTTCATACTGGCTAGGATGGTATTATGCTAACCGTGAGGGAGGATCTCCTGTTTCAGAAATTAATGCTCGCTAGTAAGGGTTTTATTCGTAATCAGAGGATAACACATCATCAGAGTTCACTTGGATTGTACGTATCAAAGCACTGCCGCCCGCCATAATGTTGGCTTTTAGAGCAATGCTCCTGTGATATACAATTGCCTTCCTTGTGGAAGCCTGGTCGTGCAGAGGAGTATATACTCCGCCCAGTGAAACTGTCTTTTCTTTTTTTTCATCTTTTCAGGCAATGGTAAACAGCACATTTACCCTTTCAATGAGTTATTGTATGTTCAATTTAATATTGAGAATCTTCTCTCTTCGATCAACATATCAGCCAAACTAAAAGACTGAACTCTACTACTAAAACTTTCCTATGTACAGATCCAGATAAAAACACATTATGCCACCTCATATAACGAGATGATTCACAACATCAACATTATTATAATTTAAATATTTTGGTTAAAACCCCGTCAATATAATAAATAGATTAATAAGTTATCTTTAGAGAAATTTTATTATAATTTGCACTGAAAAGTGAGTGCACAGTGCAATACACAATGTAAATATCAAATGTTAGAGAATAAACTAAAACTGTATAGTTTTTTTAAATTTTTTTTTTTTAACTTTTATACGTGTTAAATATTCGTCAATCTTAGATTATATAACTAACGGAGTGTATATGGTACTAATTACTTCATTATATTTTTTACAATAAACATATAATAGTTATAAACATTTAGTGAATATGTGATTATAACATTTGCGTTCAGACTACACAAAATAAGAACAGTGAACTGGTAATAAAATAAAGAAATTACCGCATGATTCAGTATTTAACCCATTTACGGTCAGTTTCCATTCTCTGGTTGACTTTCATTTAATTACCATAACGCACCTGAACCTTATAGTAATAAAAAGTGTATATTAAATGGTTTTCATCAGCATTCCTACATTTTCAGTCGTAAAATGAACGAACTCATTTTAATAAACAATGGTTTTGTAAAGATTAAAATTATATAAGTACAGTATAACACTAACGCTTTTATTACTAGACAGATTTCTTTAAAAATTAAATACTTTAACATACAACATTTGTTAACTTCAATGGTTTTAAAGAAAAGGGGGTCATGAAATGTTGCGATACATGGAAGTATACTTTTAACAAAATAGAACAGAAAAACAAAATTTAACTTCTTGTTTGTGAAATATAATAGACATTATTATTATTTGATAAGGTCAAAGAATATCTTATTTTACAAACTAATAGGTAATTTTTAAATGTGTACTATGTTTTAAATAAATACATAAATAATTAAGGAACAAATAGTTTTATAAATTATGGTATATGTCACTTCAATGGACTTGGCTGAGGGTTAGCAAATATTTTTACATCGATATACCGACATAAAAAAGAAAAAAAAAAATGCTAAAATAAGTTTATTAGATCAGTGTATCCGTAAGAGATGCATGTATACATGTGTCGTTTTAGCAAATTTAGACGAACTATTCTAACACATATAATTTCGGTGTATAAAATGTTATTATTTTATAACCGAAAGAAGCCCAATTAGGTGACAATTTTATCAAAGATTTGTCGAGAAAGATTTGAAAGTAAATTAAGCTTGGAATTTCTTTTTTTTTTAATTAGTGTGTTATATAATGTGTAGGATGGCCACTTCTCGCTACTGTGTAGGACATCTCGAGAAATTAGTGAGATATATACTTGAAATGTTGTTTGCAATCTCAGAAAAGCCTCTAACGCCACATGGGATGTTTTAGTTCTGCTTTTTTAATAATATAGTTTGATCAAAAACATATAATGTCTACAAACCAAAGAACCAATACTATAAATAAAAATATTTTACCCTGTCACCATAAGTAGAGAATCTCGCCCAAAGGAAATTTTAAATAATTGTAAGCGCCAAACTCTTATAATATTATAATGTATTTGTTTGTGTTATTATTTAAACGTATTTTAAATATGAAACATTTACAACTAGGCGAATATTGCATTAAAAATTTAGTTTTGCACTCCATTAACACACATGAAAGAGATAACAACTGTATTATTGATCAGTAAATATTATAAAGTTAAATACAAATATGCCATAATAATTGTCATACTTGTTTAAAACGTATGTGATTAGAGTTATTGAATTGGCCAACATTATAAAGTGCTATTTTAAATAAGTTTAGTATTACAGAGAAAATTAAACACGTGATATTTAAATGTATTAATGATATACTGGGCACATTATTTTCTTTCTGTTTAACGTTTATCCGCTATTTTTATCTAGTGGTTTTTATCAGACAAAAAATTTAATCCTATTACAAATTTAATATGTTTGTTTTGATGGTCTTTTACCACAAATTTAAAATAGAGTATAATATAAAAACACACAGGCACATGTAACTTTTGCGCTCAAATAGTAAATGTGTGTAACTTTATGGTTTATACCAATACTCCAGTTTCGGCTTAAAGGACCAAAATATATTAGACTGGAAAATTGTATTATTGCCTTATTTCAGTATATCTTGATAAAAACTCACATATTGATTTGAATATATTATGAAGCTTTTTATGTTGTGGCAATAGCAACATCAAGATGTATAATGGTGCATGTCACTATGAAATTTAGCTGAGTGTTAGCGTACGTTGCTAGATTTGTTTTATGGTAAAACTAAAATTAACAAGAATGAATTATTTCCACGAAATTTTGAATACTATCACGTTTTTAACAAGTTACTTATTGGTACTCCTAGCGCAACTATCCTAACACACCAAAAAATCGTAGATTTTCATTGTTTATACAATGCTTTTAAAGGAATTTTTTTTCACTTTTGGAGAATACATAAAGTAAAAATCCATATGTATATTAAAAAATTGATTGCTATGTAAATAAAGAGTTCTGTAATCGTGAATATTTATACATGGGATTTATCTCAGCATTGCTAAAGTTCATAAATAAGAAGGGAAACACAATTTCCATTTATTCTCCATGTTGTTGTAAAACTATTGTTAAGTATAGTTGCATGGTTTTCTATTTGTATGTAGTGGTTTTAAGAATTAAATGTAAGGTAGACTTTGAATTTTGCAAGCAACTTTAGCGATACCAGTTATGCGACCCGTGGTCTACTCCTACATTCATCAGCAGGACTCTCCGTCCAAGTTTATAACCACTTGCTATAATTTTGTAATCGATCATGAACTTTTTATAAGTAAGTACTTCAATACCTGCCTTAAGTAATAAAGCCTGAAATAAATCTATGAGTTTTGGACAATTTTGCAACAGTAAAGCTTTTATTTGCAATCTTATCCCTAAATGTATGTAAGAAAATCAAATATTTTAACAATTATTTTATAGCAGCTGGAGAACCCTTAAAATGTATAAGGACCTATGAACGTAAAAATCATATTAAAAGTTGCATTAAAATTACATGTTCTTTAGTCATACATGACAGAAAAATAAAACTAGAAAATTTTGTGGAGAATAATTTGAAAATTGATTATGGTAATTGTTACGATTCATGAAAATAGGTTGAATTACAGGAATTAATTATTACTGCAAAATGTCGAATTTATCTCCGGTTCACTATCCCCTTAAGTGCAGCATCTTTAAATGTAATGCAATTGCAAAGTTGAATCCTGAAATCTGGGGTCTTTTTCATCTGAATGAATCCAAAAATAATTGAAACTCAATCGGACTTAACTTCTAAATCTGGACTTAACGTCAATGTAGGGTATAGTCCAAAAACTAAAACTATGAATTCAAAAACGATCTGTTTCCATCGTTAAGACATCAGAGACACATTTTCATATACTTCTAAAACAAATAGCGCCATAAAATCTCCAGTCCTTGTAGTTAGTACATTTTTAAAAGACCTATGTTATCGCCGTCGTTTTTGGATACAATATTTTTAAAGAATTTTCAGGTAAAAATTTGGCCTAATTAGATTAAATACCTGCTATAAAATTTACCAAAATAATTAAAAATATAATGTGTTCTTATAAATCACA
The DNA here is from genome assembly GCF_021130785.1 of Homalodisca vitripennis. Lineage (NCBI taxonomy): Eukaryota > Metazoa > Arthropoda > Insecta > Hemiptera > Cicadellidae > Homalodisca > Homalodisca vitripennis. The sequence goes on from NC_060213.1 coordinate 42,950,479, forward strand.
AATATAAAGACGGACGGTTAAAAGAAGATAGACATCAAAATATTGCATTTATGATTTTTTATGATATGAAAAATCAATAGCGAGATTTCGTAAAATATTTTCCTGTTAATCTTTGCCTTTATATAATATTTTTGAAACAGAAATTATTATATGAAAAAAATAAAGATTATATTTCAATGTACAAGCTTCTACTTTTTCCCATAGATTTATCAAGGCAAGAGGTGACGTGTGTATAAATTAATTTTTATTATATTAAAATTAAATTTATTTCAGTAAGCCTACGGTATTGAACTTCATAGCCTGTGCGTAATAAAGTTTACAAATTTGTTGTAAAAACAGTTAAAACCCCTGAGGTGAGTCACAGCTGCTATATAAATTACATTTTCTAAATCCCTTGAGCCTCTTTTATTAGATCCTGGGAGTATCCTCGCTTTAGTTAGATTGTTCCGTTAGTTCTCAACTATTTAACTTGATAAAAGGAGACAACAAATATTACATATATGACGGTATATTTTAATCTGAAAAATAAATTCGTCGAATCTAATTACATTTAAGTATTTGGCGCTCATTAATTAAAATGTTTCATGATTTCGCTTAGGATTACGCTTAAACATATGTCTCCTAATAATGCAAAGATTTACGATAAACTATACAGAGACAAAACGTAGATTAGTGACACTTTTGGTTTTTTTACCATTGTAATATGTAGGGTATTAATTGTTATTTTAAAACAGAATTTCTACGTTTTTTACTTTATAGCTTAGAAGAACGTTAAATACTGCTTACTACTCTGCCGTATAAGGGCTGGTATTGAAATTACAATCAGTAAGTGATATGATTCTGTTTTGTATATTCAAATCTAACAGTCGGATAATTAATGTTTATGTTAAGGTAGCACGAGAACTATTCTTCAGTTCCGTGTGAGATTCCCACGCTAAAATGCGTGTGTGGGTTTGTGCACAGCAATTTCCTTGCATAAGTATTGCATAAAGAATTTACTTTAAGAATTGCATAACATAACATAAATGTAATCTTTGGATATAGCATTGTTTTACAAAACTTTTATTTACTTAAAACAAAAAACACTTTGGTGCTATAAAGAATTTATAAAATGTTCTGGACAGACATGTGCGTAGCTTAACAATAATATTGCCCCCGGGAGCGCTATCTGTTACCAGGCGAGTCCTCTGGGACGGATAACCACTTATTACCTTATCAGTGGTAACTGTGGTTGCCATAAAGAGAAAATTGAGTACACGCAAATATTGCAGGAAGGTAGATATTTGGCAAATTGTACAAATCTAAAGTGAAAAACGGAAAGTGTTTTGGACAAAACAGCAAATGAAACAACCCCTTACATCTAAGGGTATAAATTAAGTCCTGATGCGCCTGGATATATTCAAAAGGGATTGAGATATCAATGTTCAACCTTCACCAGACTTTTTTAATTACTTTTTGGATTTTTTTAAAATCAACTATAATTTCACCCGTTTTTTCGTAGGTGGTTTATAAGGGAGTAACTTTAAAATTTGAAATTGCGACATCTATCTAGTGACATGTAATTTTAAATGTATATTAAATTTTCAATAACTTTGGTAGGATTTGTAAAGGTGTTTTTTCATGTCAGTGTGTTTGTTTGAATTTACCTTTCAAATGATATGTCACAAGATAGAGGTTGAAATTTTAAGACTTTAAGTGACCCACATCTACCATCCTTTAAAAAATGGGGATTTGTATTTTTATTCTTCAAATTTTATGAATGCATTTTAATATGTATGGTGCAGTTTCTACATCGATATCGCATTCGTTCGGAATATATCCAGGCTTATCATGACTTAATTTACACCCTGCATTACATAAGTATTATCATATCTATAGTGGTAAAATTAATTAAGATTCTTGTGTCCTGTCAAAAAACAATGGTTACATAAAAAATTCTATAACGTACAGCAGGATACATGAAATAATATTCAAAATCTTTTAAGAGCGGGATGGAATTTTTCGCCATCAGATCAGCGATCCGTTGTTCGGAGTATTTTCTTGGTAAAAACTATATTATCATTAAAGGTGGACCATACAATACAATTATAACAAATTTCATTAACATTGTTCCAGTGGTTTTGAAGACTAGTGTAAACGAAAATGAAATGTGACTGTGAGTGTGAGTGCGTGCGTGCGCGTGCGCGTGTGTGTGTCATGTCTTGTGAACTGCGGAAATCTAACTTAATGTTTCGGCCAATATTAAACAAGAATTTCATTGCTACTTTTAAACTCGTAAGCTATACTTGTATAATGTTGTAATGAAGAATACAGTAAGGAACATTTATTTCCAATTAACTAAACGTAAACTTCACGAGTTAACTCACTTTATAGTGTAATGAATGTAAATAAAAGGGATAATAATTTTAGAATACAAAAACAAACTCAACTAAAATAGTCTTAATATCACATCACAATATTTCATTTTCTCTAAAACCCGTTACACAATTACACGTACACAAAACATTTAAAAGAATTTACATATTATTTTTAATAATACAGTAAATACAGTAATTTTTAATAAATAATACAGTATTACATACCGTATTTTGGGAACTGTACAAATAGTTAAATGCATATTTCTAAAATTTATATTTGTTACTAACATTCGTTAAATTTATTTCAGATATAAAATACTCTTAAGTGTGTTAAATTAAAAGCATCTGAAATGGAAATGGGAATCTGATGAAATTCAAAATTATTGTGCTATGTAACCTAACTAAAATAAAATATGACAAAAAGTAACTAATTACTAATTAGTATTTTATGGGTTATATTCACAGGGGTATATTGTGGTTTGAGATCAGGTATTTAGTGTAATTTAAAAATAAATGCGTTCATAAGTGAGGATACAAGATAACAAAGGTTTTGGTATAATAAATGTCTAGACAAGGGGTAACGAATTGGCCAGCTCCCAACATTGAATTGTTACTTCAACTGCAGTGTGTCACTTCTTGTTAGTTTCAAACCTCATTGACAGCCTCTGTAGCTCTTCGTAAAGTTTTGTTCTGTTATCTAATAAAGACTTTCTAAAAGTTTCATAAACAGAATTGTTTCTCTGATTTGTTTAATGTTTAAGAATAATATAAATATTTCGAAATACAGAACTTCCGGAACTATTTAAGTATAAAACATAGTTTTTAATGATTTCGTACGAAGTTAATTAAAATTATTATAGTCTTTAGGATAAGCGTTATTTATTTATTTACATTTAATATAATTTTGGGTAAAAACTAAGATTAAGTATTAAGTAACAATAATCATTTAGAGTCTTAGTTAATATAAATCAATACATTATTATAAAGGCAGTGTATATCCAATATTAGGTTGGAGTAAAGAAAAATATCACTAAAACAGGTAACGAAATATTCCGATTTATTTACATGTAACCCCTATACATTTATATTAATAATTCTCTTTCAAAGCCTATTATGTCGTTGCTAATTTTTTATGTACTTTTTAAGGTAGGAAGAAATTAAAATATTTACGTTTATAAGGCTTCTGGAAAGTTGCATGAAACGGTTCTAGTATAAAGCTTTATTCATTAGCCTATACATATATATGATGTGTATAAGAAAGAAAATGTATGATTGTAATACATTTTACCCAGTTTGTGTGAAATACGTTTTTCAGACCTACTAGTAATACATAAAGTATTATATTACAATTAAATCGGATCAATTAAATCCAATTGACTCAGGAAGGTCCCTTACACAAAATACTGATATAAGGATTGGTCCCGAAACCTCTCAACATACGTATTTTCCATAAATCGTAGTTGGCATTAACCAGCTTCATGATTAATTACGTTAAAGATATCATAGGACTCAAACAAATACCATCATAAGGGCCTCAGTTAGGCGTTTACGCACTTCTATTTGAAACTGTTTTCTCTAAGTATCGTGTAACGGTTAGTCATACAATATTTTAACATAATAAATTTTTCATGAACACTCAAACAGGTATATTTCGACATTCCTTCCGCACACAAGTAACAACAAGCTAGAAACACAATTTGATAAAATTTTTAACATTTAAATAAATTGTTAGCGTTTGCATATTTTCTATTTCTTACTGAAGAGAAATTGCCGTCGGTAACAAGAATACTCAGAGACAAATATTGAGACGATTTTAACTACACGTTTGTCGTCCCAATAATTATTGTACAGTAGTTTTATACATTGACTGTGGCAAACATCTAACAGATCAGAATGGAATTGGGAGTTGTTAGTCTCACTCGCTATAGACTCGCAGTGAAGTTTTCATTCTTAGTTTAACTTTAAAGAAAATCTTATACTAAACGCAATACTCATTATCTAAGTGGAAATATAATATTGCATGCAATCCTTAGCATCATAACACCTATCATTTGATAGAATTCGTACTAACATTTGAATAATTTTCGTACTATCGTTGAATATTTTATACTATCATTATCTTACCACAGATTTACAAGCATATTTTTACCCAACAGTTTAATTAAGACCAGGTTGCTTTATAAATAACAGAATTTAAAAAAAGCTTTATTGAAGCCACAGATAATATGTATAAATTTATTAATTTAGTTAATAAGGAAAAGCTCACTTAACATACATTTAATTCTAAGATAATTTATTACAATAAAAAAATGCATGGAAATGCTTAGTAGAAACATAATTGTAACAAAAAATAAAGAAAACATCGTAAGCTGCTTGTAAATGTCAAATATTTTAAAGGGGACAGTCAACCACGAAGCAGATCTAAATCATTATTGATGGTATTTATTTTACAACCCTTGTTCCGAGGGTGATTTATCTTTATTTCTGTGACGGGGTTTACACATCATCTGTGGAGGTCTAAACAAATATCACAAACATGTATGCCTTTTCTGTCTAATAATAAAATTTATTATTTTCTTTCTGTTGGCGAAACCTAAAAATTTAGAGGCTGACACATGCATTTCTTTCTGTATTCATCTATCTGCAACATATATCGAGAGTGAATGTGATTGACTTATAAACCTGAAATTTTGCATAAATGTTGAAGTCTATATAGGGAATATTGAATTTTACGATCATGTGCGAGCTTCAATCCTATAGATTAAATTAAACAGCGAAAATGTTTACATTTAATTTTAATGGTAATTATGGTACGATTAAATGTAAGTTATACCTACTATGTACAATAAAGCCATTTTACAAATTATATAATCCAAATATAATAAATTTAAAAATATGAAAAAGTTAAATTATAAAGAATTTATCTGTAGTAAAACAATTTTCGTGTAAAGCAGTATTTCTAATTAAACACGAATGAGTTTGACGTTATTGCATTTTATTCCTTGAAATTTGGCTGAGCGTAGCAAACAAATTTAAATTGGTTTATGGGTCAAAATGCGCGCAATCAGAGCGTTGGAGAGTAATTAAATGTTTTAAGGAACCCATTACCGCTATATGATATTTTTCACATTTTACACGTTTAGCCCAACGATCTGAAAAATGTGTCAAAAAAGACCTCATCTTTAAACCATAAATATCCTATGAAATTCGTTTTTCATAGAAAAAAAATTATTTTTATGATTTTGCACATTTATTAATAGGATTTATCGGATCGCCATTGGAGGTTATTATTGAATCTGCTTGCAAAATTTAAATTTTTTCAGAGAGATTAAATGTATATATTCAATTTCCTGCTTCTCCGTCTGTCTGCAGGACATCACAAGAATAATATTAGCTCTAGAAACTTGTTGCGTAGGGTTAATTGTTCGTCTAACTTGTAATGCAATGAACGACCCTACTCATGCATCACTTTGAGGATAAAATAAATGCTACATTTTGCACTTTAATGAACTCAATGATAACGGTTATTGATCAATGCCAAAAGTTGTCACTAAATAATTTATTGAAAAACAGTTATAACGACCATGAAGCATAACTTGATGAGTGTGTGCGGGCCGATGTTAGGTAGTGGGTGGATTCATAATGTCAACACTATCTCTCGTCACACATATCTGTGTCACCACCCTCACCTGTGCTGGGTGGTATTTGCGGGCCGGTGTTGAGTAGTGGGTGTGCAGGTAATTTAATGTTAGCGGTCGATACATGTCCATGTGTCACTACCCACGTTAGTGTAGTAATCTGCAGTCTAGTGTTTACTGTTATAAAGGTTATTGTTAAAGACTAAAATAGTACCAGATGGACTATCGATAACGATGCTATAGCATGGTTAAAGGTCGGGCATGATGGCTGGTCTGTGCAAACCAACGGTGCGTGCTGGGCGGAGAGATAATTTAACGCTATCCGTCGCCACATATATCTGTGTCACCGTTCCTACCAGTATGGCATTCAATATAACTATTGCAGCTGTGTTGTTTTTTTTTATTTCATAACTTTATTAATAAAGGGATGAAATATTCCTATTTACAAAATTAAAACGATTAAGCAATTAATATATTAAAATTATTTTACTTTCCAATTCAAAATTCAACGATTTTCTTCTTTCTTCTTTTAACCTGATAATTTCTTATTTGAGCTCCCGAGTTATAGGTCTACAGGAAGGTTGATTTAATCATGCTTTCGAATGACGTTCTCAGAATTAACTGGGGAATAAGATTATATTACTAAGGTTTTAATACATGGAAAAAGATTATGCGTAAATTATGAAAAGAAGAAAATATATGTAAGGATAGAGCAACCACTATACTATAAACTAAACCATCTCGTCTGCCTCCATTACATTGAATAATCGACGATTTAATATAATTTTTGTATTATAAAATAGAAATAAAGGTATTGATTAGAGATTTTAATTATAAGCAAAATGATAAAACGTGGTTCTTTAAATCAAATAAATAAGAAACACAATTTAATATTATGGTCACACATTGAGGATCATGAAAGCCTTGTTGTGCAGTAGCTGGGAATGTAACAAGTTTGCAAGCACGGCAATGTTAATCTTAACATTTAATAATTATAAAATAGCTTATCTTTCAGATTTTTGTGAATGTTAACTAGTCAATTAGTAACTCTTTAAAAACTGAATTCCTTATTATTCTCAAAATAATTTATAGGGTGCAATTGTATGTAGATGATCAGCAGAATTTACTTTTGATTAAGTTAACATTCATAGAACACAATAATAATGCATTAAATAAATACAAAGAAAAAAGCGTTTAATATGGCGCGACATTATTATTCCTCTGCCAATGCTCAAATTAGTAAGTATTTAACCACTGCGACACCAATAATGTACCAAAGTTGTAACATAAGAGTTGTAATGAAAATCTTTAAGGCCATGTTTTGGTACATATGATGACATAATCCGAAATTCCGATTGAAAAATGGTGGGGTTATAATTTTAGAGGAATACCAAAGCTGACTCTAAATCCTAATTTAAACTATAACAATATTTTAGAATAGAAGTTATCCTTTAAAAATTACTTATCTTTTTGATGGAAAGTTCTGGTGCATATATCAACTAGATTTTTATAACAAAACTTTTACTTAACTAATGCAATGTAATTGAAAAAATAAAAAAAAAATTAAATATAGGTAAGGCTTGTTGACACCTTTCCTACTTATTATTAATATGAGGGACGCAGCATACGAGTAAAAATACTTACAAAATGTCAGATTTTGTAAAGTAAGGTTTTTCCAGTATAAGATAACTTAACTCTCTAGGGGAAACGGCTGAAAAAGCATACAAATCATCATCTCTTGAGGACAGGATTATAATATTAGGTCAGCGCTCTCTTTTTAAGATATTGAGAAGCAATAAATTTCACTTGAGCTACTGTATGTCATTTATTTTTTATATAATTCGTGATGATTCTTTGATTCTAGGGTATGTTTTTTGTTAGGAAAAAAGTGTATATTGTTTTCAATTTACTACTGTTTATTTAGTACAATTTAATTTAGTTATCCCGGATTAAATATTACCCATGTTTTGAAATGTACTCCATATGTTATAAAAGTTCCAATGCCAAACTTATATTTTTAACGGTTGAAAATTATCTAATCTCCTTTAGAATGTGTGGGTTTGACGGAAGTATGAATTTAAAAGTTATTCCTCCATTTTATAGAAATGGAAGGTAAGGAGCTACAAAAAAACTATTGAATTGCATAAACCAAAAAAACTATATCTCAAATGAAATATATTAAAGTAACATACCCAGTACGAATTAACATCTGTTTTGTGCTTATTCTTCCAAAATTACCTGTCAAACAAACTTATATCAATTAAAAGGTATAGTAATTGGTGTTAACGTTACTTTTTTATAGTTTATTATTTTTAATTTATTGTGAATTTTCATACAGGTGTAGTATTATAGTGATATTTTTTTAAATCATCTACTTACAACAACAAACCCCACCTTAGGGAAACAGTAGGGATAGATATCGAACATTGAGACTATCTCTACTTTGTTTTACAAGGCCTGTATACACATGAATTATAGTAGTGAAAATAATGTAGACTAGTATATTGTGAATTTGACCATAGCTTAAGTGAAAATATCCACAGGCTAAGTATATAAAATAGAGAAATGTATAGTGGCATTTGTTTATGGGAGTCTGAATCGGCAGGTGATAGAGTGCATTTGGAGCATTTTAGAATTCCTTTAGTATGGAAATAGAGAACAAAAATAAATTTAATCCACTTTATAATTTAGACCAATTATTGATCTGATAATTTTTTTCAGATTATTAGTTTAATTATCTAGATAAACTAAGTTTAACTTAATCCCTTTCTTACGTATACTCACCATCACGAAAGAGACTTACTTTATGTATACCTTCTGAAGCTTGTTATACTTTACTAACCTCAATGATGATTTTTAGAGAATTATTATTTTTGGTTCTTCCTTTTTAAGCACTGTAGGATGTTAAAATATTAAAGGAATGAAACCTATATATTTTTTATTTCTCCTAATTATGCATCGAATACTAGACTGGCTTACGGATGAGCGTGGAATACTAAAATTATTGAGAAATTTAGTCTATATTATAATACAAGAGACATACGGTTCATATGAATGGCGCAGTAAGTGATGAAAGGGGTATTGGACACGACAAATGTCCTGAGTAGTGTGAAAACACGAGTCGTTCTGGAAATGACACAGAAGTGACTAAAGTAAAGCCGTTTCTCTGGAGTTGACAGTAAAGGATACGTATTGTTTCTTGTGCGGTGTTAGATTTCGTGGCTTTTATTTTCAGGATGAAAAATTTTCTTTTCTAGATCTCTTTTTAATCTACAGTTACAGGTGTTTTCCATTCTATATATGTAATTTATGGATTAGATTCATATATGTTATATGCTTCCATATATTTTATTTATAATGATTTATTGCGTAGTAAACCATACTCATATTTTCTAAGTTTAATTAAAATGTTCAAAGCTGTAGGATAAATTATAAAAAAAGTTTCGGGAATATCATGAAGACGATTTAAGACTTATTTATTATCTAATTTATTATCTTAAATGAAATATAATAAATGTTAACACTCTATAAGTGGTACATAAAATGGCAATATAATCGTTCTGTAAAACATATGTTTAATTAATTTTAATTCAAATATTATACAGAAACATAGACAATTAATATAATAGAAATTGTTTATATTTTCTAAATACAATCTACAATAGCTTAAAAACAAAAAGTATGTATTACTAAAAGTGATGTACACAGTTATCTCTTTTTGTCTTATTCCAATTGTAAGAAAACTGTTTGAATACAACATAAACTTTAAGATTTTAAAGAATAACTTCAACACATTTATCTACAACCACAACTAAAGACGTTCTAATGCTGAAGTTCATCAAATAAGTATAACATGACTTCATTTCTATAAAGATATAATTCTGTATTATGCGATAAAAATAAATAGAATTTTATATTTCGAATATATTATTAGATTAAACTTAACATTCAAATGTAGATTTACAGCTTGATAACACTTTGCTCTTCAGATTGAAGACGATCTCACCATTAAAACAGAGAACCATTCTTACATTAATTTGAATAATGCACTTACTACGCTACTATCATTATCACAGGACGAATGCGTCCAACAAATAATTAATAGTCAAACATATGAATGCAATAAGACAATTAGTTTTTTGTGTGGCAGATATTCTCTAAAAATTTTGCGTTACCCAATAAAAATAATTTTTTTGCCAATTTGTTTCAATGTCTACCGATTAAAGTACAAACTATTTTTAAAACTCAATCTGATACTAGTGTCGTTGACAATTCAGCAAAACTTGCAGACGGATTAAGAAATTCACTCACGTTCAGTCCCTATTGTCAATCCAGATTTTACTCCTATTTTGCTGGACCTAATAAGCTTTATAATTAGTCTGCAATTACCATTCAAAAACAATATCCGATTTAAAGGAAAATACTCGTATCTCATCAAACCTCTAATCAGCAATTCATATTGCCGCGAGTGCTCATAGCCTGTAACGTCTCAAAATCATAGCCCATTACACTTATCATCTGATCCTTTCTTTTGCTGATTTCATCAACAGTACGCTAACTAATTCCACGAATGTAATTCCACCTGCATGACCCCTTAAAAATAATTCCCCAGCAGTCAGTAATGTCGTCAACTAGGTGCCGTCAGGGTGGAAGAAGCCTCATCGCAGATCAAGAAAACAAAACGCAGATAATAATAGATACATGTTCTGATACATATGGCTTTCCAAAAATTCTACACAAAACTAACAGCCTCAAACTAGTTTAACTATCTGTAGGAAACTGCTCTACTATTGAAACTTACTTCGAACTTAAACTCTGTGTCTGGAATAGACTTGAGCCAAGACTTTACCTAGACCTTCGTTGTAGCAGAAGTAAGTCTCCCCATAGTCAGCTCTGAAACCCTAGAAGTCTCCAGTCTTCCACGTGATTGCCAAAACCAACATCCCAATAAAACAAAACAGTTATATCTGCTTCATGTATATCTAAAGCCCGTGCTTCGACCAGCGTCAAAGCTTCTTTGTCATTGACCTTACCAAATTCTTGTCATATTCTCAGATTCCAGTCAAACACGTAGATGTCCGAAGAACGGGGACGCGGAAGAAGAGTACCACTAGTTTAGGACTCTTAGAATTACCGTACATGAGTTAGGAATTATCGGACTAAAATATTACGCAAAACATTCCAACGTTCAATTGAAGAAATGGCACACGGTCTTGATTTCTCGTTTCCAAATGCCGAGGAAATTATAGTTTTCTCCAAGGACAATAGCGACTATGAAGAAGACCATCGTGCACTTTTTAATTGCCTTGTTGAATGTGAGATCCTGGTCAACATTAAAAAGTCAGTTCTATTCTCTCTCGTCGTATTTTCGCAATAAGGAGTTTTATAAGACGCCACGCCTCTTTCCGACCGCTATATAAACTTCATACGCCTTCTACACACATCGAATCACATTGCATCTTAGGAATGATTAATGTCTACATATACTTCATCCCCTCAGCGTCAAAATACCAGGCTTCATTGCAAACGACACACTATGGACTTAAAAGGAAAACCCTATATTATGTACTCCTAGAATCTAATAAGTATTTGAAGCCTGCAAGCAACATCTGAAATAATTCACGCATGTCGTATATTAAAATGTCAAAGCACAAGTAAAATTATTCATCTATGCGTCACCTATGTTGGAAACTAATGAAAAATTTCTTGATTTATTTTCTTGGAAAATTGTGAATTTTCACACCATCCCGAGTGGCCCGTTTAGTACAGAGACCTCCTGGTGGTTTACGTAACAGTTTAGATTTTCGCAACATCTTAGAGGATCAACACTGTACAATATTTTTAACGGACTAAAAACCTCTCAACAATACTTTAAACAACATAGAGACAAACCTTTACATGTACAACTTAACCATAGTTCCTGTGTTGTTCAATTCACAACTAATATTCTGTTTGTTTCTTTTTCATATTAACATTGCGTCACATCTACGCTCTCTCTCTATATATATATATGTATATACTCTACATACATATATATATATATATATATATATATATATATATATATATATATACACACCCAAAATGATGTGCATTCTCTTACTTCTACTAAAAAATATGAGCCAGAACTCAAGGAAATACTCACAAACAACGCAAAAAATTAAGACAATTCAGGTATTCGCACTACTAGGAACTGATTTACCAGTTTACTGTGACACGGCTACACCGCAAACTCGATCATTCTTTCCAGCGTTGTTACGACGACAATTCATCAACCTCATTCACATTATTTCTCATTTCCAAACGTACAAAAACTCGTTGTTATTGACTTACAACGTTTATGACTTCAATCTTTCACACGTGGCGGTCAACATTGCCTGAAAGACAAAATCACCAGACACATTGATTCTATTCTTAGGCCTTCCTCAGTGTCTTCAGCTTGATGTCAACATGTCCAAATATACCTCATCGGAGCTCTGTCAGTTGGTAACTATCGCTATTGCTTTATTGCATTACCTAGATTCACCAGATGGCCAAAAAAGAATGACTACTTAAAGGCATTACAATTCAAGAAGTCACTAACGTCCTCATTAACTGTTATATGCTTCGCTTCTGCACATTCGAATTCTGGGTAGTGACAACAGTTGTTGTAAACATAAGTTTTAGTAATTTTAATTCTGTTGGTATGTAAAGAAACAGAATCTGGTATATACTCCAGAGAAATTCACATTCCGTATCATATGTTTATTCTGATTTTATCTGTATAAAATAATCATAGTTTAATAATAAAGTTAATTCTAACAAAGTTACACGCACTTATATGTTTACGTTTCGAAAATAGCACAATTATATTATTGCTTTATCTTCATAAAAATATATACATTTAATTATATTTTATTACGAAACTAAAATATTGTGTTCGAAGGTGGTAATACAAATACCAATAGTAAGGAGCAAACCTATTTTACAGCGTTCTATATTCTTGACTTAACAGTAGGCTACTTAATTTTAGTAGTTTATATAATGACATAACGCGTCTAAAATATAAATTATTCCTATAATATGCAAATTATTATATGCAATCTTCAATAAAATTACATTTCTATATTCGTAGCTGATTAATACTACAGATAAAATAAAGGTCACTTTTATAAAAATTTACCTACATAAAACTCTTTAAACGTGAACTCTAACAAATTTTAATGAAATTAATTAAATATTGTTGGATTATGAAATAAGTTTACTGCTTCTGAGAAACGCATTAAAAAAGCTGCAAAATACTATAACAGAGCGCATATGAATGAACGATCGCTTCAAATGAACAGCGTGGTTACAAAAAGACTAATAGAATTTAATAAAAGTTTTAACAGGAACACAATCCCGCTATTTCAACAATGCATTGCACGTGCGCTATTATCAGGTTGTATTAATTTAAAACAGAACAAGAAATTCTGCTGAAATACTTCAATAGAGTCGTTAATTAACCACATTATAAAACAAAACACTTTCCCTCAAAGGTATCTAATTAATAATTAAACCCACTAGCATAAAATGTTTTTACTGGTATATTTTTTATTCTAGCAGACTATTTCATCGTTGAAGTCGTCACATGTAACAGTCATATGTAATTAATCGCCATCATTACAAGTTAAACCTAATTATATTGTTTTAAATAAACTTTTCGTGTAAAATATTATATTCGCTGTGATATTCAAATTCTTATTTTTTATAATACATATATCAGGCCTAATAATGGATTTATTATATAAATGGGATTCCCCTATTTCTCAGACCACGGAATTCATGTAAAATACTAAAAAATCTGTTTACAATTATTTAAACCTTGTAAAAATATAGGATTTCTTAAAAAAGATGATTTAATATTAGAAGTTCAATAATTTCAAATGCAAACCTCTCATGTACAATATTTTAAAGACTTTTTGGCAATGAAAACATTGTATTACCTCTATCTTTTGTGGCTGTATAACACAAAGAAAATACTATTTCTTATAAACTTTAGTCCTCAGTTTTTAAAACGGATAGATATAACTACTTTTTATTGCTAAAATGAAATAATATAGTCCATTTATGCGTAAACCATTAAAAATACATTTATTATTCAAACTTTGAGTCTTTGTTTATATTTTATAGTTATTAGGCTGTCATTTTTAAATTTAAATAATAATCTATTTTAGTTTCACCAAAGTGTTTTGAGTAAAGAGACGTTTAAAATATGGCTTAAACTTTATATGTTAACATTTTCAAAATTTGAGAAAACAATCACTGACTTACGAAATTGGCCACATCCTGTAGTAAAAATTCTTCATAATATTTAAAGACTGTTCTTAAAGGATGATTTTGTGGAAAATTGTTTACTTCACTATTCTATGATATTATGTCCCGTATATGAAATATAAAACTAAAATGTAATAATGATAGACACGTATTGGGGAAATTTACTAAACTTTAGGCTCTGGCCAGTAAAACTTTTAGAACCGGATTAAAATTTTCAAATAAACTCTTAATAAAATTCTCTAAAACTGAAAAAAACTACTTTTAAAACTGCATTTGTACATGTGGTTTTAAAGAAAAAGTGTATAATTTAAAATATTAGCTGTAGAAAATAAATGTCTGAAAATAATGACAGGCGTTTAAGATACTCACTGACTAGAATTTTATATTGTCAGAAATATGAGTTAGTACGTTATGAAATTGAATTTCATCGCATCAATTTTCCGTCATCAGAAACAAAAAGCCCACATGGTAATCAAAAGTCAATGCCAGATATGTAGTATAATACTCATACTCGCTCTCTTATTACCCATTTATAAAGCTTAAAAACATGGCTACGCCCATCAAGATGTCATAGAACACTTTGGACAGCGATTTTTGGTGTAAAAAACATTACTTGAATCACAGTTTATTAGATATATTGCTTTGTTTAATAGATTACACTGTTTAATAGCATCGGGACTGGGCGTAACTAATAGTTATTTTTACAGTTCGACATGCTAAATTCTTTTAAAGACGAGATGTTAATAGGCAAATACATATTTGAAATTGGATTATTACTGAAGGAAATCCTAGTCTTATATACCAATCTGTACTATTATTATTAAAAGGTGAAATTTAAATATTTTATTCCTTATTTCGGAGAGAAAATATTTGGTTTGCAAACAACCATTATGGATTTCTGTACTTTATTTTCAGCAGCAGATTTTTTTCTGCCTTTAAGATTATGGTTTACCGAAGCCTGCTAGTAGAAGTTTTAGTAAAGTTCAGACTTTTAAGTAATTTTGTTCCTTGGATGGAAGAAAAGTACACAACTTCATTCCAACTCTTACCCACAAAAGTAGATTCTATATACAGTTAATCATTATCAGTACTAATTGAAAACGTGAATGGTTTTAATCCTATAAGAAGTTATGAAGCTTAGTTTACGTATGGTAGGAAATGAAATTTACGTTATATCAAACCGTAATTTTCGTATATAAATATTTTAAGGTAATACAATAATCAATTGCATTTTATCCGCATGATATTATTTTGATAAGTATAATTCCGTTTAGATTATTAGTCATGTAAACGTTTTAGTATGAAAGAAAACTTTCGCAGGTTGGATAGTAGTTTCATTGTAGCTTCAATATTTAACAAGAAAACTGTAATAAAGTTTTCTAGGTAGATCTAAAGCAAATTATAGAGTTTACAAACTGGGAAATTCAAACACTGATGATTTAGCCTTTAAACAAATATGAAGTTTTGGAGATATAACAGTGATATTATTACATTCTAAACAGTTTTTTTTTAATAAAAACAAAATTAGAAACAATATGATTACACATTTCAGAAGTAAGGAAATACACACCTATTCCTCAAATAAACTGTGATCCTATACATCATATCAAAAGGCATTTCCATTCTAATGTAACAACAGGAAATAAATAAATAAAATACACCTTTCTAACACAGCTTGAAGAGAACTTTCATTGTTACTCTGGAGAGTCCCTTGACTCCAAAACGTGATCAAGGTGAAGAAAAGGAGTTGTCGATGAGCATCGAAGCTAACAAGAAGTGACAGGCTCCACCCTAGAAAGTAATAACTCAATGTTGAGAGAGCTGTCCAATCTGTTACCTGTCGAAAAGAGATTTTAATTTGACAAAGAGAAAATGATTGCCTGTTACTGATTGAGGTTTTATTGAAGTATAATAATTTTGATGAGAAATGCAAAAGAAAATCGATTATACAAGTATTGAATTTAATAGTGCGAACACGTTTTTCGGTCTATTTACAATTTAAATATAATTCCAAGTGATTGAAGGTTATGGACACCACTTTCCTCACGTAATGACTCAGTAAATAACCCATCGATACGTATCATATAGGAAGCGGTAATCGTTTAAAATGATATGCAAATTTTGTCTCTCTCTCTCTCTCTATCTCCCTAAAATTTAACAAGTTTTAAAAGTGAAAATTTTGGAGTGTTAGTTAGCGAGCAATATAACACGTATGCTTGGTTTTGTACTCTTTACCTGGTATCATGTTACCAATTTGGAATTGTTTTCTACCTAAAACAATATTTTTATAGTTCCATATACCTTGTATTTTGAAGCCTTAAAAATACTATAAGTCAAAATATAGTTCTGGTTATAATGAATGACTGACTACCTTTAGAAAAACCAATGGGTAAAATGGAGACATGTAGTATAAGTCTAGACAAAGAATAAACGATCTACTAAAAGTTCATTTCAAACGTTATGGTTGTAGGTTAGAGAGACAACCAAATATGATAAGTAATATACTTATAGTCATAGTTTTGATTACAATACATAACTGGGCGCCATTATTTGTGGAAATAAATATCAGGCACATAAAATATAGTTTAAATAAAAGTGAAAAAAAATAAAAACTACCGATATAAAGCAACATATTCAATAAAGTAAAAATGGCCTAAGTGTTTATTAAACTATGACAGTTTGAAGCCAACGAAGTTGGAGACAATAGCACTCTTGGGTTTTGTTAGAATGATTGCCACACAACAGAGTTATGAAAACTAGATTTGTTGTATTTTAACATAACAAAACTCCATTTAATCTATGATTGATCTATGTATACAAGTAATAAAAGTTAGAATTGATACTAATAATACTCTTTTATCATATCATAAGGATTATTAGTATAGACATGGCATAAAACAAAACAAGCAAGATATTATCTTAAAAATTCTCAGGTGATTTAGGTTAATGTAAGAATTAAGTGTGTTTGATGTACTGTATAATTACATTTTAAGGTAAGAACCTCACAAAATATTAACTAGCGCTGCAGAGATAGTAATAAACACTATATCTTCCGCTAATTGTACACTATTCAAACTAAACCGAGAACTAAGACAGTGCTTATACATTTAATGAATAACTTTATTTAGCTACTCGTAACAATAAAAAAATTCAAGATAGCGTGAATCCGAATTTACGCAAATGTTTGTCTCAGTTTCTTTTTTAAGAAAAAAATTTACATATTATATAACATTGTCACTAATGTAAATCAACATTTATTCTTAAGTTTACAACAACTATTACAGTATCAAGATAGTGCTCTATGCATTTGTTTTATTGTATACAATTTCATTTGATAAGGGAATGAATTTACACACCTAATTAGATATTGTACCCAAATCTATTTTACGTTTTTAGAAAACAGATTTATATATACATATATTATATATATATATATATATATATATATATATATATATATATATATATATATATATATATATATATATATACCGATGTTCGTCTTGTAAGTTGACTTTTATGATGTTGTATTTTAAGTTACCAATATAATTAAGATTTTAAGTCTATTAATAAGTTAATCCTAGAGGTTATCATCTTATCAGGTTTGTGTTAATTACATTTTTTACTAATTAAGCATCTACTTTTCGACATTTCAAGATACCTTCGACATGTGAAATTTGTCTTTCTTCCAACTATTGATAATTTGTTTGTTAATCAAATATTAATAATATGCGAATATAGGGAGTAATAAATAATGACGGTTTTATTTATAGGGATCTCTTTTATGCATTTGCCTAGTAATCTTAGGTATATCCTTAGGTACGTCTAAAGGTGCACTATTTTGAGACACCAGTTATATGAAATATTATTATTTTATTAGTATGGATAAATAATAAATTATACATCAAACATTAATATTTCCTGCGGATAATTTTCAGGTGTCAATAACAGTAATAATAATATATCAATGATTCAAATAATACTAAACCGTCAAGCAATTACAAGGTTCGAAAGTTTACGCGGCTATTTTCATAACTAATATCAGTTCCATCTGCTTCAAACGACGTTGATTTATTGTTTACACAATTATACTTTGGAAATATTTAGAAAACCCTGTGGAAAGAATCCAATTTAAAATATTTGGACTAAAGGCTATTCAGAGTAGAAATAATTATACTATACTTTGCGTAAATATTGTTTTAATGTTGTCACCTCCTTAACACTGATGAGTTTTTTAATCCAACATAATTATAAAAAGTAAATAATTTAAAACATTTTGCAAAATAAGTGGTAACTGCATACAAATTAATCAATATTATCGAGTGTATTGTCTTTAAGAATAAAAAAATGTCGTTAAGTGAGCGTTGAAATAAATATAATAAATAAATGTATTATTTTACTTTTAAGTATATAAAGGATAGAACCAAAAACAGATCTTGAAAAAGTAGTAAATTTGCTGAGTAAAAGTCTGGTCTGTGCAGAGGAGTCCACATTATACTTCACTTAATAACGACTTTGTAAATGACTTCGAAAGAAAGAAATGAAAGACACATGAATTAGAAGGCCGTTTTGTGAGTGTTTTTCTATTTTACTTAGCAAATTAACTGGCACAAGAGGTAATTTTCAGCTAAAATTGGATTGAAAAGTGTTACCTTTAATGAATCTGTCCATTAATTTAAGTAAATTATTAAAATAAAACTTATATTACTTCTAATAATTTATTAATTTCTATAATTAGTGGCTTTGTTTTTCATGCGCACGTTAATCGAAACAGATATGTTTTTTTTACTATTTTACAATATTTAAACTAATATATTAGCGTAAATAAATTCTTAATAAAATGTTTTAATATTTTATTTAAATCAAACTAAATCTGTGTATCGTTCAAAAGTATACACATCCATAGAACAAAGTCATTTTTTGTATTATATAATATCAAAAATATAAATGTATTTCATTATATAATACGAGAGTATGTTAAAATGTTATTACCTCGAATATTGATTGATTCATAAGAAGCATAAACACAAAGTCAGAAAGACTCAATTAATCATAAAAAACACATAACATAAAGGCACAGACTTCGGAGATTCGTACAACACACCGTCGAAGCAAATTAATAATATGTTTTCAAGGAATGTTTTTACTTCTTTTAAACTATGTCTCAGTTGAAGAAAGTCTTCAAACTTTGTGCAGAGCATTGAATATTTCTGGTGTACCATACGACATACCCTTTTTAAAGTTGTTGCTATGGCTATGCAGAATGATTAGTATATCTCTGTGTCTGATAGAATATAAATGATTATATATAGGAATAAAATGAACGATATTAATCGTAATTTTGAGATATGAAATAAAAACAGGGAAAGCAAAATGAAAAGGTTTCTATCAGTGATCTCTTTCCGATAACATTAACTACTATCAAGGTCACAAATCACTCTAACAGATTTATGTAGCTTAAAATACTGTTATACAACTGACCTTTTCGCAAAATATCTGGTCATACGGCAACATTCAGTATGTACATATACTACGAACACCGAAAAAAATTTATAAATTTTAAGTATAAACCTAATTGTAGAGCTATCGCTATTCATGCACAAATTACATTACAATTTCACTCTTTGTAAATCTATCTGAATCATTCATGAGGCTTTAAATCGTTAGGAGTACATTAAAATATAACAAATTATAAAGCGGATATTTAATTGGTACAAAACCTTCCATTGTATTCAACCTGGTTGATAACTTACGTTGTATAGCGTAGAAATTAATTAACCATCTTTCAGTTAAATTATTAGTTATCAAAAAATCTAAATTCAATTTATTTAAAATAAATAGTTCATAAAATGTTCAAACTTGCTATTGTGTTACTTAAAAGTTATTTCATGTACAAGTATCACTTAGCAAGTAAGGCACTATTTTACGATATAAAGATACTGCAGACAGGGTTCGACAGAAGCAGTAAACTATATTATAAGTTACTTTTCTGCTCCCCACAATGTTACCAAGTCAACAAAGTGAATTGCTTCTAAACATAACTACACTCGTTGCAGTAGAATATGGATAAACTTTGAGTTGATCTCATTTCTGTTTATATTATATTTAAAAACTATTATAATAGTTATTATTTATAACAAAATGATTTTATAACCTTTTTTATTTCCTTCCATTTTTATCGATGCACATCCTCCGATTTCGGTTATAGTAAGATCATAATATCCTAATAGTTTATAAAGCTATTGCTTAGGGACATTTAGCTACCCATGCGGATCTAAAAATTTTGAATGTTACCAAATACAAACTTAAATGTAAAAATGTAATCATATCAATGGTATTGGCATTTATGTGCCTATATCAACGAAACGTGTGAACAGATTCAAGTAAGCATTTAAAATAGTTAATTGTCTTAATACATTGATACGATTGATCAATTAATATACAATTTATGTGAAGAAATATAGTTTTTGTGCAGTTATTTAAATGTTTGAATTTTCAATTTGAACATGTAAATTACTTTACTTTATGCTCTATTGGGAGTCTTGATGCTCATGTTAATATCGAAACATTCCATTTACAGTGTTTGTTTAATTCAGCAGTTCACTGTGTAAAGACCTAATATGGCTCATTGAGAAGACGACCCCCCCCCAATCTATCAGCACTGTCGGTGACATGCCTTTGATGCTATTTATTAATCCCTAATTACCTATTGTATCCAAAATTTCACTTAATGATCTGGAAGCATTTAATGTAATGATGATCTGTAGGATACCGTCTTTTTAGGTATTTCACACATAATAACTAATGTAATTAATTCAAATAAATACAGTTGCTGTTAGTAAATAGTTGTAGAAACGTTTCTTTAATTTAGTACTGTTTTTATAACGATTATTATCGAACTGTTAGAAGTGATTAATAATACTTTTATTACATATTACCATAGATGTTATCAGAATTATCGACTCGTCTGGATCCCTAATTCTGCATACATCTCTAGGTTATGGATTTTTTAGTTTAGATTATTTGAGCTCTAATTGAAAATGTTTACAATATACACAATGAGTTCATACTCTGCTATTATATTAGTAACTATATTGTTTTTAACATATTGAAATAATTCTAAATCCAAGGAATTGTTGCAAAGGGACTAAAATATATGGTAAGATATTGGTATGATTAAATCTACGAACTACTAGACTTTTTACTAACGAAAATAATGTACAATTGTTTAACTTAATATATAATTAATATTAGCATTCAAAGAACATCTGATTCAAAATTGAAATCAAACGTGGTTAATTTTAGTTTCTATTTGAATTAATAGTTTTGTCCTGGCGCGATTTTAAAAGGAGTTAGAAGTAAATTATTTAAATCCCTTCAAGCAAACAAATCCGTAGTCTAATGTAATCCCTCAAGGAATAAATTATTTTTTAATATAATTATAGCCTTTACTCAATTACATTGGGTTTACCTTACAATCACGTCAAAAATAAAATACATTTAAACATATTTTTACTAAACATTTTGCAGATAAAAACGTCAAAATATATGACTTTTTAACAGAAAAATTAAATATAACGATGTTAAACGAAAAAAACATAAGGACAACGATGTATGGAACAACAAAAGATGTTTGCTTTATATTATATTTAAAAATGATTTTATTCAAGAAGTTTAGTTTTTATTTCAGTCATAATAAACACTTGTTTTTTTTATATAAGTCCAAGGAAAATATTTCAATTACTTCAGAAATACAAAGTCGATCCTGAATGAATTCAGTGTACCATAGTTCAAATTCATTTATGCTGAATCGCGGTAGGAAGTAGGCTCTTATTAACTAGACGCGGTGCGGGGACTTCGTTTGTTCAGTTGGACCGGCAATCAGCTGATCGGTCAGTGACGTATCGGGTGATGCGTTCCTCCCGGCTCGCTGGAGGATTCAGTTCGAGTCTTGAAGCCACGACGACAAGGTCCTGTTGAGAATCGCAGCTCTTCCTCTAACCCTATAGTGTGGGATTTAGAGTAATTCCATTTTTTTATCGCGTGTAAATTTAATTCAAGTTTTTTAATTTTTCTTCAGTGCGTATTAAATCCCTATCAGCCTCCGTAATCTTCAAAGTAGTAAGTCCCGTACCAGCGTTTAGTTAATATCTTTGATTTTTATACTGTTGTAATTAAAATTTCTAAAGTTTCCCATCTTTCAGAGTCTGAGAATTAATTACATTTTTTGAAGTATTGTGAATTAAATTTTGGTCATAAAGTTAATATCAAGTTTTGTGTTATATGGATTTTGAGTATTTTGAGAAGAGAACTTTTATTTTATTTTGTTAATTTAAACCATTTTTTTGAGAAGTATAAATTTTTAGTTTCATTTTAATTTTAATTCATTTTTAATCAGACTCTTAATTAGATTTGTTCGATTGTGTGAAGTTTTGAAGAAAATCGAATCAAAAGTTTGTAAACTTTGTTAAATTTTTTGGTAAACTTGAATTTCGGAATAAACCAAGTACTTCCGAAAAGTTGTTTAATTTATAAAGTATTAGCTCCATATAAATTTAAAATATGTGCTATAAAAACGGTACATAATTTGCGCCAATCTGCTGTTTCTTTTTGAGCATAAACTTGTACAACAGGTTATTTACAGGAAAGAACTTGTAAACTTGCATAAACTTGTCTGATACCTGTAAGTGTGTGTAACTTGTATAAGACTTGTATAAGACTTGTATGAACTTGAACATTGTGTATAAACCTGTATAATTTTGTGTAGTGAGTAAGACTTAGGACTTAGAATAATATTGTGAGTTTAGAATATTTGATTTATTTTAAGTAAATTATTTTAAAAATAAAATGGAGCTAGCGCATGTGGATCTGTTGCTCAAAAAGGAATTATATTTGAAATAAAATTTTAGGGGCGGAAATGCTTTTGAAAACGACACCGTCAGAAACTTTGAAAAATGTTGAGGTCCCTTTTGAAATTAAATATTAGGGACAATGCTAGTAATCTGAAAGGGAGTATAAAATAATTATAGTTATTGTAGAAAGGGTCAAGAACAATGAGGGCAGGAGATAGGAGTATTGTGAGCGCTTCCTGTGTAAACATAAAAAGGTCCGGATGTGCCCAAGCCCCTGCCCGTTGTAAAAGTATTAGTTTGTAAGAGTCCGTATCGTAAAGTTTTATTACAAGTGAACCTGATAAGTGAAAACTAAGTGGGCCCGATAAGTGAAAGAGTTTATGACACGGCAGTAAAGATAGGTTGTTTTTCTTAAAGGTGCATATTTCAAAATTTAAATTTAAATACAAAATGTGAAATTTGAAAACTCTATAAACATTAACTCCCCCCCCCCGGCAAAGGTCAGTATGTTTTATTTTCAGGACAATTATATTGTCGAAAAGGAATTGAAGATGGGTCTAAAAACAATAAATTGGCAATATAATTTATTTCTAAATTAACTTCAAGAATTGATTATATAATTATGTATTAATTTGGCCCAAAACACAAAACAAGTTAAGTATGAGAGTCCAGTAGCTTATTATAATAGTAAAAATAAATAATGGAATATAAAAGGGTGATGTGACGACGTTTTTATTTCAGCACATTGTATGGCTAAGATGAGAAGTCATAATATAAAATGCCAGTGTAAGTGTGTAATAGAAGTGTTGTTGTAAACCATGTAATTTTCAGGGACAATGAATGGCATTAATGGTGTATAAAGTAAATACACAGATGTATTCTGATGTATTGTGATATATCATGAGATATATTTCTTCCCTGTTCCTTCAAATGTAGAAGGACAGGGTAATTTTGGTAATGTTGTGGTGTTGTTGTTCCCTGTTCCTTCCAATAGAGAAGGACAGGGTAATATTTTTTGGTATACAATGAGTTGTATTAATAGTGATAGTGATATGTAATATTGTTTTTTTATCACTATATGAGGTTTATTGTGTGTAAACAATTGATTATTGTGCCATTGTAATCCCTGTAAATTGATTGTATTGTAATTAACAACATCTGGTAATGGTTTACATTCGTGACACTGGCGCAGGCGTACAATAAGAACACCGTGAAAGACTGACAGCCATACAATTATACGGAGGGAATATTTTGTAAAAGGAATGTCCTCCAAGAGCTCAATGCCTCGCTGGCTGAAATTGTTATTAGATTGGAGGAGCAGGTAGCAGTGCTATTAGCGAACCAGAGCCAGCCAACCACGAGATCAACGAGGCCGCCGCACTGCACCGGCCGTACAATCATTGGAGAAGCTACCTGCCTCTACTCCTCACCTACCACATCCCTCTGCGATGGCTACCTGGGGACCCACACTGGACGTCGGACACCTTCTACCACATCACCCCTCGGACTACACATCACAGCCTCCACGTAGTGATAAGTACAAAAGAATTGTTATTTAAAAGTGTGCATGTGGAGGGATATTATTGTACTTAGTCCAGGTTTAGGTTCCTACCGTGATTGCAGCTTCGGGCTAGGGAAAATATGTACCATAGTTCAAATTCATTTATGCTGAATCGCGGTAGGAAGTAGGCTCTTATTAACTAGACGCGGTGCGGGGACTTCGTTTGTTCAGTTGGACCGGCAATCAGCTGATCGGTCAGTGACGTATCGGGTGATGCGTTCCTCCCGGCTCGCTGGAGGATTCAGTTCGAGTCTTGAAGCCACGACGACAAGGTCCTGTTGAGAATCGCAGCTCTTCCTCTAACCCTATAGTGTGGGATTTAGAGTAATTCCATTTTTTTATCGCGTGTAAATTTAATTCAAGTTTTTTAATTTTTCTTCAGTGCGTATTAAATCCCTATCAGCCTCCGTAATCTTCAAAGTAGTAAGTCCCGTACCAGCGTTTAGTTAATATCTTTGATTTTTATACTGTTGTAATTAAAATTTCTAAAGTTTCCCATCTTTCAGAGTCTGAGAATTAATTACATTTTTTGAAGTATTGTGAATTAAATTTTGGTCATAAAGTTAATATCAAGTTTTGTGTTATATTGATTTTGAGTATTTTGAGAAGAGAACTTTTATTTTATTTTGTTAATTTAAGCCATTTTTTGAGAAGTATAAATTTTTAGTTTCATTTTAATTTTAATTCATTTTTAAATCAGACTCTTAATTAGATTTGTTCGATTGTGTGAAGTTTTGAAGAAAATCGAATCAAAAGTTTGTAAACTTTGTTAAATTTTTTGGTAAACTTGAATTTCGGAATAAACCAAGTATTTCCGAAAAGTTGTTTAATTTATAAAGTATTAGCTCCATATAAATTTAAAATATGTGCTATAAAAACGGTACATCAGAATCATCAAAAACTAATACTAAGGATAATAATGGATAGGTTTAGATATTTATTACGTTAATATTTAGAAGTCAGTCATAATTTTAAAACGTAAGTTGTAAAAAAATTTAAAAAATATGTATAATATGAATAGAAAATAGAAAGCTTATTTTTTACGAAGAATTTTTGTCTCATATAAATACAAAATTACCATCTAACAATTAAAAGAGGTTCTTTTTTAGATGTAAACAACGTTCGTTATAAGAAGTAGTTACTTCTGTAGGCCAGTCTCGTTAATGCAAGCAAATATCTGTGACTTAATTGTTATTCGATTAGAAAATATGTAGAAAGCCACGTTTTAACTGCTATTTATATAAGAGGTGAAAGGAAGTTGTTGTCCGTCATCAATTAAAAGTGAATAAAATATAATTGTAAAAAAAATGGCATTATAATTTTAACAAACACGCGCAATTGGGTCCACCCCACAATTTATGTTCCAAAAATAAAACAATGCGACTTTAACGTGATTTTCAATTTCAAGAAAGTTTTGTCGTTATGGTCTATTGATTTACCGATAGCCGAACGATCTAATCCGTTGTATTTTTAGATTTTGCAGGTTATATCCAGTGTGTAACCTTTGAATTTTTATCAGTATCGACGACTTTGTACTTTATCGTCTATTCCTTTATTCTATTTTATTAGATGTTCTTACACTGCCAGTGGGCCACAAGGGCGGGTAGAAAAATGCTTAAAAGTAAATCTGCGTCCCATTAAAAATGTTTAAACTGTATTTAGCTAAAATATGTCATAGAATAAGATGGTGCATATAACAAGGTAAGGTAATATATATTACATTGTTTACTAAAGAGGATTTCACCACAGTATCCATGCTTTTTTTGCTGAGGGTCTTACTAAAATACATTAGAGCCACATAAAGTGTCACTCTCTGACGATAAGGGTGAAAAGAGGATTTTAAAGGATTAGCAATCACTGTTCAACGAATACACCTTAAACCTCTGACTGAGAATAAGAAACTTCTAGAATGATACAATGAATTTTGTCTTTGCACAGTAGATTTTTTCGGATAAAAAAATGTGTGCTAAATGTTCAGTACTGAGTGTTGTAGATCATCTTGTTTGTTAGAAACCAGGATAAATTCAAAAATAATACTTATATACAATTAGTAGGCAGTTTTTTATTTTTACAAATGTATATTGCAAATGTTTAGTTTTCTAAGTTTTACTCCATGTAACTTTTACCTGACCGGATATAGTAAGATACTGTAAGTATAAACAATTATAAACAGTTTTATAGTGAAACAAAAGTATTATAACATATATGCACTTATTTAAAACAAAAAACAGTTCTTTATTAAAAATGTAAAGTATGTACAACTTTTCTGGCATTGTGTGTCCATATTGGTGTTTGATGAATTCTTTGGGCAAGAGGAATATCAAATAGTGATTACAGTTGCCCTAGTAATTTTTGTAACACACACATTATTTCATACGCTTAATCCATTCACGTTGGTTTTTCTTGTAGGTTTCTTAAATAATAAGTTATCCTCCATGTTCTGGAATAGTTTTGATAAAAATAAATTAAGAGGGCACATGGCTACACGTTAAGAAACGGTGATCATATAGTTAATCCTAAATGATTAAAATAATGATCATGACCAGGGGTATTAACTGATTTTTATTGGAATAATGTTTATTTATTGCCATAATACGCAATATATTGGTATATAGTATCCACGTTTTACATATAGCTTCCTCTATCTAATTATTTTTGTATTTTCTATTAATTATACCCTTTCCATAAAAACATCATAGTAAAATGAGGGATTTTCCATTAGAGACTTGCTAAATTACCAAACTCAATTCTTGATATACATTTTCAAAATCCAGGTTCATGTAAAATTTAAATTTGACGAAAGAATTCTTCGGCTTGTGATATCCTGTGGATATATGTAAATACCGACAAACAAAGAAGAACAATCTACAAGTTTACTTTATTATTAGCATCATCATTTCTAGCGAACTGTTTCATTTTTACACTCAGTTTTGAAGTAAAAAGTAAATAGATTGATAGAACTATTTATTATTGTAGTAATCTAATTTCACGCAAGATATATTTCCTTTGTATAATTAAGCTTATTAGGTATTTTTATATAAAAAATTAAACTATTTAATACGTAGCATATCACCATAATTTTAAAATAAATTTCAAATATATTCTGATAGTATCAATTCAGTTTTAGTTCACTTCGATAATCGCGGATGTCCATAATAAAGACAGAAATAAAAGTAAATAAACCGTAGAACGTCTAGGTTTTTTATTTTATTTAGTGACTGGAAGTAAGTGTAACAACACTGCACTGCTATTCTGTGTAAACTAGTTTATCTTAGTAATTTAAGTTAATAAAATAAATATGTATATGTATTTTAATTTGGAGGGAGCAATCTTGTTATAAATTCCTATCAAGTGGCCACAGATAAAAAGGAAAGATAACGAGGTTATTATGGTTTACAACGAATTATAATAACATGTTAAAACACTAATTCATAAGCTTAACACTGAAATTGTCTAAGTTATATTAAACTTTACGAGTGTTTCTAACACAAATTGTTGTACTTTTTCAGAAAGTTAGTATTATAAGGAGTTTTTTGCGTAAGAGTTACCGTAACTGAATCAAAATTGTCTTACAGTATCAAATATAAGTATGTTTGCATGACGTAAAAAGATGGAAAACTTGGTATGAAACACATTTCCTAAGACTTTGATCTGCTTAAGAACATCTCGCAAATACTATTAATTTCCAAATAAATCCTGATTGGGCACACTAAGGTAAAAAAAACTAATATATACACGTAATAACAGTGTATTTATACAATTCCAAATTGTAGTAATTAACTTTTATTAACAATGCATGCAATACGAGTAATTAGACCTAATTTTGAACTTATAGACCAGCCAGTAAAGTTGTACTGTTCTATAAATAATAGTAACATCAAAATTATTTAACACGTTGACTCACTAGTGCAGAGTAGCCTCTAGAAACAAGACAAGAACACCCGGTAATAAATTGGCAGTGAAGGTGTTAAACAATTATCTAGCATATTTAATTTGTTTTTACTATGGAGTAGTTTCGTCTTATTTTTTGAACTAAAGAAATCAATAGTTTTTTACTAATTGAATAGTTTTTGACTGGAAAACTGGTTATCACGTTTCTTAGGTAGTATTTAGCTGCAGATCGCCTTAGTGCCCTTTCTACTATTTGCCATAGGAGTAACATCTGTGAGAGTGTCAGAATTCTCTCAGAAGGATGGCGATGAGTTTTTAAACTGAAAGATCACGTTGCATTACCCCTAATCACTATAGCAAAATAATAACGAACTCAGTGCAGTCTGTTACGCGACGTACCATGTGGTGCATTTCTATCTAGTATATGCTGGTGGGCGTAAAATAACATTTCAATGTGACATCTGTATAAATATAAGTACCATATAACAATAAACATTATATCAGTGGACAGTATTATAATATAAGTTGAGATATTAATTAAAATTCATAATTAGTACGGCCCTAAACATTGTAAATTATTGGTTCCTCGTATGACTAAAATACGCTTTAAATACAACTTAATTGACGGTCATTGCAACTTTATTACGGTCTACTATTACTTTACTCGCTATATCAAACTTATGATACGTATGCTATATCAACCACATTTTTTAGTCGTAAAGAAATTCTAACTGTGCAATGCATTAAATTGCAGTTGAAATAAAAAAGGTTTTTTTAATAAAACAGAAATCAATTTAGAGTTTGGACTAATACTATTTATTTTACTAACTTCTCTAAAATTAATTATAATCCTTTCTGTTATAATTTTTATAGATTCAAAACTAAAGATATATACATTTAGGACTGAGACGAAGGAAAAACCCAATGGTAGAAGAAACGTCTTGAATCAAATATTTCGTGAGTCCTGATGAGGTTTTAACGACTGTATCTCTAGAGGAGGTAGGGTTTAAACTTTATCCACACTCTACTCGATTGATTCTTCCTATAAATCATAAATTTTATTTGTTTTTGTAAAAAAACTCACCTCCTTTACTCAACATAGAAATAATTATTTTTACAGTATGTTAAATCGTCGTTAATAAATAGATTATCATTATATAAATTGATTGGATAGTTTGGCACATTAATTATAACGATCCAATAAATAATTTCGTTAATATATTCAACCCAAGTAACTTATAATCGTTGATACTCGTATTAAAATGCTGTTACCGAGGATCACAATATTACAAATATGCCTGCTGTATATTCATTGTAGTCATTAAGAACTAATCCAGGATTCTAATTACTATACAAGAGTGTATACTAAATTAATACTAAGGTTAAAGAATTAAAATACCCACGTCATGGCGTGTTTTATTTTAAGAAGATATCTCTTTATCCTTAGAAACCAGCTACTGGAACTGATCTAATGAAAAACTAACTGCTTAATATGTTCATATATTTAAGATTAAGGAATGATAAAAGTGTTATAAAACAAACACAACTATATATTTTTGTATTCCATACTTTCGTAGTTTTTAAGAGTGAATTTATTGAGTAAGGATTTGAAGCATTTTACTTTAATTAAAAATACCTTTATTTTTATTTACACTCTTCCTATAGTCTAATTTAAGTTTTTTTAACTCCTTGTGGCCCATCGTCCTGACATAATAAAAAAGTCGTAATAATATAATAACGCATTCATGTTGTACAAAGTTTTATTGCCTTACTTAGAATCGGTTGTAATTTATCGATCCCGTATAGGACTTTTTTCAATCTTTTAATATTCATGACAGATAGATGCTATGAATGACAATAGTCTGATTTCATGTTTCAATTAACATTGAAGTACCTGCTCCACTGGAACTACATATGCACGTCTTTTACTTATGTATATAAGAAATCATTTCATGAACGTGTCAATTTCTGTCCTATAACGTTTATACGAAAATAGCCAAATGGACTAAAATAACAATAACATGAATTTCCATTTTCATTACTCCAAGGATTCATATAAAATATAAATAAAGATTCATATAACTAACCATCTATGTTGTTTAGTGTAAAATACGATATAAACTAAATCTGATATTTAAGAGGGTCATTATTAGTGTTTCTTATTTTCATATATTCTATAAAAATTTTATACCCAGAACATATTAGAGAACAATTGGTGAATATAAATAAAATATTAGGTTTAATATCTAAAGAAATATAATTTATTAATTTACTTGTTAGTAAACGTGGAGTAAAATAAAATTTGCCTCTTCAACCTTTATGACACAAAGTAATGCCAGTTAAAATATGGAATTATTGAAACCAAGTGAGTTCCAATCTAAAAACCAGCTCGAAACGATTTCCACTTTTTATATATAAATATGTTTTAGCAGTAAATAAGAATATAGTAAACAAAATAAATATTTCGTTATAAACTGTGTTTAGAAAATTAAACTTAATAAATAAGGCTAGAACAATATGTATTGTAGACATTATGCATACCTGTAGCATTTCATACATGTTTTCAAAGAATTTATTGTGGAGCCAGTGTAATATTTAATACATATTTTTATTGGTTGGGATGAAGAATTTTTATTAATTTCTCCCCTAAAAGTCATTTTAATTTCATTTAAACTCATAATGTTAGGCGTAGATACGGTTTATTTCCTAATTGAAAAATTCGTATAATCATAGCATTTATTGTATAGCAAACATTCTAAACATAAAAAAAAACACAGAACGGATACAGTACTATCATTATATATAGTAATTAATGTGCGTAATAAATATCGTCTAATTGTATTACTCCTTCAAAACAAGCACATTGGCATTTGACATTTTCAGATAAGTTCAATGTCACTTTCTTTACGCTGTAAGATGGCTGAGTAGAGATCACCCGGTGAAAAGTAATCCATCAAGCTAAACATCCAGATAAATGTTTCCATTAAAAGAACATTTCTCTTGGTCTTGTTTTCACTAGAGAAGACACTCAGAACACTGTTGTCGTCACTTGTATCTTCTTCAAGGTAGATCACTCTAAAGATTGAAAAGTTGGGATGGTTTCTTCTAACCTACAGTTGTAATTTGTCTACTGACTCAATGCAAAAAACCTGTACTAAAATATAGCATAGTATTCCCACAGTTTACAATTATCTTCTAGAAATATTAAATATATATATATATATATATATAATTACAAAGTTACGTCCGTTAGTAGTAGTATTTAATCACAGCATATCCTTTGAAAGTAGGGTGTTACACAACCTTTACACAACTCAGTGCTCAAATTGATTTATAAATATTAATAAATTGTGTCAACATTGTATTGATTGTCAGGATTTTGTGGGGCTTTTTGGTAATCAGTAGATTACGCAATAGAATAATGCTAATTTGCATATTTTTGCCTATTTTATTGTAATGTTGGATTATCACGCTGGAGGTACACTATTATTTATGCAAATATGATCTTTGAATTCTATACTATAGCGTCTTATAACCTTATATATTCCTTAATATTCGGAAATAAATAAAATCTTTCTCAAGTTACTTACGCTATATATTTTTAATATTTCTAATTTCATACTGTTTTTACATATTCTCAGCGTAGGATTATAAATTTTTAATATATTAAGGCGTGAATGTAAATTACATTACTGTAAATTTACTAATAGATTACATCTGTTTTTGTTTATTTTGTATATCGTGACCAAATAACACGAAATATTAACTGTAGGAACAGAATATATTTAATTTCTTTCAATTGAGGATGATACACGCAGGATACCGACGGTCAAAGAACATCTGAAATCAAAGACTTCTTGACCTTGATGGGCTTTTAACGACTTTACCACTTAAGGTAGTCTTAGCTATATACAATATTTATCTTTTTTTAATTTTATTCAGGATACTCTGTTATATTATGATCATAGGTTTAGTTAAAATATATTTTCAACATAGCATATATCAAATATCCAGGACTAGGTCAGTTAACAGAACAATTTACTATTAAACTTTTAAAATAAATTTAAAGACTGGTTTAAACCTACTGTAGTAGATACTTTTTCAGAAGTAGACATGTAAAACATGTGTACATATAGTGAATTATATTTCCAACGCCGATGTAGAGTTTAAGTTGTTGAAACAATCAAGAAAATCTGACGTAATATTTACATATTTTTAGACATTAGCGTCTTTTTATTTAAGTTTTATAACTAAATAAAATGTTATTTGTAAATATTCGTGATTGTAATGTAAACTGTAAAAGTGTAGTGATTTACCAAACATAGTGGATATATATATATATATATAAGTAGATAGTAATATGGGGTTCCTGGCGCACTTTCGGAGCCGACCGAAAAGCAATGTAAAATACTGTTCAATGTACCATAAAGGAAGCT
Organism: Homalodisca vitripennis; assembly: GCF_021130785.1. NCBI lineage: Eukaryota > Metazoa > Arthropoda > Insecta > Hemiptera > Cicadellidae > Homalodisca > Homalodisca vitripennis. Next base: position 42,983,509 of record NC_060213.1, read on the forward strand.
GAGAAATAACACAGCAAATCTCAATGAAAAATTAACCGAATCTACAGTCGTTCGTCTCCAAAAGCGATCGGTACATTACTATCTACTCTGTGGAATGAAAAATTAACCAAATCTGAGCTTCTACTTTCTTAAGTTGTGCTTTGTAAAATGTTGTCAAATCTGCTACGAATAAAGGATTTATCTTAATAAAATTTAATCAATTTAAAACATTTTTACTAAAAACATACTGTACTTTAATAAAAAACTTTTCTACTAAATAAACAACATGAACTCACCAAGCTCTCTTCAGTTTCTAGCATTTCAAAAACTTACAAAGAAAGACAATTTTAACGAGTTCAACGAATTACCAAAACATTGTAAGGAACAGTTGATACTTTCCTTAAATGATACAGAATTCAAAGAACTTGTAAAGTCTTTTGCAGAAAAAACGTCTAATGGAGTGTTTTTACTATCGGCAAAAAACTAAAAAAGTAAGGGATTACATATTTAATATAATTACGAAAGATATTGAAAAGAAAGTAAAAAATAAACAAAACAGAGAGTTTTCATCGTTTTTTATGACATTTTTTCCCATATTATACGTTCTTTCAAGATAATCAAGACTTAATTGATGAATTTCTTAGGAATTTTTTGTGAGTATCAAGATTTATCAACACAATTCATTAAAGAGCATTATAGAATTTTTTCTTATAGAATTTTTCTTATAGAATATAGCCACATTTTGTGTGAAACAAAAGGTATTACTGTAGATAATATTCCATGTGATTCCTATGAAGAAAGACACCAACTATGGTTATCAAAACAGTTACTATGACGTGGGGAGGGACTGCAAGTTTTAGAGTTTAAGACTTTATTCTACAAAGTTAATTGTAATAATTTTCTTTATCTTTTATAGTCTTCTTTCCAGTAACAATCAAGTGTAATTTTTCATTTTTTTTTAATTCTTTAATCTTTTTTCTCATCCAAAACAGTCAAAAATCTGTTCGGCAAGTGTACTTTACAATCTTCCAACTCGGCAATTATTGTAAACCCGAATTTATCTTTCATTTTCTCCAAATTCAAGATTCTATGTTTCTTCCTTTCTTCCAATTCATTTAACTTCTTATACTCTTTAAACTTTCATTCTCCAATATCATTTAACTCTTTCAAGAACTCCATTTAAATAGAAAAAATTCAAAGTCAAAAAGTGCAAAACCATTTCTCGGTCGACCTTTTCTCCTCCCTCTGTCTCTTTCTCTCTCCCTCTCTTTTTATGCCTATGACACGATCACTTCTGCCGTTTATAGGCTAGGATCTATATTCAGGCTAGAGAGAGAGAGAAGAGCGAGATACGGATAGAGAAATGGTTCCGGAATACGATCTGAATACTTCTGAACTTGGTGTTTCTCCGCTATGGCCACTCGCATTGAAACAGTTCAGAAGTAAACTTCCTAACCGACCAAACCGAATTCGCGGACATATATACTCAGCAACACAATACAACAGCCCATCGAGAAGTAAAAATTTAAGAAATTAATTTAAAATATAATTTGAAAATTACAAGTGACAAAATGTACGCATATTTAAAATAGGTAAAATTATCTAACATTTTGAAAAAAGAAAATGTTATAATAGTAAACGGGAACACAATTTTTATTCTTAAAAGCAAATCTGCATTACCGACATTTTAGTTCCGAAAGATTGCGCTGTGTGTATCAATGACAGTCGAGGTGTGCTACTACAGACCGACCATCACGATAATCGCTTCGCCTGCGTCATATCCGTAGTGATATCACGCCGTGAGAGGCGCAATCGTTGGTTTACAAGCACCATTTAGTTAAATAAATTTTTCTATCTAAATGGAGCGCGAAAAAATATCATGTCCGTTCTGCAAAAAAGAAATTTTAAGAAAAAACTATGATCGCCATTATAATTCTAAAAGTCATGAAAAAAAACAAGCAAATTTACAATAATGAACTAAATTATTTAAGACAGTGGGCTAGAGAAAATAAAATTGCCGATCACGAAAACATGTTTAATATTGAGAAATTACGTGAATTAAAGAGAAATTTCAAAGTTGAAAAGAAAAAATCTCGACCTATTTAATGATGAAAAACTTCATTCAATAGCTGAAAAGTTGGCTATCGGTACTAACGATAAAACCAAGTCTGAAATGATCGAAGAAATTGATAAAACTCTTAAAGTAAAATCCGAAAATATCATTGATGTAGAAGTTTTATCCTCAATACACGGTCTTTTCAAGCAATACATTTTAACAAACTTGAACGACAATTCCATGTCAATTTACAAATATCTTTCAATTATGCGGTCAGAAATTAAAAGTTTAATCGAGAAATTTCAAGAAAATGTTAAAAATATGAAGGGCTATCTCTCTTTGGAATGTGAATACGAACGAACTGTAGTGAATGGTGAACCGCAAACATGTCTAATGTATTTTACTATCAAAGCAGACGAAATCTTTGACGTAAACGACTTTATTACTAAGCAATTTAATAAATTAACACATCGAGAACAAACGAATAATCCAAATAAAGGTTCCGGATGGACATTTAAAAGTTGTAAACAACTAGTTTTGAGCCTTAACAAACACGAAATGATGAATGCAGGATCATACATCGATTTACCAAAGAATATCAAAGATAAAAAAGCTTGTATAAATATAAAAAATAGAGATGATTTTTGCTTTATTTACTCAATAAGATGTGCTATTGAAAAACCAGAAAGAGACTGTGAACGTGTAAAGCAATACGAAAAATTTGTGAATGACGAAATATTTTCAGGTTTTGAGTATCCAATGTCTCTGAAAGATATACAAATATTTGAAAAACGAAGCTACAATTCCAAGTATAAGTATCCAACAATGTCTATCAATGTCTACAGTTTTTGATGAAAATATTAAACATTGTTCCGTTACAAATTTCTGAAAAATATGACGCTGAAACAAACATTGATTTATTGTATGTTAAACAAGATGATAAATCTCATTATGTTTTGATAACCGATTTAAATAAGCTTGTTTCTTCGCAGTTGTCTAAACATAAAGAAAGAAAATTTTTGTGTAGAAGATGTTTTAGCCATTTTTACAAATCTGGAGATTTAACAGATCATTTAGAAATTTGTAAAAATCATGAAGTTTGTAAGCCAATTATGCCATTTCCAGGTCAAACAACTAAATTTACTAATTATCAAAAGAAATTTAACCATCCGTACGTAATTTATATGGACTTTGAGAGCATATTAGAAAAAATTCCGACATGCAAGAACAATCCACAAAGATCGACTACAACCAAGATTCAGAGGCACATTCCTTATGGTTTTACTCTATATTTAGTGTCGAATGTGACCAATCGCATGTACAAACCGATATGTTATCGTGCCAAAAATGAAGAAGATTTGAAAAACGTCCCGACAAAATTGTTTGAAGAACTCAATAAATTATCGAAATACATAGCGAAAAAATATAATTCTAAGAACATGAAACCTATGAAATTGACAGAAGAAGAAGAAATTTCGTATCAAAATTCAAACGTTTGTCATATCTGTGAATGGTCTGCTTATGATGTTGGGTCAATTCAGTATGGTTTTACTCCTGATAGTTGGAAAGATAAGAGTTATAATAAAGTGAGAGATCATTGTCATTTAACCGGCAAGTTTCGAGGCGCAGCTCATGCATGTTGCAATCTAAATTTGAAATTTCCTCAGAATATTCCTGTTTTCTGCCACAATATGTCAAATTACGATACTCATTTGTACATTTAAGAATTGGCTAAACAATATGGAAATGTTGATTAGATTGCAAACACCGATGAAAAATATATAAATTATTCTGTAAATTCTGGATATGGCTATGAATTCGAAGGTGATAAGCCAAGAAAATTCATCAAGTTTTCGTTTGTAGACACGTTCAGATTCATGGCCTCGTCTATAGAAAAGTTAGCTAAAAATCTAAAGAGAGAAGACTTTTGCAAACATACAAATCATTTTATACAAGATGGACTGAATGAGATAATAGAAAGACAGCCAAATGACGACGACGAGATTTTTAAAATTCTGTCTGGAAAAGGAATATTTCCCTATGAATTTATCGACAGTATTGAAAAACTTGATTACACAGAAGAATTGAGAATTCAAGATTTCTATTCACTTTTGACAGATGAGAGCATATCTGAGAAAGATTTTCAACACTACTTAAATGTTTGGAACAAATTAAAAGAGAAAAATCTAGGAAATTACTCTGATCTCTATAACATTCAAGATGTTCTATTGCTCGCTGATATCTTTGAAAATTTTAGGAATATTTGTTTTAATTGCTATAAACTCGATCCGGCACACTATCTAACAGCTCCCAGTCTCGCATGGGACGCAATGTTAAAATTAACGAAGATAGAATTACAATTAATTAGTGATTATAATATGTATTTGATGATCGAAAAAGGTATTCGCGGAGGCATTTCTCAGTGTATTAAACGATATGTGAAAGCAAATAACAAATATTTAAATGATTTTGATAAGACAAAGCCCGAAAACTATTTACTCTATCTCGATGCAAACAACCTTTATGGGTATGGTCTTATGCAAAAACTGCCGTTTAGTGATATCAAGTGGATGGATCCTAAAACGTATACAAAAGAAGAGTGGCAAGAAACAATTTTAGAACTTACTGGCGACGAAGATTATGGCTATATTCTCGAAGTCGATCTTGGATATCCAACGAATTTACACGAACATCACAAGGATTTACCTCTTGCTCCAGAACATTTTAAAAACAAACTTTGCACAACTCTACTGGATAAAACTGAATACGTTGTTCATTCGAGAAATTTGAAGTTCTATTTGGAACAAGGTATGATTTTGAAACATGTGAATAGAGTTATTGCATTCGATCAGAAGCCTTTTATGAAAGAATACATTGATTTTAACACAAACATGAGAACCAAAGCTACAAGCGACTTTGAAAAGGACTTTTATAAGCTGATGAACAACTCAGTTTTTGGAAAATCTATAGAAAATGTGAGAAACAGATGTGATATTAAGCTTGGAAATGAAGAATTTTCAATGAAACAAGCTAAGAAAACAAATTTCAAATGCTTTAACATCTTTGACGACAACTGTATAGCGAGTCACATGTACAAACAAAAGGTTAAATTTAACAAAACCGATTTACATAGGATTTTCAGTTCTCGACCTCTCAAAATTGCTAATGTACGAGTTTTATTACAACAAATTAAAGAAGTTTGATCCAGATTTGAATCTGTGTTACATGGATACAGACAGTTATTTTCTAGAATTGAAACGAGATCCTTTTAAAATTATTAAAGAAAATATAGATGACTTTGATACAAGTGATTATCCAAAAGATACTACTAAAAATAAGAAGGTAATAGGGAAATTCAAAGATGAGTTAAATAGCGAAGTTTTAGAAGAATTTTGTGGTTTAAGGTCTAAGATGTACTCGTACAAATATCTAGATAAAAACCCAGTTAGGTGTAAAGGGATTAAGAGAAGCGTTGTAAATAAAACAATAAATATCGAAAACTTGAAGAAATGTTTGTTCGAAGATAAAGAAGAATTTAGGGAGATGACAGTAATCAAAAGCTATAAACATGAGTTGTACACTGTTACCATAAACAAGCTGGCACTGAACGCTAAAGATGATAAGAGAATTGTCCTAGAAAATAAGATCGATACAGTACCGTATGGCTATAAAACAGATATATTAGACGAATTAAATAAACTTGGAAACTTTGATATGTAAATGGAAGATGATTTAATTCACTGTCACAAGTGTAAAAAGAAAACGAAAAATATAGATTCTAAAATTGTTCAAACTCAAAACGGATTGTATAGAATTGCAGCAAAATGTTCAAAGTGTAAGACAAATAAGAGTAAATTTATAAAGAATCCTTATGAAAAACAAGTAAAGAAAGAATCTAAGAATAAGGAAGAAATCGAGATTGAAGCTAGAGAAATTCATGCACCGGTACGAAAGAAGTTTAAAAAGAGAAAAATTATAACATTAGGAATTGACGATTTATGGGCAGCAGATTTAGTTATAATGTCTAACTATTCAGATCAAAATGATGGATTTAAGTATATGTTAAATGTTATTGATACTTTCTCAAAATATGCTTGGTCAAGAGCTATCAAAAGAAAAAACGGCAAGAATATTTCAAAAGCTTTCGAAGATATAGTAAAAGATGCCATAAGGATCAATCACAATCCTCCTAACCTACTTCATACAGATAAGGGTTTAGAGTTTAAAAATAAAGAATTTAACGATGTTTTGAGGAAATACAACATTAAGATTTATCATACTGAAAACGAAGAGAAATCAAGTATTGTAGAGAGATATAACAGAACTCAAAATGAGAGAATGAAAGTAATTTTTGAGATTAATAAAAACTTTAAATGGATCGATATTCTTCAAAAAAAAAAATCGTAAACAATTATAACGATACAGTTCACAAGCACAATCAAAATGAAACCGAAAGACGTAGATAAGGATGCAGAAAAGGAGTTATTAGAGACCGTTTTCAAGTATGTTCCACCTGAAATGCACACGAAAACTAAATTTAAAGTCAATGATCATGTAAGAATTGTTAGTAAAAAACAAACATTTTCGAACAAATATAAGAACAATTGGTCAAGTGAAATCTTTGTGATTTATCAAATTAATAACACAGATCCTGTAACTTATAGTATAAAAGATTTAAATAATGAAGAAATAACCGGAAAGTTTTATGAATATGAATTGAAGAAGTCAAAACTGTAATATAAATTTTCTATATATAAATGGCGCATCAAAAGAAATGTACAAAGTGCAAAGAATTTAAAGATTTAAATGAATTTTATAAAGATAAAAATAGGAAAGATGGAATGCATTATAATTGCAAAGATTGTGAAAGGGAATATCATAAAGAATTATATGATAAAATAGAAAAATTAACTTTGGAAGATAAAGAATGTCTTAAATGTAAAGAAACTAAAAAAATTTCAGAGTTTAATAGTGATCACTATAGTAGAGATAAGAAAGACTCATATTGTAAAGATTGTGTAAAGAAGAATCTTCATAGATTATATTATGAAGATACTCAATGTGAATGTGGAAGAACTATAAAATGGTTAAATAATTATCAAAAACATTTACAAACCAAATATCATAAGTTAAGAGTTTAACATTTTCATCGTGTAATATTTTTTTCTATATAAATGGAGTCTCAAAAAGAAATGTACAAAGTGTCAAGAAGAGAATAGAAAAGACTGTTATTGTAAGGAATTATACGTTAAAATGAACAAATTAACTTTAGAAGAGAAAAAGTGTTACTTTTGTAAAGAAATTAAAAATATTTCTGAATTTAATAACTGGCAGTATAGTAAAGATAGAAAAGATGCTTTTTGCAAAGATTGTGCTAAAAAAATTTTCAGCGAAAGTTATAAAAACGAAATGCCTTGTGAATATGAAAAAAGAATTCTACAATGGTTACCTAGTTATGCTAAACATTTACAAACAAAATATAATAAATCGAGAGTTTTTAGTAAAATTTAGAAACATTTTCATCGTGTAATTTAGATATTCTATAAATCAGTCGAGATTCTGCCATATTTGTAGTAAAATGATTTCCGTTGTATAAAATATTCAAAGATTCTTTCATTTGGTTGTAGAGATTTATACTATTTGGATCTCCTTGTCTTAATAAAATTTCCATTTCTGGGTAATCAATTTCAAGTTCTTTCAATCTTTTCGGTATTTCTCTCTTTTGAGCTCTGATAACGTAATAAGGATATTCCCACATGTGATTCTTCTTAAATAATACAAAAACATGGTGTTTTTTCTTAGCAAAATCTTTACAAACAAGGTCTGGTTTCATTAAGTCAATTTTTACACTTTGTTTTGCGATTATTTCCGTTTTTATTTCATCTTTAATTTGCAAGTGTTTAACTTCGTCCTCTAAATATTTAATCTTGTTTTCAAGTTTGTACTCACCAAATTTACGAATACTTGGCAAAACTTCTTTTGTAACCCAATTTTTGAAGATTTTTGCCTCTTTTTTATGTGATCTCAAAATTAAAGAATAAAGTCCAGATTCATTGATAAAAACAGTGTCAGGATGAAGATTGTTAAGGGGCCATTCGAATAGCCCCTTGTTTTTTTAATAAAAATATTGAATTTTGTCATCATCATCAACATTTAATTTAATTGCGTTTTTTGTTTTTTCATAACCTAATATTTCACAAACATCTTTAGCCTTAAACCAGATTACATTGATTTTGTCTACAATCGTTACAATGTCTTTATTATTGAATATAAGTTGATTATTTATTGGATCTACAACTGTCTCCATTTAGATAGAAAAGAAATTTAACTAGTAATTTTTTATTTTGAGAATAAAGCACAGATTCATTAATGAAAACAGTGTTTTTTTGAAAGTTTGAAGGCGGGGGCGAATCACCCCTACCTTCAGAATGTATGTTTTCGAAGCTTTTTTTATATTTTGGGGTCCATTTTAATCCTTTTTCAATCTTAAATATATTGTTGTTTTACTCTCATTATTTAATATAATAAATTTCCCTCAGAGTCTTGTATAGTTAGAACGATTTTTTGAATTCTTTTAATATTTTTTCTAATTGGAATATAATCGATTTCATTCGGTTTTTCACTGATTTTTGATCCATAAGCAACATTTGGGAAAAAAGTGTACAAAATTTCAGATTCTTTGTGTAAATGTTCGGTATGATTTTCAAAACTAGGTTCAACGAGATTGCAGTGCACTTCAATTACATCGAACGGTCTAAATTTTGGCGTTTTATTTCCTAAATATACCTGATTTGGCTCAATAGTTTCTTGAACAAACCCTAATAAATCTACAATAATTGCTGAAAACATTATTCTTACTGGTGATTTTATTTGAATTTTATTAGAGAGATAATTTTTTTGCATTTCAAACTTGTTTTCGTCAAAGTTTAAAGATTTATCTGATTGTTTGAATGTTTTCAGATAATTTTTAAGGGAATTTTTAATTTGATCGAAAGTATAATATCCTTTGTTTAAACCATAATATTTTGTTATGTTCTTCTCACTAAATCCTATACAATAAGGAGAACTTTCACTAATATTTATTACAAAATTGTCAGAATAAAAACCGCTTAAACCGATAAAATAATTTGATTCTTCCTCTAAGTGTATAGGATGTTCCAAGTTTAAAACTAATTTAGAGCTTTCTGAAGTCAACTTGAACAGCTTCATTTTCGCAAGCGTTGCTTCAAGATGAAAATCTTCTATTTAAATGGAGAAATTTTTAAAGCAAAAAGATCAGATAAAACTTCAAACGTTTGAAGAAAATAAGAAAGATCAACCAATCAGATTGTTAATTGTTGGTTCAAGTGGATGTGGAAAAACAACTTTATTATTGAATTTCATCTACAATAGGTTGATTCCTTATTCCAATTTGTACGTCTTTAGTAAATCTTTAGAACAAGACGCCTATAAAAAATTACAAGAAAGATTTGAAAATATTGAGAAAAACTTAAACAAAAAAATATCACATTTTTATAATGCTTCTGAGGACATAGTTCCGTTAAGCGAATGTAAACCCAATTCGTTAATCGTTTTTGATGATTGTATTTTGGAAAATCAGGACGTTATTAAGGAATATTTCGTAATGTCTCGTCACAAAAACATATCTTGTATCTATCTTTCCCAATCCTTTTCAAAGGTTGATAAACAAGTTATAAGAAATAACCTGAATATGTTGTGTATTTTTAAGCAAGATGATCACTATTCGAGAAAGATTTATAACAATTATGTGGGATCTGATATGAGTTTTAACCACTTTATTGAGTTATGTGATAAAATTTGGAAGGAAGACTACGGATTTTTAACTAATAATCTAACTTTGAAGCCTAAAAATGGCAAATATTTGAATAAATTTTCCAATATAAACGTGTGATAATCTAGTTGTTTTCATGTTTTTACGTTCACGTTCCACGTTTCGTGTTCTCGTTTCGTGTTCACGTTTCCACGTTCCACGTTCACGTTTTACGTTCCACGTTTCGTGTTCTCGTTTCGTGTTCACGTTTCCACGTTCCACGTTCACGTTTTACGTTCCGTGTTCACGTTTCGTGTTCTCGTTTTCACGTTTCGTGTTCACGTTTCCACGTTCCACGTTTACGTTTCAAAATTTTCCTAAATAAATGGCGAACGTAACTTCAGAAGAAGCAAAAAAACTTGATCAAATAGAAAAGAAATTAATCAAAGAATTTAAAGAACAGATTCGAATTGATGAAAAAGAACAAGAATTTATTCAAAAAATTAATCAACCTGTAACATCTGCAATAAAAAATGTTGAGGGCAAAATTGAAAATGTTTTAAGCGATAATCAAAATTTGATGAATTTGGTTCCAGTTGTACGACAATTTGCTGATATTTCGATACCAGAATCTGAGTTTGAATTGCCAAAATTACCATCTTCAACACCATTTAGACCTCGAATCATTGAAGACTCTACCATAGTTGAACCAATAAGTCCTGGAACAACGGATATAATAATTGGTGAAATTGGTAAAAAATTTCTTCCTAGAGCAAAGGATGATAAATTTGGTTTGTATTGGGACAGAAAAAAGAAAAGTTTTATGATTGGAAATTTGCCCGTGAATTTTGAGCATAATGATATCATTATTAATGAAAAAACATATGAAGGAACTCAAGGTTTATGGAGATTATTAACAGGCACTGATGTTCCAAAAGACGGTTTATATTCTGAAGAAGACTTGAAAAAGTATACTGAAATTTTATGGAAATCTGATTCAATTTACAAAAATAATGATCCATCAACTAAGAAACCAAAGTCAAGTAAAGGTAAAAAATATCTCAATTTGATTAAACCAATTTGGGAAAAAAAAATCGAAGGATCAGGTGTGAGAAAATACAGTGATAATAAGATTGAATACAGATATATCGACGATTTGACAAAACTCGATGGAATTATTAATTATATTTATGCTCAAGAAAAGGCTTAAAACAACAATTTTTTGAACGAAAAGAAAGCGATTAAAGATTTTATTTCGAACAAACTTGATGAAATGATTGAAAAACCTGATGGAATTAAATATTTAAAACGAGTTTTGCCGGCAATAAGTTCATCTATGATTGAGGGTAGTGGACTTTTGAATGATTTTATCAACAATTTACCTTTTGAATTACACGTACCAACTTATCAGTATCTGGGGCCTGGCACAAAACTCGAAAAAAGACTGAAAAGAGGAGATCCTGGTATAAATAAATTAGATCAAGCTGCTATGGAACACGATATTTTTTATGCAAAACATAGAGACACAAATTCCAGACATATCGCAGATAAAGTTTTGCAAGATAAGGCAATGGATAGATTTTTATCAAAAGATGCTAGTTTAGGTGAAAGATTTGTTGCGCTTCCAACAGCTGGAGCAATGTTTTTGAAGAGAAAACTAGGAATGGGAATCGAAGAGAACTTGAAATTTTAACTATATAAATGGAGGTGAACGTAAACTTCAGCAAAAATCAGAAAGAAAAAATAAAATCCGCTTTTAAGAAGAAAATACCCGTTAGTATTCAATTTAAAATAGATCAACTAAAAAATGGAGAAGATAAGATATTTTTAACAAATAGACAATACAATAAACTCGAAAAACATAAGAAAAACAATAAAGGAACCAGAATAGAATTTTCTTATAATCAGTTGAAAGAACTTAAAAATGGTGGACTTTTGAAAGATTTATTAGATTTTGGAGAAAATATTCCAGTTGTTAAAAATGTTGTTCCTTATGTTCGTAAAGCTGCTCCAATCGTTAAAAAGGATGTGATTCCTATTGTTCGAAACATTTTAAATTGGTTAGATAAAGAGTTGGAAGATGTTACAGGATCTGGATTAGATGAAAAAACTTTGAATTACGTGAAATCAAACATTGAAAAAAAAATTTAAACCTTTAACATTCGGGGAATTGGAAGAAATCTGCAAAAATATTAAACATTTTAAAGGAATCTTCATGAGAGATACATTACCAGAAAAAGTTAAGAAATTTGAATGTGGAATTGTGAATTTAGACTCGATTATGGGAAGTGGAACGCATTGGATTTGTTATTATAAAAATGATAAGAATGCATGTTATTTTGATTCGTATGGAAGAATTGAGGACAAACCACCTATAGAATTGATCAAATATTTGAAAAAATCAAGCGTCTACTACAATGATTCTCAGATTCAAGACTATAAAGATCCCCCAATTTGTGGTCATTTATGTGTTTTTGTTTTGAATGAACTGAGTACTGGTAAAGATTTTAAAGAAGTTGTTAACAAATTATTACTTAATAAATATGGATTCACAAAATACTTTTGACGTATTTGGAACACAAATTATTCAAAATGTAGATAATAGTTTGAAATTTTGATAGTTTGAGAAATGAGTTTGATAACAAGTTAGAAAATTTATTACAAAACCTTCCAGATTCAGATATGTTTGCTGTCGAGATTGAAGATTTTAAAGCAGAATATGATAACAAACTTGCAAATTTCATGAGTTTCAAATGAAGTTGCTGATAAAATAAAAAACATTGGAAAAAGAAGTTGATGATGGTGTAAAAAAAATTATTTACCAATTTAATGTCTCACATCGAAAAAGCTGATGAAATTACTGAAGCAATCAAAGTTGAAAAGAATTATGTTAGTTTGGCTAATAAGAAAAGAATTGTCGGTGTTCGACCTGGTATTGACAAACATGATGTTGTTGTTAAAGAACAAATTTTAAAACCTCTAAAATTATCAGAAAACATCGATATTGTTGATTTACATGATCCGAATGTTAAAAATGCCTTAGATTTTAAAGGAAAAAGAATTAGCAGTGTTAGTAAAGGAATTAATCCATTTGATGTTGTTGTAATGATTCAATTAGAAGATCCTATTAAAATGTTTAATGAACTAAAACAAAATTATGAGAATCATAAACAGCATGTTAAAGATTTTACAACAGAAGTCTATGAAAAACTTGATGAAAGAAGTAAAAGATCAGTAGACGATGTTGGTGAATTACTTGATAAAGTAAATAAACTAGAAGAAAACTTTAATACATATAAAAATAATGTTAATGTATTAGTTGGTGAAGTAGTTACAAAAATTCTGGAAAATTTTGATACAAGTTTTAATGAGAAAATAAACTTTTTTGAAGATTTTGGTACACGTTTTAATGAGAAAATAACACATAATAATGAATTACTTAAAAGTATAGATGATCGATACTCTTTATATCTCGATAAAGTAAATAAACTAGAAGAAAACTTTAATAAATTTAAAGAAGATGTCGATAAAACTTTTGAAAACATCGACAACAGATTTAATGGAGTAGGCGGCTATGATGACTAATTTTCCTTATATAAATGGCGCTCATATATTGTGTGAGATGTAAAGAAAAAACTGCAACAAATGATATAAAATACTATGCAAACATCAATGGAGTTAAGAGAATTTCTGGAAAATGTGCTGAATGTAACGCAAAAAAGAGCCAATTTATAAAAACTTGATTTTGAAATTTTTTCCTAATAAATAGAGATGGCGGGACATTACAGTGCTTTCGATCTTTTTATCATGCAACACGAAAGAGATTTGAAAAAAGAACATTGGGATGACATTTCTCAAAAATATGAATTATCCGAAGATATGATGAGATTATACGTAAACAAATTGAATTGGTATAACATTGCTAAATATCAAACTTTATCATCAGAGTTCATTCAAGAAAATATACATTATCAATTAAAAGATCATATGTCTGTTCTTTGTCTCTATCAACACTTGAGTATAAAGTTTTTGGATGAAAATAAAGATACAGTTGATTGGAATAATATTATAGATAGCGGTTACTATCCTGTGCAGATTTTATTGAAATATGTGACCGAGATCGCAAAATTTAAGGAAGAGAATCCTGAATATGACGAAGTAGATCATTAAAAATGACTCTAATCTTTTTAATTATTTTACTAAAATTTATATCTTTTTCTTATAAAAACGTACATTAGATCGATGAAAAAATGATACACGATGTTTAAAATTTCTAAATTTTCTCTTATTAAATGGCGGACTACAGAAAATATGCTAGTGATATTGAAAGGGCGGAGTTTAAAAATTTCTATCCAATTAGTAAACAACATTTGAATGAACCGAATAAAAGAACTGAGTTTAATATTGATTTTGGAGATAACTTTTGCTCGTCTAACTTCCAGTTTTATATTTCTGGAACTTTAACAAAACAAGATGGTCAAGCATATCTTGGAACTGATAATGTTAGATTAATCGATAATTTTATACCGTTTTTATTTTCTAAGATTGAAGTAAGAAAACACAATAAATTGATAGAAGAAGTCGAAAACTGTGGCCAATTAAGCACAATTAAAGGAACTATTTCGTATTCAAAAAGTGATGTTATTTCTCAAACTTCTAATGGCTTTGAATCAGATTTTAAATTTGGTGTTTTTGAAGCAGCTGGAAATTTATCTCATTTTGGATTAGGATTTTTTGAAAATGTTACTATTCCGATCTATAAAGGAGGATTTTATCTAAGTTTTATAAGAGCAGAAGACGATGATGTGATTCTGAAGACTGCAACTGGAAATGTTATGCCTGTTGATGGAAAAATAACAATTACAGATTTTTTTATTAGAGTTCCAATGATTGATTATAAAATCACGAGTAAAATAAGGTTGATTGATGAAATTACAAAAAGTCAAAACATTATGTTTAATTTTCTAGATTGGCAATGTATTGAACAAAAAGGTATTTCCGGAACAACTTATTCGTTCGATATCACAAATATTTATAGAAATATCTTCAATCCCAAGTTCGTTATCATCGGTTTTCAAACAGATAGACAGAATAATCAAGAAAAAAATCCTTCAAAGTTTGATAGTTTGGATGTAAAAAATATCAGAGTAAAATTGAACGGTTCTTATTATCCAGATGAATTACAAAATTTAAACATTTCCGGAGGTCTTTTCAGAATCATGTATCAGATGTATCAAGATTTTAAGAAAGTTTACTGTAATAATAAGGAAATGTATTACAATCCTAAAGAATTTTTAGCGAATAGACCTATTTATGTCATTGATACAACAAAGAGTTTGACAAATATTTCTGGTTCAAAGAACGATATAATTATCAATATGGATTTTCAAAAAGCTGTTACAAACGCGATTTGTTATGTTGTTGTTGTCTCTGAGAAATTTTTAGCCTATGATGTGATTAAGAACGATATTAGAGAAATTCAGTAGTTAATGATGTTCATATTATTCTCTTTCATTCCTTCTAATATTTCAAAAATATACTCTTTCGCCACTGAAAAATCCCGATTTCTCCCGTAATAATCTTTATAATCGTACACATAATATCCTAAATAGTTGTACAATAGAATGAAATTATTTCTATTTATCTCTGTTGTAGAAATGTAAACACAAACATTTGCGCTGAAAAATTTATATCTCGGCAGACTTAGTTCCATAATCTCCATTTATAAAAAAATCTTTTTGTTTAAATGGAAGAGTATAATGCCAACTGTTACAAGTGTTCTAATAGAGGAGAAATTATCGATAAAAGATATTTATTTTGTAGAGGTTGTAATTTAATTTTGTTAGAAAGACCTAAACCTAAGAAATTTCGAAATAAATTAACACATTTGAATAACCTGCTTACAAAATTGCAATATGGAGACAAGAAGCAAACAAAATTTGTTACAGAATTTAGAAAACAGAATAAAAATTTTTACTTATCTCTTGGAACCATTGACAAAATTATTTTCCTTTTCAAAGAATACATTAGGTTTGTAGGTATCGATACACACGTTTATTATGAAAAGATATTACCTGTATTTTTTTCATTATCTGGATGTTGAATTTGTTTATGATTTTGAACCAGAAATCCTCGATGATTTTATAGTACATTTGGAGAAATTAAACGAAGAACCTCTTGAAAAGAATGCGGTTTTACTCACATTCTCCCCGACTTCTCGAGTGAAGGTTAGCGAATTTCATTTTTTCCGTCTTTAAATTTTTTCTATTTAAATGGAGTTCTTGAAAGAGTTAAATGATATTGGAGAATGTAAGTTTAAAGAGTATAAGAAGTTGAATGAATTAGAAGAAAAAAAGAAGTACAAAATCATGAATTTGGAGAAAATGAAAGATAAATTCGGGTTTACAATAATTGCCGAGTTGGAAGATTGTAAAGTACACTTGCCGAACAGATTTTTGACTGTTTTGGATGAGAAAAAGATTAAAGAATTAAAAAAAAATGAAAAATTACACTTGATTGTTACTGGAAAGAAGACTATAAAAGATAAAGAAATTATTACAATTAACTTTGTAGAATAAAGTCTTAACTCTAAAACTTGCAGTCCCTCCCCACGTCATAGTACTGTTTTGATAACCATAGTTGGTGTCTTTCTTCATAGGAATCACATGGAATATTATCTACAGTAATACCTTTTGTTTCACACAAAATGTGGCTATATTCTATAAGAAAAATTCTATAATGCTCTTTAATGAATTGTGTTGATAAATCTTGATACTCACAAAAATTCCTAAGAAATTCATCAATTAAGTCTTGATTATCTTGAAAGAACGTATAATAATATGGGAAAAATGTCATAAAAAACGATGAAAACTCTCTGTTTGTTTATTTTTTACTTTCTTTTCAATATCTTTCGTAATTATATTAAATATGTAATCCCTTACTTTTTTAGTTTTTTGCCGATAGTAAAACACTCCATTAGACGTTTTTTTCTGCAAAAGACTTTACAAGTTCTTTGAATTCTGTATCATTTAAGGAAAGTATCAACTGTTCTTTAAAATGTTTTGGTAATTCGTTGAACTCGTTAAAATTGTCTTTCTTTGTAAGTTTTTGAAATGCTAGAAACTGAAGAGAGCTTGGTGAGTTCATGTTGTTTATTTAGTAGAAAAGTTTTTTATTAAAGTACAGTATGTTTTTAGTAAAAATGTTTTTAAATTGATTAAATTTTATTAAGATAAATCCTTTATTCGTAGCAGATTTGACAACATTTTACAAAGCACAGCTTAAGAAAGTAGAAGCTCAGATTTGGTTAATTTTTCATTCCACAGAGTAGATAGTAATGTACCGATCGCTTTTGGAGACGAACGACTGTAGATTCGGTTAATTTTTCATTGAGATTTGCTGTGTTATTTCTCAGCTTCCTTTATGGTACATTGAACAGTATTTTACATTGCTTTTCGGTCGGCTCCGAAAGTGCGCCAGGAACCCCATATTACTATCTACTTATATATATATATATATATATATATAAACCATAAGTTCTAAAATCTCACAGATATACGGGAACATCAATATCAAAATATTGCACGATATCCTGGAGGAAGACATGTATCAGGTGAATTACCTTGTTATCTTCTTTGCTAAATTTATGGAATATTTTCGTGCTTAGATTGTAGGATTTTTCGTCAAAGCATAAAGTATCTTCTGCTAGTATTAGGTTATACAAACTGAAATTTACTTTTGGTAGGAGAACGAAACGACTTAATTCTAACCTATTTAAACGCGGGACGAAGCAAATATCGCTTGCGGCTTATTTATAAGAACAATAATTTTACAAACTAATAATTCATTATTAGTTTCTGTGTTTTATTTTACAACACTGATTGTGTAATAAATCCCACTACTTTTATCTTAACATTATCATTAAAAACAATTTAAAACTCCCTAATCTTCATATCTGACAAATAAATAATACTTAGGACTGAAAATGTATGTAATAACTTTAACTTTATCCAGTACAAAGTATCTCAAAATAATGCTCACAAACATATAGCTTGTAACGATTTAGGTGTATATTTCTATAATTTTTATAAGGACACTACCTTGTAATATAAAAATAATAATAAAAACAGTGTTTACTAGAAAACTTGTGAATATATTAAGAGAAGTGTTAATTTTTATTTATGTTATGAAATATTCCTGTTCAGTACTTATTTCTTAATTAACGGCTGGTTTTGTTACTGGCCCGAGATGACGTCACCGACTCGCAGCCCCTTCTCCAACCCCTTCAAGATAAGAAGACGCGGCTCTTTATTCTCTCCGCAGGCGGCGTACTGGACACACGCTGCTGCCCGCATTCCACCCCAATACATGAACAGTTTTCACGTTTATACAGCTCTATTTTGTTTTTTATGTATTTCAAGTCAATATAGTTACTTTATTTACCCTCTCGGAGTGAATCATTCCCCTTGTTGTCCACCGCTCTCCATCTACAAGACCTACACAAGACTTCTGGTGATCCTGGACTCCCCGCTGCCCTGGCCGAGGACCTCGACGACCCCGTTCTACGAGACTCCCCCAAGGTACATCACCAGTCGTTTTTATTTCGGCTATACCGCGGTTACGGCTCTTCCTCAAAGACCGTACATTTGGTCCTTCGAGCCGGATCAGCTGGTCCTATACGAACGCTTCAGTTTCATGCAAAAAACAGTCCACTAAGTTTTAACATTTAATTTGAGTTCAAATCAAAACTCAACCGCCTCATGAAACAAACCTGATTAGCATTAAAAATAAAATTAGCATTTAAGCTAAGTTTCGTGAACTGAACTATAGAGCCAGACAGACAGGTACAGAACTGCAGGTTATGTTTATTGATTGCGATGCTTATCGGCCGCTATGTGATTGTCGCTCAGCTGATCGAGTATTTCTGTCCGCCGACCGGACGCTCTTATCTATTTTGAGCAACTTATCTGTCAGCTGTTTTCTATTTAAAAACTAATAATTTTCTATCACTGAGGGAATCATTCTTATTTTCTTAATCACTCACTATCTAATATTATTTCTGTGTCAATGTTTTGTTTGAAGATTACTTGTTTTATTTTTGTCAAGGTTTACTAAATTAGTTTGTAAGGATTCTGTCTTATGTAGGGTGTATTTCACATTTTGTATTTAATTAGTGTTTGAAAATATGGCTACTAAAAAACTAGAACAATGTGTGAAAAAGAGAGAAAGGTATTTTCAAAAGTTACAGCTGTGTTTTGATTTAATCAAGGAACTTCCAGGTGAAACTAATGATTTTGTCGCTAGGTATTCAAATTTAAAGTCTTTGTACTCAGACTTTGAAGCCCTTTCAGAACAGATGGATAATCTTAATCTTGAATTAGATGACCCCAAGGACACTGTAGATACTAGTTTTCGCCTTCAAGCAGTTTGATACCATGTACTATAAATGTAAAGCCACCTATGATGTTATTGTAGCTACTAAGACTAAAACTGTCGATGTAGATCTCTCACAAGCCTCACTTGTAAAACCTAAGCTTCCGCAAATAGATATAAGTAAGTTTGGTGGACAGTTAGAGCAGTTTAATTCCTTCAGATCTCTGTATGATAATTTAATCCACAATACCTCCATGGCCCCTATTGAAAAGTTTAGTTATTTAAAAAGCTTACTGGAAGGCCCTGCTCTGTGCATTGTTGAAGCCATACCCTTTGATCCAGCTAACTACACTCTAGCCTATGACACTCTAGTGGAACGCTACACTAATCCACGCCTCCTAGCTAGTTTTTTATCTTAATAAAATACTTGATCAACAACCTGTAAAGACCCCTAGTCTAAGTAGCCTAAGACAGGTCGTAGATGTGTTTCACATAAATGTTCAAGCATTGAAAAGTCTAAATATCAGTGACTTGTCTGGTTTTATGCTCTTGCAACTAGCTTTACGCCTCTTAGACAATAATACTAGAAAAGCGTTTGAACTAGAAGTGAAATCCAAACAGTTTCCTATATTGGAAGACCTTATGGAGTTTCTTCGCGCTCAGTGTACCGTCTATGAACTCACCAAAGAAACACACAAAGCTAGTGTAAGTTACGTCCAAGACCACCCGCACCCCTTCCCCGCAAGGCGTTGTTCTCAGCTCAACACGGTGCTTCACATTCAGAAAAGACTAACTCGTCGCCTTGTCGCCCTGCCTCTCAGTGTCCTATGTGTAAAAATAACCATCAACTTTACCGCTGTGACCAGTTTATTGTTTTGCCCTTACATGAACGTTATAATTCTGTGCGCTCATTTAAACGATGTTTTTCATGTCTTGGGTCACACCATGTGTCCGCGTGTACTTCAAATGCGAGTTGTAGATTTTGTAAAAGTAAGAAACATCACTCTCTACTCCATGACAAGCGGGTCTCCACTCCGCCGCCCGTCCACTCAGACGCACCTCACTCTCACATCTCTACACCTGCGTCACCCCCCTCAGTAGTCGGCGCTTCCGCCGCCGCGCCTACACCTCAGACAACCGCACCCGTTCAAACACTGTCCTGTCAGTCTCAGCGAACTAACACAAGAAATGTTGCTTTGTTAGGCACCGTTCAAGTACTCATTCAAGACGATTTAGGTCATTGGCAAACGTGCAGAGCTGTCATTGACGGAGGTAGTCAAATCAACTTTGTCACTCAATCATTAGCTCAGACTTTACGACTACCTATCAAAAGGTGTAATGTTAACATTTCAGGCATTGGTCATCAATGTGGCATAAACACAAAAGGCCTCGTTACTTGCAACATAGCCTCTCGCTACAACAGCGACGTCCAACTACAGTTGGATGCAGTTATCATTTCTAAGATAGCATCTAATCTTCCTACAGCCCCGCTTTCAGAATCTCAAAGGCAGAGATTCAATTCTTTGAATCTAGCAGACCCTGACTTTAATCATCCTGCTAAAGTTGACATTCTCTTTGGAGCTCAAGCTTTCACAGACATGCTTACCAATGAACTTTCCATCATCAAAGGGCAGCCTACCGCGCTGCACACAATATTTGGTTGGGTTCTCATGGGTGATGTCCCCATGGAATCACCTTCTCACCAACGAAACTCTCTCTTTGTTTCATCGTCTCTAAGAACTGATCGACTCCTTGAACAATTCTGGGAAATGGAAGAAATCAATTTTCCAAAACCCCTCAGTCCCGCTGATCAGTTCTGTGAAGATCATTATCAATCAACCATCTCTAGAGACGAAACCGGACGATATGTAGCCTCATTACCCTTCAAAAATGGCGTCCCCTCTGACCTAGGCTCCACACGAGAAATAGCTCTTCGCAAGTATCTCCAACAGGAAAGACGGCTTGAAAGAAAGCCGGGAAATCTCGCTCATTATTCAGACAATTTACAAAACTATGTTGACCTAGGTCACATGTGTCTCGCCCCTCAGCCCTCTCCATATGTCCTCACACATCACGGAGTTGTAAAAGAATCATCTTCATCTTCACCTCTTCGAGTTGTCTTTAACACCTCTGAAGTAAGTGACACGAATCAGTCTCTTAATAAATTGCTGTTGACTGGACCCAAGCTCCAAGCCGACATCGGAACTGTTATCTCTATGTTTCGATTGCACCCCATCGCTCTGACATGCGATGTAAAACAAATGTATCGAGCCATAAAAGTTGCTCTTTCTGACCGCAAATACCAACATTTGTTTTGGCGTTCTGACCCTTCTGGCCCTGTCCAAGAATGGGAACTTCAACGATTAACTTTTGGTCTCTCATCAAGCCCTTTCATCGCCCTTCGAACTTTGAAGCAACTAGTTCTCGACGAAGGTCCTAACTACCCCAATGCTGCAAAAGTGCTAAACTCGTCCTGCTACATCGATGACATCGTCTGTGGTGTCTCTTCGGAACACGCAGCCCTTCAATTGTTTGATGAACTCAATCAACTCTGCGTATCTGGTGGTTTCGAACTTCACAAATGGGCTAGTTCAAGTGTTTCCGTTCTCAACACCATCCCTTCTGACCACAGAGAAAGACCACATCCCCTTGGATCCATTCACTCCATCAAAGTACTAGGACTTGAATGGGACCCTTCCACGGATTGTTTTCACTACGCTATTGCCCCTGTAAATAAAACTCCGACCAAACGAAAATGTCTTATCTCAAGTTGCCCGAGTGTATGATGTCAACGGTTTCATCAGTCCAGTTATCTTCACACTAAAAACACTTGCTTCAGCAAATATGGGTTGGAAAACTAGACTGGTACGATCCACTCCCAAAACATCTACACATTGTTTGGGATAAATTTGTCAAAGAACTTCCACTTATGTCACAAATAAATATCCCTCGCTATATCCTCAGTACGTACATATCCGTCCAACTCATAGGTTTTTCAGACTCTTCTCAGAAAGGCATGTGCTCGGTATTGTATCTAAGAGTCGAATGTGAAAACAAAAACTACCGGATGTAGCCTATTGCATTCTAAAACCAAAGTTGCTCCACTCAAACCACTAACGATACCCCGCTTGGAATTATGCGCAGCGTTGCTCCTCTCCCAACTGGTCAAAGCTAACCAGAAGCTTATCACCAAACTACAGATATCAGATATCTTTTTATTCACAGACTCAATGAATGTTCTTGGTTGGATAAGAACACCTCCGCACCTTCTAGAAACTTTCGTCTCAAACCGAGTTTGTAAAGTAACGGAAAACACGTCTATTGATGTTTGGCGTCACATTTCAGGAGACAACAATCCCGCAGATTGTGGCACTAGAGGTCTGATGCCCTCTGGCTTACTTGATCACCCGCTTTGGTGGCATGGCCCCTCTTTTCTACTAAATGAAATTTCCTCTTGGCCTGTATCACCTGGAAAAAGCTCCTCTGAAGTAATTGAGATCAAGAAAACACACCATTTAGCAATACACTAACAACTAACGTTATACCACCAAACGATCTGTACCAGTGGATAAATCGATTTTCTTCACTCACGAAACTACAAAATGCAATGAGTTATGTACTAAGATTCATTCATAAACATCCGATCCAGACAGTCTGCTAAACGTTTTGGTCCTTTATCTGTAAATGAACGAACCGAAGCCCTTGCTCAATGTGTAAAACTCGTTCAAAAGCAACACTATTCTCCAGAAATAAAAGCAGTCAATCAAGGAAAGCCATGCTCTCCTTCGCTAAGAAAAACTCTCACCATTTTTATCATCTGATACCCTCATGGTGGGGGGTAGACTGAAGTTTTCTCCCTTGCCTGAGTCTTCGAAGCACCCTGTTTTGATTCCTTCTCAAAGTCACTTCGCAACTCTATTGTGTGATCACTATCACCTGTACTCTCTTCATGGTGGTCCCAAAATAGTTCAATCTCTTATTCAACGCCGCTACTGGATTCCTGGTGCAAGAAATCTCATCCGAAAACGCATTTTTCGATGTCTCACTTGCTTTAGAATGAAAGCAAAACCCACACAACCCCTAATGGCAGACTTGCCCCCCTCTCGCTTCAAGCAAACGCGATGCTTCACCAACGTTGGATTGGATTTTGCTGGTCCCTTTCTTGTTAAAGAAAGTACTAGAAGAAACGCAAAATTGTCTAAATGCTACATTGCTCTTTTTGTATGCATGGACAGTCAAGGCTGTTCATCTAGAACTAGTCCACTCTCTCAATACTGAATCTTGTCTAGCCGCAATCGAACGTTTTATTGCTAGAAGAGGTTTATGCCGCAACATATATTCTGATCAAGGCCGCAACTTCATTGGTGCTGCTCGTCAGCTTCAAGAAGTTTATTCTCTACTCAAGAACTCCACGCCACTGATCTCAGACCACTTATCCAAGAACGAAATCCATTGGAACTTCAATCCACCCTGTGCTCCGAACTTTGGTGGTCTCTGGGAAGCTGCAGTGAAGTCTACCAAGCATCATCTGAAGAGAATAATACAAAACCACCACTTCACTTCAGAAGAATTCTCGACATTCTTATGCCGCATTGAAGCTGTTCTGAACTCCAGGCCGCTCTGCGCACTTCCATCATCACCTGACGACGACTTCAACTACTTGACTCCAGGCCATTTCCTCACTGGAGATCTTCTGCTGTCACGTCCAGAAGAGGACATCACTTCCGAGCCACTCTATCTTCTATCTCGTTGGCAACAAGTGTCTCGCGCCACTCAACACTTCTGGAAGAGCTGGAAGAAAGACTACCTCCACTCGGAAATCCAACGCCCAAAATGGACTGAACAAACTACAAATGTAAAGGAAAATGACCTAGTATTAATGTACTCTAGCATAGTGATCCTCTAACTTGGCCCCTAGGTAGGATTATCAAAGTGTTACCTAGCTCTGACAACATTGTTCGTGTGGTCCAAGTGAAAACCCCGTCAGGTATTGTAACCCGTCCTGTAAATAAGTTGGTTGTTTTAACCTAATGTTTAGTCATAATCTCCTTAGTGTACATATAACTCCATTTTCTATTCATATTTAGCTCTTAATTAATAATAAAATGACTCAGGTATGTTTCATGACGAATGGTAAATTTTCTTCAATCATAACGTTTTTCTTCTTCTTTTACTTGGGTCAAAAAATGTCCTTTTTTGGGTGGGGGGAATGTTCAGTACTTATTTCTTAATTAACGGCTGGTTTTGTTACTGGCCCGAGATGACGTCACCGACTCGCAGCCCCTTCTCCAACCCCTTCAAGATAAGAAGACGCGGCTCTTTATTCCTCTCCGCAGGCGGCGTACTGGACACACGCTGCTGCCCGCATTCCACCCCAATACATGAACAGTTTTCACGTTTATACAGCTCTATTTTGTTTTTTATGTATTTCAAGTCAATATAGTTACTTTATTTACCCTCTCGGAGTGAATCATTCCCCTTGTTGTCCACCGCTCTCCATCTACAAGACCTACACAAGACTTCTGGTGATCCTGGACTCCCCGCTGCCCTGGCCGAGGACCTCGACGACCCCGTTCTACGAGACTCCCCCAAGGTACATCACCAGTCGTTTTTATTTCGGCTATAACCGCGGTTACGGCTCTTCCTCAAAGACCGTACAATTCCAGATAAAATAGTATTTAAATGAGATTTACCATTATCTGAAACTTTTCGTAATTTAAGACCCAAATGAACTCATATAATCTATGGACAAATAGTAAATATAAAGGCAGTTTTAGCCTCAATTTATAGGGAAAAGGATTATTTATAATTTTCACAACTAGTTATTTTTATGAAAGTCCAAAAAACGAGAAAACCAACATGATTGTAAATAATCTGAAACTTCATTTGGCTACATTGTAAAATATATGAACTTATTTTCCATAATCTTATTGTCTGCCATGAGTAGCACTGTAATAGGAAGATTTCTACAAGCAACCTAGTATTTTCCTCCTAAATTAAAATAGAGAGAAGAATATTATTGAAGTGAATATCTTACAAAGTGGAATTCAAAGGAATGACATGCAAGACATCAAGAATTCAGAAGCTGTTGTTTAATAAACGCGGGATCATTGAATCAAGGTCATCCTTTATAGCGTTAAATTGGTTGTATATTTCAGTTATTTCCTGTTAGTCGTTTAATAATATGATTGGTACTAGCTTGAGTATCTTGGAAATGGGGTTTTGCTCATAACATTAATTGTTTACCAATTACTATTTAAAAAATAATTATTTTAACTTACGTAACTTAATTATATTCTTACGTAGCTAGTGTATAAATTAATCTAAGAATTACAACTATACTACATACAGAACAAGTGAAAAAATTATTTTAAAAATTGACAATCAGTTGCACACGGCTTTGCTTGCAGTTTGTTTTGAAAAATAAAGAAACTATAAGCATTTTAATTATGAAAAACATTCCAACCTATTCTGATATGAGTTACTCAAAGATATTCCAATCCCTCGATCCAATTTTGAATATGGGGCCCTGAGTACTGAGAATTACTCTTATAAGTACCTATACAATTTCCTAATTTTTTATATTTTACAATATTTTATTGAATGGCACGAACGATTTCAGTGACAACTGCAATATATTAGGCCAGTTTGCACCCTTTCCCAGGTTTAAGCTGTATCGAATCCCAGGCCTTTACAAAACCATGAGATCTTCTGAACAATGCTTGCCTGTTCCAACCCCTCTTCCGTATGCGTAAGAACACCTAGGGATCTTGAGCATTTTCTCTGTTTGCCGGATATTCAAATATGACGTGCTTGGCTGTTTCGTCAGCCTCGCCACATTTCTTGCAGTGGTTCCTGAAGTGGAATACCTATTCTGTTCAGGGGACTTGAACATATCCAATGACCTGTAATAAAACCAGTCACCTTTCGGATATCCGTTCTACTCAATCTAAGGGCATCTGCTGCAATGTTCCTTGATGGTACCTCGAGCATGCGCTTTGCTTGTACATTCCCCTCAGTATTTCTCCAATGTTTTAGGTGTTTGTTTAACCATCCACTTGATAAACTGATCTACGTGCTAAGTTATATGAGACCCCACACGTTGGTTCAGGACCGGTAAGAGGACAGTTGGCTCCCAAGTTGGCGTAAATTGTCTGCCCCTTCATTACCTGTGATTCCTCTATGTCCAGGTACCCAAGTTAGAATAACTTTATTGGTTTTCGCCAGCAATTTCATCACCTTAAGGCATTCCTGGATTGTCTTCGAATTACAGTCATGGTTGGCCCAGGCCTGCAGGGCAGCCCTGCTGTCCTAGTTAATGTAGATGGTTTTGCCTTTGTAGCCCCTTTCCACATTAACTCTTGTACATTCTGCAAGGGCTGTTCTTTTGGCATAGTAGTAATCTATCCTTTAAATGTTTCATACTCATTCTAATATTATTATGTTAAATTTCAGTTTGGTTTTATGTAACAGTATATATCGAGATTAGTATTTAATTTTAGTTTGGTTTTATGTAACAGTATATATCGAGAGTATTATTTAAAACTAACTAAAGTATTAGCTGAGAAAATTCTGAAAAAAAATTAAAATGTATTTTTTGTTCTATAAATTTACTTTTGATTTTAAATGCTCCAAAAATTTTAAATATGTGCGTAAAATAAGAACTTTTAAGAATTATAATTGATATCCAATGATAACAAACAAAAATAAAATATTAACAAAAATGATAATGATTAAAGTTTTACTATTACAGAAAATCTTAAAGGAAAAATAAGTACACAGTAAAGTTGAGTAAAGTTTTACCGTAAATACTTCTGACGAAGCTCCCACTTTCTAGGATTTAATAAACCAAGCTCAAGGGATCCGGGTAATCAAATTTATAAAGTGGCTCAAAGCCTTGTTTATGGGTAAAATGTGTTTAGGGTTATTACTCAAGATGATTTGCGAAAACCTATCTCCTTCTCAGTAAGGAACGTATTGATTTATAATATATATATATATATATATATATATATATATATATATATATATATATATAAGCTATGTTAAGTATTTATCATTAACTTACATTAAGGCTGTAATATATTATTTCATAAAAAATTTAAAGGAAGTATGCCGAATGAGGCATTTATCTAATAGTAATTTTATTTAAAATTATGGAAGCAGAAATTAAACATATCACTCGTAAGTTTACGTTTTATAACTTATGCTGAAGTTTACTAAAACATTTAAATTTAAATTTAATAAATAAAATATCAAATAACACATCAATGTTATGCAGTGTTACATTGTAATGCCTAGACAATGAATATGGCGCTTTGTTAACAGATTAATTAACTTTAAATGAACAGAAAGTTGATTATATAGTTTAAGAAAAGACTCCATTCTCATAAATATTTGATGATGGGTTGGATAGGGCCGGTTGCCATGTTTATCCTGCGGGATTGAGTTAACAGATTTGCATATGAGGACTCTGGCCTGTCTTTACATCTTGGAAGCAGTTTTATTCTGCATGTGCCCTGACTAGGGGCCACATATTGGAATTAGGATTCTTTAGGAAAACAAGCGGATCTTCATTACCTGAAACAAGTTTAAGAGAGGCCACTTATATATCTTTCCACATATATTTTAGAGTTTGATTGTGTAAATAAAACTAATACATAATTTTTTTGATCTTGTACTACGTAACTTGAAAGGCAGATGTAAACCTGAAAACGTTCAATAACACCATTTGAGTAGATTTAGAAACATCAAAGTCGGTTTTATTGAAGGAAAAATTATTATATTGTAGAATTTTTAAATACAAGGGTATTTAAATGTTCTGTGCAAATTAATCCAAATAACCCACTGCCAATTTTAATGGCAATGAGTGATACGTTAAAAGCAATGCATGTCCTTTAACTTCGATATGATTATGTATAAAACATGAATTAGTTTAGTATATATCCATGAAATATATATTTTGTAATAACCCGAGGAAGTTTAATATGTTTTAACTATTATATTTAGGACTTTAGATTTTGTTGGCGTAAAAAAAATGCAAAATGTTTATAAAGTCTAATAGAAACATAGCAAGCCATTATTAATGATACACTAAATAAACTTTAAACACGTGATTGTGTCCGATAAGTGATAGAAAACCTATAATAGTCTGCTATTTTGTTTTCAAATGATGCAATAAGGGCAATTTAAATCTCTTGTGCGTTGTAAAATTACTGAAAAGAAACTAATGTGAAAGCCAAATTGGTTCCGGGCGCTTGTAAGTAGCGGGAACAAATTGGGAGGTGAAAGATGATGGATGAAAACAAAGTATCTTACGCTGACCGAATGCCTTTTGTTGTGATTTATTTTGCTTCCTTGTAACTTGAATAGGCATCCTTAAATATTATGCTCAATTACAGTTGCCCTAGTAATTTTTGTAACACACACATTATTTCATACGCTTAATCTATTCACGTTGGTTTTTCTTGTAGGTTTCTTAAATAATAAGTTATCCTCCATGTGCTGGAATAGTTTTGATAAAAATAAATTAAGAGGGCACATGGCTACACGTTAAGAAACGGTGATCATATAGTTAATCTTAAATGATTAAAATAATGATCATGACCAGGGGTATTAACTGATTTTTATTGGAATAATGTTGATTTATTGTCATAATACGCATGGTATATAGTATCCACATTTTACATATAGCTTCCTCTATCCAATTATTTTTATATTTTATATTAATTATACCCTTTCCATAAAAACATCATAGTAAAATGAGGGGATTTTTCCATTAGAGACTTGCTAAATTACCAAACTCAATTCTTGATATACATTTTCAAAATCCAGGTTCATGTAAAATCTAAAGTTTGACGAAAGAATTCTTCGGCTTGTGATATCCTGTGGATATATGTAAATACCAACAAACAAAGAAGAACAATCTACAAGTTTACTTTATTATTAGCATCATCGTTTCTAGCGAACTGTTTTCATTTTTTACACTCAGTTTTAAAGTAAAAAGAAATAGATTGATAGAACTATTTATTTTGTAGTAATCTAATTTCACGTAAGATATATCTCCAATGTATAATTAAGCTTATTAGGTATTTTTTATATAAAAAATTAAACTATTTTATACTTAACATATCAACCATAATTTATAAAATAAATTTTAAATATATTCAGATATATTAATTCAATTTTAGTTCACCTTCGATAACGCGGATGTCCATAATAAAGACAGAAATAAAAGTAAAATAAACCGTAGAAAGTCTAAGGTATTTTTATTTTATTTAGTGACTGGAAGGGTAAGTGTACAACAACAGCACTGCTATTCTGTGTAAACTAGTTTATCTTAAAAATGTAAGGTTAATAATAAATAATATGTAATATTATTTTGAATTTGAGGGAGCAATCTTGTTATAAATTCCTATCAAGTGGCCACAGATAAAAGGACAGATAACGAAGGTTATTAATGGTTAACAACGAAGCAATAATAACAAGTCCGAAACACTTAATTCTAAGCTTAACACTGAATATTCTAAGTTATATGAAAACTTTACGAGTTTTTCTAACACCATAATTGTTGTACTTTATCAAGAAAGTTAGTATATAAGAGTTGTTTTTGAGTAAGATTTTTATGTAACTGAATCAAAATTGTTCTTACAGTATCAAATATAAGTATGGTTTGTACATGACGTAAAAAGATGGAAAACTTGGTATAAGCATATTCTAAGACTTTGAGCTGCTTAAGAATCAATCTAGCAAATAATATATTGTCCAAAGGAATCCTGATGGGCAACATTAAGGTAAATAAACACTAATATATAAACGTATACAGTGTATGTATACAATTCACAAATACAAGTAATTTAACTTTTTATTATAATAATGCAATACGATTAATTAGAACGTAATTTTGAACTTATAGTCCAGCCGGCAAAGCTGTGCTGTTCGATAAATAGTAACATCAAAATTATTTAACACGTTGACAGTCACTAGTCCAGAGTAGCCTCCAGAAACAAGACAAGACACCCTACGCACCCAGTTAAGATTGGCAGTGAAGGTGTTAACAATTATCTAGCATATTTAATTGTTTTTTAATATGGGAGTTGTTTCGTCTATTTGTTAAAGTAAGAAATTAGTAGTTTTTTTTATTAACACTGAATTTTTGTTTTAATGACCTGGAAAGAAAGTTAATTATATTTTTTGAGTAGAATTTCGCGGTGCAGATCGCCTTAGTGCCCTTTCTCCTACTCCCCATAAAAGTGACATCTGTGAGAGTGTCAGAATACCTCGTCAGAAGGAAGGCGATGAGTTGATGAAACTAAAAAAATCACGTTGCATTACCCCTTTTACAACACTATAGCAAAATAATAACGAACTCCAGTGCAGTCTGTTACGTGACATACCATGTGGCGCATTTCTATATAGTATATGCTGGTGGGCGTACAATAAAATTGCATTGAGACCTTCAGTATATAATATAATTATCTTAAAAAAATAACACAAGTCATAGACAGTATTATAATATAAGATTGACATAATTAATTGAATAATTCCTAATTGACGGCACTAAACATTGTAAATTATTGGTTTCCTCGTAGTGACTAGAAATAACGCTTTTGAATACAACTTAATTGACGGCCCATTGCAACTTTATTACGGTCTATTATTACTTTACTCGTTATATCAAACTTGATGATACGTAAGTTTATGAACAACCCGACATTTTTTTAGTCGTAAATAAATTCTAATTGTGTGCAGATATAAGCAATTTCAGTGAAATAAAATAGCTTTTTAATAAACTAAATCAATATTCAGTAGTTAGAAAAATACTATTTATTTCACAAATTCTCTAAAATTTAATTAGAATCCTTCCTGTAATAATTTTATAAATTCAAACTAAAGATATATACATTTAAGACTGAGACGAAGTGAAAACCCTATGGTAGAAGAAACGTCTTGAATCAAATATTTCGTGAGTCCTGATGAGGTTTTAACGACTGTACTTCTCCTAGAGGAGTAGGGATTTAAACGTTTATCCACAACTCAACCCGATTGATTCTTCTTATAATCATAAATTATATTTGTTTTTGGTAATAAACCACTCAACTCCTGTACTCAAGATAAAAATAAAATATTATTACAGTATTTTAAAATCACGTCGTTAATAAATAGAATATCATTATATAAATTTGTATTGGATAGTTAGGCACAGTTAGTTAGAAAACGAACAAAAAAAACTTTTCGTTAAAATATTCAACCTAAGTGAAATATTAATAATTCGTTTGATTACTCGTTTATGAATGCTATTAACCGATTAGATAAACCATTTTACAAATACGGAGTACATTCTGTAATTCATTCTTAGTCCATTAAGAACAAATCGCAGGATTCTACTTACCATACAAGAAGTGTACTCTTTCTGATATACAAAGTTTATAGAATTAAAAGACCCATGTCATGGCGTGCTTTTATAATTTTAAGAAATAAACCTCTCTAACCCTCAGAACCAGCTACTGGAACTGATCTAGTGAAAGCTAACTGCGTAATAATGTTCATAATATTTAACATTAAGGAATGAACAAAGTGTTATAAAACAAACACAACCATAAATTTTTTTGTAATTCCATACTTTCGTAATTTAATAAGTGTGAATTTATTGAGTAAGGATTTGAAGGCATTTACTTAATTTAAAATACCTTCATTTTGATTTACAACACCCTTTCTATGGACTAATTTAAGTTTCTTTAATCCTTGTGCCCATTCGTCCTGACATAATAAAAAAGTCGTAATAATAAAATAAGTCGATTTATATAGCATCTCATGATGTATAAAGTTATATTGCCTTACTTAGAATCGTTGTAATTTATCGATCCCGTACAGAACTTTTTTCAATCTTTTAATATTCATGACTGATAGAATGCTATGAATGACAATAAGTCTGAATTTCATGTTTCAATTAACATTGAAGTAACCTGGCACAACCGGAACTACATATGCACTCTTTTACTTATTAAATCAAGAACGAGTCAATTCTGTCCTATAACGTTTATATCGAAATAGCCTAATGGACTAAAACAAGCAATTACATAAATTTCCATTTTCATTAGTCCAAGGATTACATATAAAATATAAATAGACGATTCATATAACTAACCATCGCTATGTTGTACTAGTGTAAAATACGATATAAACTAAATCTGATATTTTAAGAGTGGTCATTATTAGTGTTTCTTATTTTCCATATATTTATAAACATTTTAAACCAGAAATATTAGAGAACAATTGGTTAATATGAATAAAATATTAGGTCTAGATGATCTAAAGAAATATAATTATAATATAAATTTACTTGTTTAATAAACTGGAGTAAATTAAAATTTGCCTCTTTTCAACCTTTATGACACAAACTAACGCCAGTTAAACAATATGGATATTGCAGCAAAGAGCGTTCCCAATCTAAAAACCAGCTCGAAACGATTCCACTTTTTATTATATAAAAAATTGTTTTTAAGCAGTAAAATATGAATATAGTAAACAAAATAAAATAATTTTCGTTATAAACAGGGTTAGAAAATTAAACTATAATAATAAGGCTAGTAACAATATGTATTGTAGACATATATGCATAACCTGTAGCATTTCACATAACATGTTTTCAAAGATTTATTGTGGAGCCAGTGGTAATATTTAATACATATTATTTATATTGTTTTGGGATTAAGAAATTTTTATTCATTTTCCTCCCCTAAAAGTCATTTTAATTTAATTTTAACCACATAATGTTAGCTAGATACGGTTTATTTCCCTAATTGAAAAATTCGATAATCGTAGCATTTATTGTATAAGCAAACATTCTAAACATAAAAAAACACAGAACGATACAGTAATACATTATATAAATATTAAATGTGCGTAAATAAATATCGTCTAATTGTATGTAAATTACTCCTTCAAAACAAGCACCTAGGCAATTTGACATTTTCAGATAAGTTCAATGTCACTTCTTTACGCTGTAAGATGGCTGAGTAAAGAACCACCGCGGTGAAAAAGAAAATCCATCAAGCTAAACATCCATTATAAAAGTATCCAATAAAAGAACATTACTCTTGGTCGTTGTTTTCACTAGAGAAGACACTCAGAACACTGATTTAGTCGTCACTTGTATCTTCTTCAAGGTAGATCACCTAAAGATTGAAAAGTTGGGATGGTTTCTCCTAACCTACAGTTGTAATTTTTCTACTGATTTAATGCAAAAAACCTGTACTAAATATAGCATAGTATCTTTCCCACAGTTTACAATTATCTTCCAGAAATAAAAAAAAAAAATATATATATAATTACAAAGTTACGTCCGTTAGTATTAGTATTTAATCACAGCATATACCTATGAAAGAAGTGGTGTTACACAACCTTTACCACACCACTCCGTGCTGAAATTGATTATAATATAAATAAAACGTGTCAAAAATTGTAAATTGATTGTCAGGAATTTTGGGTGGGCCTTTATTGGTAATCAGTAAATTACGCAATAGAATAATGCTAATTAGCATATTTTTGCCCTATTTTATTGTAATGTTGGTTATCACGCTAGAGTACACTATTTATTTAATGCAAATATGATCTTTGATTCTATACAGTATGATCTTATAACCCATATGTTCCTTAAATATTCGGAAAAAAATAATTTTCTTTCTCAGAAACATACGCTATATATTTTTACTATTTCTAATTTTTCATAGTTTTTGTACATATTCTCAGCGTAAGATTATCCAATTTTAATATATTAAGGCGTGCTATGTAAGTTACATTACTAGTAAATTTTACTAATCCATTAAATGTTTTTTGTTTATTTTGTATATCGAGACCAAATAACACAAATATAACTCTAGGAACAGAAGAATATTTCATTTTATTTCAATGAGGATGATACACCAGGATACCGACGGTCAAAGGAACATCTGAAATCAAAGACTTTCTTGATCTAGATGGCACGTTATCGACTTTAGCACTTAAGGTAGGACCTACAGCTATTCTAATATTTCTTCTTCAACTTCAAACTGCTTCAGATTATATTAAAAAGTGCACTCTTTATAACTCACAATATCTTTCCTACATGAGCTTCTTAACTTTTATTAAGGATAATCAGTTATATTATTATTGGTTTAGTAAAAATATAATTTTAAACTGTAGATTATAGCATGTACTTAAATATGCAGGCTAGGGTCATAGCATCCAAATTTACAATTAACTTTTACAATAATTTTTAAGATTGGTTAAAACCCGTTGTAGCTGTCAAATTTTCAGAAGTGGACATGCAACACATCTGTAATAAACAGTAAAATTAACATCCAATGCCGATGTAGAGTTTACGATTGTATAAACCGATCAAAAACATTTGAGGTATTTGTTTATATTTATATATTTTTAGATATTACTGTCTTCTTGATTTAACTTTAAAAATTGCCTAAAATTTTTAATCAGTAAATATTTATTATTTTTGTACAAACTGTAAACGTATGGTGATTTCCAAACGAATAGCAGATAGGAATTGGTACCATTATGTATACAATCTCCCAGATATACGGAAGCATCAATACCGAAATGATTTGCAACGATCTCCTGAGGAAAGACATTATATCAGGTTAAATTACCATTGTTTTATCTTCATGCTAAATTTAGTGGCAGATTTTCGTGTCTTAGATTGGTTTGTTTTTATAAAAGCATAAGTATCTTGCTTGCTAGTATCAGATGTTATACAAACGGTAAATTTACTGTTTGTATAGCAGAAAGAATAGTTTTTTAATTCTAACTAGTTTATACACGAGACTTGTACAAAAAAATATCCCTTCCGGCTCATTTGTAAAAACGTTAATTTCACAACTAATAATTCCATTATTAGTTTCAGTGTTTTTATTTTACAATACTGATAGTGTAATAAATCTAACTGCTATTATCTTAACCAATATCATTGAAAGAATTTGAAAATGCTATGGTCTTTTATATCTCCTCAAGAAAAAATTCTTTTAAAACTAATCCTTATATGTGAAACCTGAGACTGGATTCAGTTCAAAGTATATCCAAACAGTGTTTCACCCCAAATATACCTTCAAACGTTCAAATGTCTCATTTCTGTAATTTTATACGGGACATACCTTCTAAAAAAAAGACATAGTGAAAACCTGTTTTTTACTAGAAAATCAAGTAGATAAAATATAAGAGAAGTGTTAATTTTTATTTTATGTAATAAAACATTCCAAAAAAAATTTATTGAAATGCGATTTACTGTTATCTGAAAGTTTTCGTAATTAAGACCCAAATGAACTCATATAAATCTATGGACATATAGTAAATATAAAGCCAGTTTAAGCCAATTTATCAGGAAAAAGGTTTATTTATGATTTCAAAACTACTTATTTTTATGAAATTCAAAAACACCGAGAAAACAACATGATGTAAAATTAATCTGAAACTTCATTTGCTACATTTGTAAAATATAGGGAACTTATTTTCCATAACCTTATTGTCTGCCAGAAGTAAGGATTTGTAATAGGAAGAATTTCCTACAAGCAACCTAGTATTTTCCTCCCTCCTAAAATAAAAATAGAGAGAAAGAAAATTATTGAAGTGAATATCTACAAAGTGAATGGCATGCAACACATCAAGCATTCAGAAGCGTTGTTTAATA
Source organism: Homalodisca vitripennis (assembly GCF_021130785.1). NCBI lineage: Eukaryota > Metazoa > Arthropoda > Insecta > Hemiptera > Cicadellidae > Homalodisca > Homalodisca vitripennis. Next base: position 43,019,365 of record NC_060213.1, read on the forward strand.
AAAACGCGGATCCCTTTTATATCGGTTGAATTGTACTGAAATTTCAGTTATTTCTTGTTAGGTCCTTTAATAATAAGATCGCACTAGCCTGAGTATCTTGGAAATTGGGGTTTTTCATAATAACATTAACTTAATTATTTACTTACGTCCCTAGTGTACGATTTATGCTAGAATTAACAATTCTACTACATTCAAAATTAGTAACAAAGTTATTCAAAAATTGACAAGCAGTTTTGCTCACGTCTTTGCTTGCAGTTTGTTTTGGAAAACAAAGGAAACAATAAGCATCTAATTATGAAAGACATTCCAACATATTCTGATATGATTACACAAAGATATTCCAATCCAGCCATCCAATTTTAAATATGGGGCCCTGAATACTGGAGAATTACACTTATAAGACCAACACCCCAAACCACAAGTGTAAAACACCTGAAACCCTACAAATACAATCCATGTCCCCCCGTCAAACCTATCCCCCATCCCGACAAAAACCGTCCTAAAGCCAAACACCGAAACATTTACACCAGACTCCAGTGGGCCTGCCTCAAAGAACATTAATCTCAAAACACGACCCCCCCCACAGTGAAACATGATCGAGTATTTATAATCCTAAGTACCAGGACAAAACACAGTTTCAGTCACGAGTACAAAAATGCAATAATCAAATGTAAGTGACTATGCCAACTGAGTCGATCTTACATTAGATAAAAAAGCTTAACAAATTTTTATATTATCCTGTTCTTCACTATCTAAAGTGAACAAAAGCACATATACAATAAGGTTACTAATCCAAGTAGCAGTTATCTCAATCAAAGGGTTTAAGGGCTGAAGTAATTCCGAATAGGAATCTATATATTAAACAGAAGTCAAATAATAGATACACACAAGTCATGAAATAATGTTTATATTCATGACGCCTTTAAATTTAATAACTACTAACTAAATCTGTGTAAGTTACATAATTTACAAGAAAATACGATATTTTTATTATATTTTTTTTTTTTATTTATTTATTTTTTTTTTTTTTTTTTTTTTTACTCACCAACTCTTACTTTATGTGTTTGTACTTGAAATAAATTTAAAATTATCTTTCCTGATTGAAGCAGTTGTGATTATCAACACAAAGAAATACTATCAAAATCATATATGACAGATGTTATGATGGTAGTATTTATGTTTGCTGATCCTTGCGGTCTGATACCCTGATTCTGTGTGAACATTATATATACACAATATCAATACTAAAATGTACATTAATATAATCTATATGTGTTTTATAGTATCTAATAAAAAAGTAGTCCGCTTCTGTGGTGTAATGGTAGCACATTCACGCCGTCAAGTGAGAGATCCGGGTTCGAGTCCCGGCGGAGCAAGTACTTTTTGCGATACAATGTTTATTGAAATAAATTATATATATATATATATATATATATATATATAAATATATATATTAATATATATATATATTATATATATATATATATATATATACTACTAGGTTAACAGCTGGAACACATATATTTTCTGAAACATATGTATGGTAGTTGAAGGTAGGAAGCACTCTTAATGAATTACACCACTTTCTAAACAATTGATGAAATAAAAGTCACAATTTTCCAAAAATTTTATTTCTATACACGAGGCCCTTTTTTTCAACATAAAAGATGCCCATCATCAGGTGTGAAAAAAATATTTATAATATAAATGTTTAACATTTTCAAAATTAATTATCAGCTCAGTAAAAGATGTGACATAAAATTTATTTAATTTAAAGTAAAACCAAAATAAATATTAATATGTAGTACAAAAGTTTGGTCATGTAAATTTTTTTTTCATATTTTAAAAATGAAGATTGAGTTTTTTAAATTTCGGTCTAATATAAATTGTTTAGTATTTTAATCTTTATGTTTTTGTTATGTACAATGTTTCATAGGCGTCCAAGTTCTTTCTTGCTTATGGACTTGTTTTCATAATGTGAATTTTAAAAAGTGTCATTTGTTTTCTAATGTAATCCTTTTGAAAAGGCTGATATTTTAGTTTGTCCTGTAATTAAAATACCCATTCTTGTTCTTTAAAACATTTTTTAATGTTCGTTTTGTTCTGGCCAAATGTAAATCTTATGAACATTTTTCACAGTTAATATTTGTAAATTCCCCGTTCATTTAAACAATTTTATCTATTGGATATCTAATTAGATTGTTAATCTATTCCGTTGTGCAAAAATGTTACGTTCATGTCAAAATTTTGTCTGAATACTTTATTTAATTTCTTTATAAAGTGGACCATAACTCATGGATAGCCAGTTTTATTTTTCCTTCTTGTAATGATTTTTAAAGTATTCTTTATGTTTTTAATAAATCTTCTTTATTTTTTAATAAATTTTCAAATACATTTTGTTCAATATTCATAAAAAAACTTCTAAACTTTTTAATTTCTTAGTTCCTTCATGTATTATTTCGTTTTTTAAAAAGATGCTGTAAGTACTATTAATCATAGTGTGGGAAGACAGCTCTTAATTGGAGGTAGGGTTTGGTTCGATCGTGTGGTATGTCATCTGTTGTGCAAGTGGGTTTTCTCTAAAGGTTTATATTCTAACTCGCTGATTATTTATTTTTACAAATACATCTAAAACAGCAATGGGGTGATTTTTTTTCATTTTTATAATTAATTTTAACAGTCGGATAAATGAATAATAATCATGGATTTTATCAAAATGTTTCAAAGATCTAAGTTTTTATTAAATAGGTGAAAATAACATCATAGTTGGTCTTTTCAACCCACTCTCTTTTCACAAATATAGCCAGTATCAACACACTGATGAGACCATATTCGGATGTTTTATCACTTGGAGCATCAACAACAGGACTTTTACGAAAGAGCCAACGTATGCAAACAGGAAGAGAACACTAAAAGCTTTCGTTCACGAGAGACAACATTTGATACTAGCGAGCTTTCTAATAGATTGCCGAATGAACATTATGTCACAACAGAACCTTTAAATTTCTGATTAATTACAATAATATATATATATATATATATATATATATACATTTATTATATATATATATTTATGTAAATAAACAGAAACTATAATAACTAACAATACAATTATATTTTAAATAAAAATAAAACTTAGAAAATCATATACCCTGTAACTTAAATTTAAAGATAAAATATCAAAATTGCATTACACTTAGTTTAAAATAAAACTTTTATTATTATTATTTTATTTTTATTCCTTTTTAAACTTCCAAGATGTCCATAATATATGGTTAGCAGTAAAATAAGCTGTGTTCTAGTGCTTTAAGGATCAAACACTTAAGTGGTCCAAGACAAAAACGGAGAAGACTAGTGTAGTTATGACAAAACATACAGTGAATAAGTTTTCAATGTAATAAGCGAGCACAGAGAGTTCGGGTGTTTATAACAAAGTGAATCACGAGCAATCCACCTGGACATTAAATTGAATTGTTTAGGAATTACCATATGTAATATATAAATTCAGACTAATCTAGCAATCAGTGCTATATTTTTATATAGTGTGGTTGGATAAGTTCGTTACCTGCCTAAAACGTGAAAATGGATGGCGGTAAATTTCGCCTATTGGAGGATAGATTCTTCTGGGGTTTTACAACACACACAAAATTTGGCGTTTCTAAACTATTTTCAAGATTAATTACAGATTGGCATTTTTTCAGTAACTCATATATTCAAGATGTGGTATGCTTGAAGTTATAGAATTATACAATACAACTGTATCAGAAAATATGTTTACGAACACAATTTCAGAATACTTGTAAGTGAATCTAGAACAATTTCTTTAATTTGCTATTTCGAGGATTTTTCCGTCTTTATGAATTATTGTAAGATTAACTTGCAAACATTTTAATATAATTGCCGTTGTTGTTGTTTAAATTAAAAAAACTTTAAATAACTTATAATTTGACTTTTGGAGAGGTCAGTGACGTGTAAAAATCCTTCTCGGGGTCTAGGAGACGGGCTGACCTTAGTTCGGGTCAATCCCAAATGAACTGGGAAAGTACCCTCTCCAGGGCGGCAACCGCAAGGTGGTCGCTCAAGACCGAAGGGGGATACGGCTGACCTTAGTTTCGGGTCAATCCTCCCCAAATGAACTGGTAAAAGTACCCTCTCCAGGGGCGGCACCGGCAAGTGCGCTCAAGACCGAAGGGGATCCGAATCCAAACCATCTACCAATGGTGGGCTCGATAAACGCTATTCAGCGTCCTGCTTGAGGGGCCCTGCTTGTCTAACAAAACCCCAGGATCCTAGGGTAGTGACCTCAAGTGTGCACTCTGCCGCGTGACGCCCTCGCGCCGCGCAGTAGTGGTGCCATCCGGGTCCGCCTGGAATCGCACCACAACACTAAAACTTGTTTTTTGACTGAGGGCACACAATCCCACGGTGTGAAGTGACCCCTTGCATAAGGGATGCATGGCGCCGGGGGTTGGGCGTCGTATACGGAGCCCTTGGGGGTTGGGCGCCCCCCCAAGCGTAATTAGACCTTACCTGTTCCATGCGGGGCTCTGCTGGTTGGAACCGTATTTATCCCTCGGTACTTACTGTTCGGTGGGACCTTTTAGGAGTCTTTTAAATAAAAACAAAAAAAACACCAACAGATTAGGATCTGGAAGAACTGCAACGGGCAGTTGCATCCGGCACCCAGCCTTGGATGTATCTCCTGTTCTTCTAGCGCTAACCACCAATCGACGATGATGTAGTACTCGATGGATGGTAGCGGAAGGGTTGAGTCCATGGACACATGACACGGAGCATGTGTAAATGGACTGCAACCTAAGCTCCCCTTTAAACTTCGCAAAGCGTTGGGCGATGGAGCAGAAAAAGGCCGACGGCACCTGGCTTCCTGACAGTCAATTGAGGGAGCAAACGGCTAAGATGTCGGCCAACGAAAGTAAAAAAGTTGAGGAAACAGAGGGAGGCAGCACCGGAGCAACTGCAGGTGCGTTTCTCTACATCCCTATTGGGAAGAGAGGCGCTCGGGCGGTTCTGCGGCGGAAAAACCCCTCCGAAGAAGGCGCCCGATCGCACCTCCTGGGCAAGTAGCGCAAGCGACAAGTACCAATCCCTCAACGGAGGAGGTTTAGGAGAAACATTCAGGGAGGTTCTGACGGGACATAAGCTAGTCCTTGGTCCCCCTGCGCATTTTCCTGAGAGGCGCCTCTCATAGGAGGAGGCTATGGAATTTCGAGGAGGCGCAATTCTCGACGAGGTACTCTCAGCAAAGGTATGTCTCTGCAGTTCAAAAAAAGTGTTTCCCGCGAAAGGGGGCTCTAGTCATGCTCTGTGGCAGTGAAACGGACCAAGGTACTGCTGCGGGGTCTGGCTTCCGGGGCTGGGGATCGGTGGCCCTGGGGGGAATAGGGTGATCTGGTGGGGACTACAAAGACCTCATAATATCTACCAAGTCTTCCTAAGGGTTGAGATGGCCCATGGCCGAGAAGGACTCTGCGACCATTCTCAAAGCCATTGACAAAAAAGAATGCTGGGATCTCTGTGTCGGACTGGAGGGTTGTTGGAGATGTCCACACGTGAGGGAGATTCCAGAACTCTCGTAATTTTAATGGATGAGCAGTCTTTCAAAACCACACTAAAGGGGAGGGGCTGGAGGGTGTTTCATTGGAGTGGAGCAGGTTCCCCAGCTGAAGGCGCCGGGAGGGGCGTTGATCATGGGGATCAAGTGTCTTCCCTCATACAACCTGCAGCACAATAAGGCTGCCTCGGCTGTATTCTGCATGGACCGCATCCTGTCGGAAGATATTCACACGTGGCTCAGATACAGGAACCTTGGATCAGCAAGGGATAAATATCAGGAGGGCTTTCAATGACAGGGGTGAAAATATTTTAGTGCCCAGTTAAAAATGCCAGACATGTATTGTTGTAAGCACAAGGTGGACAGCATTCCTGTTTCATGAAATTTTTGTTGCAGGGATCTCGGCCTCGCCACAGTCCAGCTGATGGTGGCTGGCACTGGACGAGCCCTGCTAAGTTGCATCATCATAACAAACCGTATTGAATGATGCGGAAGTCCCCTCACGCCTCCAGGAACTGGCTGCCCTTGGGTGGACCATGTCGGGAGTATGGAGCGGAACTGGTGGTGGGATGCGACGCCAACTCGCACAACGAGGCGAGGGGCAGCACCAACACCAATAACAAGGTAAGTTACTTCTAGAATACATAATGTCCCGTAGTCTAATGATGGCAAATGTTGGAAATGTGCCACACGTTTCGCACGAGGACAAGAAGGGAGGTGCTATGATGTGGACCATGATGTTCGGAGGTATGGCTTGGTCGGATACATGGCTGGCATGTGTCCGACGAGCCTTCCCTCTCTGATCATCTCACATTTTTTCTGTTTTAAGATCGGTGAACCAGATGCTGGAAAAAGTTTCAGTATAGGAATCCGAGAACACAAACTGGGTAACATACAAGGAAAAACCTCAGGGCATGGCTGGATTCTGATTCCACAAATGGGGAAACGGATTCACAGCGCGGCCGCAGCTTTGACGAATCTGCTGACGGTCTAACTTCAGCGATTGTCGGCTCCTTCGATCTCAGCTATGCCCGATTATTAATAAAAATAGATCCAAAGGTAGTCCTGGTGGACTCTGAACTGGCCCTCTTTGAGGAAGAGGGTCAGGGCTCTACTTCAGTGAGAGCCAAAACTTGGGGCACTTGGGACAATCCTACCATGAGGCCTTGCATGTACAACCGCAAGGTCGTACGGCTAAGAGTTAGCCTGGAAGAAGCTCTGCACCGGTATTGACAGTGTGCAGGGCAAGTGCAAGGCTTGCAAAAGGCTGTTGGCAAAGAATCCCATCTCGCCGCTTGGTAGTCTCAAGGACATCAAGGTTCTACATTACTGAGCCGGAAGGAGTTTCTAAAAGTATGATGGGAACACATTCCAGACTGTATTGTTTATGAGGGTAGTCAACCACCCGAAGTGAGGGTAGACATGCGGGTCGCGCCACCCACTCGCAGTGGAGTCCTGGCGCACCGTATTGTTTACCTTCAGCAGGATTGAGTGGGCTATTAACTCATTCAGTCCCTATAAGGCTCCTGGGGGCGACGGGGTGAGGACCTGTTGCCTTGCAGCGGGGGACTGGACATTCTCCATCCACAGCTGTTCAGCACTGTTCAGAGCCTCCGTGGCTCTCAGTACATCCCACTACCCTGGAGGAGTGTCTAGAGTGGTGTTTATTAACCGAAGCAGGGGAGGGCGGGCATGGATCGTCCGAAGTCTTTCAGGCCGATATGCCTGTACCTCCTTCCTTCTCAAACCATGGAGAAAGATTGTTGCCAGGTTTGTATGGAGGGAGCTCTTCTGGAGCGACCTTTGCATCCTAACCAGCATGCCAACACTCAGGAAAATCTTGCGACACTCGGCCCCTGCATCAATTGGTATTGCAGATTGAGAGACGCTAGCGGGAAAAAGAGGTAGCTATTAGGAGTCTTTTTAGACATTGAAGGTGCCTTTTGATAATTACAGCCACTCAGGCGATTATCAATGCGGTCTCGGGACGTGGCGTATGATGGTCCAGGTGTGTGGACTAGGATAGAGGGTCCTTGCTCACGGACAGGGTTTGTTGTTTCAAACCCTCTGGGAGCAAGTGTTAGGTGCGAAGGCTACGAGGGGCTGTCTCGCAGGCGGCGTACCTCGTCCCCTCTTCTGTGTAACCTGGTGTGGACGACCTGCTGAATTCATTGATAGTCAATCACGGAACTGACCAATGTTTTCTGCTCGAAATGGTGGGAAACTGGTGTGATAAGGTTGGCCTCCACCGTCAACCCCACAAGGCTGGCCGTGTGTTGTCCCCCCTTTACCAATAGGCGAAGAATTGAGGGCATTGGTCTCCCTTTCTATTTAAAGCAGCTCACGCCGTTGAGCTGAAGTCCTGAGGTCAAGTACCTGGGTCGTGATCCTAGATAGGTTCTAAACGGGGACACTCAACTAGAAAGGGTCATTGCCATGGGTAAGTGGTCCTAAAAAAACCGCAATGCCAGACGTGTAAATAGGTGGGCCCCTGGGGACAGAAGCCGAGGCTCTTGTTACTGCCTCTATGTTTCCCGTTGTCAGACCTGCAACTATGTACGGAGCTGTCGTATGGTGGCCAAAAACGGAGACCAAGACTGTGGTAGCTCGTCTGGCAGGTATCCAAAGGAAAATGGCAGCCTTGCTATCACAGGGCCTTTTCGCTATGCGCCAGGCGCGGTCTCTGATTGTTGTCTTAATCTCGCCCCCCTGGACATTGTCATTCGAGCTATGGCCAGGGAAGAGTGCCTACTGTCTTCAGCAGACGGGAATTCTGGTCCGGGCTGAGCAGAGGTGGCACTGCAGAAATTGTCTCGCTGATACAGGAGATGTCTTGCACAATGATCTCTGATCAATGCCACAAAAGTTTTCCTTTGACAAACCCTTTAGGAATTATTTTGCCCTCAAGGATGATTGGTCCAGAGGAAAGCAACCTCTTCCAACCACGGAGCTCGAATGGGTACACAGACGGCTCTAAAAACAAAAAGCGGCACGGGCCTGGAATTTCTGTGGAGTGAGACCATGGTAGGGAGCTGGTGGTTCCTATGGGTCCGTATCCGACAGTCTATCAAGCGGAGGTCGCAGCCATAATGGAGTGTGCTCGTGAGAATCTCGTCTGCGATATAGGGGCAAGACGATTAACATTTTCACAGACATCCAGCGCAGCACGAAGGGCCTGGATTCCTCTGCAATCAAATTCTCAAACTGGTTTAGGGATTTGCTATCAGACCGTTTTTCCTCCTTGCCAGAATCCAACCATGGTCACCGTCTGTTGGGTTCCTGGTCATCGAGGGGATTCTTGGGAACGAAAGAGCTGATTGCCCCTGGCCAACCAGGGCTCAGCAAGAACAACTATGACGGGCCTCAACCATTCTGCGGTGTTCCCAGGGTGTGAATCCTCTATGTAGTCTCGAAAAGGATTCGCGCGGAGCATGGGGAAGGTGGAGGTTGCAATCCGGGTTTGAGAGTAGTAGAATGGGTATTACAGTCACCTCCCCCAAGGTGGCCTCGACCATCTCTCATTAAACAGATCAAGATAGTCTCTAAGGTCATTGGTCACATTACGGGGCATGGTCACCTGAAGAAGCCCTAACACAGAGTTGGCATCCTTTCATGAGGACCGCTCTGTGGAAGGTGTAAATTGAGCAAGGAGATACTGCTGAGCACCTGCTCTTTAGATTGCCCAAGCAATAGCAAAGAGCGGTATCCATCTTTGGCTGAGTAGTTTGAACAGGGGTTGGCGAGTTTTCCCGGAGGACTTGATAGGTGTTTTTCGCGGTTTGTTGAACTGCTTGAAGTGTAGACTGGAAAGTCCTCATGGGTGTTTCCCGGGGTGCGCAAAAGGCCCTTGAGGCTTAAGAGCATGTCAGTAAGGCCGCCCAGGGAAAAAAAAAAAAAACAAAAAAAAAAAAAAAAAAAAAAAAAAAAATCCTTCTCACGTACTGAGTAATAACTGATAAAAAATTTATATATAACGATTGTGTTAAGCCATTCTGTTATAAATATAAATACAATTATTAATAACTTGCTATAATTTCCTTCATTAAATCCACTGTAATAGTTACCTGCATAAAAGTTTGCGCGTTGTAATTCTTACAAATCAATTACCGTTGTGTAAATAAAGATATATACATTTGCATAATACATGTTTTAACACAAGAAGACATTACATTTCAAATCCAACTATGTATGCACTGATAATCTCTATACATTTTGAAATAAGAAATTAAGGCAGTTCGACCTGATACCCCGTCTTCCTCCAGGATACCCTGCAATATATCGGCACGGATGGACCCTTAGATGTGTAAGATTGTGTGAAATGGTGGTTTAAATATCTGATTTGTTATTTTTTCTTATCGAATATTTCATTTTAATTTTAAATATTCAAAATCAAGTTCTGGCAAACTTTTATAAGTACAACATAAAGAATATAAAGCTCAAACTATATAAATAACTAACGCATGTTTGTTCTGTCCTGTAACTACGTATAAATTGAATCATATGATATTTATAGAACTTTAAAATCAATAAAGTTAATATATAAAACTTATATTTAACCTTTAATGAGTGGATAATATATACAATGCTAGTTAGATAAAAGGGCTTAGTAACCTCGATTGGGCTTTCGACAGAATGGGGCTGAGTTACAACCAAACTGCGTTTCCAGGTCCAGTCGAGCGTGCATCAAATGAGTGGAAGTTCTCACAGGGAGCTGTTTGAAAAATGAACATGTTTAATTTATACTCGTCCAAGGGGTTTAATTGAACTGTTACCATTTCCCTAAGTGACACCAAAAAGCATGAGGACTTCTATTTATAGTAACAAAAAAAGTATGTTATTTTATATTTTAATTTACGTTCTAGAACCTCTTCGTTTTCTCTATAGAATTTTTGAAGGTAATATTAGAATGTTATAACAAATAATAAGTTTTATTTTATGAGTTTACCATTTTTAATTATAATACCGACTATTATAGATTATCCAATTGCAAACTTCTTAAAGAACATGTAAAAGGAGTGAAAAAATAATTTACAATTATGTACTGTTATCCATAACTGTGGTCTAAATTAAATTATAATTTTAACAATGACGTTGACGTCTCAATTCAAAATCTAAGTCTCATAAAGAATCGTAAATGTCTTATCAGTAATGGTAAATGATTGAGTTGTGTAGCAATTTTAAGATGGGTCAAGTCTATGGGTTTAAATATATATTTTTCGTGTTGTTAATATATAAAAGACATATAATATCAACAATTACTTTAAATAGATTGAAATGTTATAATTACTAAATTAAACATATACTCTAAATTTAAAATAATAAAAGATTCACTCATGCTATTACTACATAACAATAGCTATTGCTGCTAAGTCGAGTGATAGGATTATTTGAACAAAGTTTCTTACGAAAATTCTCGGTCATAGATAACGCAACAAGAAGTAATTGTCCTTATTCCCGTGAACCCACAATATCATAAAAGAGAAATCTATTTTGCTTATTTTCGTTTGAAAGTGATTGGGTTTGTGTTTGTTGATGTTATTTGGTTTGGAACATGCAACAATTAATTCGGTAAACCATAATGAATTTAAAATAAAAGGTTTTAGACCTTCCCAGGCTATAATAATGTATTCAATAAAGAAAATGTATTTATACCTTATAATTTTGCACATATTGCGTATATTACCACCAAACTTTACATTGTACAGTAGAAGCATATAGTTTTTGTTGTTGAAAAAGAAAACGTTTATTCATAAAATCTTTCCTTTACTTCAACCAAAAAGCACATCCTTGAGAAAAACAGAGGGTTGTCAAAAACAGACTTAACTATATTTTGAACGGTTGTTATCCGTTGATTATTTTCAGACGATGGCAGTTTTGAACTGTGCGTCATTTGAATAATTACAAGCCCAATCTAGGTACACTGGTTTGAGATTTTTTAGTTGTTATGCCGTTTATGAAGAAAATGTAAAAAAAGGCTTGCAACATGATTTTTATGTACATGGGAAGAAATACGCGTGATGCGTTATCAGTTTATTGTAAAACGAAGCTGCGCTTTCCGTTATCCTCAGTGATCACGACTATCGAAATGTATCGGTTATGAACGCGGTGTAAGCCAGCTACGGTGTCTTGAACGTTCATTAAAGTATTTTTAACAATATTAATTGCACGATAAAATGTATTAATTATCAACCCTGATATAATCAGAGGTAAGTTTACAGCAGCATAGGTGGGTGGTATTGTACCCGTAATGGAACAACTAAACTAAAACACTACGGAGAAAAATTAATTAGTGCCAACATTAATTGCTTTCGAGCCGTGGCACGACTTCCCAGGTAATGGAAAAATTCACGAGTTGGCATTACACAGAGATATGAAGCAATGCATTGGGCTACTTCAGTATGACGGTTTATTTATTAGAACCTGGCCTCATTTTATATTGGAAATGGCAATAATAATAATTAAATGATTTAATAATGAAATAACAAAATAATTGAATCGTAAAATGTAAGGTAATGGTAGCACATTCACCCGGCAAGTGACAGATCTGAGTTCAAGCCTCGACTGGAGCAAGTATTTTTTTAATTCATTGTTATTGAAATATTAAATTATATATATATATATAATATATTTGAATTCAAATATGTCATTTCAACTTGTTTTATTTTATACTATCTTGAACGTCGTACAATAAACTTATATTGCTAAAATGCAAATAATATATCTTTCTATCAACAATGTCAAATATATTTGGTTCCCCCTATCGACTAAAAATAAGACTGTAATTATTCCTTACTTTATGTTGCAGTCGTAAGGAACCCAGTCGTGTACCAACACAAGGATGCATGTATAACGTATGCCTTTATTTGACAGGAGTGTATGGATGGACGGGGTTCATGGTGGCTGATGCTTGCGTCTAGTACCACGAACCCTGTATAACCTTGAACAGTCCTACTGTATTTACTTTTACAAAATGCGCCTATAGCAACCTAATTAATGTTTCATATCTGATTCTTTTCTACTCATCCTGAGCAATTTTTTGTGGATATAGTAATTATTGTTGAAAAGTTCAAAACAAAATAAAGTTACTTGATATAAGATATTATTGTGGTATTTACATTACAAACCGTAATGATAATACTTACAGCGTAAATGATCCTCTCTTTAAAGTAAAATATGTATCACAGAAAGGTAGTAGAAAATTCTAATAAGATTAATACGTTGGTATTACTCTTAGCCACTCAAATTAACACAATTTTCTATGTAAAATGTCCTCTAGCAAATATGAAAATTTATTTAAATACACATACATTGAATTTAGGAACTTTTAAGTTTATCAGATTTTATATATATATTTTTTTTTTCTATTCTTATTATATATATATATTATTCTTACATCGTGTAAAAAATAAAGTCCGATATAAACTATTTATAATATTGACAATAACAAATAAAATACAACGCTTTATATGTAGTTAGTAGACATAAAATACCATTGAAAGGACATTATTCATCGCCGCCGCTACGGTATTTAAGGAGTAATTTTAATAAAATAATGTTAAACGTAAATTTTGAATTGTAATAATACTCATAATTACTATTATTATTATTTTTCGTTTTTAATATTATAATACAAAGCAAGAAAAGAGGAACTCCAACGATCATACTACTTTGACTAACTTAGTGGTTTATTGAAATTTTCCATTGTTAGTATCAGGTTTATATATATCATTATATATATATATATATATATATATATATATATATTTTAATTATATATACATTAATATATTATTATATGAGAAAAATTTTTGAATGCATGTGGAACTTAAAATTTTATTTTTCTCAACAAATTGATCGCCGATATGTTATATAAATATAGCGGCTTCACTGGAAGTCAAACTAAAATAATAAATTACAATATAGGAAAATAATTAATAACTACTTTTCATCAGCCTTATAAATAGAAGGTCGGACATAATTCAGCAGATTTCAGTAATGAGATATTCTAGGTTACGGATGGAGCGTTAATTTGGAATCAGACTCGAATATTTTTGTTTACACCATCATCAAATAAATTAATTCCAGGTATTTTTAAGGAGCATTTTTGTCTAGTGTTTTTATGAAGCCTAATAGGAATTTGCTAAAATAGTATTTAGCTAGCAAAATATTGCAAGGAGACGTTCCCATCATTTTTTTAAAGAATATTTAAAACAATTAGAACATTAGAAAAAAAACCGAAAGTAAATACGCTTTAATTAAGTTCACAAGTAGTGTTATGTACATTATTTTGTATGGTAATATTTAAATACCTTTGTTGGAAATTTGTATGTTTAAAATTTAAAATGCTCTAAATTACAAAACCTAGGGAACTGCAGTTAAAGCAATAAAGAGCAGCAGTGCAGTGTATTAAGTGAGTTATGACCTCAATGTACCTGTGTAATGTGTAGTGGTGTGTTCTCGTAGATAACATTGCCATGTCGTTCAGATTCCTAGATTTGTTAAAAAAAAATTTGTGTTTAATTATACATATATCCAGCAATAATATGTGAATTCATGTTTTATAAATTAACTGATGTATTAACTCAACCTTTTATAAATAGACATCATCAATACTTCAATACTTCAAAACTGAATGAAAATTCAAATACAATTTTTTTTTATCAAATTAAAGTAACACCTTTTGTGGTGAAAAGGACAATTAAATATATCACTTATCCAGTAAAAACTTAGATGTTATGTAATACTATTGTAATAAAAAATGACATTAAATATGTAAATTTATTATTTTATTAGCAAAAAATACGTAAAGATTATTTTCAAATTTTACGTGTTTTTATGTGTTGGTACTGCATTAAAACATCGGTCGTAACGTATTATGTCGACCACACCCCTTACATTTCTCCAAATACAAAAATTCAACAAAAACAAAAAACCAAACAAAAACTCTTTTATTAAAAAAAAACAAAATTTGTTTTTTATATCTTCATCACACCTGCGCTACCAAAAAATGCAGCGATGTCAGCGCAGAGCGAACATAATGGATCCCTGCCTTTGGCCGCGACAGACGACCGCCATATGTATTCGGCTGGATAGGAATAAAAGTGTTGTCTGGCAGTGCCTCTTTGTCGTTTGTCCCTCCATTTAGACGACAATAACCAACAAGTTACACACAACAATTAGTATAATCGACGCGCATGCACAGCGAAACATGCCACATGCCGTTATCGCTGGTGCGGCCGGTCGCTGAAACCTTCACCAGGGGGGACGGGACAGGTATTGCGATAAGAGAACACCGGACGTCTATTGTGAGCAGTTAACCTTAACAAACAACCATGATTTCTTAAATTACTAAATGGTGTTGATGTTTTAATATAATAATAATAGTGTAGTCGATATAATACGTAAGTTCCAAAAAATCATTTCTTCTCAATGTTTTGAAGTTCCTAATTCTTATATGTTGCTATTTCCCATATTTTTTCTATTTTGATTTATGTTGCAAGAAACTATTACGAACTAAAATGCCTAATTTATGAATGAATAATAAAAATCCAAAGCTACTATATACTATTGTTAATTTTACTTTGCCACTATTAAATGTAAGCTTCTTTTACAATAAAAAAATTTTGAAGTTTGTAAAAAACCACATGTAAAAATATTTTTTCAATATAAATTTCATATATTATTGCAATTTATTGAAACCTTGTAAAGTCATTTAAACCCTTTTTAGCCCCCGGCGTCCGATATATCGGACAGAGGTGGTGGTCTAGCTAAAGTGCCCCAACGTCCGATATACCGGACGTCTCGAGAATTTAATGTAGCTGGCTAATAATATGTCCAAATGCCATCAGTTTCGGTATAGTAGTCGGTGAAGAAACGGGCTACAGGGCTACATGCAAAAAACAATAAACCTTCAATTGGCATCGTATTTCGTCATCATTGAGCGTAGTTTATTTTTCGATGTCAGTTGTCATGACGACTTCAGTTGCATTGTTGTTGTATGCTGACTTATAACCTCAATTAGTTTGCGTGATTGATTGAAAGCGGTTGTTTTTTCGTGTTGATTTATTGTATTATTAGTAAAAAAAACATGAAGTATAACGTCGTAGAGAAAAAGGTACCAGTGAGTGAAAAACACTTTGATAAACACTGGTACTTTTGGGATTATACCGCCACACCCATACATGAATCGTTATTTTGACATTTTGCTTCTACTGATTACTAGATTAGCGTAGAACAATATTTCGTCAATATAAAAACAGGAATTGTCTTATCGCAAACCCCTCCCCATCCTCAGACAGAGGTCAAAGTCGTCGAGCGGTCTAGTAGATAAGTGATTGCAGAGTTCCGCCGCCCCCGGCCTGCCCGTAATCGGGATTCTCGAGAAAGATAAGATAACAGCGACAAAAAATACCGATCGCAATACCTGGAAATGCTTGTTGATTAATGGAATGTTAGTTCTGTTACTCAAACTACATTGTTTTTATTAACGTTCTAAGTTTATTGAAAAAGGTTTAAGCGTTGGGGGGCATATAACGGAATCTGACCCCATTCCCAAAGTACCATAAAAATGTATGTATTGTAAATATTATTTCTTTTACTTTTTTGAAAAATTAAACAAGTTTTATGTCTTACAAACCATTACAATTAGTTTGTGTTATTTTTACAATTGTTATTATTTCAAAAGTGCAAAAAACAAGTAAAACATATCTGTATACTTCTACTGACGTGTATGTGGAAATATATGAAGAAGTGCTTATGCAGCAATACAATTAATTGGATTATATCTCCTGCATTTATCAAGGAAAGTTCTTAAAATTTTGTGTGTGTACGTAAAAAATATGTGTACAACAAAATTGCTTCATTTTTCAGGGGCTACATTTTTTTTTCTACCGTTTATGTATGTCCAAACTATATAAAAAATAATAAAAAATAAAAAACAAATGTTATATATAAAATACGCTAAATAAAAAAACAAATAACTGTGTAAAAGTACTTTTTAACTTATTACATCTAAGAGTACACTTATTTGTGAACAATTTAAAACAAAAACCTAAACAATTATCTTCAAAAAATAAGAAAACTAGATGAATTTTCCCTCAATTCTGCACTATGGTCCCTTTATCGCCATGGGCCTTTCTGGCAAGTCCATGGAAAAAAATGGCTGGGGTTAATAGGCCTGCCAGCACAAAAATATTTTTATAACCTAATCTAGGGTTGATCAAAATACATCGATATTCAATTGGATATTGGGATGGCTCTAACCAAGTTTACAAACTAATCCTAAGAGGATACCATCTCTTGGACTCTAATTTCCGTATAGTATTTTGGTAGCAAAGTAGTAATTTGTGCGGAATATGTGTTCTATTACTAATAAATTATACAAAGTATTCCTTAAGTCAATACATTTAGTAAGAGTAAAGTTTTATTTTCATTTGAGTATACATAAAATCAAATTTATATATTCATATATTTCGTACTCCTTTTAATTTAAAAATATATTACATTAATACTTGTACAAAATTCCTAATTTATGGCCATTTAGCCCCTTTGTAATTTAAAGATAAATTATTACTATTTGTATGGTTGCATTTTGCTATAAAAATATATTTCTTTATTCTACATAATACATCATATTATTAATTTTCTTTTTTAGTCAAATGCATCAATATTGGTACATTAATAGCACTACACATTTTATGAAACGTGTTATATTATCTATATTTGCAATTTAATTTAATTCTTGCATGTATAATACTTATTTGTTTTTTTAATTCATAGTTTTTTTACCTTAAAAATTACGATACATATTTTTTATGGAACAATATAGATTTTAACACTAAAAGTTAAGATAATGAAAGTAAACGGTACGTAAGTAACAGTTCAAATATTTAATTTCACTCATATTTTTAAAATAAATATACTTATTTTGAGGCTAAAAATTAGCCCATTTACATACAAGAAAAAGTATTTTTATTCCAGTATGTAAGTTATTTTTAAAATAAAGTTTTCCCCTTTGAATTTCCTAGATAATCGTTTTATATATAGATTGGGTTCGAGCTTCAGTGACTAAGTTTGTCTTGGCTAGCATTTAATTAGCGTCTTACTTACAACGATAGTAAGTGAGTTTTATATTTAAACCTTCAAAAGAACATCCGTTGTCGTTCGAAATATTAAGTAAGTGAAGGCTGTCTAAGGGCTTCCCTCATTGCTTCATGGGCTCACATTGAGTTCCTTAACATTGCTTTTAAATTCGTTACTTCGGGCATAACATGCTTTATGATCTTAGCTCCTGTTGCGGTGTCATCACATGGTTTTCATTCTCTTCAGTACGGAGTTTATGTTTAATATATAAACTAAAGTTTATATTATATAAAGTGTGTATGTATATAAATATATATATATATATATATATATATATATAGTATATATATATACACAATTTTTATTATAACTTATGGATATTTTCACATGCTTAAAATAGTTTATATCAATCCTCAAAACCTAATTTTATACTTTTTTGAATCATTTAATAAAGAAAATTAAAGTTTCAACCAAAAACCTACGATCCTTCCAAAGCTGCCATCCTCAAGAACAAACTATAAGCAAAGGACCATCATAAATCGTATCACACAAAAGAGTGTTACTCAATTTGTTATCGTGCCCATTTAGTATATGAGAAAACTGCATTTTATATAATTAGATCTATTTTACGTACATATTATCGCATAAATAGTGTTGTAGAGTCGTGTAGTTTTATAAACTAGTAATTAACAAAAAATCCAGTAATTCCCCACGATTCGGTTGAATAAAACATGTAAAGAAATTTTATTTGCTAGAAACTTGCTTCATACAAATCCATTATTTTTTATTGGCACAAAATAAAACCGGACTACTTTTGAAAATTGAATAAAAATAGTATTAAATAAAGAAAAAACTGGTGCTATTTTCATACATCTAAAGCTTTTGAAATTAAAGGTACAGTGAGAGAACATTGAAACCCAATATTGATTGTTTCACGTTGTTTCTACTTTTTGCACTAAAATCTGAACTCAATGAAATGAAGTGTATTGGCAGTTCCAATTAATTAAGCCCGTCATTTGAATGAATTGCTGATGCAGGCGAGTATTCTCAATAAAAGTCATTCAATACTGTTTCCACTCCAAATACTTAGGAATATATAGAGTGATGTGTAGAGTGAGGCACTTCTAAATATAAACAATCCAATAATTTCAGATTGCGCTGTCGTCAACTAAATTGAAGAGCAATATATACATCTCTTTTGCAATATCACATTGAAATGTATTTTCTTCACATGTATGTAGTTTCACTACCAGCTTAAGACAGTGATGATACAAGTGGTATTGTATGTAGTGTTACCATTAATGAACGGTCTGTGAAAGAAAAATATTACCAAAGTTTTTGTCATAAATGCCGCTGACGACGCTCCCCATCCTCTAGGATTTAATAAACCAAGCTGAAGGGATCCGGATAATGTAATGTATAAAGCTGCTCAAAGCTGTGTTTAGTGGTAAAATGTTTTTAGGTTTATTTCTTAAGATTTTTTTGGAAAACCCATCTCCTTCTAGATATTAAGCGTTAATGTTTTATAAAGCATGCATTTTTTCAAATGATTTCTCTTTTTAATTCAGTAATATAAAGTGACGTTGGTAGCATCTATGATAACTATACGGTGAATTTAATCATGTATTTTTTTCAATTTGTGAAGGCTGTGAATAGTATATACTAAATAGAATAATTATATTTAGAAATCATGTGAATAACTAACAATTCTTATAAAATATTATATTATTCAACCTAGACCACTTTAAGGGCTGTATGTAATAGCTCCTTAAACCAAATTTTAAAATACTGGAATATAAATCTATTGATTATATAGAATTTTTATTTATCAGCCATCAAAGTGTTATGAAAAATATATATTTAACGTAACTAAATTTAATCTAAGACAAAAAACCGAAAAACTTCTGGAAATATAAAAAAATTAAAATTAATAAATAAAAATAAGTAAAAAAAAAACAGTAAGAAAGTTTTTTAACGAATTCTAAAAGTAAATTTTTGAAAAACATGATGATATATCATTGCTTCAACATTGTTTTCAAAACTTAAAAAGTTAATAATATTTGTAAAAATTATAGTTAAAAAACTAATATGTTTTATAAAGATAACTATTTTACCAAGTTGTAACAACCATTATAAGTTATATAAAAAGAAAACTTGTTGTTGCCCATAATCCGGATTCAGGATATGATCTATGCAAAATGTCACAGATATCATGAGGGAAAATTATTAACATTAAAATTAAGCCCATATTTTGCAATGTAAACTTTCTTATTTGTATCGTTGACTCAGTATCCTGGAATAAAAATTATTCCTAAAAATCTTGAGGTTAGCTATCAGGAAATTTTTATTTGTAATCTAACTCTAACCTGTTACTGTACTGAATTTGGTCCAGGTTATTGGCGTATTGTTGTTTGCGCACTCTTATTTACTGTTTCAAGGGCTATACATAGACACAAACAACCAAAGCACGTGATAATCTATTATAAAATCTAAAGTACTACAAGCGCTTTCTGCAAGAAGTGACGAAACATATATGAAATAACCTTAGTATTGGTAGTAGAATGCCTGGTATTAATAACAGTGATAGTAAAATCCTGACTGGTGTCAAAACTATTAAGGTTTTATCCCAATGAAATTTTCTTATTTGACATAGCCAGTTCTGATTCACTGAGAATGAAACGTAATAATTAATCCATAAAACTAGTTGGAGGAGGGAACTCATGAGCTGCGTAAGATACATTTCCATAAACATTCCCTTGCGAGATAGTGTGCCTTTCTCTCTTGGGAGTAATTTTAAAACTGTGAACCTACAAATATGCTCATCATTTTCGTTAGAGGTTATTAATATGCAATCACAATTTACTTTAGCATCTTTAAGTTCATGGTGGCTGATTAACATAAGTATAACAATATGTGTACAGATTTTAATGTATACCCTTGTTATTGAAAATTAAAAGTTTTTAAAATATATATCTGTAATTGCTCAGGCCTAACACTCTCATAGGGAGTAGTATTGATGTGCTGGAATTTTTTATATGTCTGTATGTATACAAGTCTGAGCAAAATATGCATAGCTAAGTGGTCTAAGTACTTTATAATTAGCATAAAGATTAATTACAATACAGGCAAAATAGAATACGATGATAGTGCTAGTAACTAAATAGTATTTAGCTGAGTGATTATATTTCATTACAGACATTAGGCTTAAAATTTGGAATGAAAATTAATTTCGACATAGACAAGAAGTAGTTTAAAGATGTTGCATGGTGACCATGGGATTATTCTATAGGAAGAGATGACTCGTGTTCCATGTATGTTTTATAAGATGAAAATGTTTCCTTGATTTATATGCGTTACTTTTACTATTTTAAACTAGGTACATAGTATTTAGCATATTGTATGCTCGACATACAACCTTTACTTCGGATGGAAGTAACATCATCTACATGCTTACTAGAATCAGCGTACACGTTAAAGGTTTTGTTAATGTCAGCATTTGGTGGGGAGCCAAGTGAGAGAAGCAGCTCTTAGAAAGGCTACATTAACCATAACGGCCCTGTCATAGAAGATAGGTGCGATATATCAAGTTTTCATATTATTACATTTTTATCTTTGTATATTGTCGATAATGGTGAGTATAAAATACTGATTATATTGAGGACTAATTAAAACGTCATTTGTGGTATGGTTTCCAACAAAGTAGTTGTTGATAAAACATTTACTTCTCTAAGTGTAACAGTTTTCAGTATAAAGTTTGTGTAGTTCATTGAGTACTGGATCTAAACTTGTAGTTTCTGAAAATGTTGAAATACATCAATTAAACAATAACTTATTAAGCAATAATTAAAACTCCATTGTGCACTGGTTTTCAACAAGTGTGATAGCTTATAAAAAAACTAATTTTTTACCGTAATCATAATCTAAAATTTATATAAAATAAAATTACATATATGGGTAACAAAGATAGGGTAAACTTAATTTTATTGTAATAAATTTAATTTATTAATTTTACAAAATTGTATTTTTGTATTAAAATATACAATTATTGTAAAATATACACTATTTATTGTATGTTTCAAAGTAAATTTGCAAGAAATAAATTATATTTTTTATGTGTATATTTTATATCAGAACAAGGATTGTAGAAACCAGGAAAGTTTTTGTAACATGCCTTGTATCATGTTTTATTGTAAATGACGTGAAAGGACAGATGTAATTTTATGTGTTGCGGAAAAGAATAGTTTTAAATAATTTATTTTGTCTAAAGAAAGTTTAAAAAATATTATTTCATTCGTAGGACTAAACAGATGAACCTCAAAGAAAAAATGTTGCTTAGTAACAGTTGTTTAAGTAAAAAATGATTAACTAAAAGAAATTTATCTGGAAATAAAATTATTTATTATTGTTTTAGGGCTAATTTAAAAACTTATATTTTTTATATATGGAAAAATGTGAATAGAGAGTTTCGGTTTATTGTTTCCTTCACACTAATATTAAAAACGTAGTATTTATAGCTTCATACCTTCTACCCATTACTATATCAAAGATTTTATTGTAGTTTTTTTTATGGTTTAGCGTAGAAACTTTTAGTTAAAAAACATTAGAACTAAGGTTTCGATTGATGAAATAAACGAACAAAATCGGTATTTTAAACCCGTCTAACGTCTGAAAACATGTTATGAGTTTAAATAAAACTGTTAACATTATTTCATTATGTAATTAGGTTTTTTAAGCCTAAGACTACAAATATTGAAATCCTAGCTAAGATTTCATCTCGACGACTGAAAGGGGAAGCCTTTATATTGCAGATGTATCTGTCACAATAATTATACAGAAATCTGTATAGTAAATTACACAATAGACTTTTTTCTAATGTGGTTCTTATAATATTAACAAAAGTTACAAGGGATTTAAGAATAGATTTATGAAATTAATAATTGGATAAAAAACTGACATTAAAAACACATTTTTTTCTGCCGTTTTTCTTATAAAATATGAACAACACATATCTATTATGGCTCATTAATTAATCACTCTATTTCCTGCTTTATTTTAAATTACTTTCCATTCATGTGTATGTACGCTATATTCAAAAAGAATGCTCAAATTTTGTAAGTGAAGTTTACCTTAAATGTATTCATCAACTTAGTGTTTTAGATAGGCTATTACTTTTATTATTTACAAATAATACGTAGGTATATTAAATCTCTACTCTTAAACATTCATGACATAGTACCATGACTGCAATACAATGTTTCCTCTTTATAAAAATTTTAGCATCCCTTAAAAACATACTGAGGAAATAATTACTGTGTAAAAATGTATTGTGTATCGTTATTTGCTGAAGATTAAATAGTGAATGACTTATTAGACCTACTATTCAATGTCAGATGTTACGAGGTTTGTAATAAGTTAAGTCCTAAGAAACTTAATAATTGAATAATATGAAATTAGTCTTTCGAGAAACATCATAAACTATATTTAAGCTGATATTAAAGTTTAAGAGATCGGTATAGTAAAAGATTATACTAAAGACGTCTAGAGTTTATATATATATATATATATATATATATATATATATATATATATATATATATATATATTTAAACTTATAGTATAAAATATATATATATTAAATTATATTATATATTAAATTATTATATATTAAATATATATATATATATATTTAAACTTATAGTTTAATTTGCTTATTTAAACGCATATGTGACAGATACGGCCAAATACAAAATAATTGAATCGGAAAAATTAGGCGCTCTGTTGTGTAATGGTAGCACATTCACCCGGCAAGTGAAAGATCCGGGTTCGACTCCCGGCGGAGCAGGTACTTTTTGTGATTCAATCTTTATTGAAATTAAATAAGGCTGTTATTGCCATTTTATACAATTTAATGTAAATAAAAGTCGTTTGATAGGTATTTGGTCTTCCGATCATATGTTAGTTTGCTTATTTTAAACGCATTGACAGATACGCCCAAATACAAAATAATTGAATCGGAAAAAGTAAGCGCTCTGTAGTGTAATGGTAGCACGTTCACCCGGCAAGTGAGAGATCCGGGTTTGAATCCCGGCGGAGCAAGTACTTTTTGTGATTCAATGTTTATTGAAATTAAATAGGGCTATTGCCATTTATACTTTAATTTATATTTATATAAATATATATATATATATATATATATATTGTAATATATATATACATATAAAGCTTATTTAAATAAAGCTAAATATATTACATATAGCAGCCATTAACAACTTAATATATAAAATTTATTAAAATAGGGGTATCTATCGATTAAAACAGTACATTAGTAATAAACATTTTATTTATCTCAACCATTACTACTAAATATTATGACGTGTTTCCTAATAGCAACGATGGTAACCGTCGGAAAATCAATTATACAATTATAAATGTCATTGTTTTACAATATAATTTGAATTTTTCTTCCATCTGATTATTATAAATACAAATATATTTATTTATGATACGTATTATATATATTTAACTTATATTAATTTACCTATACTGAACAACATAAAATATTCTTATTTTTAAAGATATGTTTTCTAAAATAAAGATAATCAAAAGCGAAGTTTCAACGCTTATTTGCACCAGACTTTTCATCCACTTGCGTGATGGCATTTTGCCACGTGCAAGGTATTTGCCAAAGCAAAGTTCGTGCACGTAAAAAAGAGTATGTAGTCATCTTACGGAAAATGGCGTATGGCGTAAACAGGCTAAACAAATATTAAGTACTAGGAGTTGCAAATGGCTTAACACTTAATTTTTTTACTGAAACAGAGACGGCGCAGCGTAAGAATTGGTTTTGAATGACATCCTTAATTCTCCAGAGAGGTGTGATTTACTGAAGTTACTGAGAATATTCTACCCTCCCAGCTGAATTAAAATTTGGGAAAAGTTAAATGGTTTTTTATAAGTAAATGTAATATAAATTGAATTTATTTTTGACATTTGATTTATGTTAGGGATCCACGTACTTTAAAAAAATACATAGGCAGATAATACGTAAATATTAGTTCAGTATTTATTGTTAAAAGATATAGATGTTACGAAAAATTAAAAAAATTTTGTCACACACATTTTTTACTTGTTTAAGTACTGTATTTGAGGTTCAGATTAATTATATTTTAGATGCCATAGTTTAAGTTTAAAAGGTATATAGTATATTTTATCAGTTAAGTATAAGTTAAACAAATTGTTTAAAGTCTTTATTAGAATTAACGACTCAAGATCATTGTGCTATAATATACTTAAAGTGTTTTATAGTACAGACAAAGATGTAAATGAAAAATAATCTATTCCCATTAATTTGAAAAACAGTTTTAAACTATCTTCGATATTTTTTATAGTAATAAACACAACAACATGTAAACAGACAAAATAAACACATAAATATTATATAATTATAAAAACTTTACAAACATCTCAATTAGAGACAAATTCCATATAATTATGAACCATTAGTTCATGTTTAATAGAATTAATTATAATAAAAATTTAATTTATATACAACCATATCTTTTTAAATATATTTGTACATAACGAACATGTTTAATGCGACATGTTAATGCGACATACTATAGAAATACCTTTATTTTTCACATTATATTTGACTAAGGATTGTAAAGATAAAAATAATAAAGTTAATATAATTGTATAACTAAAATTATACGTTGTAACATTTATCATAACTTATGTTAGTATAAATAAAACGCAATGAAATCATAATGGTTTGTGACTGTACTATTTAGAATAAACCTGTTAGTTCAAGACTAAACTTGCAACCCTCTACCACTAATCACCTAATTACTCAGGTACTGCGGCACATTACTCACTGAAGGCAGCAGTGATATACGTCTTGCCGCTAGCCTTACAAAAACATTAAAAAAAAATAATTATTCCCTGATTACTAATATATAACTGAAACCACATTTCACTTGAGAAATAATGATTTGATAATGCAAACTAAACACTTCAAAATGTTCTTCTGGTACTATACCAAATAAATAAAAAAAATAATTAATAAAAATCTAATAAATATACAAATATTCATAAATAAATAAAAACTCATAAATAAATACTCATAAACAAACAATAAGCAATATATTGCTTATATATTATTATATTGTTTATTTCATAAATATTTTTTTAGATTTAAGAAAACTTGAATTAAAACTTAAAGCTAATAATTTAAAGAGCTGTATAAAGGTGATAAAAATCAACCGTATGATGTTTTTTTAGTATATGTTAAATGTACGTCCTTCATTTCAAATGTATAAATGAAAGTAGATGATTGTAATTTTCATGTCTTTTTTTGAAGGTTCAAGGACAAGAAAAATAATTACGAATATAATAAAATTATGTTATTTAGTACCATCATATATTATGTTATCTTTTTAAAAAATAACAAACCGCTAATCTAAAATTTGTAGAATAAAGATTTGAAATTAGTTTTACAAGAATGTTCTTATTACTTTAAATTGTTTATCTTTAAAACAGTCTCAGTAAAGTTTTAAACTGGACAAACTTTACTGTTCGATGATTATTGCGCTGAAGAACAGTATAATTAGTATTTATGGATCAGAAGCTTGTAGAGTTTTAGATATGTCCAGCATTGTAACAAGACAAAGTTTAAACATAATTCATGAACGTCTCGAGCTAGGTAGCTCTGAATAATCTATGATCTGTGAAAATTACTACTTCAACATCTGCCATCTGATAAACTTAACATTATCAACGACTATATAAACCTATTGAGATAACTCAGAAAATAACTACATCGCGTTGTGTTTGCTTACATATGCAATGGATAATATTGATAGTGTTGTAAACTATATTATACAACCTCAAGTTCGTAATACATGTAATACCATTAAAATTTTTTATTCAAGTTACCTTATAGTACTGAATGAAAATTTAATTCAAAATAGGTTTTATATTTTTTTAAATTTGCATTTGTTTGAAGATATTTGCACTATATTAACTCATGTAAGTACTGCAATCGAAATAGACTCAATGCATGTAACTATAAAATATATCTTCAAAAACATTCAGCATATTATTACCCCAAAAATCTCTTCTTGTTATTTATACTATATGGGTACACCTATGTTAGTACTTTTGCGATAAATAAAATACACTCATATATACTTCACGTACCCAGGTCTGAGAGGCCTCCGTCTTTTAAAAGACAAATCAAATGGGTTTGTTAGTCGTAACGTTTATAGTAGGAGTTAAATAGTAAATTTGCATTTAATATCAGTAGTAAATAAGCAAGTTATGCGCATAATATTATAAAATTAACTAACAGTTAAAATATAATTTTTACTAAAACTGTAAGTGTTGTTATCTTTGATATTTTTTCACTCAGTGGTGCGGATTACATATACGGTTGGAAAAATAAGTGAGGTTACTCTATTAGCTTACTAAATGCTTTCAAAATTATAGATGAAAGAAATTAAAAATATTAGTTAAATTTTTAAATATCTGGTTTTGCTGTTATAATGTAATGATTTTTTTTTACACATTACAGTTAATTAGAATTAATAGTATATTTCAATTTATATCAAATGTTGTGTAATTATTAACTTAACTCATGTGCTTCATAACTACCAAGAATAAGAAAACTATAAGTTACGTAATTGGACTTATTCTATCTTATAATATATTTCTATTTGAAATCATCGAGTTTTTACAGGGCAGGTAATTAAATGCTGAATTTTCTGGAGTGACAAAAATTGAACGATGATTGTAAAATATTATTCTCGTTATATTATTTATCATTTCAAAATCAGTAACTTTGAATTCCTAAACTTACACAGTTTTAAAGTAATTGGTATAATCTGCAAACTAAGTTTGCTAAAAGACCACACACAAATATATTTATATAAATTCCTTTGATAAATACTTTCATTAAACATATTGAGTTATTGAAACTGTACTAAACTTATACTAGAAGAACAAGCTATGAAAACAAAACGAATTGAAATCCATTAAATCACATACAAATGATCTATTGTACATAGGTTCATAATATTTAAAGATAATGTGTACCAAAACTGGAATTTCATGTAGAAATACATTCTTGATTGAAAAAAAAAAAATTAAAGGCATCCGTAATCATCGCTATAATTTATATTCATTATATTTTGGAACTGAACTCTGCTATTATGGGAATGTTTAGCACTCATCTAAAACTATTCTTCTAGTTTTCAAATAAAATAAGTTTTATATAAAACGTAAAAAACATAAAATAATTTAAAACCGTGAAAGTTCTCAAATTTCAATTAATATTCTAAACAATAAAATATGGGCTTACGTCCCTCCTTACTGCAGGTAGTGTCGAATTTACATTGAAGCAACGGGACTGTATTGTTTGTGGGGATTACAATTTGTAAATGATCGTAAATAACTTCAGAGTTGTTATTTGAATCTACCTATTCAGCAAGATTATTTTAAATACCTTCTTCTAGAAGTTTTGTGAAAATATAATATAGGGAACAATACGTAATATCGTACCGATATATTTCTTGTTCTTTTTAATTATTACTATTACTATATTATATTTACCTCAGCGATTCCTCTAAATATTTGATATTTAATGAGGTATTTGTTCTTGTCGGAATATAATGTCACCTAAAAGATTCTGAACGATTTGATTAAATTAATACTCCACTCAGAATTAACACGTAATAATACAAAATACAATCTTTTATAAAAATAGTCGCAACACGTTGTGATATACTTCGTGAATATGTTTACCTGTATCCTTTATACAAGTGAGAGTACGCTATAATTATACACTAAAAATAAAAGAAAACGATAAAATGTATAATAAATTTTGAAACGATTTTTATAATTCATGTTTATAAAAAATTTTGTGATGAAAAATATAGGTCTAATCTGTTTTGAGTATTTTCCCCCCTAAATATCAAATTATCTAAACATTTGAATTTTATGAATATAATACAGGTTTTTAAAGCGAATATTAATTTTATAATTTTTTAATATAAAATTTGTATTAGTAGTAATTGGTATTTTAATATAAAATTTATGCCACATTACCAAATCAATGACCTATTATGAATAAAAGTTGAAAAAAGCACCATATAACAATGCAGTATGAGGTATAAAGAGAACAGTTTAAGTAATTGATGAGACACTGGAAGTTACATTTTGACTAAAGATGAAAGCCTACCTCAAGTGGCGAGGTCGTTAACAGCTCATTAAGATCAAGAACTCTTTGATTACAGATGTTTCTTTGACCGTCACTTTCCTGTCTGTTCCATCTTTGATAACAATTATTTTCATTTGTTTAGTTTATACAGATAATCTTTAATGTACTTTTGTCTTGATACAAAATTACTTATAGTACATTGACCCTTATCTACATGAAAATTATTGACTATTACTTCGAGCATAGGTAAAATCCCTGGATAGATAGATAGGTAGATATAGACCCAGTATATTTAGTTATCTCAGAAATTTTTTATTTGCTTTTTTTAACAACATATTCCAAGACCACTACGAAGCAAGTCAAATATATATCCGCTGTAAACCATCGTATTTGAAAAAAAACTTGACTGTCATTAACAAGACTTTGTGCTAAAATCCTCTTGTATCGGAATATATTGTTTATTATGTAAGTATCTAAATATAAACCATATATGTAATAATTTATTATGTGGATATTAAACCAATGTAACATAAACCACAAATAGATTAATATTATCTTCTAAGTATGGCGTTGCAGTCTCTATTTATGTTCTACAATACTCCATCATTGCTTTTGTCCAGACTCACTTAGCCATTATAAGGTAATTATATCTTGTAGTTTTCTCTTTTCCATTTCCATAGATGTCAAATCCTTTCCATTTTATTCTTAGTCTCATTCAGCTGATAAGCCCTTATAAAGCACATATCACCAGAAATATTTCAACTACAAAACGTTTTAAGCTTTAGAAACGACATCCTTCCAACTGTTACATATATTTCACCATGTGAACACGGTTTGACTCGTAGAAAAGTCATGCGGTGTGCAACTCCAAACCCGTGAAACCTCATGGTCTCTAGCAGATGTAGACATATAAGCAACTAGAACTAAAAAAATATTGTTTACACTCTTTCCAATTTTGGTGTAAATAAATAACCTAAAATATGTAGTATTTATAAAATTTTTTTGCCCTAGTATATATATTCGGTGCTCTTTTATCTCACCTGTCATTTAATCACTATGGTAACGTACCGTACATATTATATATACTAACGTTAGCATCAATTAATGTCTTAAATCAATACATATCGTTTTTAAATATGTACATTTAAATTATATATATGAACGTACACTGGTTCTACTTGTTGTTTGTTGTCACCGACCCTAGATCAGTAATTATTCAACAGGAAGAAGGTATATATGGTTTAAACAATGTATGATTATGATTACTGTAATATTGCTCGCAACATATTTTAGCACTGAGACTACGTTCCCTTGGTTCTAAAGTCCTGACAAACAACGCTTAAGATATTTTATGAAGATATTTATAAATCCGTCCAAAAACTGGGTTGTATTTGTTGTGCGTAGGATTCCAGTTTTATGAATAAAAACTGATTGCTAAAAACTGAATTCATTTGTTTATGAAATTTCACTTATTACATTGCTCAGTTTATTTATTTACAACTAACCAAAACGTAGCTGATAAAACACGTTAGTGGAACAATAATCTTTTATAAAGTTTGCAATGGGATTTCATTAAATTATATAATAAATGAATGGTCTAGCTATATCAGGAACAAAAATATAAAATTAACTACTTCTTCTAAGAGCTAATAATTATTATATACCAAGTTAGTATTAACTGTAATAACTATTCTGTTGAAAAATTGTTTGGATTAGGTTCACCTTGAGAATTTTGAAGTAGGGTTCTAGTAGAAAACACTGAGAAAACTTAAAAAGCGCACTTTTAGAAATTATTCTAATAAAAGAAAGTCTTAGAATTTGCCTTTTTGTTCATCAGACTTCTACGAATATTTCAAAATATTATTAGCGAAATCGGGACAGAAGCTCTCGAGATTATCGCTTAACAACACATCTAACGGTTCGTTTTTATTTACAAGACTAGATGTTACCCACTGCTTTTCACGTAGTTTTCAATTGTATTCCTTACAATACTTAACGAAATCACTTATTATGTTTACAATAATAAAAATAATGGAGTCCTTTGAAATTTTAAAACGTAAATATTCATACAGCGGGTAGATATTATTTCATTGTTAGTGCATAATACTATCAGGGTTAACCTGACTCTTATGTAATTTTTTACAAGAATAGGAGCATTTAGTTAGATTGAATTACATTTCCAACCTTACAGCTAAGTGTTCCCACATAAAATACAAATAGATAGGTCTCAGATACCTACTTCAGTCCAAAAGAGATTAAATCAATATACGTAAATTACTTCCGGTCCAAGATATTTATAGTGCTAGAGTAGAGTTCAAATTGTTGTCTTGTCAGCGAAAAAAAACACAGACGCATGACTGATAAGCGAAATTCGGTTATAGATGTCTACCTCCGTGCATATACACTCACTTCTTGTGCAACATTTGAGATTGTCTTATCGCTGCGATTGAAAATCTATATACGAATGTATCTATTCACAGTTGCTATCTAATCGCCGATGAGTCCGGACCGCTTATCTACAACGTCCCGTCTTATCTGATTTCATGATTCGGCCTGCCTAGTTGAGGTTATACCTGTCGTTAATAATTTATTTTTTCATATTTTTGTGTTCATAAACCTTTTTTATCACAATGTCGGAAAGGTGTGACAAGTTTGAAAGCGTTTTTCTTGCTAAATGACGTTATAGCTAAGTGCGTTGAGTGCAAACGTTCATTTCACCCCGCGGGTTCGCGTGCTGGTTCGTCGCAAAATTTCACGAAAGGGAAACATAAGTCTTGGAAGTGTGACACGTGTTTTGAAGAAAACGCCTCTTTGTCCTCTGTTCGTAGCAACGAAGAAATGGATATAAAGAAATACATGTCCGATCTCCTTCAGTCTCTCAAAAAAGACATTAATAAAAAACACAGATGTAAAATCAAAACTGTTTTAGAATCTGTTTAACTGTTTTATCGGCTGAACTGAAAAACTTGCAGTGCAGTGTGACTGAGCTACAGAACTCTCACCAGAAGATGGAAGAACGCTGTGACGACCTTGAAAAAAACGAACAGAAAATTAAAGGAGGAGGTTCGAGATTTACACCTTCAGCTGCAAGACATCGAGCAGCATTCCCGCTCAGCCAACATAGAGATTATCGGGATACCAGGTACACACGGGGAAGATATATATTATTGCCTACAAAAGATCGCTCTCGCCATTAATGTCCCATTCAAGAGAGAAGACTTCTCTATTGCCCACCGGCTGCGCCTGTACTCTAAAAACCATGTCTATCCGCCGATAATCACGCAGTTCGTCTCTAGGAAGATCAGGGAAGAATGGTTGACGGCTGCAAGAAGGATGAGGAACCTGAACGCTTCTGGCATCGGACCCGGCGCTGACCAACAGCCCAGTGTTCATCAACGAACATTTAACTGCACATAACAAGGCAATTCTCGGGCGAACACGGAGACTACAGCGAGAGAAGAAGATTAGCTTCGCCGGTTTCTTCAACGGGAAGATCCTTGTCAAGGTGGCTGAGGGTGCTGAGACCGAACGAGTTACTGCGCTTGCTGACCTTGAGTTACAGTTTATTGAATTAAGTCGATCAGAGGAATGTTTTTGTTATATTTTAATTATTTATTTGGGTACAATAGTAACACTTATACTACTAACATAAAATACGTGTCTGCATAATTTTAAGATATATTATTTTATCACATTCATCAAATAACATTCTTATATTACACTGTATTGTTCGCTTTGTATTTAGCAGCTTGTTATTTGAAATCCTTACTTTAATTTAACAAATTGTATTAATATCAATTTTAGTCAACCGTTTTTTAGTTTGTTAAATATATTTATTCATATGGCACACAGGTAGGATATTATTTTAGTTTATTTTATCGAGATCAGCAGAAGTCTGAATTGTTTTCCATTATTAACAGCTAATTTATATTTTAATAAAACTCTAAGTGGTTAATTTTATTTTTATGAAGTGTATTTGGACAGAAATACTGTACAGAATGCATGTCAACATAATATACACATTAATTAATTATTCTAACGATATATTCACATATTCTTTTTTTTTTAAAAAAAAAGCTTGAATTATACAATTAATCATTTTGTTTAATAAGTACCTATTTTCTTTTTCTTCCAATGTAAATTTGCGTTTATTATGGCTGGAGTAGTGAAGCAACTTCAGCTATAATCTATGTTTAGTTATACTTAATTGTAAAATATGTGTGTATCTGTATGTGTATGTAAGCGTATGTGTGTGCATGTGAATGTATGTGTGCACGAGTGTATGCGCATATGGGTGTCAATTACATATATATGTAAAGGAAGGCTTCTTATTTTTTTAATTTTATCGAGATAAGTCTAATTTTTGTTTGGTTTTCTATGCTTAGATAGAATATAGACATATAATACATACAAAATCAATTACTATAATAATGTATGTTTGTGTGTGTGTGTGTGTGTGTGTGGGTATTTCTCCTTTTTCAATAGGAAATTATAAAGTTTGCTCAGTTAATACGTGTTGTTTCCTTGAATGTATAAAATAGCTTTTTTCACAACAGTAGTAATCAAATCAGTTATATTATTTTAATTTAAGTACAAAATGTGAAATACTTTTAAAATAATATTATAAACATTGTTTAAGAGTTCCTGTACTTTGTTATAGCCTACTAAATATCTACACAGTTAAATAATCATTGTTATCTAGTTGTAGTAAAATTAATTTCTGTGCCTACCTGAATAGATTGTTAACAATTTAATATACAATATGTTAATTATACTTCAATTATAGTCATACTCAATTTAAGTTTAATTATACTTTTTAATTTAAGAATCTTGTGCGATTTGTAACCTCACAACTATTTTTATTGATCGCACATTTATATCATAACTATCCATTACTGTTATAATATATCTTTATTATTTTATGTATAATACTCTGTAAAGGTTGATGAGTCCTCAACTGGGCGGGTGGTCTGTGCCGAGGGTCCTGCTCATGAATGGGGAAGATGACGACACTTTAAATTTAAACCATTGTTTAGAATTGTATAATATACAACAAATTAGTAATTTTTTTCTTAATCAGGAATGTTATGACAGCCTAAAAATATTTCATTGTAATATCCGGAGTTATTGTAAAAATTCTAATGAACTTTTAGTATATCTGAATGATATTCCACACTTGGACATAGTTGTTCTGACTGAATGTTGGTTGAGAGAGGGTGAGGAGGGGGAGGTTTTTGGAGGGGTTTTGACATTGTACTGACGAAACAAACAACGTAACAGAAATGACGGTGTTATCATCGCTTAGATAAGAGCAAGATGGGAATAATTCTAGGTGACATTAACATCGATTTACTTAAAAATACTCCAACATGTGACAGATACTTAAACTGCTTACTGGGATCGGGATTTGTCCAATGTATAGATAAACCAACTAGAGTTACTAATAACTGCTCGTCATGTCTGGATCACATATTATTACGTTACTATGACATGAACAATGTACAATCAGCTGTGCTCCAGACTGGCGTGAGTGACCACTACAGTACTGGCCTGACTATCACTGCCACTACCACATCGCCTCACAATGACAACCCTACTGACGAATTCACTACACAATACTACACTGATAAGCATCTGCTCGGCCGTAATCTCGCTCACTTGAGCTGGGAACCTGTTTTGAGTTGCCAGGATATCACAACATGCGCTAAAAAATTTGAAAATACAATATCTCATCTTATTAAAGCTTCGTCAAAACCTGTAATTAACTATTCCACACGCTCAAAAAAATTAAAACCTTGGATTACATCCGATTTGGTAAAATTAATTCGCATTAGAGACAAAGTAAGTAAAACATTAAAAAAAACAACCTTTTAATCATGATCTCTATCAATCTTTTCGTACATTAAGACACAATTTAAGCAAATCTCTTAAACAATCTAAAAAGCAATATTACAGAACTAAACTTGAAAATTATCAAAAACAATCCCAAAATGTTCTGGTCTATCGTAAATGAGCTCGCAGGTAAAATTAAGAAGAGAGATTCCTTTCCGATCAAAAAAATGTTACCCACATACTCCGTATATAGCTCACGGTTTGTGTAAAAAAGTAGCTAATGATTTTAATTCCTTTTTCTCCGCGGTTGGACACAGTCTGGCTAGTGCCATCGACTCGAGTGGGGACCCAGTTTTGAGTGATGCGGATTACAGACAGAACACCGGTGTTTACATTGACCACTGTTACTGAACTTGATGTAATACGGCACGTGACTGGACTGCGTGGGGGATCCGCCCCCGGACGTGATGGTGTCTCGGCTGACGTGTTAAAGGACAATGTTTATGTCTTCTCTAAGCCCCTTCAGCATTTAATAAATCTAGGTATTTCTTCCGGTATTTTCCCGGATATCTTTAAAATCGCTAAGGTCATTCCACTGCATAAAGGAGATAGCTTCTTAGATAAGAATAATTTCCGCCCCATCAGCCTTTTGAGTGTATTCTCCAAGATCCTTGAGCGTATAATTAAAGAACAATTAGTTGCCTATCTTTCTAACAACCAAATCTTGTGTGAGTGTCAGTATGGGTTCAGAAAGGATAGGAACATTTCTGAAGCTCTTTTTGTCGTCAACAGACAAATCAATGATGCTATATCTAAGAACCTGCGCATTATTTAAATATTTCTTGATTTGAGGAAGGCCTTTGATGGCATTGATAGAAATAGGTTGCTCCTTAAATTGGAGGCCACTGGAGTTCGGGGTAATGCACTTTCATGGTTCTCGACCTACCTCACAAGTAGGCTGCAGACCGTGTCTGTCTGTGGGACCGAGAGTGACGCGCTTCCGGTGGACTACGGGGTGGTTCAGGGCAGTACGCTGGGCCCAATTCTGTTTTTTGATTTATATTAACAAATATCTCTAAATTGAACTTAAATGGCAATCCTGTATTATTTGCAGATGATAGCTCAATTTTTAATAAAAGGTAGCGACTGGGTTGATGCCCGTTCTAACGCTCTACATGACCTCATGGTCTTAAAAAAATGGTTTGACCAAAATATCCTTTCATTAAATACATCAAAGACTAAGTTTTATGCCCATCTCTCTCCGGGAGACCACAGACTATGCCCTCGGCGACCTCGTGGTCCATAATTGTGGCAGTTACAACAATGAATTTTGTTCTTGTGAAAACTATTGAAAATGTATCGTCTTATAAATATTTGGGTGTATTCTTTGATAAGCGCTTAAAATGGTCTGTACATGTTGAATATGTAAAAAAGAGAGCAAGGAAATATATATTTGCGTTTAAACAATTAAGTGAAATTTTAAATGAAAAAGAAATTAAACTTGCTTATTTCGTCTATGCCCAATCGTTGTTCTCGTTTGGAATAATAGCCTGGGGTGGAGCGTATAAAACTCTTTTGCAACCTCTGCAAGTGGTTCAGAAGGCAATCTTAAAAGCCGGTATCAAAAAATCTAGGAGATATCCTACTGACACTTTATATCAAGAAACTGCCATTCTATCAATTCGAAAAATAGTCATTAAAAACACTCCTCGTTCATATTTATAAACATTTTTATACAATTTTCTCTACAACTTCGCATTCTCATAACACACGATACTCACGGAATATTGGTGTCTCATCAATGCAAATCAGTAAATCCTTCTCATCTACAAATTCTCTTTATATATCCCATATTCTGTATAGAAATATCTGTTAAATACTTTCCTGACAACCAAATATTCAACTCACCGTCGATATATACATGCAAGAAACGCTCGAATGAATGGCTGTATGCTATCAGCGCAGAAGAGGCCGAGGCAATTATCACGGCTGACTACAGACGGACCTCACTTTTGATCCTGAGTAGTTATAAAGTGTAGGTTCTGGGACAGGACCTTTGACCCCTGTTATCTCTCTGCGGGGGGTCCTTATCAGTGATAACCTTTGACATTTCCGCATATTTTAAGATAAGGCACGTGCCAGATAACCTTGACCCCAATTAAAAAGCAATTGACCTCAATTAAATAACAATTAGATAAGCCCGCGAGGTCGCTACTATTGTTTACGTTTCGTTATCGGCACGCGCCGGTTCGTATCGCGAATTCTTTACCTCTAGGTCATGGACCTGATATCACTGTCAGGCGTCCGCCAACCAGTCCATCAGACCGATAAGGTTTTTTTTCTCTTTAAAACTAGGTGATGAATAATATAATGCAACGTTATCCAAAAAAAAAAACAATTCTTCTAACTATAGTACGATTGACTCGAGAGTGTTTCGAGTTATATTTTTCTGCTTAATATGCATTTTGTAAGAATATAAATGGATTGACTCGCTATTGATTTATTATTATTATTATGTGTGTTAATCATGTCGGTAACAATGCCATATGTAATCTTCCTTTATGTTTTGAGTGTTGTGTACAGTCAACAAAATTTATCTTCACAACACTGGGGTAATGGAAGTACACTTGTAGCTCACGCAATATCAAACAGAACAAGGATAGATTTACATTACTCACCTAAATCTCCCCATCAAGCGTTGTTCACTTTGAACTATTTCAATGTTAGTAGCCAAGAGACAACTAGTGGATCTGATGGAGAAGAATCGTTGTCATTTTTTAATGAAGAGACTATGAATGATGCCCCGTCAGAACAAGGTGATGAAACGTTTTCTTTTGACGAAAAACGACTCTACATTTAATGAAGACAACTATAGTGATGACACGACCACACTTGAAATTTTAAATGAAACAAATGACTGTTGTCTGCAAGCTGATGATTGCGCATATGTTAAAGAATCTTTACAAAAAGACATTGAGGAATACATCGGTAGAATAGGACAGTTAAATAATGAAATCTCAAGATTGAATATAACAATTCGTGTCCTAGAATATGATGCTGAATTAAGAAACAAGGAATTGTACGAAGTGAAGTCACCCAAATATAGAAGTCGAAGATGTTACTGTCGGAGAAGAAAAGGAATTTTAAGACGTGGTGTCTAAGTCTTAATAAAGTTAGAAGAGCAGAAATAATCAACAGTTCAGAAGATTTACTAGAAAAAACAATTTTATGTATATATGTTTAATATAACATTTTACTGAGGTATTAATTTTATTTGTGTTAACGTCCCAATAAAGATAGAAGATGATTGGTATAATATTCATTATACTAAGCTTTGATATCAATTGACCTGACCTCTGATAAATGTTTTATCTAACAACCAATTTAATTTTAAATGAAGCGCTATTTGTCCTCTATTTACCCTTGTTTACTACATTTTGTCGACACGTGGTCACCTTAAACCTTTAGAATGTTTTTAAAAACTGCAACTTTCTATCAACACGTGTTCGCCTTTAACCTCAAACGTCAGTTCTGGATGGGTGTATAGCGTTCTCCTCCTCAGAGAGTTGATCAAGTTCAATTTTCGACTTCTACTCGTCCGCTTCTCACTTAACAAGTAAGTAGAATCTTTCACTTTATAGTCAGTGTGATAGAAAATGGAAACCTTGCGGTGTTAACACAAGTTTTCTATTACACTTTAAAGAATTACAAGTCTGTAAATAATATACTTAGTGCTGTTGAGCAGAGAACGGAAACCTTGCGGTGTTAACGTAAGTTCTCTGTTTAACAGTTGTTTTATTTTAAATATTAAAAAAAAACGTTAAAGATGTAAAATAACAATTGTTTACAATCTTACGCTTTCTAAAAGTATAAAAGATTAAAAATCAACTTTACTTAGAATAATATTTAGTGTAACACTTATTTGTTATTAATTATTTCTTTTTTTTTATTAGAGAAAAATGGATTCCGACAAATGGTGAAGCAGTCTATTGACGTCAGAGAACCACGTGATTTTACAGCTCATCACTAGAAGAAGAAGATGGAGTTCATAATAGATTTTCAAGGGTTTAAAAATAGTAACAATGAATTTATAGTAAAAGAACTTGCTCTTATTTCAACTGATGCACATATATATGAGCTCCTTTTTATTTCAGCCACCGTGTAATTTTCATGAACTCACACCACAAATACAAAAACAGGTGCTGTGGTTGGAGAGACAATACCATGGACTGTATTGGGGATCTGGTTTTACAGAGTATAATTCAATGAAAGATATATTTTCAAATGTTAAAATAAACGGAAAGTGTATGTGAAGGGAAACGAAAAACAAAAGTTTTATAACTAGTTTTACTGTCAGATTTTTGTGTTAATGTTATTAATATAGAAGATATCGGTTGTCCCAATTTGTCTATTTTGAGATCTCAATTTGTACAACCGAGTTCGATGAAAGAATGTAGTTTTAATCACAGTCCACACAATTGTGCTTATATTAATGTACATGTATTGTTGCAATGGTTCAATGCACTAAAGCTTGTGGAGAAACAAA
Source organism: Homalodisca vitripennis (assembly GCF_021130785.1). Classification (NCBI taxonomy): domain Eukaryota; kingdom Metazoa; phylum Arthropoda; class Insecta; order Hemiptera; family Cicadellidae; genus Homalodisca; species Homalodisca vitripennis. The sequence continues at coordinate 43,058,611 of NC_060213.1, forward strand.
TGGGAAAATGTCAATTTAGCTTTCAAGGAGTGTTTTCAAAAAGGATACAAACATATGTCGGCTAGTATGGTCAAGTTTATCCCAAAACATTTCATTGTAAATCATTCTGAGGATGTGGAAAATATATATGATAAACTACCCAGCAATTTGAAATGTGATATAGACATTGTCTTAAGCATGACATGTAAAGAACACTACCCGCATAACGTTAAGAAAAGACTTTGTAACGTACTGTTTAAATAAAGTTATGACATCATTATCTGTTCAAAGTTCATAGATAACAAAATGTATTTTTAATAATTGTTTCTTTTGTAATAGTCTGTAGTACGTGCGCTGTTCATCAGAGTGCTAACAACAACAACAACAATGTCAGTAGATACCGTTAATGGCTGTTGTAACATTTTCAACTGTACTAAAAAGGACTTAACAAACTCTGGATTTTATCGGACAAAGTATTTTGAGAATGTTATTTGCTGCGGATGCGGATGGCAGTCAGACAGCACCAGACTAACTATTAGACATTTAAATTTCGTTCATAAAATCAACAATCCAGATTGTGACCTGAGTAAATTTATAAAGGAGGATTATAACAACTATTGCAAGTACAAAAGGTCTGTTGCTGAAACTGAGAAGGTTATGAAAGAGACTTTTATGATGTGGCCTAAATCATATCCTGCAATAGAAGAAATGGTGAGCACTGGGTTTTACTACATTGGAACTGGTGATTCGACTACCTGCGTTAGCTGCGGTGTTACTTTGGATCAGTGGAGTCCAGAAGACAATCCGCAAGAAGAACACAAGAGAGCATCACCTTTCTGTGAAACTTGTCAAATAAAATACTATATCATGATATATTGTTGTTTTTATTTTTCACTACCAGAGTATAACTCATGATGAATACATTAGCTGTTAGAGCTGGTATTGCAAGAGAATTGCATAAACAAGCACGTAGGAATTTTCATACTCGTCATGTTGAACTTAAGGGTATTAATGATCTATATCAAGCAGATTTAGTGGAAATGATTCCATTTCAAAAAGAAAATAAGGGTTTTAAATATATAATGACAATTATTAATTGTTTCAGTAAATTTGCAATTGCTATACCGTTGAAGTCTAAAAGTGGGCTTGAAATTGAGAAAGTTCTAAAACCAATATTATTAAAATATCCTATGAAACATTTTCAGACTGACCAGGGTACTGAATGGTTCAATTCTAGAGTTAAATCGTTACTAAATAAGTACAATATAAATCATTATCATACATTCTCAGATAAAAAAGCGGTAATCGTTGAAAAGGTTTAACCGCACACTGAAAAGTAAAATGTGGAGAGCGTTTTAGTGAACAAGGTAGTTACCGCTGGCTCGGTTTATTACCAAAGCTTGTAAACGTATATAACAATACTGTTCACAGAACTATAGGAGTCAAACCTGTTGATGTAACAAATCTAAATGAGAGAGAATATTTTATTAAGGATTGTTAAAACCCGTAAAACTCCTCAGTTAAAACAAAGATTCAAAGTTGGTGATCCAGTTAGATTAAGCAAAAAATCTAAAGTGTTTACTAAAGGTTATTTTCCTCAATGGAGCAATGAAATATATACTGTATATAAAGTACAGTTAACGAAACCTATTACATATATATTAAGAGATGATAAAGGAAATGTCATTAAAGGAGGATTCTATCAAGAGGAACTAAGCAAAACCAATTACAAAGACACATATTTAGTAGAAAAGATTGTTAGGAAAAAAGGTGATAAAGTTTTAGTGCGTTGGTTAGGATTTGATAAATCACATGACAGTTGGATTGATAAAGTAGATCTTCTATAATGAAGTTTGAAAAACAAAAAAATAAATTTTTCTGTTATAAAATTTAGATATGATAATAAAGGAGAAGAATTCAGAATACAAAAAACATCATGGTAAATTATTACCTAATTCTATAAGATGTATAATTTGCGGTCCTTCCAACTGCGGAAAAACGAACTTAATGTTAAATTTATTATTTTCTCCGCAAGGTCTGTTTTTTGAGAATATTTATATATTCTCGAAATCATTGTATCAATCAATGTATGAGTTTTTGGAATGTGTGTTAAAAAAACTTCCTGAAATTGGATACTTTTCGTTTTCAGACAACGATGAAGTCCCACACCCAAGTGAAGTGAAACCGAATTCCATAATGATTTTTGATGATGTAGCTTGTGGTAAACAAACTAATATAAAAAATTACTTCTCCATGGGAAGACATAATGATGTTGACACGTTTTATATTTGTCAAACGTACAGTTACATTCCAAAACAGTTGGTACGTGATAATGCTAATTTTATAGTTGTTTTCAAACAAGATGATCGTAACTTGCAACATATCTACCATCCCTGACATGAGTTTCGATACATTTAAAACTATTAGCTTTAGGGTATGGGATCAAGGAAACAATAAATTTATTGTTATCGATAGAGAAAGTCAAGTTAATAAAGGACGTTATCGATCAGGATTTGATACGTTTGTAACACTATAAAGGGAGAGGTTACAAATCGTTTTGCATTTCATTTACTCCTTCAGTCGATGTTTGACGATCAAGGAGTAAAGATGGAGAGTAAAGCAGCAGAGGACGATCAATGTGAACCAATTGAGAATGAAAAAATTAACAAAACAAAAGAAGATATTATCAAAGAAAATTACAGAACTCCGGAAAAATATAAAACGAAAACATAGAACACTTAAACGTGACCTTATAGAAACTGAAGATATGTGGAAAAACAAATTAAAACCAATATCAGAACCGTTACAAAAACTAGTTGAGGAGGGTGAACAGCTTCAACAACAACAAGAAGTTAAGAAAGAACTTAAGAGGAAAAGTTTAGAAGACCATGAAGAAACACCTGCGAAACGTTACTTACCTCAACATCCTCAAGGAGTTAAGAGAAAGCCTCGCCTAAATCTTCCAACTCAACCTGATTATGAGAGTGATTATGAATATGATGATGGTAATAGTGAAGAGCTTCCTTCTGCAAAACGATTAGCAAGTCATGATTCTTATATGGAAACTGAATTAACAAATGATAATAACGATATTGAAATGAATACACCACCGCCGCCAAAGCAATTTGACGAGGAAATGGTATACGAGTCAACAACTGGACAGGAATTATTAAAAACTCCCCAAGGAAAAAAACTTGCAAAGGAATTTGTAGAACGTGAGTTTAAGGGGAAAATTGCTAGAGATTATTTTCTAAAACTTATACAAGGAGGTAAAACTCTAGACCATAATTATGGTATTCGAATCGATGGTGATTCTTGGATGATAGGAGACAAACGAATAGATATTCATGTTGATGATATTTTAATAGATGGAAAAGATATAAAGGTACACCCGGTCTTTATGAATTAATAGTTATGAACATTCCAAACGATTATATTTATACTGAAGAGGATTTAAATGCATATGCTGACATTTTGAGAGAAACTAACGTTTATAGAGTGAATTATTCAGCAACAGGAAAAATTAGATCTAACAGAGGAAGTAAATATAAAAATATAATTGCTCCTCTGATTAATCAAGTACCAACACTTGAAGAGCATCACATGTCAACATATTCTGATTTGGTAAATAAAGAAGCTACCGGGAGCGGTTATTATTAATTTAAACAAACACCGCACCTAATTATGTCTATTTTGACGATCCAAATGAACTTGTAGATCGATTGAGGTTATTATTAGCATCTCAACAAGCAGGGAACACAGGTCATTCAAATGAAATCAACTCAATCATTGAAGAACTACTTGAATTAGAACCTGTGTTGTCAAAAAAAACGTTGTAGTGAAAAAATAAAATAAATATTGTTATCAAGTTGAATAGTGTTCATTTTTATTTCTATTCCTCACATGATATACATGTATCATGAGTGTTGATAAATTTGGTCACCATTCACGATCGACTAAGGTTCTTAGAGGTCCAAAAGGAGAAGGGTTCGAACTTACTACCGAAGGCAATTATGATATGCAAAATAAGAAACTGTGTAATGTCAGAGAACCTACCGAGAAGAACGATGTTGTAAAATTTAAACTATATCAAAAACAAATAGTCTGTTAAGGACCAAAGATGGGAGTTTGTTTAATGCAGAAAATCTAAAAATATCAAATGTTGGAAAACCTTCAAATTTACAAGATGTAGTTAACGTGCAATATTTAAAAGATTCCATCGAAGACTGTTTAAGGATTGAAAATGGAAAGTTTGATGCGAAAAATAAAGTTATATGCAGTGCTAGTGAACCGGTTGAGGAGTATGACATTGTAAATTTAAAATACTTCAATAAACATGCTGTTAATGTGCAATATTTAAGAGATAACACATTAATACTTAATAAAACGACTAAAGAACTTGATACAAAGAGTGCTACCATATCAAATCTGTCTAAACCTAAGTTTCTGTACGATGCTGTGAACAAATTATATTTTCTAGAAAATATTGCCGACATAACCTACGCAATTTATTATCAAATTCACAAAAGGAGTAAGAAAAAGATGACTAAATCCGAATGGATAAATAAAGTTATAAAATATAAAAACATAAATTGGCTTGATCTTTTTTCAGTTAAAGTAGAGTCCCCAGTAAGTGAAGACGTCTCTTAGATGTATTTAAGTAATGGCTGTGCGAAACAACCGCTTCAGTCGTTATTGTGGCTCCGGACTGTTAAGTACAATTGGAAAAAACTGCAAGTGCTATTATAAATCGAGGAATTGACATTTTACCTTTTGAATTACATTTACCTGGAGGTTATCAGTACTGGTACAGATTTACAAAAGAGATTAAGTAGAAACGATCCAGGAATTAACGGTTTTAGACGCAGCTTGTAAGGAACATGATATAACGTACTTAAAATATCAAGATACTAATAACAGAGCATACGCTGACAGAATCTTAGCTGAAAAGGCTTGGAATAGATTTAAAGCATCAGATTCAAGTGTAGGTGAAAAAGCCGCAGCGTGGGCAGTTACAAATATTATGAAAGCGAAATCTAAATTAAGTGGTGGATCAATAAGGAAGAAGAAGAAAGCAGTACAGAAGAGGAAACAGATGAAAACAAATAAAAATATAAAAAACAATAAGAAAACAAAGACAAACAAGAACAAAACAAAGCAAATGAAAAAAACCTTAAAGGGAAAGGGGTTATATTTAAAACCGTATTCCGGATCAGGATTAAAAAAAAAAAAATATTCATCGAAAATAATAGATGAGCTTCCAAGTAAACCGCTATCACAGTTTGACATTTTAAAATGTGCTAAGCTTCTAAAGTTACCATACTTTAGAGGAGTATTTATGAGAGACCTGTTACCGCCTAAAATTAACGATAATGAATCTGCAGTTGTTAATTTAGATAGTATAAATGGAAAAGGTACACATTGGGTATGTTATGTGAAAACGTGGATATAACGTAGAATACTTTGACAGTTTTTGGTAATTTAAGACCGCCGACCGAGTTAGAGGATTATTTTAACAGTGGACCCCATCACGTTACAATCAAATACAATTACTTTCCGAGGCAGAAGGAAAATACTTTTAACTGCGGTCATTTTGTGTTTAGACTTTTTGTTCGTGAAGAAATGATTTGTGTTACAGGAAGATCGTCTGATCTCAAGTGTACGTTGTTTCCTCCTTTAGATTTATCAAGATCTAATGACTGGGAAATGGGTTTTTTGGATTTAATGACTTACAATTCAATTCCCAATATTGAAGAAAATATCAATAACGTACTTTACATCGGCTCCAATACAATATCTCTTCCAACAGGATCTTATGAAATAGAAGACATTCATAAGTATATTAACAATAAATTGAAAGAAATAGATCCGACTACAACATTCAAGTTAAAAGCAAACAACAATACACTTAAAAGTGAAATATGGTGTTCTAAGAGAATAGACGTTTCGAAACCTCACAATTTAGGTTCGTTACTTGGGTTTTATAGATAAAGATATCAAGATATTGGATGCAAATAAATGGCATGTATCATCAAGTCAAGTGGCCATTAACAAAGTTGATATCATACGAATCACTTGTAATATTGTAGGAGGTTCATATAGAGACGGAATCGAAGGACACGTATTTACATGAATTTTATCCAGTGGTTGGACCTGGATTTAAAATTGTTGAAAGACCTGAATCAGTACAATATCTTCCAATTTACAAACAAAATAATTTATCAGAATTTAACATAAAACTAGAAGATCAGAACGGAGATTTAATTAATTTCAGAGGTGAAAACATTAATTTACGCGTTCACATTAGAGAGAAAGCAGGAAAATAACTATGGGCTTGGTGTTTAACTCAACCTCTGCATCTTCTAAAAAAAAGTTAGTTAAAACCTTTCATACTACACCAAATGTCAGTATTCCTCGAACAGTGAAGCCGTTAACATTGAGGAACCGCATATTTCTTAACTCACTAGGAATATTTAAATCACCTTTATCATCATGAACGGGATACTGGATATTGGTGAAAATGTAAATTTTGATGATTCAGTAATTAATATTGAATGGCATTCTCACAATCCATACTCTTCGAATTCATTAATGAATAGTGATGAAATTAGAATTCCAGTTCACCAACAAGATGTGTACACATTACCAAGTCGAAGTTTCCTTCTGATTGAGGGAAAAATTATAAAGGTTGCGGACAATTCTGATGATATAACTACGGAGTTGTAAATAATGCTATGTCATTTTTGTTTGATGAAATACGATACGAACTGTGTGGTACAGAAATTGATAGAGTTAAAAATGTTGGTATTACGACTACAATGAAAAATATACTTACATCTCGCCCAAGTGATGTCAACTGGATGGAAAATGCTGGTTGGAAAATTACATCAGTAGAAAATTTAAGTGATAGAACTAACTTTTCTTTTTGTGTAACATTTAAATTGCTTCTTGGATTTGTAGAAGATTATAATCATATTTTATTAAATGTTAAACAGGAATTGGTACTTTTGAGAGCATCAAGTGATAAGAATGCCATCATTCAGAGTGGAGCTGCTTTACATGATTTTAAAATAAATTTGGCAAAAGTTATTTGGAAAGTACCTTACGTACAAGTTGAAGACAATATAAAAATTATCTCTTTTAAAAGTTGTAGATAAAGATCAACCCATTTCTATTCCTTTTAGAAGATGGCAGTTAAACGAAAATCCATCTTTACCAGCCTCGCAGTTTCAAACATGGACAGTTAAAACTAGTTCAGTTATGGAAAAGCCACGCTACGTCATACTAGGTTTTCAAACAAATCGTAAAGATAACGCTGCTAAAAATGCATCTCATTTTGATTTGTGTCATCTAGAAAATGTGAAACTTTACCTCAACAGCAAGTACTATCCATATGATAACTTGAACAGCAACAAATCATTAATGTATGACTTGTATACAAGATTTCAATCTTCTTATTATTCAGGATGTGATGATCAACCTTGTCTCGATAAAAACAACATATTTAGCTAAAACTCCTTTATTTGTTATTGACTGTTCTAAGCAAGTGGAAACGTTAAAATCAGGATCACTGGATATACGACTGGAAATTCAAACGTCTGCTGCAATACCTGCTAATACGGCAGCCTACTGTTTGATCATTCATGATGCTTTCATTCAATATTTACCATTGTCTGGTATTGTTAAAAAAATTATGTAGATTTCTGTATTTATCAATAAAGGAACATGTTTACTCTATTTTCGATTTTTTCTTCTTTCCTTTTTCTAATCACCTTGAAAGAAACATACAAGCGTATGTCATATATGAAAAGGTTGTGAATTAAAAACAAAGTTTTTGATTAAAAAGCTGTTTATTCTCACAATAACAAGCACAAAATGACAAGTCAAGAACTTACAAGCTATAATGACCATATGCTAGGGTGTTGATGTTGTTTGGACAAACATATCTCTTATCATCCTTATTACTTAAAGCTAACTTGTTAATTACTACAGTTTTTACATTGTGCTTCTTTGATTGAAAAGTTCTTACATCTCTTCTCATATTTTCATTTTTAAATAAACAATCTAAATAGTTTTGAAAAACTATAGTCTTATCCACTACAGCCTTTGAAATTCCTTTAGCTTTTTTCAATCTTAGATTATTGGATTCTTGTAAATAATCATCATTTGTTGTGCGGTAGGCATAAAGTTTAGGTCGTAAACCTACAAACTCTACAATTGGAATCCCTGTACATTCGTCTTTAAATTTGCCTAATGCTTTTTTGTTAGATGCATCAAAACACTTATGATCAAAAGGATAGTTGGATAAGTCGAGGTGTTGCTTTAGAATAGGATTCTCAAAGTCTTCATACAAGTCCTCAGTAAATACTTCATACAAAAAAGAATCTGTATCAAAATATAAAATGTTGATTTGTTTGTTACCATAAAAAGGTTTTACAATGTTGTAGTGAAAGTTATACATGTGAAGTTTGGACAACTCCAAGACAGTGAATCCTACATAAATTGGTTTGTTAAAACAAATCTTATCTTTGGATAGCTCAATAGCTGCAATATTTTCACCATATATTATTCTATTCTTAAAATTAGGCTTTGAAACTAACTTATCTACTCTTTTGCTATTAGTAACTAGTTCTAAATCAATTCTTTTTCCTAATGTTTTCAATTGTTTTTCCAAACATTGCATTGTTTAGTAATTTGTAAAATTCTTTCTCAAAATCGTTTTTTGATTCTTTTCGTTTTTTAGTATTAAAATCTATGTAAGGTTTTAACCAACAACTCTGGAAAACTTTAGAATTCTATGAATCTTTTTCAACACAAGACCGTTTTGCAAAGCTTGTTTTAAGTTTAAATAATGACAAACATGTTTTTTTTTTATCCGTTAATGTTGTTAACAGCTTGATCTGTTTTGATCCTGGAGGACGTTTGTTTTCAGGGAGAAAAGGTAAATCATTATGTTCCTCATGAAGATGTTGTGGATAAGATAGATCACACTCTAGAATGTAACCATTTTCTCCTTCATCAGGCTTTGTCATAACATCAAAATGTTTTATCGCTCCCTTTTTTAACCATCTAAAGTTTTCTTTCGGTATTGGTTGAGACATTGAAAAACCATACAAATTATTTGCATCAATGTAAGTAAGAAAACTAACATCTTTACCAGCATCAAAAGATGATCCTAAATAACTATTGTTAGCTTTTGCATAGCGGTTTAACACATTGGGTAATTCCTCCTCTTATTCCCTTTTCGATAAACATATAAATATCATAATCATGAATCAGCTCAAGTTCAACTTTAGTATACTTTAGCATAGCATCAAAGGTAAGACTAGGTAAGGTAAAATAATGTGCTGGATCTAATTCATAATTATTTATACAAACTAATCTAAAGTTTTCAAATACATCACAGAGTAACAACACATCGGTTTTCAGATACAAATCGCTATAATCACCGAGGGTTTGACAGTTAAATGTATTCCATACTTTTTCAGCATGTTCATAGTCCGTGTCCGATATTTCGCTTAAACCCATACTATTATAAAATTGCGCTTTAGCAGGGAGTTGAGTTACATCAAGTTTCTCCCAACTATCGGTAAACTCATATGGATACACTCCTTTTCTCGTTACAAGACACAAGTCTTCATCACGAAAAAACATTTTTGTGTGAATAAATTGATCATTTTTCAAATTTTTAACCAAAGAACTTAGACTACTTGCCATGAACCTAAAGCTATCTATGAACCTTAATTTAATACCGCTATCTGTGTGTTTTACATAAGAAATGTATTTCTCTATGGTGTTAGGAACAACATCAACTTTATTTTGATCAAGTCCTAAATGTTTAATAATAAAATGGGTATCATAATTAGAACTACCGTGAATTATAACGGGAAGAAGATTTTTTATCTTGTCTTTTTAAATTACAAGAACCGCATAACACTGCTCTGAATTTACCAGTTAAGTGACAATGGTCTCTATAAGGAGCATTAAGAGCCTCACTAAATTCTGTGTTACAACATTCACAGTGGGTGGCTGACTTAAATCTATCACTTTCTTCCCTAGTAAGAGGTAACATGGGTACGTTTACATTTAACAAATCACCAATCAGATTTGCTATAGATTTAATGTACTCTACAAATTTTAAACCGGCATTAGGACCTCGATAGAGATAGGGCTCATTAGGCAAACTGTTTACAATTTCTAGTGGTAACATATTTTCGTTGATAGCAAAATATGCACAGAAGCTCATTGGTTCATGTATTTCTTTTACTGTTACATGTTGAGATTGTTTGTTACATTCTTCAGAGCTAGGGGTTTTTTTTTAGAATAGACTCAAAATCACAATAACATACTATAGGTACTTTATACTTAAAATGAAAGTTATTAAAAGATAAATGAGTAGGATCATCCTCATTATCTGTAAGATGAGGCATAACAACCTTTACGGGTTTGTTAGGAACACAGTCTTTTCTATGTTTTTTTAACAGTTTTTTAGCACGTAAGCCTTGAAAATGTTTTAAAACAACTTTTACAAAAAGCTGCCTTTACTTCATGTTTTGTCATTTGTACACGTACTAATCTAGAAAAATTATTAATATAACAATAGTGGCTTACTCCTACATTGTTAGAAAATAACAACAAATCTATGTGATCTTTCTTCTCAGTCTTAACCACTTTCAGAGGATACACCTCATTATTCTTGTTAAGTCCATATACGTTTATACTAACAGTCGGATTGTTTTTTTCAAATTTACCGACTTGATTTAGAGGTGTTGGAAACTGAATACCGTTAAAATTAAATTTATGTTGTAAATCAAAGTATCTGTTGTTTACGCGCTCCCTGTGCACACCTTTAACATAATGACATAAAATTGTCCACTTAAAGCACTCGTTATCATGTACGTTCATCGGATTGATTACTGCTTTTTTAAGCACTATTGCTGATGGTAAAGGTATGAAAGTACTACCTCTAAGCGGTTTGTACCTGCTGAATCGTACTAAAATCCCATCAATATGTAGAAGAGTCCACCCACTCCCTTTGCTTAACTGTTCACTTCTCTTCTCTACAAATTTTTCTAAACATTTTTTGTACAACTCTGGAAATGGAAGTTTCTTCCAAAACCTTCTTGTTTCTGGTTTTGAATGCGCGAGGTGTTACCTCTTGGCTAAGAGGTTTTACATAAAGTACACTCAAGCACAATATTAAACTTAATAGCATCACTTTCGGCTATGACCCTGTTAATTTAAACGTTCGAGTTTATCCTCATGTTGTTGGAGAAAATCACAAATATTTAATAAATTCAAATCACTGTTTTTAAGGAAAAAAGTTTTAAGTATTCCCTTGAAAGCGGTTTTTATCTCGATAAACTCATCAACACGAGTAACAACTTCAAGACGTCTCCGCTTAGTCAATCTTGTAGGTAGAGCATCTACTTCCATAGCCTGTTCATCACCGGGCTAAACTGGAGTGTGATCTCTTAGCCATTGTAAAAATTTGAATGTAAACTAATCTGAAAAAAAAAAAAATTTCTAAAGTGGTTAAGATAGAAGAAAGAAATATCACTTAACTAATTCTATTTACATAATATGTTTACTTCTTTACTTTCTGATCAATCACCGTTAATTTTGTATTTTCAATGTTTTTAACCTTCTTACCAAAAATAGTTAAAATAGAAGACAGTTTTTTTAGAGCTTCCTTTTTCATCACCTTTAGTGGAATCAATCAAAAACAAGCCTTTTTTTGATACCATCTGCCAATACATGCTACTTGAACTGCAATACTTTAGGTCTTTTGTTTTAGTAATTTCGATTTTTATTAAATGCGTACCCTGCTCTCCTGGAGAAGTAAACCTTAATCTTTTCTTATTTTTTAAACATTAAAATTGTTGACTTAAGACTATTGGACCCTTCCCTTTCCTACTTCTAAAAAGACTATCAAAGTCTGATTCAGATTCCGTGTCTTCACTGCAAGAAGATGAGTCTGATGAAGACGATGAACTAGAAGAAGAAGAAGAAAGAAGACGAGGAGGTTGAGGCTGATCGAGATTTCTTAAGTTTTTTAACAGATTTTTGTTTTAACTGTTTTGATCTACCTCTCTTGCTACTTTTCTTTTCTTCTTCTTCATTTTTAGATGAGCCCGAAAGAATATAATTTAAACATTGAATTACAGCATTAATTATTTCAGGTGTGTATTTTTTCCCTTTCAACGGTTTTTTTACTTAAAATTGGTTAATAAAAAAAGACATTACTTCATCGTATGTTTTAACTTCTGCAGTGAGCAACGGGACCTTTTCTTGACTAAGATCTACTGGGTTAATATGTACATTGGAATAAAAAACGTTCATAAGTTGTGTTAAGTCAAACACTAGGGCCATAGCGTCAAAGTTGTTTTTTCAAAGTTTCGCATTTTTTTAGTCCGTTGACTGCCTTCTCCCACATATCCAAAGAATTTAACCCAATCGTATACAAATTTTGAATCAAAACTATCAAGCTGATCAACGCACCCTCTACTTTTGAAGAAGAAGAAGTGCTTTTCTTTGGTTGGTCAACCACGGCATCAGATCTCATGGATTCATTGTCAGAATCCACGGTTTCCACGACATGATGGGCTTGCTCCATTTTCTGCATTAAAAGAAAAAAAGAAAATTAGTTAACCTGTTAAACGCTTGCAAAAGTTAACAAAAATATATTTTATTTTAACTTAAATAAATCTTAAAAGTTTATAATTATTTTAATACTACACACCACTAGACCCAAACCCATGTGATCCTCTCACGGTCTCTCCCACGTCAGAAAGCTCACATAACTCAGGATACAGTATTAATTCACAAATTAGTTGTGCTATCCTGTCTCTTTTTTAATAACAAAGTCTTGATTTGAATGATTAAATAGTACAACACCTACATTCCCCGTATAGTCCCTGTCGACTACACCTGCTCCAACATCAATGAAATGATGTAGAGCCAAACCGGATCTAGGTGCTATTCTACCATAACAGTTTTCAGGTAGTTTAATTGCTATATCTGTCTTAATTAATTGTCTGCCAAATTTCTGTACTACATAATCATAGGCACTACATAAATCAAAACCAGCAGCTGAAGGTGAGCTTCTATGTGGAGGAAAAGCGTTTTCAGTTAGACGCACGAAACCCTAGTTGAGACTTCGACACTAAAAAATAATAAGTTTTACATTAATTAAAGCTGTTTATGATAATAATTATGTATGTCTAGCTAAACAGAGAACTTACGTTAACACCGCAAGGTTTCCATTCTCTGCTCCATAAAACTAAGTACTTATTATTATTTTAAAAGTGCGATAGAAAACTTGTGTTAACACCGCAAGGTTTCCATTTTCTATCACACTGGTCTAAAATATATTACTAATAACAGAGAACTTACGTTAACACCGCAAGGTTTCCATTCTCTGCTCCATAAAACTTAGTACTTATTATTATTTTAAAAGTGTGATAGAAAACTTGTGTTAAACACCGCAAGGTTTCCATTTTCTATCACACTATTTTATAGTTGTACTTACTTGTTAAGTGAGAAGCGGACGAGTAGAAGTCGAAAATTGAACTTGATCAACTCTCTGAAGAGGAGAACGCTATATACCCATCCAGAACTGACGTTTGAGGTTAAAGGCGAACACGTGTTGATAGAAATTTACAGTTTTAAATCATTCTAAAGGTTTAAGGTGACCACGTGTCGACAAAATGTAGTAAACAAGGGTAAATAAAGGACAAATAAAAATGTGATATTATCAGGAGAGCAGACGTTGCAAAGCATGTTTCGGTGCATAATCACTGTTAGCGGTGGATCAAACAATACCGCTTACTTTAAAATTAAATTGGTTGTTAGATAAAACATTTATCAGAGGTCAGGTCAATTGATATCAAAGCTTAGTATAATGAATATTATACCAATCATCTTCTGAGCTGTTGAATCTTTCACACTTCTATCTTTATTGGGATGTTAACACAAATTAAAATTAATACCTCAGTAAAAAGTTATATTTATATTAAAACATATATATATATATATATATATATATATACATAAAATTGTTTTACTAGTAAATCTTCAACAATATTTTTTTCTTTCTCTGCAATTTGAAGTTTACGAATGAATTGTACCAATCATCTTCTGAAACTCTCTTCTAACTTTATTAAGACATCAAAACAAAATTATAAAATTATTTTTTTTACTAGTAAATCTTTCACAAAATTTTTATTACTCTCAATTATAAGTTTTTATTAAAAGTTGTAACCGGTCTCAAATCTTCATCCTTAGAGCTAGCTGTCACTACATGAAACTTGAGAGTCTTGTACGCAGTTGTTTGTATCCGTTGGACGTGAAACCTGTGCTTTGTAATATTTTGAATCACCCCACGTCCAAGTCGAAGATGAAACGAAAGAGCTCTGAATTCGTTCACCTTCACGTCTCTCGTAGAATATTTGATACCTATTTCTCAAAACTCTTAAATTGTAAGCTTTTCTTTGTTCTTCTGACATTTTAATGTTTTTTTCTCCGCCAAAGTGGGATGAAAGTAAACAATAATATCAACTTCAATGACCTAGAGGTGAAGAATTCGCGATACGAACCGGCGCGTGCCGATAACGAAACGTAAACAATAGTAGCGACCTCGCGGGCTTATCTAGTTGTTATTTAATTGAGGTCAATTGCTTTTTAATTGGGGTCAAGGTTATCTGGCACGTGCTTATCTTAAAATATGCGGAAATGTCAAAGGTTTTCACTGATAAGGACCCCCCGCAGAGAGATAACAGGGGTCAAAGGTCCTGTCCCAGAACCTACACTTTATAACTACTATCCTGCCTCCCTCCTCTTAATGCCACTTCAACAGCACCGATGCCTCTATGGTTTTTTTCCTATTTTATACATTTATTTTTTATTTTCATAACATTTCGGCAAGAAATCTGCTAGTAATAGGTTAGGTTGTTCTGCGTGTTGACCTTTTGATCTTGAAAATACACCATTCCTTAATTGTTTTTCATCTCAGTAAATCTTTCCTTTAAACTATTGGTAGTATGTACGCTGATAAATTTCAATACCGTAATATGTAAATACGGTTTTTTGGCGCGCGCGCGTGTGTGTGTGTGTTGTGAGTGTGTGTTTTGTGTTGATGTTATATGATAATTAATCACCCGATTCAATTCGTCCACAATCTCCAGGGAAGCAACTCGAGCCTACGCACAGGCTTTCTGCCCATGTAGGCTCATTTCCTAGGCCACTTTAATTTGATGAGTGTAATATTTTCATGTTTAATGTTTTTTAAGTACACATTTAAATATTATAGTAACAAGATAATATAGATTTGATAATAAATGTGCTAGCATGTAAATATTTTTGGGAAATAAATTATGATTTGATTTGATTTGATTTGATTTATCTTTTGGACATCTACTATAAAACCGACTACCTCGAGGATTTGAAGTTTACTTTCCTTCTAAGATATTTTCATTGCTATATTTGAGGTGGCCTTGTTGCCTCGGTGACGAAAATATACATAAATACGTAAGAACTAGGTCTATTACTGTCTAATGGTAAATTCTACCTACTTCCAATGTAAGAGGGAATTCTTGTTTTTCTCATTTAAAACTACAAGTTTGTGTTGTAAAGTCTTGTTGTCTTTCGGACTGTAGTAATAAAATAATTCATTTTAGGGCCCATATTGTTTTTCCTTAAGCCTATGTAAAATTCGATTTTACAATGACAAGGAACCTTGGGTTTGGAGTATCTTACGTAGAAAAATCATGGCTTTGTTATTTAAGGTTTGTTTTATAACAAGGTTTAAAAAATGTTACAATGGATTAGATATTTTGCAATTCTAAAATATGGTGTAGGGTTTAGATATTAACTTCTTATTTGCTTTCTGCATTATAATACTGATCTATCACTATTAACTTGATAATTTCAAATGTTTAAATTAAATTAAAGGTTTCATCCTATTTGTAGAACTATAAATAAAAATGTAGACAGTTGATTACTGTCAGTTAAATGTGGATGATAAAACGCAAGTACAAAATTTAAAGAATACTTTTTTACTAAAACTGTATTACTTTTATTTGGAAGAATTGTTGGAATATTTTAATTTTAAGTAGTTTATCAGAATTTTCAAACCTACGTCAGAATGTTATAAATAATTTAATTATGTTTAACTAAACCAAGTTAATATTAAGGCGCTTAAGTACTGCGCATGGAGGAAGCAAGATATAATTAATATCGGCTAATGAAATGCAAATGAACGCCACTTCAACGTTGAATGAGAAGGTCAACAAACAAGAGGCCTTGGCTAATTACTTTGCATTTAATTGTGCTGGATAATTTGTTAAGTAAACAGTTATTATATATGTTTTTATAGAAGGAAAGCTACTTATTATATTATAAAGTGGGTTACGAAAATCTACCGTAAATATCTAAGGAATATATTAAAATTATTTTATTTGGAAAATGTAAATATTTTATTAAGTATTTCTGCGTAATATT
This sequence comes from Homalodisca vitripennis, assembly GCF_021130785.1. NCBI lineage: Eukaryota > Metazoa > Arthropoda > Insecta > Hemiptera > Cicadellidae > Homalodisca > Homalodisca vitripennis. The sequence goes on from NC_060213.1 coordinate 43,075,090, forward strand.
TTGCAATTTATTGCAAGGTAAAAACTTATAAATTTTCACTGGTCACATTTGTTTGTTTGTATTTGTTGTTTGCTTTTGTAAAGGAACATGTTTTCACTAGAATATTACATTAAAAAATAGTATGATTGGTCTATCTATAACTCACTTTATCTTTAGTCTTGAATTTTACCTTATACAAGGCACATACATTCTTTTTTAAATCAATTAAATTTAAGTGTAGGTTACCATTTGCCTTAACATGATACGAAATTATGAACTATTTAGGACATTATAATTTAACATGGTTGAAAATAAGTACGCAATCCATACCTATAAAGAAATATTTTATATCTTCAGAAACATATTTTAGTACTTGAATATGTATATATATATATATATATACATATATATATATACACATATATATATATATATATATATATATATATATATTATATATATATATATCGATTTTCGTATCTGCCAAATGGCTTACTTACTAATCACTGTGTTAAATAGAAGAAAAGAAAAGAACTATTTTTCACTTCTATATTTCGGGGGATTTAATACCCCCGTCTTCAGGAAGTTTTAAATAAAAATGAATACAGAACTATAACATGTAAACAAAAATTAATAAAACATAAATGTAAACACAGTGCATAACATTTGATAAAGTCCAGCTGACGTGAAATTTTTCTAATTCAATCTTGTTGGAACAGTTGATTTTTATAAAGGGTGGAATGCAACTTGTAATTTATGGCGAATTTTGAATGTTTTAAAATTATTAAATTTATAAAAATCAACTGTTCCAACAAGATTGAATTAGAAAAATTTCACGTCAGCTGGACTTTATCAAATGTTATGCAACAACATTCGTTTTCTTTGTTCATAATGTCTTTGCGAAACTGATAAAAACGAACAGCAAAACAATTAACGTTTATATCTACTAATCCAAATCGTATTAAAATGCATATGAGTAACTAGCCTTTGTTATTATGTACAAGAAACAAAGACCACAGCAATGACGTTAAGGTAATACTGTTATCTCGTTACCTAAGCCGCAGTAATAGCCTCTGGCAACCTGGAAATGCCGCAAGGCGTTTTACTCAAGTTTGCCTTATTATAGCTGTTTTTCTTTGTACTTTTTATATTATTTCTAAAATGAATCCATGTAGCAAAAATTTTTTTTGTAACTTTTATGCAAAAACATTTTAAGTGGTGAGGGTACTTAGATTGGTTGGATTTAAGGTCAAAAAGACTTGAATTATAATGTTATCTTTATTCCACAACTGTAATTGTATCTGGTTGCTGAAAGAGCAGGTTTCGATTGAATATAACACAGGTCCAAAATCTAACTGTGACCGTTGCACAATATGCGAGTACAGTTGACACTTTACTATCCTGAGTTTCAAAACTGTTTAAATTTTGATAAGATCTTAACACATGTAAGTGACCCAATACGGATAAAATAAGAATTTGATGCTACTAATCGTACACGTCACTATCAAACCAATAAATTTCCAGCGCTCAATAAAAATAAATAGTTTTTGAACGTGAATTAAAAAAAAAATAAAAAGGAGATTTCAATCTACTTCAACACGAGCTGAAAGTGATAAATTCCTTGCGATAGAAATCTAACCTCGTAATGTGCCGTTACAGAATGTGTGGTACTAACTTGAGATTGCGTGATATACTGTTACACGACGTGGTTCTTGTTTAAACAAGACAACGGATTTAAACTGTAACCGCTTTAGAATCTGTGATCCATGCATGATCGCCTGATATATAGATACAAGAAGTCATTATTAATAAACAAGACACCATATTTAAACCAGGACCATGTAGTCTGTGTGATACTTGCTGGATTGCCTGATATGTTGGTAAAGGATGTGATTACTTCTCAAAAATTCCCCAATTTAAATAAAAACCCACTACAAATTACGTAATGCTGGATTTGTTGTGTGGCATATTACCGTTTATATGTAATTACTAATAACATAGTAATTTCCCTGTTGCATGCCGGCTATTACATTACATTATAAAATATATAATCATTCGCACCCGAAAAAAAATATAATGCTTGTTAATCGATGATAATTAAACTGCTCTGTTAAAACTTACTACAAAAATGTAATCGTGAGCAGTTACGGAATATCCGATAATATAGGGAGCAACTACAGATCGCGTGATGCAGGCTTGGTTGCATATTGATACACTGTGTCTATATTGTTACACAAATTCCAGATGTGATACTGAACCGCTACAGAATGTAAGATGCTGGTTTTATACCATGACATATGGCTACACGATGTAATATTTCTTCAAACAATGTCCTGATGAAACACTTAGTCGTGAAAAAGTATTGTTGCCTAATTGTTGCAAGATTATTACTATGGCTATGGATATTTAATAAAGGCTATTTTTGATATGCAATCCCGTTATTCCATATAATGATCGGTGTGTAAAATTTTGTTTTAATCTAACATTTTTTAGTTGTTGTATCCCATAGCTATCAAACACTATATTTAAATCCATACTATTCGAGTTATAATCCTTCGACAAAACAAATAATTTAACTAAGAATTAGTTGTGAGCGGATAAAAGTCATGATTTTTTGCTTGTAATTAGGGTGCAATTTTCCGTTTCTCCAAAAAAGCAGTTGATGTGTTGGCTTGTTTTTGCTTTAAAAAATTATAACTAAGAATTAGTTGTAAGCGGCTAAAAGTCATGATTTTTTGCTTGTAATTAGGGTGCAACTTTCCGTTTCTCCAAAAAAGCAGTTGATGTGTTGGCTTGTTTTTGCTTAAAAAAATTATAACTATATATTCAAGAAATTGTAAATACCTTGCAATAAAATTATGGATTTTGTTGATTAACTTTTAATAATAATTAAAATCGTACTTAAATTTTAGAACAAGAGATGAATTATTAAAACTAATAATTGGAACTATAAATAAATTAACATACGTTTATGTGAGCATGTCCGTGATTTGTTTTGAGACAATTGCAAATATTTAGCATAAAATACAGCTATTTTCTGTCGGTTAGTTTTGAGTGTAATTGCTCATTTGATTTGACTGAATATTAATATTCATAAATAATAATATTACTCATTTATTACTCTAATATTTTACTTTTACCTGTATTCATTGATTTAATATCTTAAATTAAGTAGGCATTTATTTCTAACAATTGTTGATAAATAAATCTAACATTAAAGGATAATTTATATCGTCATAAAAGCTGCAATTAATATAAAGCTAATCAAACGAATAGTAAAAAAACATTAAACTGCATAAACACTGCAGTATAATTAACTGTGATTAAAATGCAATGATGTCACAAGTCATTGTTTATGGACAACAGTTACTGCATGCGTTTACAAGAGTGGGTTAAATGATGCACAACCAATTTATGTCTGCAATTTAGTTGATTATGTGTGTACCAAAATGCAAATCCTTGATTTACAAAATGAAATTTCATACCGATTTTATGGTAACTAAAGAAGAACGAGTTGCAATATTATTGGTTTCCCAAGCCTCTTAATGCCGTTTATGTGATGAGATAAGAGTGTAATCGTTACATGCTATCAAGTTATATGTTAGGTTATACGTCACTGCAGTATAATTTGATATTGTAAATAGCTCAACCTCAGCGTAACTGAGCTTTACAGACCTTATATTGTTCAAGGAAGCATTGTATAATAATTTTATGGTAGTATTTCATAATAATGGACGCTATAGTGACACAGATATTTCATAACATCAATAGTAAATTTTCGCTATAAATCGGCACATCAATGTTGTAAAATACGCTAATAGAATTTTGCTAACCCATTACGGTTTCATTTAATAATGTAAAAAGGAGGTAAGTTTTCTATTAAAAGACATCTCGTAGATGGTATAAAATTTATATACTTTATAACTTAGGTACTTTATAAACCATCCTTTCTTCAAGGATCGAGAGTTGGTGACAAGAACAAGTGTTAAACAAGTTAATGTTATCGTAAATTTAATAACAGATCATCAAAAATTTCGATATTCAGAAACAATTTGAGCTCCTGATGAAAAGTAAAACAAAAATGAATGAATCAGCCTGTTTAACTACTAAATTTTAAATAAATTCATATTATCGCACACTTTGGTCATTTTAGAATATTTCAAAATTAAAATTGTATTTACATTTTAGTTGACTATTACTTTACTCATGTTTATTTACCACATTATATTTATATTTGTGTTTCAAATGCATTATAAATATATCATACGGCTTGTATTGTGCCTCTTTATATAAATCTATTACAAGTTATTTAAAGCAATATAGGAGAATACTTTTTGTGAGGTGGGCATATACATGGGCAATATCGTGAGAAAATTAATTTTAGTATGGCGCTATCACTTATAGTACTTATTGTAAGTCTTAAACTTTACATGTATGTTCCCCTTAAAAAAAAAAACAAATAATTTACCTCAGACTAATGTGCAAACTATAATTTAGTTCAATGCAGATGCACTGTTAAGCTATTGTAACAGTTTTAATACAGTAAAACAAGATTATAATTTTAAAAACTGTATGAGTTTTTGGCTTAATATTTATGTGCTCTATACACTCTAATTATTCTGTACACTTGGGTTCAATGTAGTTAGCCACTTGTTACTTGAAGTCTTATTTAACTATGATTCACTGTTCGTTTGAATTTAAACGTCAAATACTAATTACATTTTACTCTATCTTTCATTTTTAATATAGACAATAATTAACATGAATAGTTTTGGTTTTGAAAATTGTTTCTAAAAAGACGTTTGCAAACTATGTTATTACGTTATTGTAGGCTTAATATAATTTAAATAACAAAAAAACATTTCTATTTCTCATACTAAAAAAATGAATTTTTATAAATGAAACTAGACTTCAATGATACAGACGTTCCTACAAATTTCTTAATATTCTTTAAATAATATGTACTAGTATCAACGTACTATAGTATGAGACATGTAAATGCAAGCCTAGGTTTGTGGCGCGGTGTTGCCAGCTGTAACCGAACAATAACTGTGATTGGATAGTCAATTGAACTCAGTATTTAAGCATTGTTTACCTCCCTATGTTTCTTATCATATAACTCCCTGAATAGTTTATCTTTACGATGTACCTATATACACTAGGACACAAAACGTTAGTCAGGAAGAATAATCAAATAAAACATGTTTAATGTTAACAATAATCGAACGCCGAATAAAAACATTGATATAACTACGAGATATAAGCTAGTCTTAATATTATTCCGCCTTATACTGAGAATATTCTAAAATGACAATCTGGCAACACCGCAAGTTATGTGCGGATATTGGGTGTGGTTACTGAGCTGGAATTAAAATGAAGTTTCACGTACGTATAAGTTTAAATATGACGTTATTTTCTAAATCACATTAATCTTATTAGAACCAAAACACTTTTTTTACAAATATCGAGGTAGGAAAATTTTCTATCAGCCATAGCAAATTTTCTTTTCTTTTGTTGGATTTTGGCAGTAACACTATTAATACATTAAGTAGTGATATCACATATGTTGATAATTTACTGGGTATTTTAACTCCTCAACAAGTAAAATTTATCATAAACCAGTAAAATAAAACAAGTAAAAAGTAACATTTATCATCAACAAGTAGCATGGGAGGCCATTTTAAAACAAACAAAGTGCTCACCTAAGTTTAATTTTAACTTACATATACCTGTATATTATTGAGGCTATAAGAATTAAATACAGGAAATACAAGATAACGAGGAACTAAAACACATTTTACAATTATCGAGGTAGGAAACTTCCATCAGCCATATAAATTTTTTTCTTTTGTTGAATTTTGGTAGTAACACTATTTAAACAAGTAAGTAGTGATATCTCATATGTTGAAAACTTACTCGGTATTTTTACGATCCTTACAAGTACAATATGTTTTAATTTTGTTTATGCTTTTTGTTTTTTCTTTATCACATGGGTACCTATTACACCTATTTTTGGTGAAGTTACTGTCCTTACTGAATGTTCTGTATAAATAACGATGTCATGTTAAAGGTAGTCTCACACCAAGTTTACCTTTCAGTTCTAATCATATTACAATTATTATAAATACTGAAAGTTAGAAAACGGGATTTATCATCAACAAGTAGCATGGGAGGCAGTTTTGAAACAAATAAAGTGCTCACCTAAGTTAATTCTTAATTTACATCTACCTGTACATTATTGACTATAATAAATGAATACAGGGAGATACCGAGGTGGTATATATATATATATATATATATATATATATATATATATATATATATATATATATAGCCGTTCTCTATTCTTTGAACGGCTGTCATTTTTGACTCGGTTATCCGTTTGAGGTCGGGTTTGCGGCTCTGTACTCTACTAATAAAGACCTTTTATTTGATATGCATATCAACCTATGCTTATATTTAATATTTTCTTCTGACTCCTAGCGGGTCGCCCCCCTGAGGATATAGTGGATCACTGAATATGTGATAAAATAGATTTTTATGTCCAGTAACTGTGTGTAAGGTTTTCCAGCTCTATTTTAAATATTTAAAAAAATATTTAACCGACCCGGGACTTTTTGGACACCCTGTATATACAGTATATTATCTAGTAATATAACGTGAGTTATTATTCTAGTTTTTTAGTTAGTATCCTTAGTGTTACAAATATGTATTATGAATTAATTAACACTAAGTTTTACATTATTAAACTTATTGTATCTTATTTGATGTCAAATCATGACAGAAGAGTGGTATTTGTACGTCGCAGAGCCTGACAAAGATAGTATAAGTTGCTATAATATCGTTAAAAATTTGGTGTTACGTTTTTGACTGGTTTAATCATTGAATACTGAATAGGATTAAATCAAGGAGATATTCTAGATTTGTAAAACAATTTTTATATGCAAAAATATTCATCCATAAAAAAATTTAGAAGCTACGTTTATATCTTTATTTTTTACATACATAACGATCTTATATAAAAATTAACGTTAAAATTTTTCAGAGATAAGAGCATTGCATAAGTATCAGTATCTCCGCATCTTTCAATAATAAGGGCAAATTTAAACCCAACATTGTTTTAATACAAAGTTGAAACATAATTCAAGAACGCCTCGAGCTGCACAGCTCTGTATAATCTATGGCTTCTGTAAAGTTTATGCTGTACTCGTTTGATAAGGTTATTCAGCCAGATAAACTGAATTGTTTCACGACATATATTTAATTGAATATGAATTTATTTTTAAAGGTTACATTTTTAAATATTGAGCGGTAAGTAATTCTTCAATAATTTTTACATTTACTGTAAAATAGGTCCTAATAAAGAAAACTGATGTTTTTTATACTGTTTTACGCGGATACATGCCCATCAGATGTATAATTATCATCCATGAATGCACCAGGTCTGACACTGTGGCTTTGACAAAGGAAGCACTGAAAGAAATTGGACTGGAAAACACTTTAGAAAATTTCCATATAGTCCAGAATTGCCCCCCTGTGATTATTTTTGGTTCGTGCCTATTAATGAATCACTGTAATGATAACGATGTGATACCAATAGAAAAGTCTAAAAGCACAATTGGCTTACATGTCGCCCTCAAACTGTCTATGACGGGGGAGTACTGAAACTTCTAAATCTGTGGCTTTAGATCACACAGGAGAGTAACTGAAATTTTTTTAAAGAAATATAAGTATATTTTTTCTATATAAGGATATTTAAATTAATTACCATTTATTATTTGATGAACGCTTCTCTATATTTTTATCAGTAAACATTAAAACCTATTTTAAGGACGAATGTAAAACTAGTGCATTATAAACATTATTTAAGCGTTTGTCATTCCTGTTTGTTTCATAAAGGGTGTTATTAGTATGTATAAAACTAAAATTATTACACCAAATTTTCCTGTACAACTAACTCATTCGAAGTGAATTATACATTTGAAGCCCAATTTTTCTATACAATGCCGTGTTAACACCTAAGTCCTTTTGTTATACTAAAATTTACTGAACGTGTAATAAAAACGCATCGACATTTAAAATTTACTTTTCCAAGTACTTTACGTTACTTTCAAAACATTTTCTCGTAATGTTTTATTTTTACTGGGTTTTAACTCCGTAACTGTAGATAAATAACCTTAATATTAACGTATACTTAACGATTGTGAAACAGAGGAAATAAAAAAAACTCTAAAAATGCTTTTAATTTTTATGTTTAGGTGGTCCAAACAATATCAAATAATTTTGAATGTACAGGTCATACAATAAAATCTTTTAGGTTTGATAGACAATCCAAAAAAAGTTTAACAGTAGTTCAGTGCCACTCGTTTAAATTTTAAGTATAAGTTGTGTATTATATTCTTCAACCTACACAAAAAGGTTACTTTTTAAGCCTACAAATATGGTGTTATTATTCTTTTATACATCGAAATGGAAAATTTCAAAACCTCCATTTATCTTTTGATCCTTTCATCGTCAATAACAAAGTTTATTATTAATAATGTTCCAAACACTTTTAAAATTATATACAAAAAAGAAGACAAAACTTTATGACAGAAAGTGCATGGGTGCACAGAGCCAAACCTGTAACTAACTGAATGACTGGCACGATGAATGTAGGGTATACCACCGATTCAAGGTCACAGGTGAGACAGGAAAGTCTGTATATTTGTGACACACAGCCACAATTTCAAATCATAAATATTTTTTGTGTTAGTGTTAAATATAACGGGTTTTAACTGTTCGATATAATGTATATTACCATAATATAGTCACAAATAGGAGGAATGAACAATAAACATAGATGGTAATTCATAAAATTACTTTCAATATGTTCCTCTTTGTGCTGGGAATAATGCAGTTCTTTCAAAAGGATGAAGAAGATTAAGTCAATTATTTATATTGAAACAAAAAGTGGGTTTCCGTTAAAACCACTCATATGATGGAACAAATAAAAAAACTACCCAGAATTGTTCATTATTCATTCCCCACAGCAGCCGCTCACTCTCTATCTGGTGACAGTTACAAATCGCTTCACCTCGTCATCGCTTGTGCTATATATATATAACTAGATCCGGATATTTTTATGGTTGAGATTAGGAGTAGGACCGTTTCTTGTCAGGATTCTATTACCAGGGAAAGCGGGTACTATATGTTATGTATTTAATCTTATAATATAGGAAACCTAGCTTTCGGCCTTTCTATAAACATATTGCAGGGAACGTAACTCTCGAACTTCTAGAATTGTGCGACTGAATTTAATACTTGAGAATCTAATTACTACTACAGCCGTCTTACCCAGCAGATTAGACATCAAATCACGCTCTACACCAATATTTCGAAATTTTTAGTTAACAACGTGCTATTCCTGGATTTAAATTGGTTTCCATAATCATAATAAGTGATATATTCGTTTTTTTAACTAGTGTATGTCCAACTATAAGATATACACCATCGATGTTATTTAGAGTTTAATTTGCTTGATTCTTTTTAAATCCTAAGAATGGAATATTAAAAATTATTTTGCAATATAAATAATTTTAAGTATAATATTTAATGCGTTTTTTTTTTCAAAGCAAGCGGTTGAGTTCACCCGAGATATCTTATTGCTTAACAAAGTATGAAATATTTGTCTAATAGTGTACGTTGGTCAAATTATTAAAAAGTCCTTTCAGTATTGTACTGTATAAGCTGTAATACAGTTGTACCATAACGCAATTTTACATACGTTATTAAGGAAAATAAGTATTAACAACAATATTTATTAGATTATTTAATATCATCTAAAGAAATATTGATTAAAAAAAATGTGGAACTTTTTTATATTCAACGAACTCTTGTTCTGTAACATTTTAAAAACTTCACGAAATTCACGTTAAGAGGTTGAAAATGGAGTACTAAATATAGTATTTAGGTGTCATTGACACTGGTTGATTAATATTGTGTACTTCGCTAAAAAATTATTAACATTCCTTCTTATTACTGTTATGACCATGGCTAAAAAACACTATAACAATACATTTACTATACTTATGTGTACTAAATTGGAGCTCTAATGTTTAAGGCTTGTAGTCCTCTGCATCAGATAAAATTTTCAACATATGGTTAAACAAGCACAAATAAAATTCAGTTATTTGGATTGGTAGAGGGTTAATCTTACTTTAAATCGTTTTAGAACTAATTAATTATATTAACTGTATCAAGAGTTTACGTAACCCTGCCTATATTATCACTGTTGAAAGGACTGAAGAGAATATTATTACACCTCCAACAATATTATATCAAGCCATCAATAACTACCAGGGTAGTAAATCGCTTAATAATATTTTCATATAATTGTATAGTAACCACTAATAAAGTTTGAAGGTTATTTTTGACGATGGAGGGATTATGAAGGAAATAGGATTTTTCTGGACATTGGCCATCATTCAGTGAAACAAGAAATAAATAACACTGAAAGAAATCAGTAGTGTTACTGATTTCTTGTTTCACTGAACGATGGAAAATGTCCGGAAAATCCTGTTTCCTTCACTAATAAAGGTTTATGTAGATTAAGCTAAATAAAGGAGTTGCTAAGGAGGGTTTATATATTTTGAAACTGTAACGTTGGAACAAACAAGAGTAGTCGTACACTAAAAGCGCAATAACTATGTGCTCTTAGCGGATAATGAAAACAGTAATATCGCTAATGGAGGGTAACGATGACAATCGTATTCTACGCTCATAGCCTGAAATAAGGCTCAGATTTGTTTGTAAAAATCGTTCTGCAATCAAAGTAATCAAAACATACTGTTTAGTCAACAGCACCGTTGAAAATGAACATCGAACTGAAGTGAGGACAGTTCACGTAGTTGTTTTATATTATTTGTTGTGCCAGGTTATGTATAACAGGCTGCGTTCCCTAGGGATTACGTTTAAACAGAAATATTTTAATTATTTTAATTTTATTTTAAATTATAAGAAAATTTATTACATTAAACAAGTTTGTTAACTTTAGATGAGTGGAAATTTGTTTGTTTTATCCTAGGTTTTGTGTAAATTTGATATCTTGCAAAAGAAATAACGTAAAACTAACAGTGCGTATAATGCATAGGTGATGTAGTATAATCATTTACGCCTTACATGATTACTCAGTTCTCTATCTGGTGTGCAATGATAACACATTGACTGCGGCAGACACCTTTGTGCGCTTGGTATCTTTTTTTAATACATACACTTATAATATCTCTTATAATCACTTATAATAGATTCTCACTTAATGTTTTATAGATTAATATATCCAAATTTAATAGACTTGATAAGGATATAATATTATAGTAATATATCAAGGAAACTAATTTTATTTCAAAATGCATGTACATATTTCCACAAACTAAATACTGTAAGTTATATTTTGAGTTTTATTGAAATTAATTTACGTTTTTCTTAATAAATGGTATATTTTGATTGTAACTTTAAATTAAAATATTTTAAAATATTCTTTATAAACCTAATAATAATGAATTTAAACGTGATTTATTGTAATATAAATGAGAAACTATAATCAATTTTGTATAAACATATACATATTAAACCGAATATCGAAGTATATTACACGTAGTGAAACAATTTATTCATTCACTCCTTTAAAGTGTTTAAGGCCAACAAGAGCTTATATTCCAAGATTAAAATCTCTACGAAGTTTATGTAGAGATATGTACGAACATACGGATTAGCAATGAGGGACAATGTTAAAGGTAGAGAATTTCGTCAATAAATGTTACAATATATAAACATAAATCTTTACGTAAATCTATACATATTGTTATACTTATATACATACATAATAATGAGGTTGTGTGTATATATTAAATAATAGCTAATCTTTGTTCCCTCATCATTATCCTATATTTACAACTCACATAAATGCACACGAGTGCAATTGAAAGATTTAAGAATTTATGATTAATTTCTTAATTCACCGTCGATGTTTCCTAAGTACTCTCATAATGGAATAAATAGTGCAAACTGTCTGTGAAGGCTTTAGGTCACATTATTTACTTAATTTCATAATAATATAATTAAATCAAAATTTTTCAAGAAATATCATTTAAGTTCAAGATATGAACTTCTATGTGGGACTTATTTTCCAAATAAAGGGTTTTAAAAGACATCACTGTAGTTAGTGAAGGAAAATATAGTTTTAAGTGAAAAGAAGGAGTTTTACGTCAATATGAATGTTACAGGAGAACTCAATATAATGGTAAAATAGCATTTAATAAATGCTATTTTTTTCATTTTAAAATGTCGAAAAGAGAACTGTATTAGTGTATTGTTTCAATCTTAACATTTCGCTACAAATTATAGACATAATTGTTTTGCATTAAGATATTACGTTTATTAATTTCAAGATTCAAAATATAACTAATGGCATAAATGGAGTTATAAGAGGCTGTCACGTAAAAAATAACATGAATAATAATTTAAAGTTGTAAGTATTGTAAATATGTTTGTAATAGGAACTTAATGCAGTACATTTAACGACAAAAGTGAGCAGTCTCTCGTAAAACAAGACCAGGAGAAATGTCCCTTTAATGGAGGCGTTTAAACCAGATGTTTACGTTGATGGATTACTTATCCTCTGTGAACTTTGCTCAGCTTCTTCTTTATCTTCGAGCTTGATCATAAACAAAGTACATTAAAATATTACGTGACAAGACATATATTTTTTGGAAAGTGTAATGATAAATTAAAGGTAATTGTTCGGTATTGAATTTACTGTAAAACGGAAATCTTTCAAACAGGAAACCAAAAATTAAAGCTTTCTATTATCCTGAACAATTAAAGTTTATTAAACAAAAATTAAACAAAAAGTTAGTTACTAGGATTGACTGATATTGTAATGTGTTTGTTAATTAGTATACAGACATTAATAATTTAATCGTGCAAATATTTTTGCTTACACTATACTAAACAAGCAAAATCAACTAAATCTCATATGAATTTATCATTCGAGGAAAGGTTATTGACTTTTTATAATAAATGCACATATCTAGATTTTTAAATTTATTACAGTACCCTTTGTTGTAATTTTAAATGAAATTCTTTATATAAATAAATTTTATATGATGTGTACCTAATGATATTTTCGTTAAGGAAGTACAAAAAAAATTATTAAGTTTGTTTCACAATTGTAAAAAAAGTTATGAATAATCCGAAATAAGTTTAATTACGGTTAAATTCTTCGAAATTCTTTTCATACTAATGTTTTCAATGAAATTTTCTATTTCACATTTACTGTATATGTCACTGTAATATCAGCAGAAACATGATTATAGCATATACAATCTAAGTATTCTTAATAATTTTCAAATAGATGTTGCCTTTAAATTACTGAAATAAACTGGGTGATTTTTTTATAATACAAAATTAGGTTTAAACAACGGTTCTCCCCACAAGATATCAACAATGACACCTGAACACCGTGAACTATGATTTTATTTACGCCCCAAGTTCTCTTTAACCTATTAAAGAACCTATCCTTGGTAAACTGATAATGACTCATAAATTTTTACTCATCTAAATTTTTCTTACTTCTTTGTTGTTTATATACTTTTATAAAGTAAACAGGTTATATAAAAAAAAAAAAACTCCAGAATTTTCTCTACAATATTAAGATGTTGAAAAGCTTAACTTTACTTTTATGCACAGGATGATATTACTTTGAAATTTAAAAAAATGCATGAAAATAAGAGGTTTTACTATCTAAACTGTGTATTTTACATTATTCAGTATGTAACTATAACTTATTTTGTAAAACTACATTTGGTATCATAGTTACCTACATGGCCAACACAAAAATGTTCAATAACGATTGGCAAAATCACACTCATTTGACATTCAACTTCATCACACTTGATGTTGCCTATGTATAAATGATGCTTCATGCAACATTTAAAGCCTTTAGGTTAGTTTTTTTTCAAAAACTTTTTATATGTAGATAGGCAGACAAAAATGACATTTTTCCAAAAATTCTACTGTTCGGTATCATTAACGCTCAGGCAATTAATGTATTTTTTAATACAATACAACAGTAACATTGTTATAGGGTTTTTACCACGAGGAAATACAACTCAGCCCAGAATGGTTGAAGTAAATTACAGCATTTTGTAAAAGATCCAGGTTTGTGGTGCTGAGAACGGTTCAGTTTATGGTACTGTTATTGTGAAATTTACCAGCCGGTGAGCTGGACAAAGAGATTTTCATATCTCGGTTATGTGTATGACAGTGAATAAGTTTAGCAGGCTAGAAACGTTAAAGACTAAAAATGCTTCATTATGCCTTACGAAACTTCAAGCTGTAGTTTAGTTCACTTTAACTGCATTAATCACAATTATCAGTACGTTATTGCTATATTGAATGTATTGTAAAAACCTATAATTGTATTTTCTAACATAATTCATATCTACGTTTTTAATCAAACCCAGAAATTAAAAAGTGTAAAAATATGTAAACATTTTTTAACGTCAAACAAACTCTACATTATTTCCATTGAAATGGTTACTGTTCTGATTGTACAGAACGAAATATTATTTTAAATGTTCTAAATAAAACATTATTGACTAAAAGTCTCGCTAAGCTATAATCTCAAAAGCAACTATACCTATTAGGTAAAAGCTACGATACGTTAAAGCTGAAGGAATGTTCTGATAATGAGAATATAAGAGAAATTTCCAGGAATATTTTTTAATTAAGAAATAAAATTATAATATTATTAGAAAAGTAATCTAAAGTTAACTGACATTAAACAGCTGTTGACTCTTTCAACTGAATTTCTCAAAAGAGGTAGATAGATATTTTTACCTTTTAATCCTAGAAAGCATGCTTGGTTAGAAGAATAAAAAAATATGAAGACAGTTTTTGACGAAAATAACCTGTTTTAATGAAACTTTAATCAATTTAATAAATTAAAGCATTATTCAAACGCTGTCACCTTAAACAAAAAAGCTGTTGTTGCTCTTACATATAAAACTAAAATATGGTAAGCTCTATTGATATCACGTATGGAATTTACTGTAGTTTAATAAAAATAAAGTGATGGGACACAGACCTTAAGATACAAGTATTTTGAATAATACAGTCCTATAAATACCAAAATATTTATCATACATAACTTATAACAAACTAAAAGTTTTATTTGTTTAATGAGCATAGTTTCAAGAATATTTTACTCTTTCTCTTATACTGATGGCAAATCAGAATATTATAAGGATGTAGCGTCAAAGAAGGAACTAATGAAAAAGTAATTACACGTAAATTATTGGTCACTTTATTATGATAAATGCTAGTTAATTACTATAAAACAATTAAACAATAATCCGTAATATTCTTTATAGCCTTCACGTTTTACTGCTTAGTTTATACCTATTCAATTGCAATGTAGTGAGAGCATTAATATTGGAAGACAATATGTTTGAAAGTTTACTTAAAATTAAATGTCATGAACAACATTTTGTTTCTAATACAGTCAGAGAACACGCAAATAGTGAGGCTAAACAACATCGTTTATCACAAGACTTTACAACATAGTTTCAAGAGAGTAACGGTTTTTAAACTTGTTCAAACGCACCTCCTGCTGAAAAAAATTTAATTTTTTTTAGATTGATGCATAATGAGAAGAATGAGCATAATTTACTCCAACGCTAGTAATCTTATTGATCCAAATCGTAATTTAAAAGAATATTTAGAATTTATTCGTTTAGATTATACCGTTATTATAGCACATATATTTTAAATTTATATGGAGCAAATACTTTATAAATTAAACAACTTTTCGGAAATACTTGCTTTATTCCGAAATTTAAGTTCAACCAAAAGTTTACAAACTTTTGATTCAATTTTCTTCAAATGTTACTCAATCGATCAAATCTAATTAAGAGTCTGATTAAAAGGTATTAAAATTAAAATTAAACTAAAAATGTATACTTCTCCAAAAATGGTTTAAATTAACAAAACAAAATAAAAAGTTCTCTTCTCAAAATACTCAAAATTAATATAACACAAAACTTGATATTTACTTTATGACCAAAATTTAATTCACAATACTTGAAAAATTGAATTAAATTTTCAGACTCTGAAAGATGGGAAACTTTAGAAATTTTAATTACAGTATTATAAAATAAAAGATATTAACTATACGCTGGTACGGGACTTACTACTTTGAAGATTACGGAGGCAGATCGGTAAATAAAACGCACTAAAAAATTTAAATACTTGAAATTGAATTTACCCGCGATAAATAATTACTCTAAATCCCAACTATTGGGTTAGAGAAAGAAATTCAGCATCTAACTCGACCGGTACACCTTCTCTTCGAATCGCCAAGACTGGACTGACTGCTTCTCTCTCTCTCCAGGCTTGCCGGGTCGGAACGTAGACCGATCAGCTGATTACCGGTCCAACTAAACAAACAATGTCCACACACCGCGTCTAGTTAACAGGAGCCTACTTCCTACCGCGATTCAGCATAAAGAATTAGAACTATGGTACAAGTTTTTCATTAATTCCAATCCTTCAACTATTTGTATTACACTTAAACTCTTGACATATTATGGCCTTCACAAAATACATGTTTACTGAAACTTTTGAATCAAAACTCGCAGATGTGGATTAATTAGGTTAGGGCAGATATATTAATAGATTAGACTAGTAGATTAATTAATTAGGGCAGATCTACATGTGGGGGTAGATAAAAGAGTTAAACCATGGTAGGCTGAATATAATTTATCAATCAAGCAATACTGTCCCTTCCTTCCTGTTACTTGTGAGTTCCTTAAACGAACGCACATCTTTACATACTGAGACTTCAGATCGAGAAAGTGCAACGTGGACGATTTAAAAACAGGGTTTCATTGTTTAGAAAAATTTAATAAATGAGTTTTACAAAACTACTGTTTCAAACAACTTTTTTAAGGTCTATTTATCTATAAAATTGTATTCTTTAGCAAAATTAATTGTTACAATGCGATATTAAAATGATTTTTTGTCAATTAACTTGATATGTTACTACATATAGTTTCAGAGATTATTATATAAGTTTATGGTGACAATATATGGGTTAGTATAAAAACTATTTCACAAAGCAATCGAGTTCACCGATGCTGGTGCATAATTAAAACAGAAAATAGAATCTAATTTTACAATATAGAGATCCAAACTTTACTCATGGGATCTCATTATATAGGCTACTAAATATATTTCTTAATAATTTTTATAAACTCTTATAATATTTGTATAATACTGGTATAAGAAACTCCTGTAAAATGTGGAGGAAACTGCGCCTAGGTGGATATTTTCAAATATTACAATCTTAGGAACATCACCTACTTATTCAACATAATTCGATTCCCCAGAATAGTTCATTTCTGGATTGCTTATATCTCTCAGTTGCTCATTCACTAGGCAAATTAAAACTAAATGTATCACTAAATCTGGGCAATCCTATAGAAGTACAAGAGCGCCGAATTACTAATCGCAAATGTTGTGATCTTGGATAGCACGGTCGATATAAAGGACTAGTTTACTGCAGAGAAGGACAGTTGCAGTGGATGGAACTCCTTTATTAAGGTTAATGTTAACCTAACATGAGGAGAAGTCACTTTCCTTCTTTGATTAGAGAGGCTGGATCAAAGTTAGCCGTGATTAATTTCAAAGTGACATGAATTATGTACAGTATATTCCACTATTCTACTTTTTGGGATATTGACAGGAGGTAACCGCTACCTCAAACTATACCCGTTTTAATTGTACTATCATGTTTTTAGAAAGCGCCAAAGTAATATTTTGAATACAGGTATTGAGATTGTGTTCATCTTCTAATTAAAAAAATCACTTAATAAACTATACGGCTGTTACATTGGAAAAAGGAGTGAATTTGGTAAATACACTTACCAAAATATTAGAATTTTATCGTATGAATTAGATTGTCAATCAAGAATTTGGTGTATTAATGTTTTAACAATGTAAACGTACATGGAATAATCTGAGGGTAAATAAAGGTATAGTAACTCGCGTAGATCATGCTTTGTTCTAATAGTTTTACAACAATTAAGACTCGTGTTTTAGCGAATATAAATAGTATATCTTGTGTCTTTATCAGTACTCTTGTAAATGTTGTAAATCATGGACCTGTAGAGCAAGTGGTTATTAACATTACACTATATTTCAATGGTATAGAATATAAGAAATCACTGTTTTATTTTTCTATTCTTTTTTAATCAATAGTTTTCTATGACGATTCAATTTACACATTTACATACATTTATTTAACATTTACGCCTCAAAAATAAAAATAATTTCTTCTTGCTTTTCCTGTTAATTACTAATTGATATCCATTCGAAAAGTATTAGTTTGTACTAAAGTAATAAAAGAATTTAGTAACTCAATTTTCATGTTGTTAACGCGACGCTGAAGGTAAATCTTATGAAAGTAATTACTCTTACTACTTTTTATTCAAAAGCAGAGAAACTCAAGCGCTGCCAGCATAAAAGACTTTAATCTAGAACATTGAGTTACAATGGCGGTAATGATCGTCTCGTTAACTTGAGACATTTAAGTCTGTTGCTGGCTATTACATTATTCTGTATATTACAGATTATAAGAATGCTATATCTTTTTTATATTACTAGAGTTTTAATCAATTTTGTGGGTCAAATCATACATATATAATAAAATACCAACAAAAATGTATTTAATAAATTTACTGTTTTAAAATAATGGTACAAAACTGGTGATATATAATGTTTTTTGAAACCCTTAGAACAACATTTTGATTTCTTTACTTAGTAAAGTTCAGCCTAAAGTGGAATAATAAGTGTAAATATATAACCTTTAGAACAACATTTTGATTTTCTTTACTTACTAAAGTTCAACCTAAAGTGCAATAATAAGGTAAAATAAGAATAAATATGTCAATAAATAATCGGTTAAAAACTAATAACTTCTCTGTTTACATTTCCTTTTAAATGTAGAAAGTTTAAAAAGACAGTAGGATTTCGGAAATTTTTAATTGTAGTATTAACGGCATATACAGCTCTAGACTATTTAAATATAATCTTTTTCGTCTGATGTATAAACTAGTAGTTAAAAGTTACTACGTTGTGTAATTTACTGCAACTAAAAGTTAAGGATGTCCGAAAACAGCATTTCGTCCAGACAGCAACACACGAACGCAATAGTTTTTACTACAAATAATGCAAGTTACGAAGAATAGAAATCAGAATAAGAAAATAAATTGTAATATTAGAACCACTGTTATGCCCACAAAGGCTTTTTGCTACGTTTCGAGGCCGTGGGCGTCATTTCACCCATATCGCTATGGAATATAGTACACTCCCATTTTCAGAAATCCTGTCATGACCTAAATACCACCAAAAGAACTAAAAGTCACTGACAACTATACCTCACTACCTTCCCAGACTCAACGCTTCTTTATGACAAAGGTTTATATTCAGTTCAGGTGACGGAAACCCCCAGGTTTAAAGTCCATAGCTCAATTCCTTCTCAAAATATTCTATATAACTACAAAAGACTAAATTTATATTCTTCTAATCAAACACGCGTTCTAGAATTAATTTCTAAACCACAAGGGGATAGTCGTTGCTGGCTCTCACCTGTAAAAATATTCTTATTATCATAAGCAGAGGTTAAATTTGGTTAGTTATTTAGTTTGTGTTAGTTTTGTCTTACTAACACATGAATTTAAGTGTAATCCATTATTGCTAGTTCCACAAGAAACAATAACAGTGATTGCCGGCGTCACAATAGATGAGTCTTATCTCGGTGGCGGTGGTAAATCTGTCCATTGCGTCTTCTGTACAACTTACGTACTTAGGCTCTCCTATATATATATACCGCATATTACTACTCGTCTATAACTGCTAAACCTGTTGACAGTAATTTCTACTTGTCAGGGTCCTATGATAAACATTTTCTTACCAAGGTAAACATTAATGTTTTAATTTTCTTTAAAACTCCAGAGGTTATAAAATTAATTCTTTTATAATCAAGAATTTATAAGTACAAATCAGTGTAACTTTCAATTTATTATTAGTATAATTCAATAATTAAGATTTAATTAATTATTGTTTAAAATAAATTACTCTGGAATTCGCATTCAAGATAAGCAAAGCTTTGTATTTTACTATTTGAAATTTAGCAATGCTTATCACGCGAAAGCTGGTCAAGTGTATTTCTGGCTGGCTGCCCAATATTTTTAAGAACGAACTTATCTATTTACTTCAAATTTGTATATAAAGCTATCTTTTATATAGCTAGCATACAGTAACATTATTGTGTGTATATATACCATGATTTTGTAATGTGTTACAGGTATACAGGTTATAATAATAACAAAACGTTATAATAACATAGGTTACCAGACAGATATATTATTAAAGAGGACTTTTATAAATACGCAAAACTTCTTAAAATATTTCTCACTCAAGAGACATTTGGATGTCGTAAATTTCCTATCGTTATTTGTTACAATTGTAAAAAACCTATACAAACATAACCATATAAAAATTAACTTTTTTTACATGCTGCATAGGAAAAACCCGAAATACAACCGCCCCTTTTACATCACACATATTAATTTACAAACTTTGAAAAATATATGACTTTATTGCGTTATTTATAAATTAGTTAAAAACTTAGCTATCATATTTTATTCTACTCCTGAAGTTGGATGTAATACCTTTATTTACAAAATCGCACTGTAAAGGTGAAACAAATGTTTGAAACGCTGCCTCGAAGTTTACTTAAATAAAACTTTCGGTTGTAAACTTAGTTTCAATGCAGCCAGCAATGCACAAAAAGTCAAGCTAAACAGAACCGAATATCAGAAACTTTGAATTATGTTTAAAAGTAGAGTACCAGTTTTTGAAACTAGTTGCTCAAACGCACCTCCAGGCGAAAGGTTTATTTTTTATTCCACAAAACAACAAGAGGAATAATACTTCAAACAATTACTTGCAATTGATTTGATCCCTTTACCTAATCATCATCAATTGTTTACAAAAAAGGGGATAATTTGTTTACACAATAGTGTTTAAATCGTTACATTTAAACAAAAACAATGTATCAATTTAAAGTATTAGCTTAATATATACTATTCTGTATTAAATTTCTCTTGGCTGCTTTATTTCACAAATTAGGTTCAATATTGTCAAAATTACAATTTAAACCTGTAAGAAATTTTAGTATATTTTATGATACAACAGATTTTAAAATAGTCCACAACCTTTTAATTTAAGGACATTTTTTAATAAATTTTTCAGGAAAGCACAAATATTGTGGGATTTTTCCGAGCATCGGCGTGGAATTTATATGTCATAATTGATGTAAGAATATTTCCATAAATATTATGCTACATATATTATTAAAACATTTTCTGCATTATTTATTTAATTTAAGTCTTTTAAAATTTCTATTCTAACAACACAGAAAAGATTCTTAACGATTCTGAATTATATATTTTTAGTATTCACTAAAAGGCCTTACAAGTTAGAACTGGTAGGTGCTCATCTGAAGGGGAATGCAGATAACATGTTTGTCGTGATTGTCTGAAACTTGTATAATACACTGCTATCGTCGTCACAGATTTCGATTAAGAAAGCTCAAATTCTACAGGATGTACAACATATTCTGCATGATTGCTTGTTTCACGACTCGGTATAGACCAGAAACCTTTCATGATATACATTACATGGAAGCGCTAGAAATGAGAAATATATCTTTATATTTAATTATATGATGGTTTATTATCTCATATCATCAGCCGGTTAGTACAGAGGCAGAAAAACTTACCTTAATTCTTTTCCTCCGTAGCAACATACAACTCTTCTCATAAATGTAACGGGACGAATGTACAAAACAAAAAGGACTAATAACGATTGTGGGAATGTCTAGAACTCTTGGAAGTGCTAATAAATCGCTAATTCGAGCTGTATATTCCGAAGTGATGTTAATAAATTTCTACAAGAAAATTAAGCGAATGTGGCAAGTGCATTGATTAACAAAAACATGTTGTGATGATAATTAGTAATCTGTTATTTATGCTGTATTTGAAATTGATATAAATCAGAAGCTAGTGCAAAGGTCCTTTTAGGACTCCTTCATGAGAGTTTTGTTACTGTATATACTAACTGAAAAAAATTAGATGGCATTTTATAGTCGACAGAAATTCGTGTTACCTAAGTAATGCTCGAGTATATTAATTTCGGGTTGCATTGCTAGTCTCAATATATTTTTTTATTAAATGTGTACTAAATGCTTTCATTAGGCAGGTTTTTCAGATATCATAGTTTATCTCTAGGACTGCAACTTAAAAACGTTTGTGTGTGAGACTTATATAGTATGCTAATGTTAGCAAGAAATCTCAAAAACAAGTCGTTAATTCTTATCATTTAAAATTTTTGTTAACTTAATATAATTTTAAAAACAATTTAGTTTCCTCATAGAGATTATTTGAATACATTCAATTCCATTTTGTAGCCCCATAAAGTTTTTTCTAAGTATTCAACATTTAATGTAGGAAAGTGAATTACAATTGAGATTTTAGGTAAATTTTACTAATAAAGGAATTCTCATAGTTCTTGAATGATCAAAGTATTTGCATACTGTGACACCATTTATACCAATTTAAATTACGTGCTATGTAAACTCAAAGTTTGCGCTTTGACCTTACAGGTCAGGTAATTACAGAGTGCAGCAGTGGTGCAGTGCTGACGTGGCAGCTGGCGGCGGCGTGAAAATTACCTCCTCACCTCCTCACCCACTACTCTACCACCAGTACTTGGAGTCTTACCATAAACCCTTAACTGATGATGGAATAATTCGCTGTGAATTGCTTTCTAAACTAAGTAACGGTCTCAACGTCCCTTTCCTTGCGAAAAAAAATAATGACGTACAACTGGACTAGTTGTATAAACAATAGTTTTTGTTTTTTAATGATGGATGAACAAATACATATGAAGTACGGTAGTATTAATGGAAATATTCCTTTTTTGAATATTAACTCTTAAATAGGTGTGTATACGCGCTCCTTGTATCGATGAAAATTTAGGTTCGTTTTTTACCGATTTAAGTTACAAAAAACATACGAACTCATATTTTTTCTTCATAGATCGCTAAGAATTGACCAACAAGTCGACCTTATCTCTCGTTATTTACGATGATTTAGGACTACGATATAGTGATCTTAACATTATAGTTACGAAAAGGATCTATGAATGGGAATCGCTTTATTAAGTTGATGTAAGATTATAGACCAACCTGGATATACAAATCAAACACATAATACAAGAATTTTAATGTATTTGTATCGTTTTGATTAACCATAACACGTTATTAAAATTAGGTTATATTATTGCAGTACTTTTAACCAATTGCACCTGTGTATACATATGACAATCAGCCAAATTTGCTAGTCTATGATTAATTAATAGAATAATAGTTGTTAAATGCAATGGTTGTTGTTTGGACATAAGATTATTACGTAAGTTAATCAACTGATCTGAATTATGTCAGGAGGATTGAATTATTGTCAGGAATGAAATTTGAATGAAAACAAGACCAAGAGAAATGCTCTTGTAATGGGGGCATTTATTCAGATGCTTAGCTTGATGGATTACTTTCCATTGGGTGATATTTTCTAGGCCAACTTCTAAAATGAGGAGAGTGGCAATGAGCTTTGCTGAGAATCATACAAATTAAGGTGTAAAGTTCCGATGCTTTACCAAAATTAAATGATTTTCGTGTTGTAAATTTATTATTACTTAAGATATTATTTCCTCTAATTTTTGTCCTGTTGATAATGGCTCGAATAATATAATAGGCTTAACAGTAATACAAAGTTTAATAAGTTTAATACTTTGAGTTTTTTAAAACGCAATGATATTTGATTTTTTTTAATAAAAATGATTTATTATATATGTTGCTAAAGCATGATCTTAAGAGCGTCTAAACCTATTCGGCTAATTATAAAAAAGTATACGTTGAAGATGAAGAAATGCGGTGATAATGAGAAAAAACGTGAGAAGTTTCCGGAAAAATTTTAAAACTATGGAGAATAATTAACGAGATGTAATATAAAGTTAACTGACATTAAACGACTGTTCACACTGTTAACAGAATTTTACAAAAGATGTAGATATGACTTTTACCTCCTAATTATATAAAGTATTAAACATGTAGAACTAGCTGACTTTTACTACATATATTACTTGTTTAATCCATAATGCAAGGTCTAATGCATTAGAGCGTTATGAAAACGTAGCTACAAAAGGTTCTTTAATTTAAAAAGCCGTGTTTTGATTATAATGGGAATTACTTAAGTATTTAAATTTATACATTTCACATCATGTTTTTAATATAGAATACAATAAAATGTATCATTATTTTTGCCAGTCAGCATTTTTTTAGTTAATATAACGTTTTATTTTTTTATTAGAATGTTATACTACACCAAAACCATTAATCTTTGGTTAATAATTGGATAAATGAATGAACAAAAGAATTTAGAGGCGAACGGGGATGATACACACACACACACACACACACACACACACACACACACACACACACACACACACACACACACACACACACACACACACACACACACACACACACACACACACACACACACACACACACACATACATATATATATATATATATATATATATATATATATATATATATATATATATATATATATATATATCATAACAAGTACCAGTAACAAGTAGTTAACTAATTACTCTAATTATTTATTAGAGTAGTTAAAGGTGTCTTAAGGAGATTGATGAGTGCATGGGAATTATAAAAAATAAGGAAACTATGATATAATCATTAGGTCATCCAGAGAGTTATAATGAACCATACATACCATGAGATAACTTTTTATAAGTTGTATGCAAGTTTTCAAAATATATTTATATATAAGCAACATTAAGTTCCATGATAGTAATATCATACAATGGGATTTGGCTGAGCGTTGTTGAATATATTTACATTGCTCTTATTTGTAACACTGCTGACAACAAAATAAATGTTATATAACTATATTTTTAGCCAAACTGATTACATTAGAAAACAAATTTTATATGTAACATAGTATACGTCTAGTCTTATTAATTTACCATTAGACTTTTTCATGAAATTCCAGAGAGGATTTTCGATACGCTTCTCGAGGTTTTTGGACCTATATTATTATCCTACCTTGTTATAATAGATAAGATGTTATAAGATTGCAAGTTAAATAAGTACTGCAAAAATTAAGGATTAATACAACGATTACATTACTTATTTCGGAACGTTTTTAATGAAAGGCCAAAGAAATAAACATGCTTACTACAGGAATATTAAGAGACATACTTTTATGCTTAGAAGATGGCTAACGATGTGTTATAAATATTATAAATACGCCCTTAAACAGTTCCACAGAAAAATCTGTGTCCATGAAAAAAGTTTCGGATTAGTAGACAGAAATACTAATGCACAGATAAGCTAAATGTTTGCAGTAGTGTAACCAAGAAAGATATTTAAAGAGAAAATAGAAAATATTAATATCGAGAATTACACTTGCTCACAAAGAAGTAATTATTTTTTTAAATTGGGATATCTTTAATAGGCTTATAAATTTTTTTTCAACTGTCATAATCTAACAGACTAATACAAATAACACGAAGGACCCTTACAAGATAGCTCGTAAGGACCAGGTTAATTAAAAAAAAAAAATTATTTTCTAAAAATATAAATAATTTTCTACACTTTTGTTTCTTAAAATCCATTTAAAACAGTCCCTAAATGGCTGAAATGGATATAGTAAGTTATATTCCATACTAAAAAAAATATTTCTTTATTTTTAATTTAGACTTTATATATTGTTACATAGTCTTACTACGTTAATGTTATTAACAGAAACAGCACTGTTTATGTGCTTTTCACATGACAAAATTCTACTATAACGCTTATCAATTTTCACAACCTTACAAAATCTTAATATTGATGTAATTTCAATATTATTTTTGTTTGCAACGCCTGATTAAAGAATATAGCCTACGTGTTACGCAGGTTGTAATATCTGTGCACTTTTCAAGTGGAGTTTACAACTAAGAAGCTAGTATTGAATATTAAATACACTAAAAAAAGTAATATAACCTTATTGTTATTTTGTCCATTAGTATTGTAACTTATTTTTTATGTCAATAGTTACACAAAAGTACTTTCAAAACATTCATCTGGGTTAAAAAACACAAGGTTTTGGTTATGTTGTCAATAAAATAAAATTAAAGGATAGATGTTTACTTTAATCGAACATGACTGAAGATAATCATTCAAACACTTTTGCATTGTACTTATTGTAATTTTAATTTAAGAAAAAGAGATTATTTAACACATTAAAATATTGTATAAAATTAATATAAGCCATTATATAATATATATTTTAGTTTCTGAAAGGTACATCGAGCGAAATTCGTACGGTTCCTAGTGTTTCCAAAAGTCGAAAAAAATTCACCACGTCATAAAATGTTTACTCAGCCACCCTCATTGGTGGAGATTGAAGTGGAAAGTTGAAATATATAGTAAAATAATTTTTTTCATTGGTCATATTATTATTAGCTTGACGTACTCAACCGTACGCCAGACACATAAATATTAGTTTTAACACCATAAAATGAATAGATGAATACATGGAAAATTACCTTTTCATACCTCCTTCCATTTATTAACAACCACTAAAAGTTATCGACTTATTATTTTCCTTAAAATAATATGTTACAATAGTTTTTTCCTCCTCTAGTTTTTAATTCTTCGAAAATTTAATACTAAATACTAAACATTACTGTATAAAACGACTTTGTAAGGTTAGTGTCTAACAAGAAGTTAATAAAACGAAATCTGACAAACGCTGGTACGTGAGGAAAATTAAAAATATGATGGGAGCAAAAGTTAACAGTAATTCATTCTGTCAAAGTTTCTTACAGAAGAGAGATGGAGGTAATTGCTCACATACTGCCTTTCTTGAAGAAGCGCAAGCAATTTTCTTGTTACTTGATTGCAATACTGTATATAACTTTCAATGATCTAAAAAAGGTATATACATTACTCTTATATTTAATATTTTTAAATAAGCTCGTTATTTTTATATATTCGGAACTTTTATCTATGTACAGTTATGTAACCTAAGTGTTGCACTTAAATATTACTATAATTTATATTATATGCATGAATTTTAAATATTATATTAAAATAGAACTATGATAATATACATAAAAAATATTGTGTACGTATTTGCTCGATCAAATATAATTGTATAATATGTAATTTTATGTTAATATACTACATTTGAAAACACCATCATTTTGTATATAAATTTATCCATCTAGCGATTATTTGGTTGACTTCATATTACGCATAACACAAATTTAGAAAATGTTTGGTAATGCTCGGCCAAATCTTACATAGAAATAAAAACCAATAATTAAACTCAGTTATGATTATTTCAGATGTAAATTATTTAAAAATTATAAGATTATAGATAGATATGTCCTTTCTTGAGTTTTCATGTGAATAGTCAGACCGATAGACAGAAATAACGTTTAAGCCTCTTAAGTGATAATATTTGCTACCACTTACCATGTGAAATTGTTCAAAGACTGTGATATATGATAGGTGTTGAAAAAATATTACTTGATCTATTTTCCTTCAACTCGTATATGGCCAGGCTTTGTAATTCCCCACAACGAGGGACTTTTGATCATCTGGGCCAACATCACGTTGCATGTCGTTATTGCATACAACTGCTGCATTAAATGTGCACTAGGCCTAATAAAATACGAAGATATTAATTAGTTTCGTAAAAAATACAATTACTTCGATGCACTGCATAGCATAAACATTTTATGTGTGTAAACCTTACACTGTGATTCCGCGTATATTTTGGATGTAAATAGTAATGCAATGTAATTTAAATACAGCTAATAAATCAATATACATACTATAACCAGATACATAAAACTAACTTATTTTACCTGAATAATAAATTGTCTTCACTTACTTTGAATCTGCTTACTTGCAATACTTTTTACGTACAGTATAATATACATAAACATTGCACCAGAAAGTTAGTTAAGGATTTAATATTTTTTTCGGTTTATGCAATGAGGAAGAGGCATTGCTTTGAATTATTCACAAGAGCTATGAAGGATTAGAGTGAAATTTAATAAAATTTTCGAATGGACTGAAGGAAAATTGTTGGTGTATCAAACTGACACACATTGCATGAGAAGGAGGCGCTTTAAATTGTTGCTATTTATTTTCTTTTGGCTTTTTTTGTAACAGAGGGCCAGATTTCCTAGGCCTGGTAGTTGCCCCTCAGCCATCCGGCTTATTGTGCACCCTCTCCCAGGTTAAACTGTATCAAATCCCAGGCCTTTACAAAACCATGAGATCTTCTGAACAATGCTTTCCTGTTCCAACCCCTCTTCCGTATGCGTAACAACACCAAGGGATCTTGAGCGTTTGCTCTGTAATGCCGGACATTCAAATATGACGTGCTTGGCTGTTTCGTCAGCCTCGCCACATTTCCTGCACAGTGGTTCCTGAACTGGAATACCTATTCTGTTCAGGGGACTTGAACATATCCAATGACCTGTAATAAAACCAGTCACCTTTCGGATATCCGTTCTACTCAATCTAAGGGGCATCTGCTGCAATGTTCCTTGATGGTCCCTCGAGCATCCGCTTTGCTTGTACTTTCCCCTCAGTTTCTCCAATGTTTTAGGTGTTTGTTAACCATAAACTTGATAACTGATCTACGTGCTAAGTTATATGAGACCCCACACGTTGGTTCAGGACCGGTAAGAGGACAGTTGGCTCCCAAGTTAGCGCAATTGTCTGCCCCTTCATTACCTGTGATTCCTCTATGTCCAGGTACCCAAGTTAGAATAACTTTATTGGTTTTCGCCAGCAATTTCATTACCTTATGGCATTCCTGGACTGTCTTCGAATTACAGTCATGGTTGGCCCAGGCTTGCAGGACAGCCCTGCTGTCCTAGTTAATGTAGATGGTTTTGCCTTTGTAGCCCCTTTCCACATTAACTCTTGTACATTCTGCAAGGGCTGTTCTTTTGGCTTAGTAGTAATCTATCCTTTAAATGTTTCATACTCATTCTAATATTATTATGTTAAATTTCAATTTGGATTTATGTAACAGTATATATCGAGATTAGTATTTAATTTTAGTTTGGTTTTATATAACTGTATATATCGAGATTATTATTTAAAGTAACTAAAGTATTAGCTGAAAAAATTCTGAAAAAAAAAAATTAAAATGTATTTTTAGTTCTATAAATTTACTTTTGATTTTAAATGCTCCAAAAATTTTTAATATGTGCGTAAAATAAGAACTTTTAAGAATAATAATTATTGATATCCTTAAATAATAACAAATAATAATAAAATATTAACAAAAATGATAATGATTAAAGTTTTAATATTACAGAAAATCTTAAAGGAAAAATAAGTACACAGTAAAGTTGAGTAAAGTTTTACCGTAAATACTTCTGACGAAGCTCCCACTTTCTAGGATTTAATAAACCAAGCTCAAGGGATCCGGGTAATCCAATTTATAAAGTGGCTCAAAGCCTTGTTTGTGGGTAAAATGTGTTTAGGGTTATTACTCAAGATGATTTTCGAAAACCTATCTCCTTCTCAGTAAGGAACGTATTGATTTATATATATATATATATATATATATATATATATATATATATATAGCTATGTTAAGTATTTATCATTAACTTACATTAAGGCTGTAATATATTAAATAATAAAAAATTTAAAGGAAGTATGCCGAATGAGGCATTTATTTAATATTTATTTTATTTAAAATTATGAAAGCGGAAATAAAAAATATCACTCGTAAGTTTATGTTTTATACCTTATGCTAAAACCTTAGTTTACTAAAACATTTAAAATTAAATTAAATAAATATAATATCAAATAACACATAAATGTTATGCAGTGTTACATTGTAATAGGTTATGCCTAGACAATGAAATGGCGCTTTGTTAACAGATTAATTAACTTTAAATGAACAGAAAGTTGATTATATAGTTTAAGAAAAGACTCCATTTTCATAAGTATTTGATGATGGGTTGGATAGGGCCGGTTGCTATGTTAATCCTGTGGGATTGAGTTAACAGATTTCCCGATCTTTACATCTTGGAAGCAGTTTTATTCTGCATGTGCCCTGATTAGGGGCCACATATTGGAATTAGGATTGTTTTGGAAAACAAGCGGATCTTCATTACCTGAAACAAGTGTAAGAGAGACCACTTATATATCTTTGCACATATATTTTAGAGTCTGATTGTGTAAAGAAACTAATACATTAATTTATATGTTCTTGTACTGCGTAACTTGAAAGGCAGATGTGAACCTGAAAACATTCAATAACACCATTTGAGTAAATTGAGAAACTTTAAAGTCCATTTTATTGAAGGAAAAATTATTATATTATAGAATTTATAAATGCAAGGGTATTTAAAAGTTCCGTACAAATTAATCCAACTAACCTACTGCCAATTGTAATGGCAACGAGTGATACGTTAAAAGCAATGCATGTCCTTAACTTCTATATTATTACGTATAAAACATGAATTAGTTTAGTAAATATCCATAAAATATATAGTTTGTAATAACCCGAGGAAATGTAAGATGTTTTAAACTATTATATTTAGTACTTTAGATTTTGTTGGCGTGACACAAATGCAAAATGTTTATAAAGTCTAATAAAAACATAGTAAGCCATTATTAATGATACACTAAATAAACTTTAAACACGTGATTGTGTCCGATAAGTGATAGAAAACCTATAATAGTCTGCTATTTTTTCTTCAAATGATGCAATAAGGGAAATTTAAATCTCTTGTGTGTTGTAAATTACTGAAAAGAAACTAATGTGAAAGCCAAATTGGTTCCGGGCGCTTGTAAGTAGCGGGAACAAATTGGGAGGTGAAAGTTGATGGATGAAAACAAAGTATCTTACGCTGACCGAATGCCTTTTGTTGTGATTTATTTTGCTTCCTGGTAACTTGAATAGGCGTCCTTAAATATTACGCTCAATTTTAGTTGCCTTATTTATTATTGTAACACACACACATTATTACATACACTTAAATCTATTCACGTTGGTGTATTTCTTGTAGGTTTCTTAAATAATACGTTATCCTCCATGTGCTGGAATAGTTTTGATAAAAATAAGTTAAGAGGGCACATGGCTACACGTTAAGAAACGGTGATCATATAGTTAAACTTAAATGATTAAACTAATGATCATGACCAGGGGTTAACTGATTTTTATTGGAATAAAGTTGATTTATTGACATAATACGCATGGTATATAGTGTCCAAGTTTTACATATAGCTTCCTCTATGCATTTTTTTTTAATTTTCAATAATTATACCCTTTCCATAACAATATAATAGTAAAATGAGGGATTTTCCATAAGAGTCTTGCTAAATTACTAAACTTGATTTAGATTTTTAAAATAATGCTCCATGTGAAATTTAAAGTTGACAAAAAGAATTCTTCGTCTTGAGATATCCTGTGGATGTATGCAAATACCGACAAACAAAGAAGAAAAAACTACAGATTTACTTGATTATAAGCATAATTATTTCCAGCTGACTGTTTCATTTTTAAAGTTCTTTAGTACAAAGCAAATATATTGATATAACTTTATTATTGAAGTAATCTAATTTCACATAGGACATAGCTAATATGTATGAATTAAGCTAATTAGGTATTTTTAGGTATTCAAAAAGTAAACTATTGAATATATCGCATATTACCATAATTTTAAAATAAATTTCAATTTTATATTCTGATAGTATCAATTCAATTTAAGTTTACTACGATAATCGCGGATGTCCATAATAAAGACGGAAATAAAAGTAAATAAACAAGAGAAATTATAGTTTTTATTTTATTTAGTGACTGGAGTTACGTGTAAGAACACTGCACTGCTATTCTGTGTAAACTAGTTTATCTTAATAATGTAAGTTAATAAATAAATATATACATGTATTTTAATTTGGATGGAGCAATCTTATTATAAATTCCTTTCAAGTGGCCATAGATAAAAGATGAAGAGGTTATTATGGTTTACCACTAATTATAATAACATGTTAAAACACTAATTCTTAAGCTTAACACTGAAATTGTCTATATTAAACTTTACGAGTGATCTAACACAGATTGTTGTACTTTTTCAGAAAGTTAAAACTATAAGGAGTTTTTTTGCGTAAGAGTTTACCGTAACTGAATCAAAATTGTATTATAGTATCAAATATAAGTATGTTTGCATTACGTTAAAAGATGGATTACTTGGTATAAAACATATTCCCTAAGACTTTGAGTTGCTTAAGGACATCTCGCAAATACTATTAATTTCCAAATAAATCCTGATTGGGCACACTAAGGTAAATAAAACTAATATATACACGTAATAACAGTGTATTTATACAATTCCAAATTCAAGTAATTAACTTGTATTACCAATGCATGCAATTCGAGTAATTAGAACCTAATTTTGAACTTATAGTCCAGCCAGTAAAGTTGTACTGTTCTATAAATAATAGTAACATCAAAATTATTAAACACGTTGACTCACTAGTGCAGAGTAGCCTCTAGAAACAAGACAAGAACACCCGGTAATAAATTGGCAGTGAAGGCGTTAAACAATGATCTAGCATATTTAATTTGTTTTTAATATGGAGTAGTTTCTTCTTATTTTTGAAGTAAAGAAATCAATCGTTTTTTACTAATTGAATAGTTTTCTGACTGGAAAACTGGTTATCACGTTTCTTAGGTAGTATTTAGCTGCAGATCGCCTTAGTGCCCTTTCTACTATCTGCCATAGAAGTGACATCTGTGAGAGTGTCAGAATTCTCTCAGAAGGATGGCGATGAGTTGTTAAACTGAAAAATCACGTTGCATTACCCCTAATCACTATAGCAAAATAATAACGAACTCAGTGCAGTCTGTTACGCGACGTACCATGTGGTGCATTTCTATCTAGTATATGCTGGTGGTCGTAAAATAACATTTCAATGTGACATCTGTATAAATATAAGTACCATATAACAATAACATTATATCAGTAGACAGTATTATAATATAAGTTGAGATATTAATAAAAAATTCATAATTAGTACGGCCCTAAACATTGTAAATTATTGGTTCCTCGTATGACTAAAATACGCTTTAAATACAACTTAATTGACGGTCATTGCTACTTTATTACGGTCTACTATTACTTTACTCGCTATATCAAACTTATGATAAGTATGTTATATCAACCTCATTTTTTATTCGTAAAGAAATTCTAACTGTGCAATGCATTAAATTGCAGTTGAAATAAAAAAGGTTTTAATAAACAGAAATCAATTTAGAGTTTGGACAAATACTATTTATTTTACTAACTTCTCTTAAATTAATTAGAATCCTTTCTGTAATAATTTTTATAGATTCAAAACTAAAGATATATACATTTAGGACTGAGACGAAGGAAACCCAAATGGTAGAAGAAACGTCTTGAATCAAATATTTCGTGAGTCCTGATGAGGTTTTAACGACTGTAATCTCTAGAGGAGGTAGGATTTAAACTTTATCCACACTCTACCGATTGATTCTTCCTATGAATCATAAATTGTATTTGTTTTTGTAAAAACAACTCACCTCCTTTACTCAAGATAGAAATAATTATTTTTACAGTATTTAAAATCGTCGTTACCCCCACCCCCCCCCCCCCCCACCCCCCCCCCCCCCCACCCCCCCCCCCCCCCACCCCCCCCCCCCCCCACCCCCCCCCCCCCCCACCCCCCCCCCCCCCACAAATTATGTTTTCTTCACAATCATTAATCGTATGTAATATAAATTATAGTAACATTTCAGTGCGACACTTAGTTTACATAACTGTAAATAAATAAAAGTTCCAACTATGTAAAAATAACGAGCTTATTTAACAATATTAAATATAAGAGTATGTATACCTTTTTTAGATCATTGAAAGTTATAAAGTATTGCAATCAAGTAACAAGAAAATTGCTTGCGTTTCTTCAAGAAAGGCAGTATGTGAGCAATTACCTCCATCTCTCTTCTGTAAGAAACTTTGACAGAATGAATTACTGTTAACTTTTGCTCCCATCAAATTTTTAATTTTCCTCACGTACCAGCGTTTGTCAGATTTCGTTTTTATTAACTTCTTGTTAGACACTAACCTTACAAAGTCGTTTTTATATAGTAATGTTTAGTATTTAGTATTAAATTTTCGAAAAAATAAAAACTAGAGGAGAAAAAGTATAGTAACATATTATTTTAAGGAAAATAATAAGTCGATAACTTTTAGTGGTTGTTAATAAAATGGAAGGAGGTATGAAAAGGTAATTTTCCATGTATTCATCTATTCATTTTATGGTGATAAAACTAATATTTATGTGTCTGGCGTACGGTTGAGTACGTCAAGCTAATAATAATATGACCAATGAAAAAATTATTTTACTATATATTTCAACTTTCCACTTCAATCTCCACCAATGAGGGTGGCTGAGTAAACATTTTATGACGTGGGGAATTTTTTTCGACTTTTGGAAACACTAGGAACCTTACGAATTTCGCTCGATGTACCTTTCAGAAACTAAAATATATATTATATAATGGCTTATATTAATTTTTATACAATATTTTAATGTGTTAAATAATCTCTTTTTCCTAAATTAAAATTACAATAAGTACAATGCAAAAGTGTTTGAATGATTATCTTCAGTCATGTTCGATTAAAGAAACATCTATCCTTTAATTTTATTTTATTGACAACTTAACCAAAACCTTGTGTTTTTAACCCAGATGAATGTTTTGAAAGTACTTTTGTGTAACTATTGACATAAAAAATAAGTTACAATACTAATGGACAAAATAACAATAAGCTTATATTACTTTTTTAGTGTATTTTATATTCAATACTAGCTTCTTAGTTGTAAACTCCACTTGAAAAGTGCACAGATATTACAACCTGCGTAACACGTAGGCTATATTCTTTAATCAGGCGTTGCAAACAAAAATAATATTGAAATTACATCAATATTAAGATTTTGTAAGCTTGTGGAAATTGATAAGCGTTATAGTAGAATTTTGTCATGTGAAAAGCACATAAACAGTGCTGTTTTCTGTTAATAACATTAACGTAGTAAGACTATGTAATAATATAAATTCAGCACATAAAGTCTAAATTAAAATAAAGAAATATTTTTTTTAGTATGGAATATAACTTACTATATCCGTTTCAGCCATTTAGGGACTGTTTTAAATGGATTTTAACAAACAAAAGTGTAGAAAATTATTTATATTTTTAGAAAATAATTTTATTTAAAATTAACCTGGTCCTTACGAGCTATCTTGTAAGGGTCCTTCGTGTCATTTGTAATAGTCTGTTAGATTATGACAGTTGAAAAATTTATAAGTCTATTAAAGATATCCCAATTAAAAAAAAATAATTACTTCTTTGTGAGTAAGTGTAATTCTCGATATTAATATTTTCTATTTTCTCTTTAAATATCTTTCTTGGTTACACTAGTGCAAACATTCTGCTTATCTGTGCATTAGTATTTCTGTCTACTAATCCGAAACTTTTTCATGGACACAGATTTGTCTGTGGAACTGTTTAAGGGCGTATTTATAATATTTATAACACATCGTTAGCCATCTTCTAAGCATAAAAGTATGTCTCTTAATATTCCTGTAGTAAGCATGTTTATTTCTTTGGCCTTTCATTAAAAACGTTCCGAAATAAGTAATGTAATATTAAATATTAATCGTTGTATTAATCCTTAATTTTTGCAGTACTTATTTAACTTGCAATCTTATTATAACAAGGTAGGATTATAATATAGGTTCGAAACCTCGAGAAGCGTATCGAAAATCCTCTCTGGAATTTCATGAAAAAGTCTAATGGTAAATTTATAAGACTAGACGTATACTATGTTACATATAAAATTTGTTTTCTAATGTAATCAGTTTGGCTAAAAATATAGTCATATAACATTTATTTTGTTGTCAGCAGTGTTACCAATAAGAGCAATGTAAATATATTCAACAACGCTCAGCCAAATCCCATTGTATGATATTACTATCATGGAACTTAATGTTGCTTATATATAAATATATTTTGAAAACTTACATACAACTTATAAAAAGTTATCTCATGGTATGTATGGTTCATTATAACTCTCTGGATGACCTAATGAATATATCATAGTTTCCTTATTTTTTTATAATTCCCATGCACTCATCAATCTCCTTAAGACACCTTTAACTACTCTAATAAATAATTAGAGTAATTAGTTAACTACTTGTTACTGGTACTTGTTATGATATATATATATATATATATATATATATATATATATATATATATATATATATATATATATATATATATATGTATCATCCCCGTTCGCCTCTAAATTCTTTTGTTCATTCATTTATCCAATTATTGATAAAAACTTATAACATAAATGCTTTTAGGCAGCAGTGTCATTAATTCTGAATAAAATGCTACAACAGAATTTGTTAAGTTTTAAAAGACTTGAGGTCATAATTCAAGTAGTGCAATAAACATTGATGCTACTTCGACGTTTAGCGCTTAGGCAATCTCTTATAGCCTTTATTCTGCCTATTTCCCATCCATTGTCGGTAATACTTATGTTATATACTAGTCAATAGTATGAAATCCAATTATAACTAAACAAAATTAAACTAAGGAAAAAGAGTAATAATGTCACCTATTTTCAGCCAGCTTACCACTGCCAGATGTGGTATTAACGTTATTGGCGCTTGTTAAGCTCGATCTTCTCAGTTGTAATGTGTAACTTACTCCAGGCGTAAGTTATTCCATTTACTAATTATATTATACTTGTACTACCTGTTCTACGCAGTATTTATATTATTACTTATTGGGTTACATATCATCTGATCGTCACTCAAAACTATCACTCATTGTCCAAAATATATAAGCTATATTTATAAATGAAATATACATGTACAATTATACAATTACATCAGATCCGGTAAGCAATCTTAAACGTTAATTTTACCTTTTTGAAAAGTTTACCTTTTTTAGTAATGTTAATTATTACAACATTGTTGATAACAACATGAAGATGAATGGTGCACAACAATTATTGTTTCTCATAAATTATTTATTGATTTATACTACAATAATACACAAAAAAGTTCGATTTAAACTTTAATTACAATATGGATATTATTGAACAGTACATTAAATTCTTTAATTATTTATCGACAGGAGAAACTGAATTTATTGCATTCCACATATTTTAAGTGCCTCATTTTAGACATTACTCATACTCAATGGATGCCTGTGATTTGGAGCAGAAACATATCTGAGTGACTTTTATTGGGAATGGACGTCCACGTCAGCAGTTCAAATAACGGGTTTCATTACTTGGAACTGTCAATACACATCATTACGTAGTGCTCAGTTTTTATAAGCACAATAAAAGGGTGTAAATCAATACATCTTTCTACTAACTTTTGGTATCTGGAACTTTTATTTAGAATTCATAACACTACAGTATGAAATAAAAAAAAAATTATAAGGTTTTTTTTTATTGTATTCTACTAACTTTTTTTAAACAAGATCATATTATATGTAATTATAATGGAAGGCATTTTATCTAATATTTAATTTGGAGCACAAAAATAATCCATGATAGGTTATATTAATGTAAATCGTAGTAATTTATAATACTTTCTGTTAATTATTGAAGTGGAATTATATATAATACGTGTATCCATGATGTATTGTGGAATATTTGCCTGACTACTTTGCACAGCTTATGACAGCTTTTTTATAATATAAATGATTAATCAAATAAAGAGTTATTTACAAAAATATAGGCTCACTGATGAATAGGAGATTCAAAACTTGGAAAATATCTCAGTAATAAAAAGTACATCTTAAATGTTTGGTTTAACAATTTATTCGAAATTCCGTATGAGTCACAATGGTTTAATTGCAAATTCCACTTTTAAGTTTATTTTGTGTTAAACTTGTTTATTGACACGAGTATTCTCCCCAGCTCTTCTGGAATAATATAAAAAGCTCAAAATATCTTTGATATTTGATCTGTTGTGTTTTAATGACTCATTGAATTTTAATAACAGGAAATGTAAAAAAATCATCCTTGCTACGAAAATTGTTTTCTCTACATTTATAAGATGGTGTTCTAGACACGTTTGTTCTCATTGAAAGGCACCTGGAACTACATTTAACCTTGTTAGCTTTATTACACATTACGCAAGTTCTACTAAGCTAGGCTAAGAAAATATTTTAGTTTTTATATTGGACCTTAATATAATAATATAATATAATATAGTATAATAGATGTAACCATGAATACGTTATAAAATATAAAACTGTTATGATTTTTTAATATATTTTTGAAAGCATGTTTTATTATTTTTTTATTTTATTTTAATATATTTAAACTAACCTCCACGATAGGAACTAGAAGTAGTTCCTATAAAGCTGTAGATATTGTAAAATGTTAGTTAAGATATCTTAAAGGGTTTTCATATAATGCGTTTAAAACTATAAAAGGTAGTTTTTCGCAATTGAACAAAATATATTGGATAACAACATGTTATAAGATAAAATAGTAGAGAAAACTAAATAGATCAGGTATATCTAATTTCCACCTGCAATAATGTGAAGTTTGCTGCGTCTTATTCAGCTGTTTATATGTTCATTGACTTCCTTTTTACTAATGTTCTCTTGATTCAGATTTTTTTCTAAGTCAGTATCAACTTTTTCATTCTATAACTATTATAATTCCAAACCACATACATGGATTTTATACCTTTTAATTTTAATATTTTTATTGTATAATATCAATGATTTCAAATTTTTAAACATAATTTTACTACTTTTATATCTTTGTTTCAGATGTGGTTTAGACACTAAAATTATAGCTTTTAAAAATAATTATGACTTTTTGCTGAATGCCATTCGTAATTTATGTATTTGTAACTTTACTACCGAATTTCGCAATAAGCCCTTACAATAAAAAGAGTTTCAGGAAATTTGAAAGTCAATGATTTATGAATTTGTTTGAAGACAGATATATCCAGATTTATGCAATAAAAACAGGTTTAGCATCTGACAGTAAAGTTACATATAGTACATTAATGCACTCTTTTTTAAATGAAGGATCCATTGGTACGTTTGCGAGTACTTAGTACAGAGAGGCTCTGTAATAACCCTGCATGAAACTAGTAAGCGGAAGGTGCATTGAATAAGAAATAAATGGCACCGGCAAAGTTACTCCTCGTGTAGACAGCTCCAGGCAGTAAGTTCACAAGTGGCTTGGACTTGTGACGAGGACAAGCCTCGATTATAACACTCTCAAGTGTCTCCGCCGTCACGACGTTTCTCTGTGAGCCGCCGCCTGCCTCCGGGGTAGGAGAGAATGATGGGGTGGGGATTGGTGACTCTTCCATGAAATATCATCAATCATTTGATTAATAATATTATAATATATATATATATATATATATATATATATATATATATATATATATATATATTCAACATTTTTAGTATTAATTTTTTTATTAAATCATTTTTTTTTAATTGTCACCTGTTAATACTTATTACAGCTCACAAAAGTATTACTAATCTTAGATTGCACTCAAATTTCCAAATAATAATTGATGAATTCTAACATAATTTTGTATTTCGCATAGCCCAGGATACTTTAAAAAAGTCTCTTTTCATCACAAGAGAAAGGGAATCATTAGATATGAAACACGCAAATGTCATGAAATTTAGCCGGCTTTTCCATTTTAAGTAAAAAAAAAACCGATGCTAAATGACTTATACGCGATTAAAAACATTTGAACCTCTGACGTCTCTGAAGAGCTATTTAATAATAAACTTAAACAATCTTCATTTGATTCAGAGTTAAAAAAATTACCTATTAACGAGCTATATTAATTTTTTTTCTTATAAAAACTGGGCGTTGCAGGTTAAAACTATCAACAATATTTCGGTCAATGTTCATGGGAACCACTGTAAGGAATAACAAACGTTTGATTTTATTTTGTATTTTGATTTTCTATATTGGCATCTTTTGGTTGTTTATTGCTGCTTTTAAACGGTCTCTATTCAATATAGAACAACTCTGAAGTTTCTAATGGAATTTTTAAAGTCAACTGTCAAGTAATAATGTATATGTTATATTTACAATGCTGAGAGGGATTAAAAACTTGTTTTTATAATTAGAAATAAATATATATATAAAATGATCACAAAAAACTGTAACCTAAATCTATTAAATGATCTGGAGGAAGTGAGGTGAAGATATATACATATAAGGTTTACTATGATTGGAATATAATGATATGGCACATAAAATTAAGTAAAACAGCGTAATAACAAGTTGCTCTTTAAGTTCACAAATAAGTTCTTAAATATTGATGAATTCGAGGTTCATAATTAGTTGATAAAATATTAAATAATGTTTCGTAGGAATGAAAAGTTTTCAATGATTACTTCGTTTTAAAACTTGCTTATTTTCATTACCTTAAACACTAATTTTTCCTCAAACAATCTTTATTTTAGTCAAAATATTTGCTAAATTGTATATCCTAGCGTGGCGCACATGAAGTATCAATGAACTAGGCGTCGTAGTCAAAGTTTAATTAGTATTTTAAACAGCTAACTTTGATTCCTATATAAAAATGGAAACAATATCACATACTAAGAAATATTTGGTATCTAAGTGTGCCAATCAAAAGTAACTGGTATAGAATTTATTCGACTTCTCAGGTTCTATATTCTATCTAACCTTTTATTTGCGATTTATCAATTTTATACATAATTCTGCAGTCTACTATTCTCCATATTATTAAATACTTAATACATGCTGCCAAGGACAGAATGAAAACAGCCGGTTATTCTACTTTTAATATTATATAATTGTATGTACATGTTAAATGGGTTTCTTAATTTCTAAAAATAACAATAAAAAAATGTTTTTGAAACTTTTATCCATATACATTTTTTATGTAAATAATAACATATTGCAGTTTAAAAAAAATTACTTTACATTTTACAGCATTGACAAGTTTTCGTAAAAACGCAAAATTAAACGTTTATCAAGTTAATAACAATAGATAAGTCTAAAAACCGTCGATTTTAATAAGTCCATATAAGTCTGTTTAAATTGTCTCCAAATTTGTGAGCCCAACTAATTTAACATCCTGAGGTAATCTTGTTTCCAATACAAAGTCAAAACGCCAAGCTATTATTTAATTTATGTTTCTACCTTATTAGTTTAATTTTGTAAAGAAAGATGACTTAATTTACCAGGCTAAGTTAGGGACTTATTAGTAAGGTCTAACACTAAACCTGGGGACCAACGGCTTAAAGTCGACTCTATACCTTACAAATCCTTACTGTAAACTTGCAGTAAAAGTAATATAAATAAGCGGAATATTAAATGTAAATATACATTATTCTAATATGCAAAGTTTTCATAAATAATAAATATTTTTTATTTGGAATGCTTATGACTTTAACATTTGAATGGTTTCAATTCCGTAGTGTTAGAAATCATCACATTTTACTGGATGATAAATAAATGATAATACGATTATTTAAATTAACTATTGAGTATATTTTGAACTATTTAATATAAATAGAAAACATTGTTTTATAATCTTAAATTAAGGACATCTTGAAGTAGTCAGAATACTAGAACAATTATTTTAAATTTGGTGTAATAATTTAATATTTTACAATTTAAAATTTAACTTGACGAAAATAACATATATGTGTTATTATTTTTTTAAATTAAGAGTTATTCGTAAGAAATTTATTAATGGGCTGCTATATATTTTTGTCAATTTTGAATAATAGGAGATTAAAACAATTTATTCCTACTTTAGTTTGGTATAATAAATCGTTATAAAGTAATTGTTTAATAAGTTAATTATATTTTTTATGAACCATATTTTAACATTAGCAATTGTATCTGTTAAAACTGTTCCAAATTTAGTAAAAATTACTTTAACACGTTCGAAAACTAGGTTATGAAAAAGGTATTGAAAAGAAATAAAAACTAGACAATATCCGGTGTAATGATGCTGTTTATTTATGGTTTAAACATAGTTCAACCATATTGCAAGGATCAGCAAGGTTCAGGACTGTAAGGATCAGCAACATAAACCCCTTCCATTCATCACTCCTGTCATCTGAGCATCGCTATACAAAAGTCTCTGTACTGATATCACAATGGTTTCAATCAGTAAGAATTTATCTAAATGTATTTCAAAATATTAAACAATGCAATACTGATTAGTTGACTAAAATGTGTGTTGGTTGTAAAAACAGATTAAAGTTAAAACGACAAAACAGGTAGTCTGTTATAATTTATAATCCTGTAATTATAATCCTAACCCAGAATTCCTGTTTAGTCATATATATATATATATATAATTGAATCGGAAAAAGTAAGGGCTCTGTGGTGTAATGGTAGCACATTCACCCGGCAAGTGAGAGATCCGGGTTCGACTCCCGGCGGGAGCAAGTACTTTTTGCGATTCAATGTTTATTGAAATTAAATAAGGCAATAGCCATTTATACAGTTTAATATATATATATAATTGAATCGGAAAAAGTAAGGGCTCTGTGGTGTAATGGTAGCACATTCACCCGGCAAGTGAGAGATCCGGGTTCGACTCCCGGCGGGAGCAAGTACTTTTTGCGATTCAATGTTTATTGAAATTAAATAAGGCAATAGCCATTTATACAGTTTAATATATATATATATATATATATATATATATATATATATATATATATATATATATTAATTGCAAAAAAATTTGTGTGTGTGTGAAGTCTAAAAGTCTATGCGATTTATTTACACCACTCAAAATATTAGTAAACGATACCTATTCAGGAAAAAGGTTTGTTCCAGTTTTGGTAAGGTTCACTTCTGGATGGTTTATACCTGTTATTAGTAACTAAAATGGGTACAATAAAACCTGAGGTGTGTCACTTTTATCTGAGCTACAATCGGATGGCCAGAATTTGTGCATTATTACCTGACAATATGGAGATAATGGAGATAAGGTCTTGTTTAATAGCCATAACTTTATGAGGAAAATTGTTATTCGAGTGAGTGAGGATGCCTCAGTATTAAAGAATTTTGAATGTCTTTATATAAAGGAGTGTTAGTTACCCAGGCTTCTTTGACTGGAAAAGATTTATCAAAGTCAACCTCTTATCCCGGGTCACATGGCTGAGATGAGCGCGCTATAATACTATAGGATATCTCTGGTACGTTTTCTGATAACTTTAAGACAAAAATAATTTTATTAAGAAAGTTATTTATTTTTTACATCACCACATACAGTAACATTAAGTAACAGATTAGAGCACATAACCTTGGACATGAAAACAGCCATCACTTTGAAACAAAACTAACTAATATGGTTAACTTTAAAGTCCCAGGTGGATTTTTTATATTAAAGAGAAACAAATTACTACTTTTTTATACTATATTTATATTTGTGGAACGAAAATCTGAAACGGATATTTCATTGCCTACTTATTAGCAATAACTATGATTACACTGTAATATCAATTGTAACATATTTTTTTTTTATTCATAAGCATATCTTTAACGAAAAATATCTTATTTTAATCTCTCCCAAAAAAATTACTGACATTCTCCCTATTTTGAAAATAAAAAATTGCCATAAAA
The DNA here is from genome assembly GCF_021130785.1 of Homalodisca vitripennis. NCBI lineage: Eukaryota > Metazoa > Arthropoda > Insecta > Hemiptera > Cicadellidae > Homalodisca > Homalodisca vitripennis. The sequence goes on from NC_060213.1 coordinate 43,119,017, forward strand.
GTTTTTAAGTAATGAAATTTTATTCTACCAATAACTTTTTTTACTTAATATTTTCGCATCATTAACCTATATTTAAAATTATACTCTTATTTTTATAAAATAAGTAAAGGTCTATAAATACACATATTTTCACTGTATGTGCATGTATCGTTTGGATTTTTAGTCTAACTATCTGGACAGTTGACGGTACTTAAGAAAATGTTACAACCATACGAAAATCTAATATTTTAAGTAGAATTTGATATTTAATGTAAACAATCGTATGGATACTAATTAAAACTTTAATCATAAACCTTACATTTTTAAAATCCAATAAAACATATGTTCCGTGTACTTTTGGTTATATGTAGATACCACTTACGTTATATATTTATACACTTTTAGTTATTTTTTCCGTTTTAAATAATTTTAAAATTATTCCGGAACTTTTGTATTGAAATATTTTTTGTTTAAAATTTAAACTAAAAACATTGAGTATAACAGTAACCATATAAGAACTATTACTTCTGCAATATTTCAGATATATTGGGCATTCATTACCGAGGTATTGCTCGATAACCTGGAGGAAGACACGTATCAGGTGAATTGCCTTATTATATTCCTGCAAAATTTATGGAAGACTATGGCACGTATGTTGTCGAATTTAAAACAGAAGAACAAATTATGTTTTCTTCACAATCATATCGTATGGAAACGGATATCTCCTTTTATAACAGAACGAATTGTTTATATTTTTTGTACGTATTCAAACGCGAGCCTTATCAACATGTTCCAATATCCTCTCTGTCTCAGTTGCAAAAGTTTTATATTTTATTCGTTCCCGTCATCTCTAAACTTCAAACTGATAATGCATTATTAGTTTAGATTGTTCATTATCCAACACTGATGGCATAATAAATCACAATGCTAGCATGTTAACTTAATTTTAAAAACATTTTGAATCTTTGCAAACTTGAAACCTCACAAAAAATGTATAAGCATATTTATTTTTTGTAAAAACTTAACTTGATTCTGTAAACAACTAGTTATAAATTGTCTTCGTAAACATACCGACTTATTTCGTTTTAATTGTATATTTGTATAATGTTATATTACCACTAACTTCAAACCTCAAATTTATCGAAAAATAAGTATGAATGAATGTTGCTTGCATATTTGGACTCGTGTTCGATTTTTGATTAATGTTGTAAAAATATTCAAAATAAAATGTTTCTAAATTGCGATTACCTCTATCTTCAAATCTTTTTATATTTTAAGTCTCTGACGGACTCATCCAAGCTACTGCATCTATAGCAAATTTTTTCTCAAAATATTAAGAACAAAAGAAATTATGATATTCACAACTAATTATTCTCATGAAATAAAAAAATACAATTAAAATTGTATTTGAATTGAATTGATTATAAATTACCCGTCCATTAACAACACTTGGCCGTCATGAGTGGAATTTTAATAAGCAGTTATATAAAATCAACCTAAAAACCTGAGAGATGTATATTAAATTTAAATAGAGGGAACAAAATAATTGTAGTGAATAAACTTCTAAGAGAGATTCCAAGTAATGGCATGAAACCCATCAAGCATTCAGAAGCTGCAATGTATGAATACCTCCGAAAGAAGAGATCTAAAAATCAAGTTTACTCTTTATAATGTTACATGAGTTATATGTTTCATAAATTTCTTGTTAAACCTTTAAAACTAAGTTTACTACTAGTCCGCTTTTCATTTTTATGTATTTTTTTCACAGCATGAAACTGTTTATAAAACCTTATTATACAGCTATTGTCTTAACTTATGTAATAAATCATTAAACTACAGATCATAATATAAATATTTGAATTAATCTTGCGTTTTACATTTAGAAACACATTTCCTACTGTTAATGTTTTTAAACATATTGTATTTTAATATAATATACCTAGTGCACCATTCGTTTTACGACCATACAACAATCTGTAATAAATGTACTGGATTAAAACCTAATTAAAAACAAAACTATAAAGAAATGTTTTTGCACGTACATTGAAGTAGATAATATGTACCTGACTATGAAAAATGAGTCACAATGAGAATTTCTTTGATTGTAAAATACATTATTGGTTTTTATTAGATGAAGTACTGGATTCAAAGATATTTTTAAAGAAACCACGATATACAATATAATATACGGTAAAGCAGTTATATATTTTACCAACAAAAATAAAATTGTTTTATAATTTTTACAATTGCAATATACAGAAATATTGAAAAATTCTCTCCTACAATTGTAGTAGGGAATCAACAGAAAAACTAAAATTAAGATTTCATATATCTTACGGTGAAAATTCTTGTTGAAATAGAAAAAATACTGTCAAATGTTTAAAATGCTTTCTAATTTTTTTACATTTTAAATTATTATCTAAAAACCTTATCAAAACTGAGAAAATAGGGTACAAGTAATATATTTGTTTCTTGTTAGATTCTTGTACATAAGTTATAATTTTAATTCCACATCGTCTAGTATCAAATGTGTTTATTACAGTATACATAATATATGTGTTGAGAAAGGTGGAAATAATAATAATATTGTCCGCTTTGTTTACCAATTTGTAAGAAGTGGCTGGAATCTGATCCTCTTACAGATTTCACTACTGAAAACTAAAGCTACTTTTATCTGAAGCGATCTAAAAAAAGGCAGTGACGTAGAAGCTAAAAAAGGAACAATTTATTTCGCTACAACATTACAGACATCTCTATTTAAATGTATAGAAACTACTAGTTGAATAGGTATCCTCATTGTCTTATCATTTGCATAAGAGAATGCACTACTATGCTACGGACATATTTAAAAAAATCATTAGGTACTTTTAGCTATACGTGATAATTATATATATATATATATATATATATATATATATATATATATATATATATATATATATATATATATTTAATTGAAATAACTATGATCTTAAATTTGGAAAATAAAATTATGGCGAGTGCTGAAGAACATTACGTGATCAAACCATCCCCTCCATTTGCGGTATCGTAGGATTGACATGGTTGAACACACATCAAAAATAAGGTTTCCGGATAGTAATCCACAGCTTACGATAATATGCTATACTAAATTTTTCTGTTATTTCTTATAAAAAATTTTGGAGTTGCATGCATAATTATAGGTTCTTATCTCATTACACCATACCAAATTGTTGAGTGTATAAATGTAAATTAAACTAATAATAACTGTTATTACGTTTTCTAACAAAGCTCTATATTTATTAAAACCAATGTTATTTAGTGAGTTCTTTCTACATTAAGCGTAAGGAAAGACAAACAGACGAAAATGAAATCGTCCAGCCCCTCAGGCGATGGGTTTACCAGAGTATCAGTAAAGCAATTTGCAAATAACCATAAACTTGAGAGATTACAGTAAATTGTACTAGAACATAATTACTAATATAATCTGTAACGATAATGACAAGCATATTGCGGGCACAATACTGCAATTAGTCTCAGGGGAGCAAGGCACCGTTATCTCGCCAGGGAATGTTTATGAGAATGTATCTTGCACTGCTCATGAATACGGAATTTAATCAATGAGAGACGATTATTAAACCGATTAATTATACGGAGCAACATTAATTAATTTTATGTCTCACAGATAATCAGTTTCCTCACGTAACGTAAAATCAAATATACGGAATAGTTATATACTATCTACTTGTATTCAACAGTTTATGAAATTTAAAAAAAAAACCTTTTTAAGTTACAGTTTTATAATTTATAGCACAGATTGAGAGATTATAATACATTGTTTAAGTATCAGACATAATACAGAATAGGTAAAGCTTTTTGATATATGTTTGCCCAAATTTATAAAATGGAAAGTTCTTATGACTCTCAGTGCAAGTTTTTATGTAATAGTAGGATTTTAGAACCAGAAATTGGACAGAATATAGTTTATTAGATAGAAAACACTTTTAAAAGAAAAAGCATACTATTGTTAAAATACGGTTTATTATATTTAATTGTGTCGGCTGTGTGCTCGTGTGTCTTACTCAATCACGTAAAAACTATTGAAGTAACTGTATTGTATTCCTATATCGTCATTCTTAGGGACTTGGAAAATATATAGAACTATTGCTATTTAAAACCAATAGTGGCTACCGCTCACTGGTCTTGAAGACTCCCTTTTCGGTTTAATCAGATGATAGTAAATGTCCTTTTGTAATTACCTGTGTTTTCTAAATATTATAACGTAAATACAAGACCATATGTATAAGTTTTAATTTCTTTAAATTCCACGCATAGATTAATTTTAAATGTTTTATTTTATTTTTAAGGTACAGGAATCTTCACTTTTTAATTTATTTATATATAATTGACTATAAAGGATAAAATTTACGTTTACTTATTATGATTGTGCCCATGTGTTGGAGGGGGGATATTCCATTAATGAATAACCAAGCAATGCTAAATAAAACTGGGTACACTTTACAATTCATTACTACCTACTACAGGAATTACACAAACAAAGTTATATAGATTTATATATACGTTATGATACTTTATTTATGCGTAGGAGGATCTTCTCTGACCTTTAGAGTTCTGTTTTGATAGCCCTGAGTCAATGGAAAAATTTACTGAAATTGTAGGAATTGTTTCTCCCAGTTCCTTACAATTGTACATTCACATATTTGGGTGCACATAAAACACTTTTCCCACATAATAGCTATATAAATCTTGAAGGCTTCAACCTAATTGCTCTAAGTTATAGTTATTGTATGATCATTGCAAATTACAAAAATATAATTATTTATTACCTGCATATATTTTAAGGGTTTTAATGCTTTTAGAACTTCAGTACCTTAACTTTTCTACAGTCAATGAATAAAGTAATTCCAACTCTGATCTCTCACTTACCGGGCCCATAATTGTATAAAAAAAGTAAACTAAAAGAAGACCAAAAGAACACATACCTATTAAATGACTGCTAACATGAAATTATTTAAAAATATTTAACTAAGAATAGTACATTCTTGAACCTCTTGTCTTATTGGAAATGATATATTAATTCAAAAAAACTCTCCAATAACATAAAGTTTTTTATTATTGTGAGGCCTTTCGTACTCAATGAGTACATCTTCGGACTCACACAACTGAATGAAAGTAATAATAACAATAGTAACATAAACAATTTTGTACTAAATAAAAACATATGTCATTAAAAATACAAAGAGGTAATATTCTATGACAGCACATTATGTTATGTTTATATATAAAAATAAATTTTATATTTAGTTAAATCAAATAAAGTAACAGTGAATTTTGAAAAGGTCCAGGTTCGTTGTTTAACAGATTATTTTGGTTCTTTTTTATAAAAATTGTTTCATATGCATCAAGGAATTTTTTATTTTGTACTTCTTTTAATAATTTTGCATTTGAAAAAGAGTGTCCAGTTTAAAGTGCATGTTTTGCCATGGCTGATATTTTAACCTGTTGGTATTTTAAACATGCCCTATGTTCCTTAGCTCTCTGTTTTAACTTTATTTTTGTTTGGCCAATGCATTTTAAATCGCAATTGTCACAATTAATTTGATAAATTCCAGATTTTTCTTCTTTAGTAATTTTATTCTTGGGATTTCCTAATATATTCTTTAATTTAATTTTGGAATTTTTAGATACATTAATATTGGCATGTTTCTTAAAACTTTTAGTAATATCTGTATATAGATTGTTGTAGGAAACATATATCCATTTTTCAGGTTCTTTACTTTTGATTTGATATAAGGTTGTTCTAGAATTTCTTTCAATCATATTCTTTTTCTTTTTTATCATATTGTCAATCATGTTAGTTTTGTAGCCATTAAATAAAGCAGTTTCCTTTATTTTCTTAACTTCTTTTTTATAATTTTCTGTTGATAATGGAGTATGTAAAAGCCGATGGATTAAATTGTGAAAAGCTGCTCTTTTTTGTCATGGGGGATGAAATGAATCAACTGGAATGAATCTGTAATTTTGTGTTGGTTTTCTGTATATATCGAATTTAAAATGGCCATTCGTATTTTTCATGATTAATAAATCGAGAAATGGGAGTTGATTTTCATTTTCTATTTCACAAGTGAATTTGATAGAAGGATAAAAGGAGTTGAGAGGATCGATAACATTTTGAAGATTTTGTTTCTTGTCGAAAACAGCAAAAATATCATCAACATATCCCTTCCAGATTCTGGGAAAATAATCCATTGTTTCCTTTGTATGGGTTTAAAATTTACATAAAAATATGTTTCCAATAAAACACGAAAGTGGATTTCCCATGGCAGTACCATCAAACTGTTTGTAATATTTTTCTTGAAATTGAAACACATTTTGGGACAATCTAAGATTTACTAAATTAATGAATTCGTTAACAACAGTTGTTTCTAAATTTAAGGAAATCAGCCAGTCCTCTATGATTTTGATAGTATCTTTAATTGGTACGTTTGGATATAGTGATGCAATATCAAAACGATACAAGATATTCATCTTCTTCGATCTTTAAATCTCGTGTGGAGTTTATAAAATCATACCTATCTTTAATGGAGAAAGTGGGAGGAAATTGAAATTGTTGAAACTCCTGCACTAACCATTTTTATATCTTATAAGAAGGAGAATTTATGCAGGAAACTATGGGCCTCATTTTATTACCAGGTTTGTGTGTTTTTGGAAGACAGTACAATCTTGGGATGATTGGGTTTGATACAGTAAGTGATTTTAAAATTTCTTTGGATATGATTGTCTTGCAGTGTTTTAATGAGGCTGTAACTGATGCAATATATTGATTTAAAGGATTCTTTTTGAATTCTTCATAAGGGCCGTCTTTAAGCATGTTTTGAACTCTTGAGTAATATTCACTTTTATCTAAGATAACAATTGTGTCACTTTTATCTGCTTTTAGGTACAAAACTTCTTTGCTTTTTAATGATTTTATTATATTATTTTTATTTCTAAATGATTCTTGAAGTAGTTTTGAAATATTTTTTGTACATTTTTTCGTTTTAATTTTAAGAAAATATGAATTTACGTCATTTCTAATAGCATTCCTTTGGTCATTATTTAAGAATTTTATGGTTGATTCAACATCAACAAATACATCTTCCTGCTCATTAAATGGTTTAATGCTAAAGTTTAAAACTTTATTCAAGATGGATAACTCTGCAACTGAAAATGTACATGATGATAAATTATCAACTAACGTAAGGTTTGAAAAATTATTTTCAAGCAATCTTTTAGTGTTCGGGTTTTTTCCAAGAAGTGTATTGAACTTCTTTTCGAGTTTTTCTAGTTTATGTTTGTGTTTGTATTCAATACTTTCTAGAATCATTGTATATTTCATATGAAAAATAGGGAATTCAATGTTATTCAAATTTTTAGTGATTTCTAAATGGAGCTCGAATGCTTGGAGTTCAAAATTCGATTGTTTTGAATACAAAGATTTAATTTCAAGATTTAACCAGTTAACTTTAGCATTATGAAGAACTTTTTCTGTTACAGAATCTTTTATTGGATTCTATATTTTAATTAATTTAGGAAATATTTTGTTTTTCTTACATCTTTTTAAAAATTTTATATCGTTAGATATTAACCTTACTTTTTGTTTCAGTTGATGTAGTTTGTTGAGCTGAGAGGACTTGAGTGTCGATGAATACATTCTTGAAGCTCTTGTCTTATTGGAAATGATATATTAATTCAAACAAACTCTCCAATAACATAAAGTTTTTTATTTTTGTGGGGCCTTTCGTACTCAATGAGTACATATTCGGACTCACACAACTGAATCAAATTAATAATAACAATAGTAACATAAACAATTTTGTACTAAATAAAAACATATGTCATTAAAAAATACAAAGGAATGCTATTAGAAATGACGTAAATTCATCTTTTCTTAAAATTAAAACAAAACAATGTACAAATATGTTTCAAAACTACCTCAAGAATCATTTGGAAATAAAAATAATATAATAAAATCATTAAAAAGCAAAGAAGTTTTCTACCTAAAAGCAGATAAAAGTAACACAATCCTTATCTTAGATAAAAGTGAATATTACTCAAGAGTTCAAAAATTGCTTAAAGACGGCCCTTATAAAAAATTTAAAAAGAATCCTTTAAATCAATATATTGCATCAGTTACAGCCTCATAAAAACACTGCAAGACAATCATATCCAAAGAAATTTTAAAATCACTTACTGTATCAAACCCAATCATCCCAAGCAAGAAACTGCTTTATTTAATGGCTACAAAACTAACATGATTGACAATATGATAAAAAAGACAAAAAATTATTGAAAGAAATTCTAGAACAACCTTATATCATATCAAAAGTAAAGAACCTGAAAAATGGATATATGTTTCCTACAACAATCTATATACAGATATTACTAAAAGTTTTAAGAAACATGCCAATATTAATGTATCTAAAAATTCCAAAATTAAATTAAAGAATATATTAGGAAATCCCAAGAATAAAATTACTAAAGAAGAAAAATCTGGAATTTATCAAATTAATTGTGACAATTGCGATTTAAAATACATTGGCCAAACAAAAATAAAGTTAAAACAGAGAGCTAAGGAACATAGGGCATGTTTAAAATACCAACAGGAAGAAAGATCAGCCATGGCAAAACATGCACTTCAAACTGGACACTCTTTTTCAAATGCAAAATTATTAAAAGAAGTACAAAATAAAAAATTCCTTGATGCATATGAAACAATTTTTATAAAAAAGAACCAAAATAATCTGTTAAACAACGAACCTGGACCTTTTCAAAATTCACCGTTACTTTATTTGATTTAACTAAATATAAACTTTATTTTTATATTGTGTGTGTGTGTGTGTGTGTGTGTGTGTGTGTGTGTGTGTGTGTGTGTGTGTGTGTGTGTGTGTGTGTGTGTGTGTGTGTGTGTGTGTGTGTGTGTGTGTGTATACATATACATATAACATACTGTGCTGTCATAGAATATTACCTCTTTGTATTTTTAATGACATATGTTTTTATTTAGTACAAAATTGTTTATGTTACTATTGTTATTATTACTTTCATTCAGTTGTGTGAGTCCGAAGATGTACTCATTGAGTACGAAAGGCCTCACAAAAATAAAAAAAACTTTATTGTATTGGAGAGTTTGTTTTAATTAATATAAGAATAGTATATTAACAATTAGTTATTTGTATGATTCTAAATGATTCCATTCCAATCTTTATTTACATAAAAAATTTAACTTTAAGTCAATTGCAGACTGTAAAAAGATATTATTAATTAAGACGTAACAAAATTCACTCTCCAATTGCTATAGTTTTAAATTACTCAAAATACTGAATTGAAAAAGATAAATAGTCATGTAAGAATATGTGTATTACTTGTTAACATATTCACGCCTTTCCTAGAAGAAGATAAGGTTTCGCTAAACATTTTGAGAGATGACCGTCAATACATTTCACCTCTAAACATGCCTTAAATCCACTTTATACATTGGATTACCCTGATCCCTTTAACTTGCTTTATTATATCCTACAGGGCGGAAGCGTCGTCAGCGGTAAACTTTACTCATAGCGATTTTTTTCTTCAACATGTTCGGTAATACAAAAAACCTAATTCATTATAACTTACGTGAGTATACCAATGTTATAACTTATAGATGTCAAGTTAAATCCTTCATATTTCACGTTTTAAAACTCGAGTAGATTTAGAGAACAAATTAAAATAAACATAGCATTATTGGTGTGTTTTATAACTGGTGAATTTTAGAAAATATTTTTAATTTTTTTAAAACATACTGTGAATATCAATTATTATATTATGTATAATTTATAAATTACTTATTATTATTACTAATATTTAATTTAAAGGTATAATTGACTGATTACTAAAATTACCTAAAACTAATATTTTTAAAGGCCTATTACTGCCATTAAGCAACTTTATTTTATGAGCGTTAGTGAAGCCGATCACTATATAATTTGTTGATATGTATGCGTTTTCAACAAATTATATAAATTATAAAATACTGTCCTATTTTTCTAAATTAAAATTAAATAGAAGCAAAGAAATCCTGTGGTAGTAGCCAAAAGATAATATATTGAAATTTCATTACTTCTTGTGGAATTCATCTCCTTCCGTCTTTTTATCTAGCTGACTAAATTCATTTTCAATGATTATACAATTGCATAAAGTTCTGTTATTATATTAAAAAAGTAATTTAGAATATTAGGTACATTTATGTGGGCTCCAAAATTATCTACAAATATCATTTAATGTCTATTATCGAGAAGATCTTTCACCATTAATTTTATAAAACAAATAGTTACATAATGTGAATTGCTATTGAATTATCACACTTAAGTAAAATTTAAAATATAAGTATGGCATGTAAAGAAATTGCTTTTTAATACAAGAATATTTTTTTAAATTAAAATTATTATATATTTACTGGACATGATTATGTTTTATACTTAAAACAATATTAAGAAATAATTATTCTAACTCTGAATGAGTAACAATATGCGTAATATATTAGATACAAGGTAAAAAGTGGTCGATCACCTCAAATTATTAGTTAAAAAATTAAGTACCAAGTAAATGTATTGTATTTTTTAAGAAGGAAATATATGTGCAATTACCTTCATCTCTCTTCTCTTAGAAACCTTTACAGAATTAATTAACTTAAGCTCCCCATCTTATTAAAAATTTGTTCATGAGCTAACGTTTGTCAGATTTTGTCCTTATAACTTCTTGTTGGACACAACTTAAGTTTTGAAGAAATAAGTAAAAATTTCGTATTCAGATTTAAAATATGTTGAACTTTTTATAAAAAATGTATAAACCCGAAACATTGTTGGACAGATTTTAACACAATTATCTAAGGTATATATATTTTGGATATATCATTTGTTAAATTACTTAAATGTACTGTGTTCCAAATATTTTATATATTAAATGGGCTGTGAAAACTATAACAGATTCATCAAAGATTAAATGGCTAAGGTTTTGCGTAATAAAAAGACCATCACATTATTGTGATTGAGTTAATTTTCGATGTTCCCTCACTGTGCTCAAGTACTGTTTTTTGTCCAAATTTCCTATCCGTCACTGCTCTTTTATTAGTACCAATAATTGAACGGGTTTGCACGAAATTTGCATCAAATGTTATCTAATTTTGTTATGGTTGTATGAAGTGAAGTTTTACCATAAATTGAAAATGATTTTGTTAACGTTACTAATATCTCACTGATCATGGTGTTGATCAGTGAAATTGTTTATGATTATCTGTTCCAATAAACATAGAGATCATAAACCATATACTTTCAAACTTTATAAAATTTTAAAATCTTATAAAATATAAAAATACTAAACTAACCTCAGTAATATACATATATATATATATTGTAAAATATACGAATCTAATAATAGAAATATAACATATTTGATTTACGTAATAGAAATGTAAACAGAAAAATTAAATTTAAAGTAGCTTTTAAATTACAAAAGTGTTTAAGTACAGCTCCCTTTTAAATATAGTCTCTGCATCTCGCTCATTTTATGGTTTCAATACTACATGTTTATTTGCGAGTATAAACTTTGTTAGCGATATTAAAAAAAAAAAACATTTAAGAAATGGCGTGAATTATTGTGCAGCGCAGCAGAGTTTAAGTAAGTCACTGGAAATGGTTACATATTTAGTTAATTTATTTAATTACTTTTAAATTACTTTTACTATTAATTTTATTGTTTTAAAACTTTATTTTATACTTTTACCTATTCTGTTTCCTAACTTCCTACTGTTTTAGATGGAAAGACATCAGTGTTAGCATTATTTTGTTAAGCAATTTTGTGTGGAATTAACATATATCTACAATATAGTGTTTTTCTACAATTGATTGTATCCTATTTAGCGTATAAATACTTCATTTTATCTATTATTGCTAGTCATAGATATACTATAAAACAACTTAATAGCAAAATTACCCTCGAGTGAAACAATTAAATAACAAGTGTGGTTGCACGAAGCCAATCTGTTCACGCATAATTTGTTCATTACGTTTTATTTATATTTAAAAAAAAATACTTTATTAAGAAATATTCTACCATTGTTTTGACTAGCTTAGTCTCAGAATATATGATTTTCAATTAATAAAAAAAACTGTACCATTAGAGACAATCTACATTTGGCTGTAAAATTTAAACTACCTGGTAAATAAAATTATGAAAATATCTGTATGTACATTTTAAACCATGAAGATTAAATTAATAGTTTTCTTTAAAAGACCAAAAATCTACTAAACGAACAGTATTCATAATTGAACTTGGATTTATTATAAGATTTTGATAGGATTTATAGTTTTAAAAGTTTGTATCGAGTGGTATTGCCGAATACCACTTAGGGAACGACTAAAGTTGAATTATTTTTAAAAGCATACTGAGTAAAAGACTAGAATTTTGTAATCAAATTTTTTTTATAAATAAAAAAAAACTGAAGCTGCTGCTACTGTTCATTTATAATACTACTAGAGAATTTCGAACTGCTGCGATTGTGACTACTCACGTGTGAATATTGAACTATATCCTTGCAGCCTTGCCTGCTAATATCCTGGAGATAACGTTAATATTATAAATAATAATATTGGTATAGTAAAAAAAAAATATTCAATATCAGAAAGAATATGACTATCTAAATAAATCCTGACGTAAATAAACCAAATACAGTATTTTGGAGTAGTTTTTATTTTCAAATTTGATCATGCATTTTTACTCTGGACATAAATTGAAATCACTTTTAGAGAACCATGCTGAATCCAAGTATTTAAAGACACAATAAAGCAATCTGCCGTATTTGGGAAACTGAGAGAAAACCACATAACTGCACATTAATCTTTCTGTCTCTACAACATCTTTTATGTGGCCTCCAAACAGAGTGTGCCAGCTGGAAGTTTTTCTAAGACACAGCTTCGTTTAATCACAACTTAATTCTACAAAACATGTTTAGGATATATTGCATATATTCTATAGCATTATTTTACCCACCAATTGAACCAAAACAGCATTATTCCGGTCATATATCTATATTACATATGATTACATTGATACCGCTATAAATTATACATAAAGTTCAAAACACAATATTTGGACTAATATTTTATTGCTAAATATTTATTTATTTTATACAATCTTTATTTTTACAATTTCGTTTCATTATTTAATTTCAAAATAATATAGACTAGATAGAAGTACACCACAGCACCTGCCACTTAAAAAACATACATTTCCTCTCTCTAATATTTATTTGCTACTTCTTGGTATAAACACATTTCATTGATTGAAGTTAGATTGTCTACAAACTCTTTCATTCTGCTATTTTCTTGTTGCAATAATGGATAATCATATAATCGATGTAAAATGTTTACTAAATCCCAGCAAATTGTATGTTATGATATGTTTGATCGTCAAACTCAATGTTACTGGTATAAAAGTTAAGGCTCGTAAAGATTCCAAATCGGTGCGTTTGTTTTTCTAACAGATATATGACATAGATATACAGGAAACAAAAGTTTGGAAAGTATCTTTTATTAGAGTTATATAGATTTGATTATGCCTAGCAAAAGGCCTAAAAAATAAAATGTTATTACTATTGGAGTGATAGTTTTTAAATTAATTTAATTAAATTACTAGATACTCTTTAGCTGGGAATGAACACCATAAATAATGAAAGTAGTTTTATTTAACATTGCTATAACCATAAATATTGTTGCGGAGGTATGAATAAACGTGAAGAATGTTACGACAACAGTTTACATTCAATACTACAAACAACGTAGAGAGAGGATATTAAAGTGGCGTAAAAGCAATACGGCCTCCGTTATTTAATACTCTTACCTACGGTTCTCTTATATACGCTAAGTACAGAATCATCTCTAGCATATGCTTTGTCAACCCTGGGTAGTCTGTGTCAATAACCTCTTCTATTGCAGTTGGCATTGAATTTTTCAGTTTTTTTTTGTGAAGTTTAAATTGTTTTGTTCACTTTACGCTAAGAAGCTTACCAAACACCTGCTGAACTTAAATATTCTAATACATTTTAGCAAGTTTATCCAGTGATAGGGCTTTCAGAATCTCTAATTTTAATGGTAGGAGCCGCGTTCCGTCGAGATCCTATGTGGAAGCAAAGCGAGCTCTAGCCATATCGATTCTTCTTTTACACTAAAATCCTAGCTTACAATTTAGTGATTTAATGCTCAAGGACATTTATATAGTTCATTTAATGTATTTGCACAATGAATTAGAATCATCAATTTTAAACCAGTCATTTTTAAACCAGTTATTTCTAAGTCATGTTTTATCATGACTTATAAATAATTGTACAGATCACTTTAAAACGAGTATTCGATAAGTTGCTTTATCATAAATTAGAAATGAAACATTCTTATTGAAGAAAATTGGAATCAGCAAATGTGGAACTAATTAAAACGCCATTTATAATATTCCTTTATGCGTAACGTTTCACCCACTGTTTATCAATAGATCAACACATTTCATTTTATAAACACTTTAGACATGGTTGGTTTCTAAGCAATGCAAACATAAATTTTAAAATTGTTTCGATATAATAATAAATATACGTATTGGTATTTATTAATAAACCGAAAAGCATTCTGCTTGCAAAAGAAAACGGCCATACTGAGCCATTCTGAATGGGAAAACGGCTAAATAGCATTCGAAAATAGCAAATGCTCCGGTGTTTTGCACCTAAGTGTAGAAGGACCTATCACATCATACCAGACATTTATTAACTTAAACAAATACTTCCTTGGCATGGCTTCTTTATAGCATACCTGATATTTTTTCAATATAAAGATTCTAGTGAAAGCACTACCTAATTTGGGTATATTCAAGATGCGGGACACGTATTGTTCGTGTGGTCTCGATATAATACGCAGCGGAATACACAGAGAACTGCCCATAAGAAAAATAAAAAATACCAACTATTGTAAGTAAAATATTGATATCGTCAATGACAATGTGGATCCAATAAGCTCTTCCACGGTGGAGATCCTGCAGATCTTGGTCAAATATAGACATTCAGTTGCAGATACAAGCAACGAGTAGGAAGGAAGCAGATACTTCCAGTATACCTAAAGATACTTTCGCTTATCAAAAGGCTCCCCCTGTCAAGTGGGAGCAGCGTTTCCGAGGGAGAATCAAAGGCCAAAGAATGAGAAAGGATTTTTAGTTGACATAAGATTATCCGAATGCACCATATCCTGGGGAATAACAGCATAAAAGAACACCCAACAGTGATTTCCATATATGTTGAGGGATATCAAGTTTTTCTCGTTTTACATTAAAGATATGGATAAAAAAGCACCAATTAAATTATAACAGGTGATGCTGCTTAACTATTTCATCACTTTGTGCAGTATTTGCATTAGTAATTGTCGGATAATTAGTTTCTCAAAACATTATACATCCACGATTGCACAGCGATTTACGCATATAAATTGCGAAATAATATATAATCTGTTTTATAGAGAAAACAAATTACACATTACAGAGAGAAATATTAACATTTACTATATAAAATCCGATAAACTATCTTACCTCCTTTTTCTTTGTTAAAAGTTTGTTATAAAAATTGGTGTGTTCCCTGTATGTCAATAATGCTATAAATGTTATGTATTTTTAGTGTATTAATATAAAATTATAATAATTATGTAAAAATAGAATTATAAAATCATTTAATATTTGTAAACTGCTTAATATATCTGCACATGAAAGAATTATATTTTAAACTTTTGTTACAAAATAAGTAATATTGTGAATTTTATTCTGTTCAAAAATAAGTTGTCAACATCAATAGCTGATATTATTACAATATTCTTATTTAGAAGTACCTCCCTGTTTATGAGCGCATATTTTATATACAGTGAATGTATTCATAAGTATTTGGAGCAGAAGAATTATTGAATGACTTTCATTGTGAATGCACGCCCGCATCAGCTGTTCAAATGACGGTTTTAATTAATTGGATCTGCCAATACACTACATTTCGTTCTGCTTATTTTTATAGGTAACACTTAAGTCGAAGTGAAACAAAAATTATCCTACTGTCTTTTACAATATTGAAGCTTATATTTAAATATTTGTACACTAGATGAGTATTTGTTCATTCCTAATACATTTTAATTAAAAATGCTCATTATATTTCTTAAACTTATTCTATTATTTTTCCATCGAAGTCTGTTTTTAATATGCTTCAGAAATAATGGTTTCCATCTTTCAGGAGTTTATTTGTTAAATAATAAATTCTTATTATATTGTTATAAATTGTAATAAGTTAAGAAATATATTGTTACTTAATAGGATATAATAAACCACAGCACACATTTTATGACATTTTAAGTTTTAATAAAACAACTAACTTAATATGTATACATTAATTTATTCTAATACTAAATGGAAAGTGATGAATGAACATAGTAAAACACGTTTAACAAACGGAAGAAAGGTAATAATTGTTTTCACAGAGATATAGACACTAAGTAAGTATGAGGCCCGTTAAAAATTCTTAGACGAATCCTTGAATGGAATTCTCTCTCTGACCTGTCTGGGTTGTAATATCAATATTTCCTGCAGTTGTTATAACTTTCAGTATGAAATTATCTATCATTTCCACCCGTTTATCATTTCCTTTGAAATGTTATTGTAATTTCATTACATATTTTGAATTAGATTAATTTTAAGAAAATATTTAAAAAATAATTATCACGTAATAAACAGTGTTGCACAATTAATCAATTTTAAATCTGTAAAAATGTATAGTCTTTTACGAAAATGGAATTGTTGAAAAACATACCTTAATAGTTGTAATAACTAATATACAGTTGTGTAATAAATTTAATGTTAAATAATTTTTATGTATATTTTAATAAATATAACTATAATATATTTATAACCTTATCTTATCCGATCTAACATTAGTTATAATTTTATGGCTATAACATGATTGAACAGGAGAGGTAAGCTGTATTCCCTAGATTTAATCTAGATTTAATGTACTAAATTTATCGCGGTCGAACCACTCCTCTTCCGCATCGCTCAGCTTTGTCAGAGGGGCTGCATTTCTCATAACGTAATAGTTATTCTTGATTTGGTTGCCTTGCTTAATATTAAAAATGTTGCCTTCTGCAGGAACTCTTTTCTCTGTAACCGTCACATGTCATTCTGTTCATTCCACTCTTTCCTTTATTATTTAACACTTTTTTCCATTTAATTTGCATCGTTATGCATGGTACAGTGAGTGGTCTCCATTCAATATCGACTATTGTATCGTTGTGGAGGCTACAGCATTAAAGAGTGGCTATATTTTAAATTCCTACCAACGTTATATCGTCTCTTTAACTGTCGAAACCAAGAGACTGCGTTTAGTTTTTTCAAACATACTTCAAATTATTATTAAAGAAGTCAATGTTTTTATTCTCCACTTTATACGATCAAAGCTTCAACTTTCAAAACATTTAGGTAGGTTTTGTGGTAGGTTCAAATTACGTACTAAAAATAATATAAAAATTTAAAGTATTTATATTTATACGTATAAATATTGATTATTGTTATTTAACTTAAACAATTTTTTAACGATGTACGGCTTCCTGATAGTTGATACTTGTACTTTCTGTACTGATAACTTTTATTGTTGAAAGAAATAATTAACTCTTATAATTAATTATTTATAATATAGAATTGGTGAACATTGTGGGTGAATCACATGTACATATAGAAACTAATAATCCATTCTTAATGTCTAATTTAATTTTTACATTGACAAGAATATAATTTTCTGAAGACGTGTCACTTTTCTTAAAGGTCTTCTTGAAGTAACAAATCTTCGGGTTCATTTTATTTATGAACCACTCCTAATAACAATTAATAAAACAGTTAATACTAAGCTAGCATCTCTACTTGTAAAGCCAATTTCTTTTAATTATGTCTATTTACAAAAATTGCAAATCTAAACTTCCTTTAAAAATGTTTACTTAATTTTGAAAGATGTTACAGTACACCAAGCAAACTCTGGTTACTGCTGTTAACAGAAAAAAACCCGCACACTGCAAAGTATTATATTTTCCAACATATATATATTTATATATTTTTTAAATTCTGGTTCTTTTTAAAGTAGATACCACAGTTGCTATACAAAAGCGGTGACTTGCCCAGTTCAATGTAGAAGGGCTAGATGGAAGTAATCTAGGAATTATTTACGGGGAAGGATTATTTCCATCTCACTTAACTTATAGTCAAAGTGCTTGATACTACCTATAAACTATATCTGACCACATTAAAGCAGTAATACAATTATAAACTAATAATAAATAAATATATTGAATATTGGCGAAGATAGACAGAAGGATGCTTTCTCAAGTTATTTAAAAGTTATTCATTAAACACTAGTTCGTTTAAAGTTTATAATCGAACTTTTAAATTGCCATTTAAAAGAATTACCTTGATAAAAACACAAAATATTTAGGTTTAATCTACCAAATGTTTACAGGACCCCTCGTTTTCCATAAAAGCTATAGCAATAAAGGTCTTAAAATAACAACGAAACTTAATACTTCCTCTCTCAAAACTTTCAATTAAATCAGAATTATGTTTCTTATGAAATCCCAATAAAACATATCCTTTCCACATTCAATGCAAAATAAATATAATTATTATCTATCGTGGGCGAAATTAAATTATATTAAAATCTAACGTTGTTAAAAGATTCTTCACGCTATTATTTGTTTTACTTACTACTACAGCCGGCACAAAGATAAAACTGCAATAAACTATATTTCGCAAAAAATATTTACTTCAATACTTCGTATATTGAGGTGTTGATTAATAGATTACTTTTTATTGTAAAGTTGTATTGAAAAGAACCATTAAATAATATTATATTTTAAAACTCTTTATAAAATACATATTACTTTCTCCCGTAATCTTTCGCAATCATATGTCATTAATTTCTTTGTTTAAATTCTTAAATACAAATTATATTATACAAGATTTAAAAAATTCACGCAGATCGGTTTCTGTACACAAGAAACTAAACACAACCAGATAAGCTAAAGACTGAAAAATGCTGTACAAATTGCGAGCCGGACTCCTAAATTCCACTTTTCCCAAACCTACTTAACATCATCAACGACGCCCTTCGTTAGCGTCCAATGAACCAATCAAGTGACTGAGCAAATTAAATTTAACTATCCTACCCTATTGTAGTCAGTTCTAAGATTTGACATCCAGCTGTCTGTACCATTACCTACCTTCGCTGATAATTCCTTGAGAAATTATAATTTTAATTTAAGTATGAATTCACAATTATACTACTTATATTCTAAGTTTTCCTGTATAAATTTACTCCAATAATAACAAGTATTTTATAGGTGACTTGTCATCATGTTTAATAATAATTGTGGCATTTGCGAAATCTTTAGAAATTTTATAATAGGAGTAAATGTATACAGGAACAGTTAGAATATAAGTAGAATTTGTGAATCCACTACAGAATTCTAAAAATTTATTACTGAGAAACTTTACAATACGCCAGCAAGAGTTGGCTCCTAGTTGGCTCAAGATGGACTGAATAATAAAAGAGTTGCTCTGGTAAAGTTACGCGTACCTTCTGTACACAGCCCCTAGGCTGTAACTCAAAAAGTGGCTTGGAACCGTGACGAGAAAACGCCTCGATTATAACACTCAGAAGCATCTCTGACGACGCTTATTTAGACGCTTATTCTGCAGTCCCCAATTCCCCGAGGCAGATAAACATAGAATGGGTGTGGTCAGAGTGTGCAAGACCCCCTTGAAAATATTAACATCGGCTTATATACTCGAATATGTATATAACGTTTAATGAATACATGAAAATTTGTTTTACCGCTGTAAATACATTAACTATCTTTTAAAATCATACACTGCAGTCTATGTGCAGTCCATTTTTATTTAAATTCCAGCGACTGACCAGAAATTAAGCTTTTCGAGAATTCTAAATGTCTCATGTCCACATTTAATTTATATGTAAACCGAGTTTGTGGTCATAATGCAATGTATACCAAAATTTTAAACATTCCAACATGATAAAATTGAGTAAAAGACTGGAAATTGTGGCCATGAGATACAGGGAATACTCCAGTAAAAGATAAAGAACATATTAATATGAAGTTATCTTTTGGTCTAAATAAAAAGTACTTTAATCTATTTATGTATGTACAACTAACCTTTCAAAATTTTAGACATAGGCTCCTCTAATGATAATTTGTACTATATTTCCCACAAATTCATATAGGGTTATTTCCTTACACTATATTTTGAAGGGGATATAAAGTTTAAAAGAAGGTAACATATTCGGAAGTTTCCGTTTAAACTTAGAGATAAGATAAACAATGCAATACAGAAATGAAAACCAAGAGAAACCGATTAATCCGTTAAGTCTGTAGTTTAAAAAGAAATAATACACGTAAAGAAGTTCGTTTAGGTTTTATTGGGTTTCGTTATAGAAATGGAAAAACTATTTAAACTTCAGTGGAATTGTATAGCAATAACGCAGTTCCACCACTAGGCATATTTATAAAACCAGTTAGGTTATATGGAATATTGTGTTTAATTAAAAATTGAAACAAAGTCTATTGCGTTTTGGCCTGCCTCTGAGAAGCGGATTTAAAGTTTAAATAAATATGTTCTTTTGTGAACTTCTACGAATCCTCGTGCCTGGTAAAGTTTGCATATTGTTTTTGTGACACGAGTTTATACATAGAACCATCGGGGTTCACAATATTGCAATTTTGTTTTAAAATGTAACTAAATCATTCAGGTTACACATCCAGGAAGTTTATTGTGAAATATTAAATGTGAATAAAAAAGTCACAGTATTATTATTCTAAATTGTGTAAACACGAAATATTATCAACTTCAAATCAGTACGAATTAGGGTTTAAACTTGAATTGGAGTTTACTAAAAATATTTTCTTGCTTATAGATCCCAAAGCCATAGTTATTAAAGTTGAAAAAGCATTTCTTTTGACAATTATTCTTTAGAAAAAAAAAATTGTTTCAATAATTAAGAATTATGATATATTTAATAGGGGTTACAAATGTGGTTTGAAATAATATCAGATTTTTACTAGCTCCAATCCACCTTTCTCTTAGGTTAGTGCCTAGCATATGACGCTGTCTCACACACTAAACTTCTGAAGTTTGAAGTCATCTTTCTATAAAAATAGCAAAAGAGTCGGCAAGGAAGATAATCAAATTTACTCTTTACATTGTCTCGACATCGGAGACACCTATACCACAAAATATAGTGTACGATAAGTGTAGAAGTACTCTTATTGTCTTATTACTTGCACACCTGAATGCATTTCGATGTTTCTCACGTGATATCTAAACATGATGCATTAACCAAGTTGTCTATAAATAAATTTTATGTAGTGTTTAGTGTATATAACGTTTTGTTTTAATAATTACGATGACAATACATCAAATGAGAAATGCATCATCTACTTTTTGAAGTAATAAGTACCATCAGGCTTCATTAATAGTATTTATTGCGCGATCTATAAACAAATCCTACCATAATGTTAGAGTAAAGTGGATACATAATATCAAAGCCCTGTTTACCTACTGTGGAGGCGCAGTAAGCAACTTCATGTCACTAGAAACCCTATTAAAAACAATGCATACATCATTTTCACACAAGTAATTATTCTGAGACTCAGTGCATGTACCATATGGTAGAGAGGATCTTCAGTCCACATAATTTACATGACAGAATATACCACAGCAAAGTTTTTTGAATGTTTAATTTATACTTCTTTTACAGAACTACTACCAATGTTAAGAATAATAAAAATACATTTATTCCAACACATTTCATCGTAAGTTTTATTGAATACTCTACAAATCTTCATTACTTCATTCTGTAGTAATTTTTAAAATTCAAATTTTTTTCAACGTTTGAAGTTGGTATTGTTACATAAAAATAATTTTATAAGTTACACTGATAAAGTTTTTATACGGTTTTTCCTGCTCTTGTCTTATAAAACGTTTAAACTTTTAAATCATTTAAATATATGCATATACTACAACAATGTAATCGATTTTTTTTGTTAATTGGACTAATATTCATACAGTTATCCGATTTCATAGGTTAGTATTTATGGTTATAAGAAAAAATATATTTTAGAAGTGTTAAAACATAATTATGTACAAAATACTAAGGATAAACGTAATATACATAAAGATTATATGTTATATGATAGTTTGACCAGTCAACAACAACAATACGACTAGATTGTAATCTCCTCTGTAACATGTATTGAACCTTGTTTACATTGTAACAACACGTGACGGTCGCTGCATGTTGATCGTTGTTGATTGTTGAGGGGAGAACTGATTAGTGAGCGGGAACCTATGTTTCAGTTTGTATTGTAAATTGATGCCATCAATCAGAGGCAAACGTGGATTCCAGTTTCGAGCATTTATGAATTGTTTTTAATTGTTCTGTGATGATAAAATTTATATGCGAGAAATAAACATAGTTTTAACAAGTATGATGTAATATATTTTGTCATTAATTAAGAACTGAGAATAATAATGGATGCCCCCACCTTTTGGCATTGTCATATACACAAGTTTTCAAATCTTACTATACGAGATCTTCTGCAGATTTTTACTTTTACCTAAGTTTAATTTACTTTAAGCTGTCAAGGATAAAATAATACACTGAACAGTATTTTAATAACTGATATGGCATTTTGTAATTGTATGTACTGTATTCTCTATTACGAGGATATACGATATTTATAAAAGGTAGGTCAAAATACGGAATATAACGACTAAAGATTAATCATTGGGTGATAATAGGCCAAACTTGCCTAGATTCCTATTATAAACAATTTAAATGTTTTACCCCAAAATGCAAAATACGTTATACAATTACATATTAAGTACTTTTAAATACTAAAGAATAAGATAAGTATGTAATTTTTAATGACTAGTCTTTTCTCATCTGGTATAAAATGATGTTCGGTAACTTAACTTGATTAGATTTAAGGTAATTATTATTTTATAATCATAATTACCTTAAATCTAATAGGTTTTCTATACAGAATTATACATAAAGAAAGAAAAAGTTACGAAGCTGAACAGTATAGTCTCTGAAAATACTGACTTTAACTTGTCGGCTTTTTGGGGTTTCGTCCCCAAAATCAGCAAAACCTCTCTTTGACTAAGATGAGCAAGACGTCACTAGACTCTTTACATTAAGAAATATTTACGGATAGATAGAAACATTTACTCTTTTAGGAAACACATATTTGCCCCCATAAGAGAATTCAAATTATTAAACTTTGTACGATATTAAAGTAGTATAAGGCTTGTATTTGACTTGTTACATATTTTTTATTTTAATAAAAATTGTCACCGATTTTATATGAGGTTGTAATTTTTTGATTGATAATAATAAGGGACGAAATTTAGAGTGGTTTTTAGAAATTTCTATGATTAAGTTGTATTTATAATGAAAAATCAATAATGAGTAAAGCATACAAATGTGACAATAAAAGTGTAAAAAATAAACTGCTTCAACATGTTTCAGTTAATTTGATTTGATAACTATATAATAATAAAAAAACAAGATAAACCTATTTTTTAACTTTTTCTCAAGGATGACACAGTTTTGTATGGGATTTAGTACCAGATAAAATTATAAATATTAGCCTGAGTCAACACATATTATATTATTTGAAAAATAACAGAAACTGAAAACTATATTTTTATTTATAGTTACTCTAGTATTTAAAACGTAATTTTTAAGCGTAATTAAAATTGCTGTAATTTAATACCCTTTCAAAACTCTAATGTCACATCCACGCGATTATAATATGTAAAGAAATTCAGCAGAATAATATTATTTATAAATTTTGTTTTACATTATGTAATATTATACCTACTACTGTAGATTAGGTATTAGAACAACTAAAGTAAATAATAAATAGATACAACAGGTATTTTATTTGCCATTATATTTCAGGGCATACAAGTTTATTTATTATAGTTATTTATAATGAAGTTTTTTTACGATAAATGAAAAATTTTAAAATTCTTTTTATTCTGGTGAAATATAAAATATAGGAGTTACAAATTAAAGTTAGGTTATAAATCTTGGATTATGTAATGTTTCATTGTTGATTTGTCAGCTGGTAGGTAATACAACAAGAACTTTACTTAAGCGGGTCACTCTTTTGCCGGTCGTTATTTGATATTGTAATACATTTATAATATATACATTTATAATATTTTATAATACATTGTAAAAAAATTGTGTTCCTATAAATAATATTTTTCAGATTTGTTATAAATTAAGAAAATTTCTATATCGTCTAAATTTAAATTTGGGTATATCAATTTTACCGTTAGTTAAAAGGAGTTAGAATAAACAGGTTTAAACGGGGGAATAATAGCTGTGTAGTTCTTGCAGCGTAATAAAAACTGGACTATTAATTGGTGTCCAAGCAAGAGGTATAAGGAGTAAAACCAATTTTGGGTCAGATCCTAAATTTATATTTATTCTTTAGCTTAAACAAAATTTATAAAAAGGATGGCGTTGAAGGAAACAAAACTGAGAGTTTTCAAAAATCTTGTTATTCACATCCTTCGTACATGAATTCTTCTGTAAAAAATGCATCATTGTATTGTTAGAAGACAAATTTCATAGTAAAATATAAAAAAGGAGATATTAATTTAGTTTAAACAACCTTGGCTCTCAATCCTATGGAGTTAAATAAATTAGAGATTTAAATATAGTTTTATTTTCAATTAAAACTATTACAAATATTAACGTGTTGATGAGATGAGTCAGAACAAAATTGAAAATATAACATTACCATTACATTAAGAATAATTCAACTAAATGCGGTCGTATTTATGAAGGACTTGCATCATATTTATGACGAATAAGCTATCATAAATTGTTGAAATGCCACATTATACTTTACAAACAGAGTTTAGTGTTGTTACTCCAAAACATGTGATATATGCAGCGGTGTGATCTAGGATAAAACACAACAGTGCTACTCAGGTACGTTAAAGTCATACTTCACTTAATACACTGCACTGCGTTTCTTTATTGTTTTATTGTGTTGCCCTTAGGGTTTGTGTTGCTACACAGTAATATGGCTACACACAGATATGTGCAAATGAATATAAACACGATATTTGTAAATTAATTATTTAGTTTATTTATTTAAAGAATCTTATTAAAATATGTTAATAGGAGTGCTAAGACTGATTGTCCAACTGCTGTCAGAATTTGTGTGAGGAAATAATTCATTAGCTGAGAATACAGTTTAACGTTTCCCATATTAAATACCACTGAAAACTCATTAGGCACTGACAGCTTAAAGTTCAAATTTATTTAGAATTTAGTATAAAACCATAGACACTCATGCACTTTATACATGTCCTTGTGGGTTACGCTGGTGTTTACACTGAAGAATAATATTTCATTATTATACCTCATTATCATACCTGTACAAATAAACATTACAGTACTTAATGATTTGTAAACAATTGTTATACACATATAAGTTACTAAATTAATAAACAAAAAGCAATAAATTACGATAGAAATGATAATGATCATAATTATAATAAAGAATATTTCTTAGGCGCAAAAATTTACATAATTGCTGTGGAATATAACCAAAAGTGAGAGGTAAACAATATTATTTGCCATACATTAAAATAATTACCATTATCTCTACTGTTAGGATTTAGTTGTAGGTTATATAAATAACGCAATGATTATCATTGCATCACGTTAAGAGCTTTTAACTATTTGACCATAATATGTATTGCTATTACTTAGTATCTAGAGGTCATATTAGTGAAAAGTAAGTAATTCAATCAATGGAAGTAACATTTAATTTCAAATTTAGGTTTTTTTTAATACACTTGTAATACTCAATAGTCAAAACTCCAAAATAACAAAGTGATATTTTTAATTTTAATACTATCTGACTGTACTAATTAACTGTATATGAACACTAATTCAAGTGTTTAGTATTATAGTATATGTGTCTTGTACTTAGAATAATTATCTGTTCCTCTGTATTAACCCTTAATCATGAAAAGAAACTAACTTTAGCTAATTCAGTAAGATTTCTCTGAATATACAATAAAATAACTAAAAAAAACCATTCAATACTATCTTTTACTATTCCTAAGTTCTAAAATATACTGACATAGTCATGCTAGTTATCAATCATATATTTTATTAGTTTGTAGGTTTACTCGATTGGTGTCGTAACTAGCATCTAAGATCTATCCGTATACTACAGATACTAAGAAAATGAAATAACCTTTTAGTACATACATCATTCCTCGTTGAGGGATCTCAGTTGTTCCAAAAGAAACGAATATAATTATATAGCGTATATTTGGATTGGTGCAATAATGTTCAAAATTTTACTGACAATAATACAGAAATGACCAATAAAGGTTTGAACATGGACATTTCTTTGAGATTATTTTTGTTTTGGGCAGCCCGCAAGTGTAAGGCAGAGTCCTGAGGTCAAAAGTGTCTCTAAACGGATAAGCAGATTGTAACGAAATATAGAAGATTTACAGTGGACACTTCAACATGCACATTTATCTGGATGATCCCTCGATTGAGCTCTTTGTATAAATGAGATTAAACGTGTAACATACTCTCCAAGAATGAAAAACGAGTTATGAACAAACTAATATGTATATATATATATATATATATATATATATATATATATATATATATATATATATACATTAGTTTGTTCATAACCATGTAACTGTAGTTATTCTAGCTTATGTACTTGCATCTATCTCGGATGATAACTTTTAGATATTTAAGAGTAAGATGACTAATGGCCTCAATAAAACTAGGATACACAAAACGTTTATTAGGATTTGTTTTATGATTAATATCTTTTACGGTTTTGAGTTTAAAATCAATACAGTTCAATAAACTTGCCTGCCAAAAATAATAATCCCTCACGCAATTCTCTCTTCGAAGAATTTATGTCTTATAAACTAAAAATTAGGAAAATCATTGCCACTAAAAAACCTCAATATAAAACCACTATTTTCCAATAATTCAAACTTACCTACAAAACCACTGTGGCGTTCTATATACCTTATATCACGTTATAAATAAGTGATATTTTATTTTAAGATTTGTGTCAAATATATAACAAAGTTATTTGTATTCAGGAGAAAAGAAAACATTCTGTGGGTTTTTAAACACTAAAAATTTTGATATAGCGCCATTGCTTGGTATATTTACTATGTTTCTAAAATCTATCAACAGTGATATGAATAATGAATAAATTATTTATTACCTAAAACAACACATATATTAGTAGCAGGACAAAATCATGCGAGTATTACACATGTATACTAACATAATATAAAATTCTATTATGACACATCAAATATAATTTTGTTAGGAAAATAGGGTCCCAAAGGCAAAGCCTGATGAGGGATTCCATCAAATAAGTTTATTTTGATAAAGAGTTCATTTGCGGTAGCAGAAACTATAACTATTTATATCATCTAATCCCGTTAAATTAATTTATTATTACACTCTTTATGGCGTACCAAACAGAATTAACGAAACTTAAACTTTCCCTTCGTGAATAACGTGAATAAACATAATACACTTATTTTAATGAAAATATATGTTTAAACATTGCCACAAACCCCCAAACCAAAATAATAAATAATATTTTTTTATTTTATTAGCTGAAACACTCCTATTTTAAAGAAACTAAGTACACTATCATATATACGTACCACAGTAACATACACTATAAGAGAAAAACAAATTTCTTATTGAATAATAGTTAACAGATACTCAACGTTGCTTCTGTCCATACTTAAAAGCCAAGTTTTAACACTTCTAAGTAATTTATTTAATTTTGTAATATTTTTTTATATTTTGTGGCAACCAAAAGTCTTGGTCCTGTATAATTCAATGTTTGTGTATAAAAAGTTACATTAGGTTTAGTGACTCTAAAATTACTAGCATTTCTAAGACCTTGTCTAAAAAAGTTAACATTTGATGGTAAATTTCCACCAATTAAATAAAAAGCTTTTAAAACCTTTAATATATAAATACAACGTAACGGCAAAATATTTATACAAACAAAACATGAATGAGATGGTTCTCTTAATCTTCTCTATTTTGAATTAATTTAGCATACCATTTTTGAATGTTTTCCGCAGGTTTTATTGTTGATCTCTACGTCCCACCCCAAGAAATTATAGCGTATTCTTATCTACTATTTACTAAGGCAAAATATAAACAACGCAGAGTTTGAATTGGGCATACGTCCCGCAAGTGATAAAAAAGTCTAATTCCTGTTATGAGTTTTGACTTTAGTTTAATTATATGCGTTTTCCAGCTCAATTCGCTATCTAGAATTACACCCAAATATTTTACTTCTCTGGCTGGACTGATTTCTGAACAATTTCCACAGGTATTAAACGCATTTTAAACAATCTAAACATTTATATATATAATTTGATTATTACATTCAATGAAACCCCCTTAAATTAAAATTAATGCAGTTAGTTTTTTGTGTGTTGAGAACCAATTTATTTTTGTAAAACCACCATTTTAAAGTTTCCAGATCAGTTACAATTTTTCTTTCCGATTCTTCCCTCTCACTTAAATATCAGAGGGCCGTGTCATCTGCAAATGCGGTGATTTGGCCATTTAATGAAGCATTAAAAAGATTATTGATATATTATATATAAGAAACAAAGTTGCTCCCAAGACCGATCCCTGGGGACTCCGTGTCTGACTACACCCATTTTACTTAAAACACCCTTGATTTTAACACATTGCCTTCTGTTTTGTAAGTAACTGGAAAACCAGGCATGAGCTACCCTACGAACCCCACAATTATATAATTTCTCTAGTAAAATGTCATGGTTGACTGTATCAAATGCCTTCTGTATATCTAGGAAAAGTCCACTCACACACTTACCACTATTAATACATTCATTTAATTTGCTAACAAAGTCTAAAAGAGCCCGTTCTGTATTCCTTTCCCACTCTAAACCCATAATGATTAATGCTAAAAAAATTATCCTATTTAAAAAGCTAATAAGTTTTTTTGTCATAACTTTTTCTATTATTTTGGGAAATTTTGATATCAATGAGATCGTGCGGAAATTTTGAACAAATGTTGGGCGAATTACCTTTAAAAATCGGTATTACAACAGCCATTTTAAGACTCTCAAGGAAAATTCCCGTGCTAAAACTTAAATTGATAATGAACGTAAAAACCTTGAGCAGATATGCTTAACTAAAAAAAGAGTTCAAAACATCAATCCCAGGCGATTTTCCATTTTTCAGAGACTTAACTATTCTCACAATGGCATCACAACACACCGGCCGTAACAACATTGATGACCTTTCTTGAACTAGAATACAATTATTTTTGTATTGGCAGTTCTCCAAACCATTCGGCAATGAGTTTATCCTCTATCATGTAAACAGCTACCGACAGAAAGAAATCATTAAATTCATTATATTATTAATCATAGTTTTTTATTAATCATTTTTTTTAATTAATCATAGTTTATTATCAATCATTGTATTATTAATTTTTAAATAAAATCTATCATTCTCTTTGTTCTGGCCAGTCATATTATTAATGGTGTTCCAAGTAGCTTTATGGTTACCAATATCGTTTTCCAGTTTATTTCTATAATAATTCGATTTAGCTAACTAAATTTTTTTGCTTCAAGCTGTTCCTAAAAACAATTATAATATAACCTAAATCTATAATTTAACGACCAATGTTTTATTTTTTTATATAACCAATTTCTTTTTCTTATTTGATTACAAATGTAATAATTCATCCAAGGCTTTAATTTGCGATTTCTATTATTTAATTTTTACACTACTTTACATTTTTCAATGCATAATATTACATATATTGTCAATATATTGTCATTTGTTCTTCTATTCACTTGTTTTAATTCTACTGTTAGTTATATTATCATATTACAAGTTTTCAAAAAAGCTGTTTCAAAAAAAAGATAAGGGAGATGTTAGACAACTTTTATTGCAGACTTCCTTCATTGAAGGCCTACAGTAGGAACTCAAACACTTCCCTGGAACATAATCAACGCGAAAGTTTAACCAATAAGGTAGGAGAATGTATTAAAGGTAGTTTGGTGTTTTGTTTTTGTGTTAGCGACAAGATTGCCTCAGTTGTGACGTTAACTTGGCTTACGAACCTGGAGAAAGGTTAAGTAGAATTACGATGACCCAGAAAAACCTATTATATTTAAGTTGATCCAAAGTCACCTTTTTCACAAATTTTGTGTTCCTAATTTAATTATTTTGCTGTAGACTAATTTTTATAAAATATTTAAATTTAAACTGTCGTAAATTTAAAAAAGTGATAAGTATGGTTGGATTGGTATTGTTCTATATTTGTAAAAATTGAGATTTTAAAAATATAGGATAATTTATAAGCAGTTGCTTTTTAAATGGTACTCTTTATTTTAAAGATAATATAGTATAAGAATATAAAATTTTCTTATATCTACACATGTATAACTTTTGCGTGTTACACTTACATAAGTATTATTTTCTATAATTACATTAATTTGCCAATCCATCTAATCCAAAGTTTAATTATTACTTTTAATATGTTATTTATTCACTTTTGCTACACTAGAAACTATCAATTAGCAAGTGTATAAATTTTGAGGAGTTAACAAAGTATAAGTTCGTGATAATAAGGGTTACCTGGTGAAGCAAATGTTGGAAATGTTTTCGTTCTTACTTAGCAAAACATTATACTACAATAATAATGTCCCTAACACTCACGGACTAAAACTGCCATTATAATCCTTGATCACGAGTTGTTTAAAATTTATTTGACACATTTATTAAATAGCTATCACCGAAAATAGCATACTATTATACTGAGTTAAGGTCAGCGATATATCTTTTAGCTGCATACCTAAACAAGGTGGCATTGTAGTAGGATGGAATTAATTTATAGAGGAGAATTAACTCAATGGAAAATTGTGAATATTAAGTTTACAAAATGAAAGTACAAGTTTTCTTTTGTCAAAATGGTATACAAATATAAACTTACTCATTGTATTTCCTGCTTCCCCCTCCTTACCATCTGCCTAATTTTTTACTTGAAGATTCCTAAGTAATAAACGTTATTTATCTATGAAATTATCATTCTCCGTAGACACTCAATATTATATGGACTCGATTAATATAAATTGTAAACCATTAGATTCTTATTTTTTATACGTATATATGGGGATAGTAAGGGAAAGGGAAGACTTATGATTGGGACTTCACAGTAAATGTGATAAATGAATTAAAGCCGGAGCAATACCAGATGATAGCCTGTGCGGTAAGGACGGGAGAGATCATGAATAGAGATCGAGTTCTGATAGTCCCGGTACGTCTTGTGAGTGGTTTTTGGGCTAGAGACCAATATATATTTTGAGTCCAAGTGGTTTTTGTCAGCCGCGGCGATATTAAAATTTCAAATAAATCAAAATGAAATAATATTATTTTGACGATGTATTTATTTAATTTTAGTTTACAGCTTCTTATAGTAGTGTGTAATTTGCAATGGAGTATTTAATATACTAAGGTAAGGCTGATACCCTTAACACAGTACTGCCTGTAACACGATATTTACACAACCCAATCCTTACATATTATATCATACATAATTCTTAAGAAACTAAACATAGCATGTGGTGATTAGTTTAAATGTTGCAGTAGGTAGGTACTTAGTAAACCAGTTTCAAATGAAGTGTCTCCTAACATTGGAAGGAATCTTTTGTACGGGCAGTAACAGATATTCTTTATTGCATATTACCTGTTAGAAACATATTTTCCTTAATAAAATGTAGTATAAGTTTCATGTATATACGAGTGTAAGTATATATGAATATGGGGGTTTTAGCGCACTTTTGGAAGATAATACAAATTTAATATAAAATACTGTTCAAAGGACACTAAACAAATCTGTAAAATCAAACAGTAAATTTAATAAAACATAACCGAATATATAACTGATTTACTCTTCAGGTTTGCTTCTAATTTCTGATGCTGCTTTAATAGATTTCTAAAAGTTCCAGACGAAAAAATTAGGCTAAAAATAATGAATTACCCATAAATTTTCTGGAAAGACAAGTATTAAGGAGTAATAATGCGTCCTTTTTAACGTCGTAGAATAACCATTTTCATTGATTATTTTCAAATTTTATACTAAAAGATTTTAAAGAGTTTTTATTACATTCTGAAGATTTTTCAGTAAAACAGCTTAAGATATTACAGACGCAAACCTAACCAGTAAAACAGTTATAGATGCAGTAATTTTGCGTTGAATTTACTGTTTCATTCCAACCTTGATTAAATTACCTTGATTAATTAATTTACCTTGAACATTATTATATATATTCAATTACTGTTTGCCTCCAAAAGTGTGCTAAAACCCCCATATTCATATCTATTAGTGTATATCA
Source organism: Homalodisca vitripennis (assembly GCF_021130785.1). Taxonomy (NCBI): domain Eukaryota; kingdom Metazoa; phylum Arthropoda; class Insecta; order Hemiptera; family Cicadellidae; genus Homalodisca; species Homalodisca vitripennis. Next base: position 43,151,639 of record NC_060213.1, read on the forward strand.
CGAACGAACCAACCTATAGACGTAAATGTTACATGAAACTTTATTCATATATAAATAATAAGTTTCTATGACAATTTTGTTACTCCATGGTATTTGGATGAGCCTTAGAGTATATGTTTAAATGAGTCTAATAATATGTATAAAAACACCTAAATATTAAAAAAATACAAGAAAACCCCTATTGACAGAAACATTAATTTGTTAAACATCAAATCTCAGTACACTTATACAAGATATGTGCATGTTAACACACGTAGTCTAAACATAACAACATATACCTGTCTTCTTAAGCACTGCTTGTTGGTCCACAATGAGTATCAGTTACTTTATACGAAACATTTCTAAAAACTAATAAAAAAAGAATATTATTATCCTAATAAGATGAATTTTAACCAATATAATAATTTTAAAGAAACATTCTACATGTATGTAGCAAAACATGCATGTTTGTATTATTGTGTCGTATAAGGGATAAAATATATTAGAATCGTATTAATGTAATAAATGGCAGGAATGACATAATAATGTTATAAATTAGTCACAATAACATTTACTAACTTTCACTCTTAAGTTGAAAATGTAAAACAATACGCCTGCAAGCCTTGATCTACGTAATAATTACAGGAGTTTTGGTTATATGAAATAATGTTATAATCTTAAATATGTAATCAATGTAATTTAATTAAAAGTATTGAATGTAGTTACTGCCAAAGTCGCTTTATATACAGTAAATATTTAATAATTTCTGTTCACTGATGCATATAAATTGTAATCTCTATATCAAATTATACAAATATCAATTGAAATATCTAACATAATGTTTTTTAGATAACATTACTTTTTACTTAGTGGTTAATGTTTTTGTTTGAGCACACACTATATACCCTAATAACGCGCACTTTCTTGCTAATATTGAATATATATGTTTACGTTTAATTAAACATACAAATATCGCTCGAATGCGTTGATTGAACGAGGGTAATGAAGTGGATCACTCATTAAAGCTGATTTCACAATATTCTGTCAGAAACGATCGTGGACAATTTGCCATCCGTAATCCTTTCATCCTTTCAGATCATAAATCATCAATAACCGACTTTATTCAAAGAACCCTTCGTAATTAATTACGCATAACGCTGTTAGATATACAGAGACTGGTTTTTACTAAAATCAGTAAATTATTAAATGTATACTAAATAGAATAACTATTTTCTTTTACCCCCATGCCTAGTTAACTTACACAGATTATAGCTATTTAAAAAAAAACTTACCCTTCATGAGTTTGTAAAGGAATCTTCATTATATAAACAATTGTAAGGATTTTAGAATCTTATAAATTATAGATTATTAATATATTAAAAAGGAATAATAATTATTTATTGTTTTATAAAGTAATATAATATATTTTTGTACTTTTAAGCTACGGTAGTATTAGTTTTACCAAACACTATAATATGGTTTTCGGTACGCAGTACATCTTAAATACTATAAAATGCATTTATTTTAATGCTAAAGTACCTTATCTCGTATTAATCCTTTTTAACATAGGGCATAAATAATAATAAAAATGTGATTTTTAAAATAGTAAAATAGTGAACCCCTCAATTAAGACATTTAAAAATTCAACAATAAAATTGAGTCCTTAAATTAAAAATTTTAATTTTCAGTTCTTTAAAGTCTCATTTAGAGCCTAGGCTCTATACAATGAAATCAATAACATGACTCTTGAGTCCTGATAGGCATAGCCTATTTCTCGTATTATTCACTCAAATATATAGTTTAAATATTATTTCTGTAGGTATACATTTATGCAATATACAAATATACTGCATATTATATATACAAATATTATCTGGGTAGGCTAAAACCCAAAGAAATCGGAACAGAGTTTTTTTAATTCAGCTTCAAACTATAGGTCTAATAAAGAAAGTTTTTGACGTGTATAACAAAATAACACAAAATAATACATTGAGCACAATATTTTGAGATGCACTAGCATGTATCTAATTAATACTGTGGTACATTATATTAAATATTTAAAGCCCAAACAAACGCAAGATCTTAAAATATGTATACATAGCTATGTTCAACCAGTTGTTTCCTAATATGAAAGAACACATAATTTATATTCTAAATTAGCCCATAGACTAAATGAAAATATATGTAAAATTAATTTTCTGCCTTTATATTCCGTGCCTTAAATAGTCCTATTTGACATATTTGATCGACATTCAACCTTTTATATTAATTATATTCAGGAAGATATTCAAAACTACTATAAAAGTGATGTTACAATTAACTATACATAGTTTACTTAATGGTACCGGACACATTATTTTAATTATTCAAAATTAGAGAAACTGAAATTAATTAGTCATAAATAAAAAGTTTAATTTCTGAAAATATTAACTAATAAACTATAACTTTAAACTAATATTTTTAGCTATCGTATTTCATGTTTTCCTGCTTACTTCTTTTATTTTATAAGCTGTCCAAAATTAGGCGCCAGATTAAAAAAAATCATTTCTTTTTAAATTTACTCATCTGTAGAATAATAGTACACCGTTCTCTAATTAATAAAACAATAGAAATGTAATAAATACTCTCCTTATTACTTTAAGGAAGGAGAAGCAAAGAATTTATGTAACACAAAGAATGGTTGATTACATTAGAAATGCTATTTTAACTATTATTTCACAGCTTTACAGACCAAGGTGGGATTTTGTTTCTAATTTTAGACCAGTAGTCCGTAATACAGAGAGTATTTTGAAATAGTAATTTAAAGTGTCCATGGCAAATTTCAGCGCAATCAGTTGAATAGTTTACGTGTGAAAGCAAAACAGAGAAATAAATAAAGGCACTTTCGCTTTAATATTATTATTAATTGTAGGATTTTTTTGGATAATTCTTTTAGTAGTTTTAGGAATTATAATATTTTCCGTTGCGATAGGTGTAATTTGCAAACTGTGAAAAAACACACAATAGTTGATGTAACGTTTAAAAATAATTAACAATTATAATCAATGATGACTACTAATGCTCAATAATTCTTTTATAGCATTAATCGTGGATGAGTTTTAAGTTGTGCTATGCTGTGGTGACCTGCGAACCACATAAAACTATAAAAAGACGCATGCTACACATATATGTACTTTATTATAATTAATCACTTAACTAAAGCTTCAAATTCAACCAGAAATTTATTATGATGAAAGATAAAAATACATTATAAAAGGTGACTTCAATAAGTGCTTGTTTGTTTAAACACAGGACTGTCATGTAATTTCAACTTATAATGTGCAGATGATTTTTTAACTTTTCTTTCAAAAAGTTATTTGTAACAGCTTAAATTGCTAAACAGTAACCATTCTCGAATCCACTTAAAAACACACAGAAATTTCGTTAAATTCATTCTAGTCGTTTAGGAGGAGTTGAACTATGTACCCTCGCACACAACGCAGTGGATTATATTAATAAATATCTTTATTTATTTATTTAAATTTAAACATAATAATACTTTTTGGGAATCATAATGCGATAAAACTATTTTAATATAACAATAAAATGATTGTAGTTCATTTATATTTATATCCAAGGCAGGTAATATTATTACGTAATAAATACTCAAATATTGAAATGCTTTAAATGTAATATACAAAAATACCGAGTTCCTCTTAAAAAACTACACTGACTGATATTTAAAAATATTGAGAACTAATACACACTTACGTTTTTATAAAATTGGTTTATAAACAATAACGACAAACTAATTCTAAAATGTAAAATTATCTGCCAGTTGGGACGGTATTTAAGTGAATTCATGCCCTGAATACTAATCCTATCGTCTGGAGAGAAATTATGTAGGTGATTTATCAAGGTAATATAGCGTAGGCTACTTAGTTTGGTTTAGCCTCGTTGCGGTTCCATGTATAAAAAAGCATTCAAAGTAAAATCCATTAAATTAACCGTACCAAAATTGTACAGTAATTTGTGGTAAAACATGGAATACGCCACAATACGTGTAGCATAGCAGTTACTGCAAAGGTTGTGTATGTAATTTAAAGTCTACAACTTCATGTCTTTCTATACCACACTTTAGAATTTCGTATGTGTGCACTCAGTTTTTTTTTTTAATTTATGTATTCTGCTGTTTTATAGTTGCTGTAATATTTTGTATATACTAAAGTCTAGTCATAAACATAGGAACAGTTATTTATAACGACAATATTTCTGTTCCTGCCGTGTTTTTTGATTTGATGTTATTGTTTGGCAGTTAGATATATAACTGAAATGTCGTTACAAACAACTGTTATTATGTTTATGGTCGACATTTTCTATATATATATATATATATATATATATATATATATATATATATATATATATATATACATATATATATATATATATAAACTGTCGGATCGAACTTTAATGACACTTATTAAAGTTTTTTAAGTTTGAATAGAATAATGTTTTTGGCTAATAATAATAATACGCTTTGAGTTATAAGACAAAAATATCAATGACAAGGCAAAAGTACATTACATAATTTTTTTTCTTTCACTATGTTATAATGATAGAAAAATTTAAAATTCATGTCTTGTTTCATGCCTGTTCATGTCTTGGTGTGTCTACTCTATAAGAGTTAGAAATAATTGAAGTCAAACACAAAGAACCAGTCGTGCTATAGTTATAATCTTCTTAAACTGAAACGTAAAAACTAAATGGTAGTCCTCTTTTATATCGTAATCTCGTTTTTTTTACTTAAAGGACATGATATAAAAATTCAGTTAACAATGGAAAAATTTTAAATCCTAATAACATCGACACATTGTAAAGATTACACTGCACAAACTAATCTATTATCTGTTATCGTTTTTTTACTTGTCCTTGTTTTATAATAAAAGTAATAAATATATTTGTAAAATCGTAATAAAATTATTACACTATTTTAATTAAAATACAGATAGATGAGTTTAGAGCCAAGAATTTAATTAGTATTAAAGTGGTAAGTAAAATAGGAACTAGTTCTGTTTAATTAAACGCTACATTTCAATGAGTAATCTTGTTTCTTTAAATTACATTTTTTATTTATTTAATTTAAATTAGTAACACATTTTTTGCATTGTTTTGTAAAAAGTTATTGATTAATTAATTGATGTTTATATCGTTGCATAGTTTCGTATTTGGTTGTAAAATTCCTTTCTTTTTCCTTTAGTACGTTCCTTAGGACAGAAGATTTGTAAAACTAATTTTTTAAATAGAGTATCTCTTATTTTTGTAAATTTTTTATTATAAAAAAAATCAATTTTGAATTTTTGTTTTAATGGATAAAGTGATTAAGTATTGGATTAAGTGAAGTTGCAATCACTACTTTAAAAAAATGAAAGCATGGTTTCTCTAATTTAATAGGACCATTAAGAATATGCTATATGTAAAAAAACATGCTGTAAATTATATATATATATATATATATATATATATATATATATATATATAATAAGTTCATTTGTAATACTCATTCAAAAAGCAAAGAGTATTATAAAATTAAATAAATGAGAGTCTCCAGGAAATCATATTGTTGTACAGTTTTCTGCGTTATGCTGTTTTTAAGTCATAAAATTATCTAAGAAGTTACTTAACAAAATAAAACAAAAAACAAACATAAGCAAAACTTGGAAGTAATATATACCATTGAATGTTAATGCAAAAAGACCTGTATGTTGATCGAAAAAATATCCAGAACTGTGAAAAGGAGGCTAACAGAAAATGTTTATAATTATAAAAATCATATATGTAGAATCATTAAGTGTAATTTTTAACAAATCTTCCTGGTCAAAAAGAATTCAGATTGAAAATGTATGTACGACGGATTAGAAAGATGAATGTATTTAAAAACCTTCTGTAAATATCAGTGACATTTTCCACCATTAGTAATAGGAGGTACCCCTTTAAACATTTTGAAATGCAAACCATATTTTCTACATAACACTTGATCATTTACTCGTTTTTTGTCTTTACGATTGGTTTTAATTTTTATTGTAAGTATTTCATCTTTTTTATTTTATACACACGTTTTCTGTTAACAACATCAGGTGATATTAACATTATGTCAGATTGTGGATTTTATAAAAATTAATGTTTTAATTAAAACTGTTTTATAATGTCTCTTAATATTTTTCAGTGTTTCCAATATGTGTTGTAAAGTAAACATTTATGGTGTAGCACATTGAGTTTGTTTTTCTTTGGAAAACTGTAAAGTGAATTATTAAAATATTTATATCACACTGTGTTCAGATATGTGTATCTTTCACTGTAACTACATATGTGTTTTAAGCTTTCCGGCACCATTTATTGGCTTAGGTTAAAGGGGCTTGTCAAGCAGTTTTAGGTATAGGAAACGTTTAGGTTATGAAGTGACGAAAACGTATTTAGAATAAAAGCGTTTAATTTAATTTACTTTCTATATAACAGTGCCTTGTAATGAGTATATGGAATTCACAAAATAACATAAAAAACAATATGAGATCAATATAATACGAAATAGTAACTCCACCTTAAGGTCATATCAACATGGGACAGTTACTTGTTGTAAAGTACTGCATCTCATTATGAGCCCCTCATATCATTATTGTAATGCATAAGATATATGTAAACTATTAGTTAAGCTAATCAAAATTTTTAAATCCTGGATTTATTACTTTTTATAATCTTGAAATGTTAGTAAACATAAATAAGTATTTCATTTTAATTTACTGATTTTATCAGTTTATGAGCCTATTGTTTTACATGACGATTTTCCCAGTCTCCATAACAAATTAAATTTGTAGTCCATAACATAAACCGGAAAATATTAAGATCTAAATTAATGTGTAACATTGTTAAAAATAGCAGTTTACATTCTTTGTGTAATAAAGTAGGTTAACACTTTAGAAAATCGTGAATTATATTGTTAATAAATTGTAAAGTTGTGTAATTTTTTATTTTAAGTCAAATATTGTTTTAATCTACTACTTATGACAAGAATAATTTTGGTAAATATTTAAACTCGATTCTAATAATAAACTTTACAGAGTAAAACTCTCTTTTCGAGCACAGGAATCACAAGTGTAAAATGAAGAAAGAAATATAAGAAAACACACTGTAGGTTGTTTGAGTGCCTTTATACTTGTCTATACTTTCAGAGCCACAAGTGACGACAATACTACAGAGTTGAGTCTCTCTCGAGAAAAAAAACCATGAGAAATCTTCCTTAAAGAGATAATACAGATTTTTAGCTTGATGGATTACTTCTTCTAGGGGACTTCTCTCAACATGGTCACACGTATTTTAAAAGTGTATTCCATTTTATCAACTTAATTCAAAAACTTAAAGCTTATAGCCGACATTAATGTTTACAGTTATATGGTTTGACTAAACTATAGTTTTTTTTTGTCATTGAAATTTTTATTTATAAAACAATTATTGTTATAGCAATATCACAATTTGTTTTGTGTATTAGTAATATGTATGGCATTTATGTAATTATAATTCAAGCGATCTTTTTACATGTTAATATATTCATCAAATTACACTTTTTAGATATATTCTTAATAAGAATAGGTGGATAAAAAGAATTGTTTACTTACAGACGAATACATGACTCCAGTGGACAGAGCTGACATTTATTGACAGATAAAATGATGTTATCTCGAACTGTCAATATCATTCCAGCAGAATATACATCTGACGGAGAAGTAATTTTTATACGGTTCAATCCTATTAATCTCATGTCGATTCCTGGAGAGTGAAACGTGACTCGTGTGAACAATACATAACTTTATTCACGTTAAAGTGTATTACTTACTGTAAATTTCCGTATATATAAGATTACGTTTCTGACATAAAAATCAATCATGTTGATAAGCTTCAGAGATTTCAATACATTGTGATCTATAAGGATCACAATATATTCAGTATCTCTCATGGAAACGGGAAAGTCCCAGCGGGTTGAAGTGATATAGTGCCAATAGCTATTATAATAGTGTGACTGCAGTGATACATTCACACCATTTATGAGATAAACTGCATTATATTATATACTAATTATTTTTCAGTTTTAACATTTTCATACTATTTTACTATTAGATTTTTTATAACTATATTCTGTAGACTGCTATATGTTAAAAGTTTGTTTCAACAAGTTGTTATATTATTGCTTGAAAGAAACATTACCAACTCATTACGTAACCTTAAAACAATTGTATACTAATAATAAATCAATGGTTTTAGCCGTTGTATAAATGGGTTTTCTAAATATTTTCTAAATATAAGGCCAATCAATAGCTGATGTAGGCATAAGAATATTATGTATGTAGGTTTATAAACAGAAATATGTATTAATTGCTGTACTTTCATTGTATTATTATTTAATTCAATAGATTACTTTCCGAATTAAATTTGGATTAAATAAGGATTTATTTTGTGTAAATATCGTTTTATGAACAGTACTGTATTAAAGGTACACCTTAATATATTACATATTCTATTGGACACTAACTATAAGAAACTTTAAACTAAAATTAAATAAATAAATCGTAAAAATAATATTTTTTACTTTCAATTTTAATATCACCGAGACGGACAAATCCACTTAGACTCAAAAGATATATTGGTCTCCAGCTCAAACCACTCTCAAGACGTACCTGGACTACCAAAAGTCAATCTCTATTCATGATCTCTCCCTTCCCCACCACAGATACCATCAGCTGGTACTGCTCCAGCTGTAATTCATCTGTCACATTCACTGTTAAGTCTCTCAATCATAAGTCTCTCAATCATTTTGCTTACTATCCCCCATACATACTTATATAAAAGTAAAAATGTATTTGTTTGAAATTGATATTCATGAAGTCCCTATAACGTGAATGGCATCGGAAAATGATAATCTCATAAATAAATAACATTTATTAGTTAGGAATTGGCAAGGAAAGGAAAGCAGGACATACGATGAGTAAGTCAGTATTTTTATACATTTTGACCCAAGAAAATTTGTACATTTATTTTGTAAATATAATAGGCAGAATTTCCATTGAGTTAATTCTCGTCTATTAACTAATTTAATCCCACTCCATATGCCACTTTGTGTAGGTATATAGCTAAAAATATATTGTTCGCTATAAGCTCAGTATAATAGTATGCCATTGTTTGTGATAGCTGTCCAATAACTATGTCAAATAAATCTTAAACAATTCGTGATCAAAGGTTATATCGGCAGTTGTAGTCCGTGAGTGTTAGGAAAATTATTATAGTGGAATAATTTTTTGCTAAGTAGGAACGAAAATATTTAAAGTAAACAGTCCTATTAAAAAAACCAACTGTTTATGAAGCATCCAATATTTTTAATTAAATCTAGTACAATTCCAATCACTTCTAGTCATACGAATCACTTTTTAAATTTATGATAGGTTACATTTAAATGCTTTATAAAACAAACACTACAGAAAAATAATTAAATTAGTAACAAAAAATTAAAGGTTTATGAAGAAGGTGACTTTGGATTCAACTTAAATGTAATAGGTTTTACCGGGTCATCGTAATTCTACTTTACCTTTCTACAAGTTTATAAGCAAAGTTAACGTCACACCTGAGGCAATGTATTCCCTAATACAAAGACAAAACACCAAACTACCTTAAACACATTCTCCTACCTTATTGGTTAAACTTTCACGTTGATTATGTTCGGTGGAAGTGTTTGAGTTCCTACCGTAGGCCTTCAATGAACGAAATACAATAAAAGTTGTCTAAATTCTTTCATTTCATTTTTATAAATAGCTTTTTGAAATACTTTTAATATGAATAGAATTAATATAGCAATTAAAACCAGTAAATAGAAGAAGAAAAGCCAATATATTATAATTGATAGATTTTTGGACCATAGTAAATATATCTATCAATTACTGTCTTTACAAGGTCACAATTTTAGTGCTTAAAACCGCAGAATGTTTGATATTTTCTCCTAAATACACATAACTTTGTAATATATTCTACAGAAATCTAAAAATTTAAGATTTAGTTAGGAAATAGCACGTTTGTGAATAGTTTGTATTTACAATTATTTTTAAGTAACATTTATAATTATCAATAATACTTTCATGAAATAATAATATCCTTATACAAGTATTCGTTACAAATATATATATATATATATATATATATATATTTTTTTTTTTTTTTTTTTTTAGGTTTGAAAAAAAAGATCTTCCAAAGACACACGTGTGTGTGTGTGTGTGTGTGTGTGTGTGTGTGTGTGTGTGTGTGTGTGTGTGTGTGTGTTATGTTTCTACCATACATATTTTACGATATAACGTCACAGTAGTTTTTTAGGTAAAATTGGCTATTGCAATATAGTGGTTTTATATTGAGGTGTTATATTTTCAATGATTGTTCAGAATGTTTAGTTTATAAGACATACATTCTTCGAAAGGAGAATTTTTAATATTTTTGGCAGGCAATCCTATGATCTATATGGATGTTATAATAAAACTAGTAAAATTTAATTAAAATATATTTTTTTATCCTACAAAACCTTATGTGTATCCTAGTTTTATTGAGACAATTAGTCAGTATTCTCAATCATAAATAACTAAAATTTATCATCCGTGATAGGTACAGGTACATAAGCTACAATAACTACAGTTACATGGCATTGAACCAAATAGTGTCAAGATTATATTTTCCTCTTCTTTTTTGGAGAGTATGTTACACGTTTAATCTCATCCCTACGAAGAGCTTCAATCCAGGGATCAACCAGAAAATGTGGATGTTGAAGTGTCTACTATAAATCGTCTATATTTTGTTACAATCTACTTATCCGTTCAGATAAATATTTGACCTCAGAACTCTGCATTACACTTGTGGACTGTACAATACAAAAACATCTGAAAGACATTGTCATATTAGAACATTTAATGGTCATTGAAACCGTATTCTTGTCAGTATAATTAAGTTTGAAATTTACTGCAGCAATCAAAATATGCGCCGTATAATTTAATTCCTTTCCTTTGTAACTACTGAAAACCCTCAACGGGAAATGATGTATGTACCAAAAGGTTATTTCTTTTGGTTAATATCTGTTGGGTACAGATAGATCTTAGGTGCTAGTTAAGACAACAATCGAGTAAACCTATGAACTAAGAAAGTAAATAACTAGCATGACCATTTCAGTACATATTAGAACTTAAGAACAGTAAAAGATATTATCGAAAAATTTTGAGTTATTTTATTGTATATTCAGAGAAATGTTATTGAATAGCTAAGGTGGGTTTCTTTTCATGATTATGAGACAGTAAAGAGGAACACATAATTCTAAGTATAAGATACATATACTATAGTACTTAGCACAAGAATTAGTGTTTATACAGTTATGTTATACAGCCAGATAGTATAAAAAATTTTATATATTACTTTTATATTATGGAGTTTTGACTATTACAAGTGTATTTTATAAGAAAGTAATAAAATTAAAATTTTAAATTTAATGTTAGTTTCATTGAATTACTTAAGATTCCTTTATATGACATCTATAATACTACACAATAGCAATACTTTTTTATAGTCAAATCCTTAAAAGCTCTTAACTAGATACAATGATAATCATTGTGTGATTTATATAACATACTACTAAATCCTAACAGTAGAGATAATGGTGATTATTTTAATGTTTAGTGGCAAGATAAACTGATTTACCTATTCTTTTTGGTTAAATTCCAAGCACGTCTGTAAATGTTTGCCTAAGAAATCATCTTCCCCTATTAATATAGTGCTACATCCTAGCACATACAAAAAAGCTGCTTAAAATAGTACATAAAAAAATTAATATTTACTTTAACTAATAATAATAAATAATTGTAATATAATCATGGCTTAGTGATTAATTAAGTTCCTTATTTATTGTTTTATGTTAATTAATTTTTTAACTTTTATATTAAAATGGTTTATGAATTATTAAGTACTATAATATTTATTTGCACAGTTCAAATAATGAAATACTATACCACAGTTTCAATCACTAGCGTGACCTTCGAGAACATATATACAAGTGCATGAATGCTATAAGTTTTAGATTAAAAGTGAACTTTAACTAATCAAGGCGTATTGAATTATCAGTAGTAATTATTATGGGAAATTGTATAAAACTGTATTTCCAGCTAATAATTTATTTAACACACTAATTCTGAAAGCAATTGGACACTATGTCTTAGTATTCATATTAAACGTTTTCTGTAAGAATCTCTAAATACATTACGAAATAATTAATTTACATAAATTACTTATGTGTGTTGATCTTCAGTTGTCCATATTTAAATATCTACGTGTATCCATAAGACTTGTAGCATTTGTTATGCTACAAGTCTTATGCTAAGTGATATGCTAACTTGTAGGTTTTGTATTGCTTTTGTAGCATACAAAACCTAAGGACTGCATTAAAAGCAATGAAGAGCCGCAGTGCAGTGTATTAAGTGAAGTATGACTTTAACGTACCTGAGTAGCACTGTTGTGTTTTATCCTAGATCACACCGCTGCATATATCACATGTTTTGGAGTAACAACACTAAACTCTGTTTGCAAAGTATAATGTGGCATTTCAACAATTTATGATAGCTCATTCATCATAAATATGATGCACGTCCCTCATAAATATAATTATATAGACCGCATTTAGATGAATTATTCTTAATGTAAAGGTAATGTTATATTTTCAATTTTTTCTGACCCACCTCAACAACACGTTAATAATTGTAATAGTTTTAAATTATAATAAAACTTTATTTAAAACTACAATTAATGTATTTACCTACAATTGAGAGGCAAAGTTGTTTAAACTAAATTAATTACTCCTTTTTTATATTTTACTAAGAAATTTCTCCTCTAACAATACATTGATGCGTTTTTGACAAGAAGACTTCATGCAAGAATTTTGTGAATAACAAGATTGTTGATAGCTTCCAGATGTGTTTCCATCGACACCATGCGTTTTCTATATTTTGTTTAGGCTATTGAATAAATACAATTTAGGCTCTGACCCGAAATTGGTTTATTCCCTTATACCTCTTGCTTGGACGCAAAAAGCTTTTGTTACGCTGCAAGAGGTACACAGTCAGTATTTCCCTTATAAACCTGTTTATACAAATTCCTTTGAGCTAAGGTGTTAAACCAAAATTGAAGTTTTGATGATATAGAACTTTCTGAGAAACTTTTATCATTTATAAAAATTCTGAAATATATAAATCTTAGAAACAATTATAAATGTATTACAATATCCAAAAATGGCCGTCATAAGAATGGCCCGCCAAAGTAAAGTTCTTTTAGTACTACCTGCCAGCTGACACATCATCATTGAAAGTTTAAATTAATTCAAGAAGTATAATGTAACTTTAATTTTTTCTTTATATACGGTATTTAATATAGCACCAGAATCAACAACATTTTAAATTTTACATTTATTTTTTATCAAAATTTATAATAAATAACCATAAGAAATAAACTTTTAAGCCCACAATTATGATTGTAAAGAAACAAAACTAGTATATATTTATTATTTACCTTAATTATTCTAGTAACTAATCTAGTACTACAATAGTACGTATAATAATATGTAAAAGAAAACATAATTTAAGAATAATATTATTCTGTTGAGTGTTTTACACATTAAATTCGCGTGGGTGTGACAATAGAGTTTTCAAAGGGTATTACATTACACATAAATTTTACTTAATTCATTTTAGATAATAATGTATGAATAAGTAAACAAATATTTTTAATTTTTATGTAATTTTTTTTATGTGTTCATTCAGGCCTATTGTTATATTTTAATCTAGTAATAAGTTCCATTCAAAACTGTAACATCCTTGTAAAAAAATTAAAAATATTGTTGTTTTGGTTATTTATTATATATTCATTAAATAAAATTTACTGAACCTCGTTTAGGCAGTTTATTTACAAATTTTTATTTTAAAATTTGTAAGCTTTATTCTTAGGTGGTTTTTTCATATAAATCAGACTCTAGATACATCTTAATCATACAATTTTCTGAAAAACCCTACAAATATCGTCACTTATTAACGTCAATCAGAAAATTACTACTACATATAAAATTTGTGTCAATTTGTATAAAAAATACTCTTTATAAAAAATATTAAAATATATTTAAACTACTATTAGAAATAACATTATGTAAAATATGTAATAAGTCAAATACAAGCCTTAAACTACTGTAGTATCGTACAAAGTTAAATAATGTGAGTTGTCATATAGGGGCGAATGTATTTCCTAAAAAAGTAAATTAGTCTCTCCGTATAATATTTCTTAATATAAAGAGCCTAGTGACTTCATGCTCACCCTGGTCCAAGAACGGTTTTGCTGATTTTAGGGTCAAAACCCCAACGAGCGGCCAAATAATTCATTACTAGTCAGCTTTGTAACTTATTTTCTTTATAGGCACAGCCAGAAATCTTTTTAATAATAACTATCGAAAAACTAAACAAATTAAACTACCGATCATCATTTTATAACGCATGAGAAATGACTGGTCATTAAAAATTACTTATCTTATATTTTAGTTTTTAAAAATGATTGTGTTTTTAAAATTACTTAACGCGTAATGTCATGACGTATTTTGCATTAGGGTGTAAAACATTTAAATAGTTTCTATTATTTTACCAAGGAAGTTTGGCTAATTCTTACCCAATGATTAATCTGTAATCGTTATATTCACTATTGTTATTGCTGACTTATTTTTAGAAATATCATTTATCCTCGGGATAAAGAATGTAGTACAAATAATTACAAAACGTCATATCAGTTACTAAAACACTATTTAGTGAAGTAGTTTATACTTTACAGCTAAGGTAAATTAAACGTAGGTAAAGGTTAAAATCTTGAGAATATCTCTTATATGAAGATTTTAAAACTGATGTATGTGAAAATTTTTAGTGGTGGCAACCATTGTTATTCTCAGTTCCTAAAGTATTAAAAAATATATTAGATTATACGTGTTAAAACTAAGACTCTTTCATATAAATTTTATGATCGCAGTACAAATAAAAACAATTAATAAATGCTCGACAATGGTAAACTCGATTGTCTCTGACTGATGGCAACAGTTTACATTACACACTGGTACACAGGTTCTCCGCTCACTAACCAGTCAACTCCTCACCAATCAACAACAATCAACGATTCAGCGACCGTGATGTTACAATGTAAACTTGGTTCCATACATGTAGCAGATGAGATTACATTATAGTCGTATTGTTGTTGTTGATTTGACAAACTATTATATAACATACAACTTTTATATATGTTACTTTTATCCTTGGTATATTGTACATAATGATTTTTGTTCACTTTATAAAAATATATATTCCCTAAACCCATAAATACCAACTTATTAAATTGAATAATTGTATAAATATTATTCCAACTAACATCTATATTGTTATATTATATACATATATTTAAATTACAGATCGATTTGTACGATAAGTGCAGGCTGAACCGTATTAAACTTAAAATTTCATCAGTGTAACTTACAAAATTATTTTTTGTAACAATACCAACTTCAAAAGTTTAAAAATTTTTGGGATTTTGAAACTTGTCAGAAAATGGAGTTAAGACGATTAGTTGAATATTCAATAAAACGGACGATAAAATGTGTTGAAATCAATTTTTCTTTGCTATTCTTAACATTGTTATTTATTCTGTAAGGAAATTATAATTTAAAGAATAATAGAATTTGGAAAATACTGTGTCTTTGTAATCATGGTGACTTGAGCAAAGTATATTACTAATTTTATCATATATTAAGTGTTAATACGATTTTCAACAATAAGTCTAATTAAATTTATATAAATATACTAGTTTAGCTCGTGTAACTTTTAATTTTCTATTTAGCTGAAAAAACAAAAAAAAAACATGCATTTACTAAAGAAAAGTATTTAATGAGTTTTGGTAAAGTTTTTTCAAGTGAACATTTTGATAATTAAAATTTCATTCAAACCGAATAAGATGTTAAGACATTGTACATGCACTATAAGTATCAAAATAACTACTTGTTTGATAATGATGCAGTGGTATTAATGGGGTCTCTAATGACATGAAGTCGATGTCTGAGACTCCACAGCAGGGCTTGCGTAATTAAACAGGCCTTAGGTATTATGGCTTAAAGTTATCCTAACTTTATCGCAGGATCTATTTAGATCGCACCATAAATACTATTAATGAAGTCTACTGGATTTATTACATTAATTAAGTATAAGACGCATTTATTATTTAATATATTTACTTCGTTAAATATTAAAACCAAACTGTGTATACACTGAAACCACGTAAATTTATGTTTAGAACATTCGGTTAATGCATCGTGCTTAGAAATCATGTATGAAACATTGTAATACATTCAATTGTGCAACTAATGAGACAATACCTCTACGTACCTCTACACCTATCATACATTATATTTTATGGTATAGACGTCTCTGATGTCGAAACGATGTAAAAATTTAATTTGATTGTCTTCGTCGCCGACTTTTTTTTGGACCTTTTTAGAGAATAATGACCTCATACCTCAGAAGTTAAGTGTGTGACGGCGTGATATGCTAGACACTAAACTAAGAGAAAGGTGAACTGGAGCTCATAAAAGTTTGATTTTCTCCCCTTTTAGTCCTATTAAATATATCATAAGACTTTCTTATTGAAACAAATATTTCTTTCTATGAATAATATTTATCCATTTTTTTTTTTACTTTAAGAACTGTTATTTGGGTCTTTAAGCAGGAATATCCGTTTAGCTAACTTTAACTACAGTTTGAACCCTAATGCGTACTTAGTTGACTTGAAGTTGATAATATTTCGTATTGAAACAATCTGGAATAATATGCGGTGGGCTTTTAATTCACTTTTAATGTTTCTCAATATACACCCTGGATGTGTAAGCTTGATGATTTGGATGATCTAAATTTTAACACACAGTTCCGATTTTGCGAATCCCGATGGTTCTATGGATAAAAATGTGTATCATTAAAATAATGTACAAACTATACCGGGCACGATGATTAATATTTAATAAATACAAAAGATCATATTTACGAGATAAATTTTAAATATTTTCTCAGAGACAGGCCAAAAAAATACTATGATTAGATTTTTCATTAAACGCAATAAAATAACTGGTTTTATAAATATAAAACGTGTTAGAAGTGCATTATTTCTATTACAATTCAATTTTAACTTACATAGTTTTGCCACTTCTATGACAAAAACCATAGAAACCCAAACGACCTTTTTATGTGCGTACTTAATTTCAAGCTACCGAATTACCAGATTAATCAGTTTACCTCAGCTTTCACTTCTGTATTGGATCGCCTGTCCCTAAGTGGAAGAATCTAAATATTTGATCTAAAGTTTATAAAGTTTATATCTCATAAGATTATAGTGTAGTTAAATAGCCCTACATCAACTTATGGAGATTATGCACACACACACACACACACACACACACACACACACACACACACACACACACACGCACACACACACTCACACACTCACTCACGTATATATATATATATATATATATATATATATATATATATATATATATAAAAGGTATAAATTACTTTTTATTCAGACCAAACGATACCTCATCCGTTGTAATATGTTCGTTACTTTTTATTGGAGAATTCCAAGTATCTTATAGCCACAATCTCTACTGTTTTACCCAATTTGATCATATTAAATTATTGAAAATTTTAGTTTAAATTTTATTATTACTATAATTTCTGGTCATTCGTTGGAAAACAAATTGAATTGGAGGTCATAATTACATGATATGAAAATCTGTAATGTATACTTTTGAACCATAACACATGAAGGTACCATAATGAAATGCATTTTCATGTATTCTTAAGGCGTTATAAACATATTCGAATATATAATTTGGGAATCTCGCACACTCACCCCACAGCCCTTCCACGCCACATTGGGGTTCCAAAATTAGAGTCAAAATAAGAGTCATCAGAGATGCTTAAGAGTGTTATAGTCGAGGCTTGTTCTCGTCACTGTTCCAAGCCACTTGTTGAGTTACAGCCTAGGGGGTGTGTACAGAAGGTATGCGTAACTTTACCAGAGCAAGTCTTTTATTATTCAGTCCATCTTGAGCCAACTAGGAGCCACCTCTTGCTGGCGTATTGTAAAGTTTCTCAGTAATTAATACTGAGATTTTTTCAAAGGATCCTTCACGAAGAATAAGAGTTGTCACCATGTGTACTAGTAGTTTTAGCATTTTTTAAATCGTTATAAATTTTATTATTTGAGAAAATGTATACAGTAACATTTAGAAAATAATTTAAACTGTGAATTCATAGGTAAATTAAAACTTTAATTTCTCAAGTAATTACCCTCGAAAGTAAAGTAATGGTACAAATAGCTGTCTCTCTGGACGGCGAATACTAATACTCACTACAATAGGGTATGATAATTTACATTTAATTTGCTCAACCAATTGATTGGATCGGCTAGGTGTTGATGTTAAGTAGGCTTGGGAGAGGTAGAATTTAAGGCTTCTGCTCTCAATGTTTACAGTATTTTTCAGTCTTTAGCGTATTATTTAGTTATGTTTAATTTCATGTTTACACAAACCGTACTGTGTAGAAATCTTTTGGAATCTAGTACAATATAATTTTTACTTCAAAAATTTAAACTAAGAAATAATTAACGGAAGATTTCGAGATATTAATGGTTAGGAAAGTAATTTCATAAAAAGTTTTAAATTATAATTGGTTCTGATTAAAATACAAATTTATAATTCAACAGTAAAAATAAATTAATATCTCAAGATTAAAAGTATTGAAGTAAATAATGTTGAACAAATATAGCTTCATTACAGTTTTACCTTTGATTTTGTGCCGAATATAGTAGGAATTAAAACACATGGCATGAATAATTTCTAACTAGGTTTTAATTAATTATGATCTGCAGTACTTTCGCCCTAGATAGATAATAGTTCGATTTATTTTAAATTAAATTTTGAAAGGATATCTTTTATTTGGATTTCATAACAAAGAATAATTCTGTTTCAATTAAGAGGTTTAAGGGAAGAATTATTGAGTTTTATTTCTATTTATTAGAAGACCTGTCTTAATATAGATTTTGGGAAGAAAGTGGTCCTGTAACTAGTTGGTGGATAGAACCTAAATAATATATTGAATATTGAATGAAGGTAATTTTATTAAATGCTACAAGTTTGAGCTATATCTTTAAAGTAACTAGTGTTTAAAAAATAATGTTTAAATAACTTCAGAAAGCAATTCTTCGGTCTATCTTCACCAATTTACAATATAATTTAATTATAAAAATAGTAATATAAGTGAAGGTGTTTGCCTGATTACTGCTTTACTGTTGTCATATATACGAGTACTTTATAAGTAGTATAAAGAACTTCTGACTGTAAGTTTGGCGAGAAAGAAATTATGATTTAACCCATTTTTTTTGTAAATCCTTCTAAATTTAACCACGCAAGTCTGCCTGTTTATACAGCAACAGTTCCTGTGGTAACTTCTAGGAAAAGAACATGAATTTGAAAAGCAAGGTATGTTATAGAATATAATAATTTTTCAGTGTGCTGCTTTTTTGGTACTGGAAATATCCAGAGGTTGTTCAATATACTGTAACTTAAAATTACTAAAAATTATGTAAAAAATTTTGAAAGACGTTTGAAACTGAATTTTTGCAAATGGAGGTAAATAAAATAAATTGATATTGAAACTAGACCTGATATCGAAGTGGTAGCTTCTATATGAATTGTTTTTAAGAGGGGTTCAAAAATGAAATGAGCGCCGATTTGTTAGTTTAAAAAAAATTTTCAGAAGTGATAGGTCGTCAAGGAAATGATAATTTTGTCAAGTTAAAGAATAAATTAGACAGTAAGAATGGATTATTGCTACATGTAAAGCAATAGTAAAATAGGTCTTTCACGAGAATCTTCATATTGAAATAGTTTCAGGTATGCTGTAAAGCAGCCATGTGGAAATGACTCACGCACTATCGTCAGAAATCGAGTACAAGGTGCTTTTGTGTGTGCGTTTTGTTTATTAATATATAACAATACTTATATTTATTACTATATCAAAAATGTTTTAAAATTTACGATTTTATTTTGTATAAACGAACCATTCCTAAAGATGTAATAAGATTTAATTGTAAAACCGTAGGTGAAACGTTACACTCAATGAAATATTATAAATAGTGCTGTAATTAGTTACTCAATTGCTCATATTAATTTTTTTTTTCAACAAGAATAATTTCTAATTTATGTTAAAATCTTTTTCGATTGCTTAGTAGAAAAAATTATTAGTATATAATTAAATACATCACCTGATAAAACATTAAATTTAAAAATGACGACTTTAAAATTGCTTTATGCATTTGATGAACTATAAATCCTCAAGCATTATATTACTAAAATGTAATCTTGAATTTTAGTGATAAAGCAGTATCGTTATGTCTACTGCTTGCTGTCCTTCCATATAGGATCTCGACAGGTCACGGCTCCTACCATCAAAATTACAAATCCTGATAGCTCTGTCACTCCTGAAATTTGCGAAAATGTATTAGAATATTTAAGTTTAGTAGATGTTTCGTCATATTCTTTGCACAAATTGAACAAAAAGAAGTTTAAACTCTCACAAAACACTGTAAGTAAATAATGCAGATTGCAGTAGCAGAGGTTATCGAGATAGGCTACCCAAGAGTTGACAAAGCATATGCAAGATTATGTACGTTAGCGCATATGATAGAACCGTTGGTAAGAGTATTAAAGAATAGAGGCCGCATTGCTTTTACGCCACTTTAATATCCTCTCTCTTAGTTGTTGGTAGTAATGAATGTAAACTGTTTTCGTAACATTCTTCATGTTTATTCACTCCTCCACCAACATCAGTTATGGTTATAACCAAGTAAAATAAAATTAATACTATAGCTATTTATGTTTTTCATTTCGAGTTAAATATTATCCAGTTATTGATTTTCATTAATTTTACAACTAACACTAAAATTAAAATACAATTTTATTGGTTTGACGACTTTTGTTTTACTTGAAAACATAATCAGACCCACATAAATTTAATACAATATAAGTTCCAAACTTTGATTTCAGTTTTGTCAACGACGATGTTTTCATTGAAAGCGAAAGGCTCCACACCAATAAAATTTTATTATTATTGGAGTGTCGTTTTTAAAATAACATCAAGAATACCAATAATGAAGAAGCTCTTACAATGCATTAATAAACTTATTTTTATTTTAGGTGACTAAAAGTTACATTTATAAAATTTATAATTTAGACGATCAGTTTTGCTGTTTCTGCTGGAAAAGAATTACACTAAAACAAGTTTTATCTACATATACAGTTACCAGGCACGGCTTCATAAATTTCGAAACTTAATTTAATTTTCTGAGCGTCAGCGAAGCGTATCACTTATAAAGTGTGAACTATTTTGTTTACATGTCTATCTTTCAGCACAATATCTTTTAAAAATTAACGCATTGAATTGAACGTTTCACGTATATCAATCAATGTTTGTACCAATATCATAGAGTTTGATGATGTATAATAACATGCAAATATTATAGCGTAAGTAACAATTTTACGTTATGGTTTCATGTGGGTATCCACGATGGGGACTTGAAAATTTGCAGAATAAAATAGTTTGTAGATAAAATGATTAAAAATCGACGTAATTTTTTTAATACTAAGAATTATCAAATGTATATTAATGAAAAGACCTGTATTTTTTACGTGACAGATGATGCAGTGTACTCCAATCTAGTCTATATTATATTACAATTAAATAAAGAAATGAAATTGTAACAATTCAGATTCTATAAAAGGAGTAATATTTAGCAATGTTAAAAGATTAGAACAAATATTGTGTTTTAAACTAAACGTCTAATTAAAGCGGTATTACCATGATCATATTTAATGTAGGTATATTACAGGAATAATGCTGTTTTGGTTTACTTGTTGGGTAATATAATGCTATGGAATATCCGGTATATATTTTGAAACTGTCAAATTAAGTTTTGACTAAACGAAGTTGTGTTACTTCTAGCTGGCGCACTCTGTTTAGGGGTCACGTAAAAGATGTTGTGGAGACAGAAAGATTAATGTGCAGTTATATGTTTTTCTCTCAGTGGCCCAAATACGGCTAGTACTTTTTTGTGTCGTTAAATACTTAGATTCAGCATGATTCTTTATGAGCGATTTCTTAACAATTTATGTCCAGAGTAAAGATGCATGATTAATTACAAAACTTTGAACTATTTCAAAGGCCTGTACTTAATTTATTTACGTTGGGATTTATTTAGATAGTCATATTATTTATTATATTGGACATTGTTATTACTATACTATTATTATTATTTATAATATTGACATTATCTCTAGGATATAAACAGGATAGGTTGCAGAGATATAGTTCAATATTCACTCGTAAGTCGCAATCGCAGCTGTTCCAAATACTCTAGTATTATACTTAACAATATCAGCAGCTTCGGAACTCGTCTTATTTATTAACACATTTCTTTCATTAACATTTGTTATATTTCATTATTTTATTCTATTTGTTTTAAAAATAATTTAACTGTAGTCTTTTCCTTGCATGGAATTCTGCTATATCACTGGGTACAAACATTAAAAATTTTAATTCTTCAAAAAAACACTTCTATCAAAAATCCATGTTCAATTATGCGTATTGTTCGTTTTGTAGATTAAAAAATATATTTTGAATAAAAATATATTTTTTTATTTAAATCATTTACAATGTACATACGGATTTTTAAATAATTTAAAGTCACATATTCTGAGATAGATTTAGTCAAATTAATGGCAGGAGCTTTCCTAATAAAATATGATTTGTTAAAAAAAAACAAAGTATGCGTGAGAAAATTTGTTTCACGCAACCACTCGCAAGTTATTAAATTGGTTAACTTAAAATGTGGCAAAGATTCTTAGGGTAATTTTGCTATTAAGTTGTTTTATAGCAAATTTATGACTAGCAAGTTAAGATAAAATGGAGTATTTACCATTTTTATTTAGCGTATAATTATTAAGCGTTCAATTATGGAAAAACACGATATTGTTTTTTCTGCACAACATTGCCTATCATATTGATGCTGAAACCATTGTCTTTCCATCTAACACAGTAGGAAGTTAAGAAACAGAATAGAGAAAAGTATGAAATATAATTTTAAAACAATAAAAGTAGTAATAGTATTAATTTAAAGTAATAAAAGAAAATAAGTAAGTGTTTAACGTGACAATTTTCCACTAACTTGATTTAAATCTGCTAGTCTGTACATGATTTCCCGCCACTTGTTTATTGCTTTTGGAAAAAAAGATCGCTAACAAAGTTTATACTCTCAAATAAAGATGTCGTATTGAAATCATATAATTAGCCAGATGAAGAGACGGGGCTATATTTAAAGCCTTTTGTAAATAAAAAGCTATTTTAAATTTAATTTTTTTGTTTAAATTTATATTACATAAAACAACTATGTTATATTTCTATTAATAACATTAATATATTTTACAATACAAATTAATGAGGTTGATTCAATATTTTTAATGTTTATAAGATTTTAAAATATGATACAGTTTGGAAGTATATGTCATATAATTTCTATGTTTCTTGATACAGATAATTTTAACAGATATTGAATTTTACTGACTATGATCAGTGAAATATTAGTAACAATAACAAATCATCCTAAATTTATATTTAAAATCCCCTTCATACAACCATAACAAAATTAAAGAACACGTCATGCCAATTTTGTGCAAAAAGTTCTATTATAATTGCTAATAAAAGAGCATTGACCGTTAGGAAATTTTGACCAAAAACAGTATTTGAGCACAGCGAGTGAACAGCGCAAATTAACAATTACATAACTACTGTAATTTCTGGTCCTGTATTACGCAAAGCCATTCAATATTTGCTGTATCTATTGTAGTTTTCGTGGCCGCTTCAATGTACATAAAATTCGGAACGCAGTAAATTTAAGTAATTTGATAAATTTTAAATCATGGCTATTTAACTCAAATAATTGTGTTAAAATCTGTCCTATAATGATTTCAGTTTTTTACTTTTTATAAAATTTGTTATTAATTTCTTTAACATATTTAATTTCTAAATACAAAACCTTTATTTATTTCTTCATATCTAAAGTTGTGTCTAGTAAGAATTTATTTGGACAAAATCAGACAAACGTTACCTAATGAAATAATTTTATATGTGATGCGGGGCTTAAGCTAATTCACTTTTTCAATGTTTTTTAGTAAATAGAGATGAAGGTGGTTGTACAGATATTAAATACTTGAAAATATGCAACCTATTTCCTTTGTTCTTGATTTTGTACTAATAATTTTGACTTGATCAGAAACTTGACACGTCAACCTGTTTCTAATATACTATTCATATTGTTATTCATTGAGAGTTACAATATTTATGTCTTAATATTATTTTAAGTATAAAACATAATCATATCAGGTAAATATATGACTAATTTTATTTAAAAACAATTATTGTATAAAAAGCTATTTCCTAACTTTATAATACTTATATTATATACTTAAGTGTAATCATTCAATAACAATTTAAATTAATAAAACCATTTATTGTTTTAAAATTATTTTGTGAAAGAGATTCTCTATAATAGACATAAATTATATTCCCTACGTATTTTTATAGCCTACATAAAAAGTACCTAATATTCCAAATTACTTATTCATTCAAAATACATTTTTAATATAATAACTGCCACTGTATGCAATTTTGTGCCCATTGAAAATAAATTTAGGCTACCTGTCAGTTAAAATACGAAGTAAATGAATTCTTCAAAAGTAATGAAATTTTAGTATAATATCTTACACTACCGCAGGACTTCTTGTTTTCTATTTAATTTTAATTCTGAAAAATAAGACCATATTTTATAATTTATGCAAATTACTGAAAACGCATATATATTAACAAATTACTTAGTGATCCGGTTCACTATCGCACTCAAAATAAGGTTGCTTGATTGCAGTAATATGCATTTAAAATATTAGTTTTGGGTATTAGTAATCAATCTCTTAGCCCTTTCAATTAAATATAAGATAAGCGATAATAATAATTAAATACTCAATTATAATCATGTATTTTTTCTAGTACATAACAAAACACAAAGATACAATTTTAAACAATGATTTTGGACCGATTCAAAATTCACCATTTCTTAAAATATAACTAAATTCTTTTTTTGACAAACACTTTTATACATATACTAATATTTATTTCATTTTATTTTAATTTTAACCATATAAATCTTGTTAGTTTTACTCAGCTGATATTTGTTTTTAAATTGTTGATTCACACCTGATGATGGCATCTTCGATGTCGAAAGGCCTCGTGAAAAAATACACTAATTATTGGATAATTGTGAGTTTTCTTTTGTGAAATAATAGAAAATTTATATTCCAATAAGAAGAGCTCCTCCTCCTTCATTATAATCATGTAATTTAATAATAGATATTAAAATTTGTTTAACAATCTAAACTATTACTTCACATTTTACTAGTTATTAAAACAAACCAATAATACTATGTCCATTGTAATTTGTTATTTAAAACTTACCAAAGTTTTAAAACAATACATATTATGGTTTTTACTTGACATCCTTAAGTTATAACATTGATATAATGAATTAAGTTTTTCAATTACCGAACATCTTAAAGAATAAATACGCCAAGAGTAAAGTTTGATCGTAAACACCGCTGGCGACGCTTCTGCCCTCTAGGATATAATAAAGCAAGTTCAAGGGATCTGTGTAATCCAATTTATAAATGGGATTGAAGCCGTGTTTAGAGGTGTAATGTGTTTACGTTCACCACTCAAGATGTTTTGCGAAAACTTATCTTCATCTAGGAAAGGCGTGAAGGTATTAAATAATCAACATATTTTTACATGAGTATCTTTATTTTTCAATCCAGTATTTTGAGCAACTTTAACCTATAACAACTGTGGATTTAATTTTTTTAAGTATTTATTAATAAAATATTTTCACATTCTGTAATGGCCTTAAAGTTAAATGTTTTATTTAATACAGATTGGAATGGAATTATTTAGAATCATACAAATAACTAATGTTTAATATACTTTTCCTAGTAAAATATTTATAAACCATTTCATATTAGCAGTCATGTAATAGGTATTTGTTCTTTGGTCTTCTTTTGAATTAGTTTTTTATACAAATATATGCCCGGTAAGTGAGAGATAAAAGTTGGAATTCCTTTATTCATTGACTGTTGAGTAGCTAAGGTTCTTAAGTTCACAACATTAATTACAGTAAATACATTTAAACTGAATTAGTTAGCATTTTCATGTAAAAGTGTTTTATATGTAATAAACTATATTCTATTCAATGTCTAGTTCTAAAATCTTACTATTACATAAAAACTTGCACTGAGAATCATAAGAGCTTTCCATTTAATAAATTGGGGCAAACATACACCAAAAAGCTTTAACGGTTCAGTATCATGTCTGATAATTAAATGTGTGTAATAATCTCGCTACCTGTGCAATAAATCATAAAACTGTAATTTAAATTGGGTTTTTTATTTTAGAAACTGTTGAATACAAGTGGATAGTTTATAACTAATCCATATATTGGATTGTACATTACGTGAGGAAACATTATCTGTGAGACATAAAATTAATGAATGTTGCTACGCACAAATTATCACCTTAATAATCGTATCTCTCGCTATCATTTATTTTCCAAATTTAAGCTTATCGTTATTTCAATTAAAATTAACTATAATTATCACATATCGCTAAAAGTACCTAATGGTTTTTTTAAATATTTCTGTAACATAATAGTGCATTTTTATTATGCAAATGATAAGACAATGAGGATACCAATTCAACTTTTATATTCTATATTTTTTAGGTAGATGTCTCTTATGTTACAACGAAATAAATTGTTCTTTTTTCAGCTTCTTCGTCACCGCCCTTTTTTAGATCGCTTCAGATAAGAATAGCTCTAGCTGTAAGGAGCTTGCTTGAGAAGCGCTAATAACGCGATCACATCTGTGCAGCTGTAAGCTGGCTAAGACTGGGTGATACTGTTACTCTTTTTGCTTAGTTTATTCTTTATAATTATAATTAAAGTTCTTACTATTTATTGTGATATGCATTAAGTATTACGGCCAATAGATGGGAAGTAGGCAGAATGTTGGATATAAGATACTGCCTAAGCGGTAAAGGTTTAAAGGGTAATAATGCTTATTGCGCAACTTGAATAATTATTGTATTGTTATTGTAATCACTGTTATAAAACTTAATACTTTACACTGTAGTATTTTAGTAACATTAAACTTTTACCTGCAAGCATTTATGATGTATATTTTCTAACCATACAGTGTATAAAGGAATGAACAAAATAAATCAGTATAGAACAGACAGGGATTATATATATATATATATATATATATATATATATATATATATATATATAAGTAGATATGAATATGCCGATTCTAGACCACTTTTGGGACAGACAGAAGATCAAGGGAAAAATACTGTTTAAAGGACAATAAACGAATCTGTAAAATCAAACAGTATGCCGATTCTAGACCACTTTTGGGACAGACAGAAAATCAAGGGAAAAATACTGTTTAAAGGACAATAAACGAATCTGTAAAATCAAACAGTAAGGGGTTCCTAGACCACTTTTGGGACAGCCCAAAAATCAATACAAATACTGTTCAATACACCATAAATATGTAAAAACAATTCACAATACAATTTACTTAAATAAACTATGGTAAACTGTATTCAAGCAATTTTTCATGACAGTATGACAACATAAATTGTGGAATTTATAATACTCGAATGTTGAATTTAGAATATGTTGGCATTACCGTTGAGCGAGAAATGTTGGTAGCACTGCGCGGCACACAGGAGAACTTAGTTAAAAGATTTTTCTATAATAAATAGAACAATCTGAAAACATTTGACCAGAAAATTGTGCTGATTTGTGTCAAGTTGTCACAAAAATCACCACTTCTCAAAATTTTAGTTTACAAATTTTTGCTCTTTAAATATGGAGCGGAAAAAAGATAGAGTGCCCATACTGCAAAAAAGATGTTTTTGAACATCACTATACTCGGCATTATAATTCGAAGGAATCATCTGAAAAATAAAGATATTTATGAAAAAGAACTAAATTATTTGAGGACTTGGGCTAAAGAGAATCAAATCGATGGTCACGAGAAGATGTACAATATAGAAAAATTGCGATGAATTAAAGAAAAGCTTTAAGGAAAGTAAAAAAGATCTCAATCTATTTAATGATGAAAAAAATTCAATCAATCGCTGAAAAATTGTCCATAGAAAACAAACGATAAAACTAAGTCTGAAATGATCGAAGAAATTGATAAAACTCTTAACGAAAAACCTGAAAATATCATAGATGTAGAAGTTTTATCCTCAATACACGGTCTTTTCAAGCAATACATTTTAACAAACTTGAACGACAATTCCATGTCAATTTACAAATATCTATCAATTATGAGGCCAGAAATTAAAAGTTTAATAGAAAAAATTTCAAGAGAATGTTAAAAATATGAAGGGTTATCTCTCGTTGGAATGTGAATATGAAAGAACTTTAGTGAACGGTGAAACACAAACGTGTCCAATGTACTTTACTATAAAAGCAGATGAAATCTTCGACGTAAATGATTTTATCACCAAACAATTTAATAAATTAACACATCGTGAACAAACAAATCATCCAAATAAGGGTTCTGGATGGACATTTAAAAGCTGCAAACAACTAGTTTTGAGCATTAATAAACACGAAATGATGAAACGCAGGATCATATATCGATTTACCAAAGAAAATCAAAGATAAAAAAGCTTGTATAAATATCAAAAATAAAGATGATTTCTGTTTTATTTATTCTATCCGATGTGCTATTGAAAAACCAGAAACTCATGTAGACAGAGCAAAACAATATGAAAAATTTGTAAATGACGAGATATTTTCAGGTTTCGAGTATCCAATGTCCTTAAAAGATATACAATTATTTGAGAAACGAAGTTACAATTCCAAGTACAAATATCCAAAAATGTCTATCAATGTCTACAGTTTTGATGAAAGTATTAAGGTTGTTCCGTTACAAATTTCTGAAAAATATGATGCAGAGTTAAACATTGATTTATTGTATTTTTAAACAAGAAGACAAATCTCATTTTGTTTTGATAACCGATTTAAGTAGGTTAGTGAGTTCTCAAACATCCAAACACGGACATAAAAATTTTCTATGTAGAAGATGTTTAAGCCATTTTCTACAAATCTGGAGATTTAGCAGATCATTTAGAAATTTGCAAGCAACATGAAGTATGCAAACCTATTATGCCATTTCCAGGTCAAACAACTAAATTTACTAATTATCAAAAGAAGTTTAGCCATCCGTACGTTATTTATATGGATTTTGAGAGCATATTAGAAAAAATTCCGACATGCAAGAACAATCCACAAAGATCGACTACAACCAAGATTCAGAAGCACATTCCTTATGGTTTTACTCTATATTTAGTGTCAAATGTGACCAATCGTATGTACAAGCCGATATATTATCGAGCAAAAAATGAAGAAGAGTTGCCGAACGTTCCTACAATATTGTTTGAAGAGCTCAATAAATTATCGAAGTACATAGCTAAAAAATATAATTCAAAGAACATGAAGCCCATGAAATTGACTGACGAAGAAGAAATTTCGTATCAAAATTCAAATCTTTGCCACATTTGTGAAGAAATATCGTATCAAGACACTGAAAAAACTTTAGGGTTTTTACCAGATAATTGGAGTTCTGCTTATGATGCATTCAAAAAATGCAGAGATCACTGTCATTTGACTGGAAAATTTCGAGGTGCAGCTCATAGAATTTGTAATCTGAATTTGAAATTTCCTCAGAATATTCCCGTTTTCTGTCACAATATGTCTAATTACGATACGCATTTCTACATAAAAGAATTGGCAAAACAATACGGTAATGTTGATTTGATTGCAAACACCGATGAACGATATATAAATTTACTCTGTAAATTCTGGATACGGGTATGAGTTTGATGGTGACAAACCTAGAAAGTTCATAAAATTCTCTTTCGTAGACACGTTTAGATTCATGGCGTCATCTATCGAAAAATTAGCGAAAAATTTAAAGAAAGAAGACTTCAAACATACAAATCATTTTATACAGGATGGAAGAATATTGAATGAAATTATAGAAAGACAGCCAAATGACGAAGAAGAGATTTTTAAAATATTGTCAGGAAAAGGAATATTTCCCTATGAATTTATCGATAGTATTGAAAAACTTGATTACAAAGAAGAGCTGAAAATTCAAGATTTCTATTCACTCTTGACAGATGAGAGCATATCTGAGAAAGATTATCAACACTACTTAAATGTTTGGAACAAATTAAAAGAGAAAAATCTGGGAAATTATTCTGATTTGTACAACATTCAAGATGTTTTATTGCTCGCTGATATCTTTGAAAATTTTAGGAATATTTGTTTCAATTGCTATAAGCTTGATCCAGCACACTATCTAACAGCTCCCAGTCTTGCATGGGATGCTATGTTAAAATTAACGAAGATAGAATTACAATTAATTAGTGATTATAATATGTATTTAATGATCGAAAAAGGTATTCGCGGAGGCATTTCTCAGTGTATTAAGCGATATGTGAAAGCAAAATAACAAATATTTAAAAGATTTTGATAAGACAAAGCCCGAAAACTATTTACTCTATCTCGATGCAAACAACCTTTATGGGTATGGTCTTATGCAAAAACTGCCGTTTAGTGATATCAAGTGGATGGATCCTAAAACGTATACAAAAGAAGAGTGGCAAGAAACAATTTTAGAACTCACTGGCGACGAAGATTATGGCTATATTCTCGAAGTCGATCTTGGATATCCAACAAATTTACACGAAACATCACAAGGATTTACCTCTTGCTCCAGAACATTTTTAAAAACAAACTTTGCACAACTCTACTGGATAAAACTGAATACGTTGTTCATTCGAGAAATTTGAAGTTCTATTTGGAACAAGGTATGATTTTGAAACATGTGAATAGAGTTATTGCATTCGATCAGAAGCCTTTTATGAAAGAATACATTGATTTTAACACAAACATGAGAACCAAAGCTACAAGCGACTTTGAAAAGGACTTTTATAAGCTGATGAACAACTCAGTTTTTGGAAAATCTATGGAAAATGTGAGAAACAGATGTGATATTAAGCTTGGAAATGAAGAATTTTCAATGAAACAAGCTAAGAAAACAAATTTCTAATGCTTTAACATCTTTGACGACAAACTGTATAGCGAGTCACATGTACAAACAAAAGGTTAAATTTAACAAACCGATTTACATAGGATTTTCAGTTCTCGACCTCTCAAAATTGCTAATGTACGAGTTTTATTACGATAAATTAAAGAAGTTTGATCCAGATTTGAATCTGTGTTACATGGATACAGACAGTTATTTCCTAGAATTGAAACGAGATCCCTTTAAAATTATTAAAGAAAATATAGATGATTTCGATACGAGCGACTATCCAAAAGATCATGAATGTTTCACTACTAAAAATAAGAAGGTAATAGGGAAATTCAAAGACGAATTGAACGGCGAGATATTAGAAGAATTTTGTGGATTGAGATCAAAGATGTACTCGTACAAATATCTAGACAAAAATCCAGTTAGGTGTAAAGGAATTAAGAGAAGCGTTGTAAATAAAACAATAAATATCGAAAACTTGAAGAGATGTTTGTTCGAAGATAAAGAAGAATTTAGGGAGATGACTGTAATAAAAAGCTATAAACATGAATTGTACACTGTTACCATAAACAAGCTGGCACTGAACGCTAAAGATGATAAGAGAATTGTCCTAGAAAATAAGATCGATACAGTACCGTATTGGCTATGAAGCAAAATCTGATATATTAGACGAATTTAAATAAACTTGGAAACTTTGATATGTAAATGGAAGATGATTTAATTCACTGTCACAAGTGTAAAAAGAAAACGAAAAATATAGATTCAAAAATCGTTCAAACTCAAAATGGATTGTATAGAATCGCTGCAAAATGTTCAAAATGTAAGACAAACAAGAGTAAGTTTATAAAGAATCCAAATCCAAAACCTGTTAAGCAAGAATTGAAGACTAAAGATGAGATAGAGATTGAAGCTCGAGAAATTCATGCACCAGTACGAAAAAAGTTTAAAAAGAGAAAAATTATAACATTAGGAATTGACGATTTATGGGCAGCAGATTTAGTTATAATGTCTAACTATTCAGATCAAAATGATGGATTTAAGTATATGTTAAATGTTATTGATACTTTCTCAAAAATATGCTTGGTCAAGAGCTATCAAAAGAAAAAACGGCAAGGATATTTCAAAAGCTTTCGAAGATATAGTAAAAGATGCCATAAGGATCAATCACAAACCTCCAAACTTACTTCATACAGATAAGGGTTTAGAGTTTAAAAATAAAGAATTTAACGATGTTTTTAGAAAATACAACATTAAGATTTATCATACTGAAAACGAAGAGAAATCAAGTATTGTAGAAGAGATATAACAGAACTCAAAATGAGAGAATGAAAGTAATTTTGAGATTAATAAAAACTTTAAATGGATCGATATTCTTCAAAAAATCGTAAAGAAATATAACGATACTGTTCATAGCACAATCAAAATGAAGCCTAAAGACGTAGATAAAGATGCAGAAAAAGAGTTATTAGAGTCCGGTTTTTAAGTATGTTCCACCAGAAATTCACACGAAAACTAAATTTAAAGTCAATGATCATGTAAGAATTGTTAGTAAAAAAACAAACATTTTCGAACAAATATAAGAACAATTGGTCAAGAGAAATCTTTGTGATTTATCAAATTAATAACACAGATCCTGTAACTTATAGTATAAAAGATTTAAATAATAATGAAGAAATAACCGGAGAAAGTTTTATAAATATGAATTGAGAAAGTCAAAGATTTTTCTATATAAATGGAGGCCCAAAAGAAAATGTTCAATGTGCAAAGAATTAAAAGGTTTTGAAGAATTTTATAAAGATAAGAGTAGAAAAGATGGAATTATTTATAATTGTAAAGATTGTTATAGGAAGTATCATAAAGAGCTGTATGATAAAATAGAAAAATTAACTTTGGAAGAGAAAGAATGTCTTAAATGTAAAGAAACTAAAAAAATTTCAGAGTTTAATAGTGATCACTATAGTAGAGATAAGAAAGACTCCTATTGTAAAGATTGTGTAAAGAAGAATCACCATAGATTATATTATGAAGATACTCAATGTGAATGTGGAAGAACTATAAAATGGTTAAATAATTATCAAAAACATTTACAAACAAAATATCATAATTCAAGAGTTTAACATTTTCATCGTGTAATAATTTGTTCTATATAAATGGAGTCTCAAAAGAAATGTACAAAGTGTCAAGAAGAGAATAGAAAAGACTGTTATTGTAAGGAATTATATGATAAAATGGACAAATTAACTTTAGAAGAGAAAAAAAAGTGTTACTTTTGTAAAGAAATTAAAAATATTTCTGAATTTAATAACTGGCAGTATAGTAAAGATAGAAAAGATGCTTTTTGCAAAGATTGTGCTAAAAAAATTTTCAGCGAAAGTTATAAAAAACGAAGTTATATGAAAAAAAAATTCTACGATGGTTACCTAGTTATGCTAAACATTTACAAACAAAATATCATAATTCGAGAGTTTAATAAAAATTTATTAACATTTTTCATCGTGTAATTTAGATTATTCTATAAATCAGTCGAGATTCTGCCATATTTGTAGTAAAATGATTTCCGTTGTATAAAATATTCAAAGATTCTTTCATTTGGTTGTAGAGATTTATACTATTTGGATCTCCCATGTCTTAATAAAATTTCCATTTCTGGGTAATCAATTTCAAGTTCTTTCAATCTTTTCGGTATTTCTCTCTTTTGAGCTCTGATAAACGTAATAAGGCCATTCCCACATGTGATTCTTCTTAATTAACACAAAAACATGGTGTTTTTTCTTATCAAAATCTTTACAAACAAGATCTGGTTTCATTAAGTCAATTTTTACACTTTGTTTTGCAATTATTTCCGTTTTTATTTCATCTTTTAATTTGCAAGTGTTTAACTTCGTCCTCTAAATATTTAATCTTGTTTTCAAGTTTGTACTCACCAAATTTACGAATGCTTGGTTAAAAACATCTCTCGTAACCCATTGTTGAAAGCTTTTTGCTTCTATTTTATGAGATCTTAAAATTAACGAATAAAGTCCTGATTCATTAATGAAAATAGTATCTTTGTGAATATTTGCGAGGTGGCCCTCGAGGGCTACCTTATCTTTTAGATAAAAGTATTGAGATTTGTCACCTTTCATCGACATTATTTCTAATCGCTTTTTTCTGTATTGTTATATTCCAATATTTCTGCAACATCTTTAGCCTTAAACCAAAATTCATTATTTTCGTCAACAATTGTTTAAAATTTTCCTTTATTATTGAATTTTTAGTTGATTATTTCTTAGATCTATGACTGACTCCATTTAGATAGAAAAAAAATTTAACAAGCAATTATTATTTTGAGTTTAAAGGTCGAAAATAGTGTCTGGTGATGTAATTTTTGTAAAGAGTTCGCGATTTCGATACCCTTGAAAGTTTAAAGGTAGTCTATTCAATAGACCCCCTTGATTCATGTCCGTTGCTTCGACAATCTTAAATAAATTGTTGTTTTACTCTCATTATTTAATAAATTTTCCCTCAGAGTCTTGAAACAGTTTAAGACCGATTTTTTTAATTCTTTTCATATTTTTTGTAATTGGGAATATAATCGATTTCATTCGGTTTTTCAACTGATTTTTGATCCATAAGCAACATTTGGGAAAAAAGTGTACAAAATTTCCGATTCTTTGTGAAGATGTTCGGTATGATTTTCAAAAACTAGGTTCAACGAGATTGCAGTGCACTTCAATTTACATCGAACGGTCCCTAAATTTTGGCGTTTTTATTTCCTAAATATACCTGATTTGGCTCAATAGTTTTCTTGAAACAAACCCTAACAAAATCTACAATAAATTGCTGAAAACATTATTCTTACTGGTGATTTTATTTGAATTTTTATTAGAGAGATAATTTTTTTGCATTTCAAACTTGTTTTCGTCAAAGTTTAAAGATTTATCTGATTGTTTGAATGTTTTCAGATAATTTTTAAGGGAATTTTTTTATTTGATCGAAAGTTATAATATCCTTTGTTTAAACCATAGTATTTTGTTATGTTCTTCTCACTAAATCCTATGCAATAAGGAGAACTTTCACTAATATTTATTACAAAATTGTCAGAATAAAAACCGCTTAAACCGATAAAATAATTTTGATTCTTCCTCTAAGTGTATAGGATGTTCCAAGTTTAAAAATAATTGAGAGCTTTCTGAAGTCAACTTGAACAGCTTCATTTTCGCAAGCGTTGCTTCAAGATGAAAATCTTCTATTTAAATGGAGAAAATTTTTAAAGCAAAAAGATCAGATAAAACTTCAAACGTTTGAAGAAAATAAGAAAGATCAACCAATCAGATTGTTAATTGTTGGTTCAAGTGGATGTGGAAAAACAACTTTATTATTGAATTTTATCTACAATAGGTTGATTCCTTATTCCAATTTGTATGTTTTTAGTAAATCTTTAGAACAAGACGCCTATAAAAAATTACAAGAAAGATTTGAAAATATTGAGAAAGAACTTAAGTAAGAAAATATCATATTTTTATAATGCTTTCCGAGGACATAGTTCCGTTAAGCGAATGTAAACCGAATTCTTTAATCGTTTTTGATGATTGTATTTTGGAAAATCAAGACGGTTATCAAGGAATATTTCGTAATGTCTCGTCACAAAAATATCTCTTGTATCTATCTTTCTCAATGCTTTTCAAAGGTTGATAAACCAAGTTATTAGAAATAATTTGAATATGTTGTGTGTTTTTAAGCAAGACGATCACTATTCGAGAAAGATTTACAACAATTATGTGGGATCTGATATGAGTTTTAACCACTTTAATGAATTGTGTGATAAAATTTGGAAAGAAGACTATGGATTTTTAACTATTAATCTAACTTTGAAGCCTAAAAATGGCAAATATTTGAATAAATTTTCCAATATAAACGTGTGATAATCTAGTTTGTTTTCATGTTTTTACGTTCACGTTTACGTTTCGTGTTCTCTCGTTTTTTACGTTCCACGTTCACGTTCATGTTTCACGTTCATGTTTCACGTTCGTGTTTACGTTTCACGATTCATGTTTTTACGGTTCGTGTTTCACGTTCGTGTTTCACGTTCGTGTTTTCACGTTCATGTTTCACGTTCGTGGTTTACGTTCACGTTCATGTTTTTTACGTTCGTGTTTCACGCTCGTGTTTCACGTTCGTGTTTCACGTTCCATGAAAATGTTACTATTCCGATCTATAAAAGGAGGATTTTATCTAAGTTTTATAAGAGCAGAAGACGATGATGTGATTCTTGAAGACTGCAACTGGAAATGTTATGCCTGTTGATGGAAAAATAAACAATTACAGATTTTTATTATTAGAGTTCCAATGATTGATTATAAAATCACGAGTAAAATTAGATTGATTGATGAAATTACAAAAAGTCAAAACATTATGTTTAATTTTCTAGATTGGCAATGTATTGAACAAAAAGGTATATTTCCGGAAACAACTTTATTCGTTCGATATTACAAATATTTATAGAAATATCTTCAATCCCAAGTTCGTTATCATAGGTTTTCAAACAGATAGACAGAATAATCAAGAAAAAAATCCTTCAAAGTTTGATAGTTTGGATGTAAAAAATATCAGAGTAAAATTGAACGGATTCTTATTATCCAGATGAATTACAAAATTTAAACATTTCCGGAGGTCTTTTCAGAATCATGTATCAGATGTATCAAGATTTTTAAGAAAGTTTACTGTAATAATAAGGAAATGTATTACAATCCTAAAGAATTTTTAGCGAATAGACCTATTTATGTCATTGATACAACAAAGAGTATGACAAATATTTCTGGTTCAAAGAACGATATAATTATCAATATGGATTTTCAAAAAGCTGTTACAAACTCGACATGTTATGTTGTTGTTGTCTCTGAGAAATTTTTAGCCTATGATGTGATTAAGAACGATATTAGAGAAATTCAGTAAAAATCGCGTTATTCGTCGGATAGTTTTAAAACTTTACAGAATTTTTAAAGAAAATACGGATCACACAAAGGTGATAGACTAAATTCTATTACCCCCCCCACCCCCCCCCCCCCCCACCCCCCCCCCCCCCCACCCCCCCCCCCCCCCACCCCCCCCCCCCCCCACCCCCCCCCCCCCCCACCCCCCCCCCCATCTAATTTACTTCATTATTATGGTATATAGACTCTTCAATCACGTTGCAAAAGCTTTTCAAACTTTGTTTTAGGTAAATAAAAAAAGATGTAAATCTAATCTGATGATACACTAGGTGTGAGGGGAAGTGCGGAAGTCAACATCTCCGGCACCAATCAGACAACTCATGTCTCGCAACTCTTGTGTCGCTACGTCTGGAAATCAGATTTACATGTTTTACTCTCAATTTATACGACTCTGTCACAGAGGAAGTTCTTGGCAAAGGAATCATCAATCTGACTTTTGACAAGGTGGAACTAAATCAAGGTAACAAGGTGAAATATGCATCGTAAAAATGTTATAGGCCTACATGGAAGCAATCCAATATTTTGTTCCTTAAAAGAAGTGAACGATATCATATTTGTCCATTTTTGCTATTGATTTTGGGATGAAAGGTGAAAGAGCCGTGCACCCGTTACGCTCTGTTCATTTCTTCGATATCTCTTGATAGAAAAACCCTAGAAATTAGAAACTTGAAATGTTCTCTTGGCTCATTATTAAGAACTGTATTTATTTTTGGATCAAAATATATCAGGGTATTCTGTAAGTTTTCTGTCCACCTATATGACAACTCTTTCTCTAGTTTCTGTGAAATATATTCAAAGTCCAATTGTTTTCTTCGTTGTATAGTTAAATTTTCATCCTTAAGAACTTTCATTATATCTAAGGAATGTAGTGAATGCAACCCCAGTAATCATATTCATTACTTTTGCATTAATATTTGATTTTTAGTTGCCCCACTAATAAAATTGAATTTGGCTTCAAGGATTATTTATCACTGATTTGGACGTAGAATACTGAGTAATTAGTAGTAAAATGTAATATGAAAGAGGAACCCGCTAGAAGGCCTATTGCTGCAAAAACCTTTAATTAAAAGTAGTGGAATTTCATCAATACGCATTATTAAAGCCATGTATCTATTGTACGTACTTGTTAAAGACGTAATAACGTACTTTGTTAGTAGAAAACTGCCTCTAAGCCGGCTTGATGCAGCTAATTGAGTGTTCAGAATTACCTCGATATCCAAAAACGTTATATTAGTTTTTACATTTTAACTGAAAATATGTTTTGACATATTTTAATAAACTACATTTAACTCAATACATAAATGTTAATATATTTGATAAAACTAATTAAACTTATTATACAGAAGTATATTATGGTACTATTGTAAGAGGTTATAATGACTTTTGCTACATCGTACTGAAAACTTTTACAACTATGCTATATACGAATACTTCTCAAAATAAAATAGCTTTTCTTTCTGATTTCTACAAGTGCTAACCATTAACTTCTACGTTATCTCATGCAATGTTTCTTGGCTACATCTATTTTCCTGAGTTGGGGTATTTCATCTCTGTAGCATTTAATAGACTGTATACCAAAATGTGACCCGTAGATCAACAAAAATTTTATGAAGAAGAAAGGAAAAGTGCTGTTTCTTAATGCTGATACCCTTCCCCCCATCGCATATAATTAGCCTTAAGCCAATATAACTATGATGGGATAACTGTTTAAACCAGTAGAGATAAGCATGTTAAAACATACTTCTTCTTATACAAGTATTTAGACAAAATTTAAAATTGAAGCCATTAATATTTATGATTGATTAGGTGAAAAATATAATGAATCATGTCAACAGCTTCTCTGTTTTTACACATTTTAAGAATTATTAAATACTTACGGGTACGCTCACCGGATTTAACTCGTGTCTCGGACAAGTAAATTTAGTCTGCGAGATGACGTAATTTTTACCGGAAGTTTATTTTTGATTACGTACGTAAAGATAAAACGATACAAGGCAGTTTAGAAGGACCGTAAGAAACCTAACAAAAGATTTAGAGTACTTTAGAAAAGACTGATAGACGGTAATAACAATAAAGCTCTTCCTCGTAGCAAAAGAAACTAATGTACCAGATTTTAT
Source organism: Homalodisca vitripennis (assembly GCF_021130785.1). NCBI lineage: Eukaryota > Metazoa > Arthropoda > Insecta > Hemiptera > Cicadellidae > Homalodisca > Homalodisca vitripennis. The sequence continues at coordinate 43,191,157 of NC_060213.1, forward strand.
GTCTCTAAGTACTATATATCGTAAATGTGGACCTACGGATATACTGTCCTTAATCTTTGAACCACAGTCGATGTGGTTCTGCTTTGAATAAAGAGAAATCGCAGTTACAAGTTACAAACCTCTAGGATATGTCTATCGACAGGCACAGAAAGGGCCTTTGACCATTCGGCGGAAACATCAAGTTTCAAATGGCTATTAAGACTACGGGGAATAGTATGTTTTCTTACCAGGTTTTTATACTTTAATTTAACAAACAAAAACATGCGTGGTGATATACCAAACAATAACATCTTGTTTTTACAATTCATGGTTTTCCGCATGGCGATATTAAATTTTCGGGCAAATAAATTAATATCTGTGGTTTCATCAATGTTTAATTTCAAAAGGTTCGAGTTGTTAAACATTCAATATTCTCGCTAAGATGGAGAAAATGTTATTTTAAGTCAGTATGATAAAACATTTGGTTATATAATTTCCAACATACAGAATTGGTAACAACGTACAAATACTTATATAGAATTCCTATCACGTACGGAATATGACTTTTAGTAATTTTGTACAAATTACTTACTTCTACCAACTCTAAATATGTAACTTTCTATTTAGATATGTTACCCCACAAGTATTGCTTAAACATCCAAATGTACGGGAAATAGCTTCTTTGTCGTTTTCTGTGTGTTTATAATATTCAAATTGAAAATCCGTAAATTATTACTCATTCTTATCAAAATTCTATTCAAAATTACCTTTTAGATATAACATTAGAAAAGGTTTCATGCTGAAAATCAAGAGATTTAGTCAAAATGATCTATTACACAAGCCCTTGTGGATCAATAGACGTGCATCAAACAAATTTCTTACAGATTTGTATTAGTAAAGAATCTCCTAGATAATGCAAGTCGAGGTAGAGTATACTTATTTTTAAATCGTGATTCTCAACACAGACATGTCTCGGGACTTGAGTAAGGTCAAAGTTAAACGAGGTAAAGTAGGAACATATATCAGATAGTCCTTTGGTAATTTGCTTTGTTTAAGAGGAAAGCTTGACTGAGGCTTTTCATTAATGTAATACATTTCACACAAAATTACGTTAACTTGACGTTTGAAATCAACCTACATTATAAAGCATATGAATTAAAATCTATTTATAGGGATTTATGTTAAAATTTTTACGTTGCTTGTTCGCTTGCAATAAAAACAAAGGGAAGAACCTTTATTATAATATTAGAATTTTTTATAATATTTATAATATTAGAAACACAAGCAATGTCGAAGTAAATTGGTTACACTATCAAAATACAGAATATATGTCATTTTGTTCGTAGAAAACGAGATGTTGATCCTCATTTTATCCTCTGCCCATCCTCAGGCCAATATGCCTGGTGTGAGGATTTTACTATACAGAATAATTACGAGAGCAGGTAAAGTGCAATGTCGACAATAGTGATAACAATTGGAACGGAAACAGTAATTTTAACCTTTGCTATCTTTAGTATAAATCCAATGGCAACCACATCGACTGTGGTTCAATGATCAAAGGACAGTATATCCGTAGGTCCACATTTACGATATATAGTACTTGTACTACTACGCCACCGGTCCTCCCCATTGTGCTAAGTGTTACAGTGAAATAGTAAATAATCCAAATAGCAAGACACGATATAAACTTAAACTGTTATTAATTGTTATTTCGCCCCAGATAAATAAATACATATTTTACATCGATATGATAAAAATGCATTATAAAGCCTTACATAGAGGAAACCACATTTCTATTGTTTGACAGTTTGAGTAATAAAACGAATTGAAGCTGGCAATAAGTGTAATTGACTTTTGGTCAGGAGGTCAAAACCATTTTTTACAACTTAAAATACTATGCGTAGTCTGTATTATTTTAGTATTACATAAAATGTTTAAAATACTACAGACTTACTCTGAGTAAGGTATGATCTAACACTTAATAATATATATATTTAGTATATATATATATATATATATATATATATATATATATATATATATATATATACTACCAGCTGCTTAAAGTATTTGTACCGTTATTATAGTACATATATTGAATTTGTATGGAGCTAATACTTTATAAATTAGAACAACTTTTCGGAAATACTTGATTTATTCCGAAATTTAAGTTCACCAAAAAGTTAACAAAGTTTACAAACTTGTGATTCGATTTTCTTTAAAATGTCACTCAATCGAACAAATCTAATTAAAAGTCTGATAAAAAGGAATTAAAATTTAAATTAAACTAAAAATGTATACTTCTCCAAAAATGGTTTAAATTAACAAAACAAAATAAAAGGTTCTCTTCTCAAATACTCAAAATTAATATAACACAAAACTTGATATTTACTTTATCACCAAAATTTAATTTACAATACTTCAAAAAATTGAATTAAATTTTCAGACTCTGAAATATGGGAAACTTTAGAAATTTTAATTACAGTATTATAAAAATAAAAGATATTAACTATACGCTGGTACGGGACTTACTACTTTGAAGATTACGGAGGCAGATCGGAAACTAAAACGCACTAAAGAAATTAAATACTTGAAATTGAATTTACACGCGATAAAATAATTACTCTAAATCCCAACTATAGGGTTAGAGAAAGAACTTCAGCTTCTTAACTGGACCGGTACACCTTCTCGTGGAAACTCCAAGACTCGACTGACTCCCTCCCTCTCTCCAGCGAGCCGGGTCGGAACGTAACACCGTAGCTCGATCAGCTGATTGACCGGTCTAACTGAACAAACAATGTCCACGCACCGCGTCTAGTTAACAAGAGCCTACTTCCCTAACCGCGATTCAGCATAAATAAATAGAACTATGGTACATATTGCGACCTCGTGGCGTCGCGACCGGAAGGTGGGACCTTATAGAGGAATAATCCGTGGATCCGCCACTAGATTCCCTCTATTCCAAAAACCTAACCAGCTTTGATGACTAAATAAATACTAATAATTTGGGTATAGTTCCGAAAGGTTCCCTAACAAAATACTACTAAAATCTAGACCACCCACGCTAACTTCTCCCGGTCCACCCTGCTCGAAAGCTGCACAACGACTCTTGTGTGCACAACCTCCGGTCACAGCCTGAAAACCTAGCAGGAACCATCCTACCAGAACCTGTCCGGAAGAATTCCGAATGGTAGGAGGCTCCTATTGTTTGAGCTAAAGGCTAGAGGTCGGCGCAGCTGGCTATAGCGTTCGCGGCAACAGACGGATAACGCGAGCCAAATTCAAAACTGTAGCGGCACTCGCCGCAATATTAAAGATCGAGCCTTAAGCATGTTTTTTTTTATACATCTACAACTTTCAATTCGTAGCTTGGTCTTTCGAAATTTAGGGCCCCAGTAGAATAATTTAAATGAGTATTTGAAATTTTTACTCTAGGATTGATTTAGTTCATATCATTGAATATGTTTTTACATGCTCATTAAATGTGGTTGTATCGTTGGAGATGAAAAATCTAATAAAAAAACAACACAACTTATTCTAATTATTCATACATTTTGTATTAGAGGAATGATTTTAATGTTATCAGGAGGTCCAAAATAATATTATAAAAAACCTTATATACCTAAATTAATTTTAAATCTATAATTTAAAATAACACGGTTTTTATATAATAGTAGTATATAATTTAAAATGTTTACGTGCTATTGTAAGCAATCAATTATTATAGTAAATTTCCTAACGATTTAGGACTTTAATGATTGTAATTTTGATGGATATCCCCTAGCAAAATTCCAGAAACGTTGTTCGTGCATTCAATTGCAGTTTTACTCACAAAAGAGACCAACCTTTAGCATAGAAATTTTATCTATAGGACATACATTTTATAACAAATCTGCAAAAAATTCAATCTGCGACACGCTTTTGAATGTATCTACTGCGCATAAATGCACAGTAGATAAACTTATTGTGTTTGATACAAAAAATCTACCTAAACAGACTGGAAAATTGACAACGTATTCTATTGTGAGATACCGGAGTAGAAGAGTACTAGGAATTTAATATTGAACCCTATTACGAATTACCAGACATGTTCAATGATGGCATTGAGAATCAAAAATCAAATCAAATAGTGTTTTGACAGAACATTTAATATAGTAATTGTTAAGCTCTCATTTGGAAAAATATAAAGTGGTAAACAAACACACCAAGTCGAGACCCTCGCTAAATGTGTAGCACTTTCATATACCGCTTTCATTCTTACCAATTTTTCCACTTTCAGTGTAGTTGTCAGATTTTAGATTGTGTAGTCGTACAGTTTGTACGTTATGAATTGTTAACCACTATAAAATGCTTAAGACGACATTAAAAAGTGTTTATAACGAGATTTTAAAGGCTTGTGAGTTGAGGAATGTTTTACTGATTCCTGGCAAAATGTTGACGTACCGGGCAACGAATTTGGTAAATACTAGTAAGTCACCGTTCTGAGTCTACTATTTCAGTAATATCTGTCCCTTGTCTCATACGCATTTATGTCTTGGTACCATACCATGACGTAACAAATGGTTGTCATACCATTTGTCGTGGTAGATTTGGACATGCATCATATATTTTTATCTAAGATTTAGTATCTCGGAAGTGTCGAGCTGAGGTTTGTTTACGTTTCTTTAAAATAGTGCATAAACTTTAGATGTGTGATTTCTTGTTTGTGAATTGCTTGTTTTTCACTTTTGAACGTTCAATAGTGCTAGATGTTTGTACTGGCTCCACAGAACACAAAACCATAGGTGAGGTGTGGTAGGATAAAACCGTAATACATCATATTCAGAACCTGAGCAGGCCAGTATTTGGCTAAGTATCTCAAGATATAAATGCCTTAAGGAAATGTACAAGAGCTATGATCCAGGAGGGCATACAAATTAAATTCCCCGTCCAGGAATATTCCAAGGAATTTTGAACAGTCAACTTCTTAAAGTAGATATTAATTCAGTAAAGATCCTTGGGATCTACTAGTCGTGATGCGAAAGTCAAGATATTTGAGTTTGAGAAAATTGATTTGAGGTGGAGGCTGCTGAATTTCTTTACACAATTGTGTGTGTCAACAAAATTTGCTATTCAAGAATCAATTTCGGAATTTTTACTGAAAGAAAGTGTTTTTTCCTTCAGCATAAAGTATGAGTCTTTCCATGTCATAGTGATTGCATATGTCATTTCCACTGATAAAAATATAATTGGACTGATGATCCTTGAGGAACTTCAGAGCTTATGTGAATATGTTCAGAGAATATGACTGCAATTTGTACATTTGTATTTTATGGATAAGGATTGAACTGAGCAATCAAAGATTTACATCTTTGATACATTAAAATAAAGTTTTTCTTTTGACATTTAGCGTGGTAATATAGTTAAAGGCTTTTTATAAGTTCAGAAATAGAAAGTTCAGAAATGTGTATTAATGTAAAACCTCGACCGACTAACCCCTCTAAAATCATTTTCTGTAGATTTCCGACTTCGTATAGGGTTAACTTACCCTTTTTGAAACCAAAAATGATATTCACAAAACAGATTGTGATTGTTAAAAATTGAAGCATTTTCATCAAAAATTAGTTTTCATGTACTATGCTCAGAGTGTACAGAATTGAGACAGGTCTATAATTATTTTTAGAGTAAGGTCAGCCTTTAATAATAATGGACTTGCCTACGCGATGTTTATCAGTGAGGGAAACTCCTTGTTCAAAATATAAATGAACTAATATGTATATTTTCATAATATGTATTTCACCTAAAATTATTATCGCTTACTTTTTTTGTGTAGCAAAGAGATACTGTATGACGATTTTTGAACTCTTCCTCGACTACTGGAGCTAGTATTAATAAGGTTACTGAGTTCTGGGTGTAGGGTTTTTTCTTGTGGAGGTTCATTACCTCCAGCACAACGCTAGTAAGCTGCATAAATGCACCATATGAGATTCAGCTCAAGAAAAAAAGAAGTTAGTGCAAGAACCGTGTTTTAAGTGGGTTGCTTGATAATATTCACCTAGCCTTACTCCACACGCTCTGAGTTGAGAATGAAACGATCATTTCCATCGAAGGAAATATAAAAATATTTATTTAAACACACGTCTTATACTCTAACACATAAACCGCGGTGAACAGAATAGCTGCGACCTACCCAGTATGTGTTAACTTATACAATAGACATCATAACTAAAAGCACTTACCAAGTTATGTTGTAACTAATTTTTTGTAAGGAAAATAATTGTTTATTATTGAACATATTTTAACTGTTGACTAGCAACCAAAGTAAATGAAAAATTCTAAACCGGACTATAAAACAGAGTAACACTGTATGGATACAGTATTGGTATGTTTTAAGTAAGCTATAAAAATTATATTTGCATTAGTAGATTGATAGCTAAAATTTTAACACATATGGTTATATAAACGTATAGAAAATTATTCACTCATAGGAATTTTCCTGAATCATCTTGACACAATCTTTATTTTTAGTTAGAAAATGTGATTATGACTACTGTCGTATACCTAGCTCTCTAAGATTGAGAAATGTTGCAAAAGCAACAAGACAAGTTGCTATGTCTGTAAAATAATTACCTTCAATTATCACAGTTGTCTAACAGAAGTAACTTCACATCCTACACGCACACAGAATGAACCACACTCCCACGAGTTAAAGCACTTACACTGTATAATGAAGACGGCAACTCTTGGTGTTTTATTGCTCACTTACCAGAACAGTTACGTCGTCTGCTACGGCCACGACATTATTAAAGCTGTTTGCAAAGTGATGATAATCGAGAATAAGGATACTTAAGATTTACTTATAAATATATACTGTTTGTCAAATCACCTATGTAAGTTTTATCGTAGTTAATATAGGTATAGAATTTGTTAATCACAACTACTGATACTTAGAAATCTATCAACACAGTATAGACTGGATTAAACGTGTTTTGGATATATTAAATTTCAGTAGACCTTGCGCCCCTTGCGGACAGGGCTCTGATTGGTCGAGAGGGGGTCACGTGATCCAAGATGGCGGCCCGCGCGCATGCGCAGAGGGAGAAATTCCCACATGTGCGGGAGAAATTCCCTCATGCGCGGGAGAAATTCCCTCCTCACACTCTTATCCTAGTGTTTTGGGGTGATTTTGGGTGTCAAAATTGTTGTTTTTCGGTAAAATCGGTGATTTTGGGTGTCAAAATCGGTGTTTTTCGGTAAAATCGGTGATTTGTTGGGTCCGGTGAGGGAGAAACGAGGGACGGAGGGAATTCCAACATGGCTGCGCCCATGTATCACGTGATCAAAAAAAAAACCATTATGGCCGCGCCCACGTAAACATAACCTCACTTTTCTCGGCGGGGATTTCAAATAAAACGACTCAGTAAAGATAAGCTATTTATTGCTACATAATCAGTGGTCACCGTGGTCAGCCTCCGGGTCCTTTGCGGTTACCTGTAAAAAAAACCGGCCATGTAACGACTGCAACCGCAAACTTCCTATTGGTCAAAATAAGCGCGTCTCTGATTGGTCTAAAATAGCCGCCAAGCACTCTGATTGGTCGGTGTTCTACACAGGCGGCAGAGATTTCCCTGTCTCGCCAGTCTGGAGGTGGACGTCAAAGAGGTAAGACCTATGTCGCTCTGTTCCTTGATATTGCACAACATTGTGTAAAATTATCAAGACAAGTAAACCTCGCTAATTACTAATATAAAATAAATAAGACAGTGCTTACCTACCTAGTTACCCAGATATTATTTTTTAATATATTACTGTTGCAATGGAATCTCAACCTATTGAAGTGGGTCCAGAGTCTCGTATGGAACTGGATCCTGTAAAAGTACTAGGAAAATACGAGACGTATGTAAAAAGATACAGAGTTTACGGTACCAAGACCACCTTCAAATTTAATACAGTACCAGATAACGTAAGTGAAATAGACTGGATAAAAACCGGATTTTCCAAATTAGTCGATGAAATGAAATCAAACTGTTCAGATTCAGACTACCTGGGATTTACACTTCACAGTTTAAATTTGAAAACCAAAGAGCCAGGTTATGTAGCGTTTCGGGCGGCCGGCTCATCAAGTCAAAAGTGATGTTTTATTCGAAATTTTTGGTGGCATAATTCAAAGTAATGCCGATTCCGTAAAGTCAGCTGATACGTTTAGAGTAGAGTGTACTAGAATTAATCTTCCTGTAGGTAGTGCTAGAGTAAGACCAGGTTTTTATAATAACTTTAAAGAAGAATGTAAAGCACGTAGAGGTATCGTAGTCATTAAGAATAGCGATAGTCTGTGTCTGCCCCGAGCTATAGTGGTAGCAAAGGCCAATGCTAAAAAAGATCCCGAGTATGAATCGATAAAAAAAGACAGATGTCAGAGACAAACAACAAAGGCGAAAAAATTGATGGCGAAAGCCGGGGTCCAAATACCGAAAGAGGGAGCGGGGGTCCCCGAACTTAATAAATTCCAAGACCACCTCAAAAAATATAATATTACAGTTTATAACTACAACAGTAAAGGCCGAGAAGTGTATTTTAATGGTAATAATGAAAGTGCTTTGTACAAAATTAACTTGTTGTATCACGAAAACCATTATAATGTAATAACTAGCCTAACTGCAGCTTTTGCGTGCCATTTCTATTGTGAAGCATGCCATGTCCCTTACGACCACAAAGGTGTACATAGGTGTTCAAATATCTGTCCTGCATGTCAATCCGTTTCTCCACCTTGTAAAGAGGAGCATGGGGGAATTTTGTGCCCTGACTGTAACATGACCATGAAAAATCAGATTTGTTTCGCGGCCCACAAGAGTGAACGTTGTAAGTCGGTAAAAAAATGCTTACAGTGCCAAAGACTTTGTGTTTTTGAACAATCGTAAGTCAAAACACGTGTGCGGGGAAGTGTTTTGTAAAATCTGTAACGAGTTCATGGCCCCAAACCACCAGTGCTACATGCGGGTCGACACAGGAAAACCCAAAACCAAAGACTTTCTTTTCATTTTCTTTGATTTAGAGACCCGTCAAGATGAAATTTTAACGGAAGAATCTAGAGTTCATAAAGTTAACCTTTGTGTTTCTCAACAATTTTGTTGGAAATGCATTGGTGGGGAAAATTGCCAAAATTGTACCTCCCGCACTCGTGTGTTTAGACAAGACCCTGTAGTAAGATTCATGGATTACGTAATGGAGGAGAGAAAAAAATTCAAAAACGTATGTGTAATGGCTCATAACGGTCAGGGTTTCGACTTTCAATTTCTGTTAAAGTACGTTCTTGAACAATCAAAATACACTCCAGAGCTAATTATGCGTGGCACTAAAGTCATTCTTATGGAATTGGATAACGTCAGATTTATCGATTCGCTAAATTATTTCCCCATGGCCCTCTCTGCACTACCCAAAGCCTTTGATCTCCCCCCGGAGAAGAAGAAGGGTTACTTCCCTCATCTTTTTCAACACTTTGGCAAACCAAAATTATGTAGGCCCCATACCACCCAAGGAGTACTATTGCCCTGAATCAATGTTTGAGAAGTCTTACAAAGATTTTGAAAATTGGCACAACGATCAACTTAAACAAAATGTAGTTTTTGACTTTCAAAAAGAGTTGGTCGAGTACTGTATCTCCGATGTGGAGATACTGGCGCAAGCGTGTATTAAGTTTAGAAACATGTTTTTGAAAGAATGTAACGTAGACCCGTTCATGGAAGCCGTCACCATAGCCAGCGCCTGTAATTTGGTTTTTAGACGGAATTTTCTCAAAGCCAACACTATTGGTCTAGTCCCAAAGAACGGATACCGTATGGTTGATAACCAATCGCCTATTGCTTTACAATGGCTTACTTGGGAGGAAGACCAACGCGGTATTAGGATCCAACACGCAGGACGGGAAAGAGAAGTAAAAATTGACGGTATGAAAGTAGACGGTTTTGACGGGGAGCGCGTATACGAATTTCAGGGCTGTTATTTCCATGGGTGTCCAAAATGTTTCAGATACGATAGGGAAGCATCCTTGCCCGATGATCCCTCAGACTCCCTGCACTTAAGGTTCGAGAGAACCAAAGCTAAAATGGCTCGTCTCCGAGCATCCGACTATGAAGTAATTGAAATGTGGGAGTGTGAATTCAATAAAATAAAGAAAGAACAAAAATTGGATTATCTAAATTCTCTCCCCATCCTAAACACACTCCCGCTCAATCCCAGAGATGCCTTCTTCGGGGGAAGGACAGGTAATGCTAAAACCTTCCACAAGTGCGAGGACGGGGAAACAATTCAGTATGTAGACGTTTTGCTCCTTGTACCCGTTTGTCAATAAGTTTTTGCCTTATGTTTTATCCCATCCAAAAATCTTTGTAGGTGACAAGGAGTGTAGAGAAAGAGGCATGGAGGCCGAAGGACTCCTAAAATGTAAAGTATCGCCTCCGCTAAATTTGTACCACCCCGTCCTCCCTACACGTATGAATGGTAAATTAATGTTTGTCTTATGCCGTACATGTGGTCTAGAAATGCTAAACACGGACTGTAATCATAGCACCGAAGAAAGAGCATTGACAGGGACATGGACGATGCAGGAAATGAGAAAGGCTGTAGAGAAGGGGTATACCATCTTAGAAATGTACGAGCTTTGGGATTATAAAATCATTACTTACGAAGACGGTGGCCTTTTTAACCGATTTTGTAAATAAGTTTCTAAAAATTAAACAGGAGGCATCGGGCTACCCCTCCTGGTGCCTCACAGAAGAGGATAAAGCCGTGTATATTCAAAATTATTATAAACACGAAGGTGTCAGACTTGACCCTTCCAAAATTGAAAAAAACGGGGGTCTTCGCTCTCTCGCAAAATTGATGCTAAATTCTTTCTGGGGAAAATTCGGACAGAGGGAGAACCAAACTAAAACTTCCATCATTAGAGAACCCGACGAGTTTTTTAAATTACTAACAAGTCCCGGGATACAAGTAAACGCCATTCAAGAAATTAACGAAGAGGTCCTCCTTGTTAACTGGCAGAACATAGACGAAGTCGGTGAATCCCTGCGAACCGTAAACGTTGTGCTCGCGGCCTTCACCACCGCACACGCTAGACTTAAGCTGTACAGTTACTTAGATCGAATAGGCAAACAAGTACTTTACTATGATACCGATAGTGTATTGTACATACGTAAGGAAGGTTCGTACAGTGTCCCCACAGGGGACTACTTGGGCGAAATGACCGACGAGTTGGCCGACTATGGTCCAGGGTCATACATAGTAGAATTTGTTTCCGGAGGCCCCAAGACTTATGCCTATCTTGTTTGGTCCACTAATAAAAACGCACTAGTTGAAGTTTGTAAAATAAAAGGCCTTACTCTAAATTTAAAAACTAGTGAAAAACTAAATTTTTCTAAATTAAAAGAAATGGTACTTTCTGAAAGTAAGCAATCATTAGAGATCACTGAGAACCGCATTAGGCGTACTAAAGACAGAAACATAATTACCGTAGAAGAGACTAAAATGTTTAAAGTGACTGGACCAAAACGCAAACACGAAGGTAAGTATGAAACTCTACCATTCGGTTACAGTAAAAGGCTAAAAACTTACAAGTAACTACACTCTGATCCCATTAGTCGATTCGCTCGCATCTCCTCTGCTATTCTAAGTACACTCCTCCGATCCTCCGTAAGTTCACAGACCCGCCTTTCGCATATCAGTGAACTTTTTCAAAGTCAAGGTAATAACTCTTTGTTCATCTGACATGTTGACACTAACTAACTAACTGACTGACTTATAAAGACGCACGAGCCTCATACTCCCCACTATCACCGTCACCAATCGCAAGCGTGAGTCCTGTTCCATATATTGATTTTTTAAAGACTTGCACATGACAAGGCTATGCCCCGGACAGCTTCAGGGGTTCTGGAAGCGCGAGTGAATGAGACCTCTAAGGCCGGCGTAAAACCTGTAAGCCCTGGGGTCACGAATGAAGGTCACTGGCGCGGCCTAACAGCCCGTAAACCTGAATGTTGTGTGTGAATGAGACCTCTAAGGCCGGCGTAAAACCCGTAAGCCCTGGGGTCACGAATGAAGGTCTCTAAGGCAGGCCTAAACTCTGTAAGCCCTGGGACTTGAATGTTGTGCGTACGACAGAACCCCTGGAGGTACCCCACTGGCACGGCCTGACCTAGAGAGAGACTATCTTAAGGACTTACCTACAGCCTCCAAGTATTTCAAGAACATTGCATTGTCCTCCTCTTCGTCGGAGTACCACCCGACGTCGTAGTCTTCTATAGGTCCCTCGAAAGGGACACGAGACCCTGATGCTGAAAAAAAAATCCGATACTCTGAGTATCTATCTGATTGAAAATCATTAGTAAACTTTTGAAACAAGTATTACGTACCTTTAGCGGTCGGCGATGGAGGCGGTGGCGGAGGAGGCGGTGGCGGTGGAGGCGGTGGCGGTGGAGGCGGTGGCGGAGGAGGCGGTGGCGGTGGAGGCGGTAGCTCCTTGGCGAGGTACTGCCACAATACCACCAGCACCGTTGCCAACATTGTAACTGACTGACTGCGTTACAGAACGCGAGAGCTTTATGGAAGGGAGAGGTCACATGACCTCAAGTCAATGTCACCGGGGAGGTGCGAGTGTTTCATTCTAACTCAAACCATGGCCGAGTCTAGAGCATTCCAGCCACACTCCCTGTTTGACCTCGCTAAAAAAACCGTGGTCAAACAGTTCTCTAACAATGGGAGTGCCCTTATGAGTTTAGAAGTACCGCTGACGGTCAGGGACGCTCTCATCGAAGAGCACATTGAAACCGACTGTTTTCAAGTGATGTGTACACTCTACGTACCACTCGGTTCGCAAAACATCTACTGTGGCATTCCGTGTTTGAGAAGTGATATGGATATAGAGCCCGAAGTTGAAATATATATTACATATGAAACCCCCCACTGTACCATCTTGTTTTTGAAAAGAGAGCCTGGAATAGAACCCGATATCTGGTACTGTGTGGAACGTGTTGTTTACCATGAGTTATCAAGAGAGGATTTCCTATATGTAAAAAGAACATTTCGTTGTATAGTCTGCGATAGGACCCACTTTGCCGGTGCTGGGTGGAGGGGTTTTTGTGGATGCTTCCGCTGTCCAGTGTGTCATAAGCAAATCTTAGACCTCCCGACACAGTTTCTACAGGAGGTCTACAGGGGGTTATTGTGAGTGCCTTCGTTAGGCCGTCTAAGTACAAAGAGACGGGGCATTATTGGGGTCGTGGAGTGACAACCAGTTCAGACTGGACAGACTCCTATACCCCAATAATGCTTAACCTGGGTACTGTGTTTCACACACAGTACGAGTGTTCCGCAACCACACTCAGCTTAGACGGCTATAAATACCGGTGATATACAGATTAAAAATGTATAAACTTGTATATAGTGTTGATATCACTGTAAAATTGTAAATACTCTTGTAAACACTTATATTTGTGCAAAGTGTGAGGTCTCAGTGGGGGAGTCGGTGGTGGTGGGAGAGTAATCGTGGAGACAGTGGTGGTGGTAGTGGGAGAGCACTTCATTCTCAATCATGGCGTGGAACCCAAAGAGCCTCTATGATCTTTGTCTACGGCAAATTGCCCGACACCGTATTGACTTCTTACGACATATCCAGATCCCCGAATCCATCCGTCGGGAAATTAAATCTAAACATCACGAATACTGCTTTGAATTGATAGTCAGATACAAAGAAGTTTACGACGGACGCAGACTACGCAGACTTTGTCATATGTGTGCTCGTGACCTTTTACCTGTTCTTTGGCAAGAAGGATTGACGTCCACGTATTACTTCACGGAAGATACATTTTACACAATGCGTAGTTTATGGGAGTGCGCATTGTGTAAAACTCACCTCTTTTACTATACGACCGGGCGTTGCATGTGCGATCATTCCATTGTCTAAGCAACAAGGGATGGGACAGTATTTGATCACAGGGCGACAACCAGTTACTTCTGGACTGGTCCTCAAAATCAAATACTGTTTAACCTGGGCATCGAGCATGCTAGTGTTCGATGTGGGTGTTCCAAACCACACCACTTAGACGAATATAAATACCGGTATACAGATTATTTTTTCTTCATTTACAAAATGGACGCGATAGCGAAAGAACTGCACAAACCGGCTAGGCGTAATTACCCCAGACGCAGGGTTACGCTGAAAGGAATTAATGACCTGTATCAAGCCGACCTTGTAGAGATGATACCTTACTCGAGAGTAAACAGAGGTTACAAGTATATACTGACGATGCTAAACTGTTTCTCAAAATTTGCGTTTGCCGTTCCTATAAAGAACAAGACCGGCGCTGAAGTCGTGCATGCACTAGAATCTATACTGTCTAAACACAAGATGAAAAACTTTCAAACGGACCACGGTAAAGAATGGTACAACAGTCACGTTAAAAAACTTTTAAACAAACACAGCATTAACCATTACTCTACCCAATCACATTTGAAAAGTTCTATTGTGGAACGTCTAAACAGAACCCTGAAAGAAAAAAATGTACGAGAGATTTACGGCACACGGTAGCTACGAGTGGTTAAGTATTTTACCAGACATAGTCAAGGAGTACAACAGTAGTGTGCACAGGACAATCGGTATGAAACCAAAAGATGTTAGACGAAAACACGTAAAACAGATTCTCGCCCGCATAAATAAACATAATAAAGTGGTTAAAACAAAAAATCCCAAATTCCGTGTAAGCGATCAGGTTAGAATTAGCAAATACAAAGGTGTATTTAAAAAAGGATATCTACCCAACTGGTCAAATGAAATATTTACAATATTTGCGATAAAACCTACAAAACCTGTAACGTATATATTACAAGACATAAGAGGTGATATTTTACAAGGCGGTTTCTATGAACAGGAACTGATAAGAACCGCAACAGGAAATGCCTATCTCGTTGATAAAGTACTCCGGCGGAAAGGCTCCAAGGTCTTGGTGCGGTGGCGCGGTTTTTGACGATACTCACAATAGCTGGGTAAACTCCAAAGATATTATTAAACCTAAAAAAAGAAAGTAAATTATAAAACATGATGCAATACCGTGGAACCGTCATTACCAAAATGAAGCTCGTAAAGCAAGCCACGACGTTTAACGTCCACAATATGGACGAGTATATAGGTAGCGGTTTAAGTCGCAAAAACAAAAACGGTCCGCTTTTACCAGACTCGATAAGAGGTTTAATTGTAGGTCCTTCAAACTGTGGTAAAACAAACGTATTATTCAATCTGATCACCGATCCGAACGGATTACGATTCGAGAATGTGTACGTATTTTCAAAGTCATTGTACCAACCAAAGTATCAATTACTGGCTAAAATGATACCGAAGGAAGTAGGGTATTTCGCGTACGACGATAGCTCCCTGGTCATTAAACCGGACGAGGCTAAGGAAAACTCTTTGATGATTTTTGACGATATAGCTTGCGAAAAGCACGGCAATATCCGCAGTTAATTTGCTATGGGGAGGCACAAGAACGTAGATACATTCTATCTCGGTCAAACCTACAGTCACGTACCGAAACAGCTGGTCAGAGACAATGCAAATTTCATAATACTCTTCAAACAGGATGATATGAATCTACACCACGCTTACAGTGATCACGTCAATACCGATATGAGATTTGAAAAATTCAAACAGTTGTGCAGTATGGCGTGGAAGGACAAACACGGTTTTATCGTCATTAGCAAGGACGATGACATTGATAAAGGGAGGTACCGAGTAGGTATAGACAGTTTTGTTCAAGATCTATAATGGTGAGGATCTACACTTATAACGACATCAGAGGGTTCTCGGACCAGAGACTTCACAAAGTCAACTCAAATCTGTGTACGTGGTACTACCCGGACAAGAAAAAATTTTGCGGTAATTACTGTAGCAGACGACCACCACACGGTTTCCTTTTCAATAGAAGGTGTTGGAGACACAAACGCCAAGGACAGTACAGTGCAACCATTCCTCCTGTAATTCTGTTAATGATTTCGTCCAGCGAACGGTTTTATAACCGCGATATCTGGATAGAATTTTTGAAAAAGAGCCAAGAGAAAGATGTACCGTTTGAACTCGTTGTATACCACGAAGACATGTTAAAGTGTACTGTGCGGGAATCGCAGAACCTCTTGTCCCGATTCAGACCGTTTCCAGACCAATTCGGTAAGCTTGTACCGTTGAGAAACGCACACGGCGGTATATACTTTGCCCAAGTCTGTATAAAGATGTTGGAGTACGCTTGTAAAGTCCCACACACCTCACGTTGCATCATTCTCACGGAGCGAACTATACCTATTAGGAAACCCGTTACAATCTACAGACAAGTACTGGCCTCGAAATGCTACAGCGACATCAGCTATAACGTGGCGTACGGGCCGGTCCCACGTGGACTACCGAGAGGCGAGAGAAACAAAGAGTTTGCGGCTGTAAATAATCTGTGCCAGAGCCTCTTTACTTCAGAATTTCTAAAGGTGGCCTTACCAACTGTCCCTATGTACTGTGAAATGTTTCGGAATAAGTCTGACGGACGGAGTGTATAGTATTACAAACCGTGATCAGTTTGAGGCGTGGAGGAGATTTACAGGAGCCAATCCTTGTGAGTTCTGGCTACTCAACTCATACCTGATCCATATACACGGTAGGGTGAGGAACCCTATCGCTCGGTTAAAAGAGTACATGGATAAGACGGTAGAGAATGACAAGTACACGGTGGCCGAGATCCCGCAGTGGAGAGACGGATGGAAGAGGACGTTTGTATTTAGATCACGAGCGCAAGTGCAAATACCGAGATCAGTCTACTTCAGGAAACTGGGTACGGTAGCGTCACTTGGTGACATTATACACTACCTTAGAAAACACAAGAAACGCGCAATGTTTTTCAGACAAGTCGAACTACCGTAGTTTAAAAGTGTCAACTCAACACGGACACGGTCAGTGTGCAATATGGAGCCAAACAAGAAGAAGGTAAGATTTGACGACAGAGTGAAGGTTAATTTTCGTTCCAAGATACGATGAGTGCAGAGGTATTGATGTATCACATGTTTTTGAGCAAATGAGGAAAGCGTATATAAATGTTAAACGGACAGATGGTGACATCATTGATAAAAATGGAGCGGAAACGAGAAACAGCTTACAGCCGAGATATCAAAGTTGAGAACGGCCATCAGGCGAAAGTATAAGGAGTTTAAACAAGGGACTCTGTCTACCGAGATACGTCTGGAAAACCAGTACAAACCACTCCTGTCTGACTGCGAAAGAAAACCAAGAATTCCGAAAATATAAAAATCGAACCTGAGGAAGAGCAGCAGGAGATAAAAGAGGAACTCTTCTCTCCCGCTGTAACATCATCTCCGAGAGTACCCGCTTACTTACAGGACGACGAAGTGCTGGAGACTAGTGATCCACCTTTACCCGAAGCAAGCGATATCCTTTCCACCGCTAAAGGACAACTAGAGGCTTCACAATGGGTGGAAAACACATTCCAAAATGCACTTACAGTCAAGTACATGAAGTCCACTGATGAAGGACATTCCCAGTCAAAGAAAGATTAATTCCATATACGGACCACGCTATGATAACGGCACACTAATGATTGGAAACAAAGTGTTAAATTTCGATAGTAACGGCAGTATAGTCATAGATGATGTGTACTACAAACCTACGAAAGGTCTGTACGAATTGGTCTTTAAACGCGCACCGTTACATTACGATGAAACTGATTTGGTCACTTACAAGGATATATTGAACAGGACACACGCTCACAAAAGAGGTTACAATTATAAAAGTACCATAAACCGTAACAAATCGACAAAATACGAACTTGTCATTTCAAAACTATTTCCCAAAGCTTACTCGGGCAAAGGCTTCAAGGACATGTCAAACACTGATCCCGTGTATTACGACGATCCGAATGAATTGTGTGAGAGATTAAAGGTTTTAATAGGTTCAGCTGAGGCGGGTAATACGGGTCATAAAAACGAAATTATAAACATCGTGGAAGAGTTGAGGGAGTTGAAACTCATCCGTGGTAGAGGAAATTCCAGGTATAGAGTATTGGTATAAAAAGTAAAGGATGTTCTCTTAGATTACAGTTTCAAAATGAGCGTGGACAAGTTTGGTCGCACCGGTGGCGAGACCGGTAAAAGAGGCCCTCCTGGGGTCGGGTTTCGCATAACGGTAGACGGTGATTACGATATCAAGGGCAAGCGGTTATGTAACGTGGCCGACGCCCAGCAGAGTCTAGACGCTATAAACCTACAGACCTTGGACAAGAAATTAAATGGCACTAAAACAGATATGACCCGGTCTATGCTCAAGACACTCAAACTCGATGCCAGAAATAACAGAATACCTAACGTAGCTAACCCTACGAACGAAGCGGATGCCGTCAATTTGCGAACGCTAAATAAAAGAACATTAACGTTCGATACTGAGATAATAGACGCTAAAAAGAGAAGAATAATCAACCTGAGCGATGGTGAAGGATTAAACGACGCTGTCACTCTGTCACAACTACATACTCTTACACCTATGAAGAGTATCAGAGATTCTACCGTTACTTTCAATAATTTCAGACTCCGCAGCGTTGGATGGCCAGTCGAGCCTAAGGACGCTACGACTAAACGGTATGTAGATAGTCGTATACCCCAAATGGGCAAAGACGGGCATTGGAGTTTTGGACATAAGCGTCTGAGCGAGATTGAAGAGCCTCTATACGAGGGTGAAGCTGTTAATCTCAAATACTTTCAAAAACACGCCATGACCAGAGCGGTGCAAGATTGGAACGCGCAAACCGGTAAAATCACTAATCTGAGAGATCCTACCGACATGAGTGACGCGGTGACCGTGAATTACCTAGTGAGAGTACTGAGCGAAGTCTATTACTGTATATACAAACTACTGGCTCCGACGCTGGACGCTATATACTTAACCGATAAAGACGAGTGGATCAGGTTCAACATTGTCAACCCATACTTTAGGGACCCAGTGAGCAGGGTGGTGAGATCGAGATATAAGTAGGTTGTTGACATGTTTACCGTCGAACTTTAATAATGTCTCAACCGTGTACCAGAGACCGGACGGAGACGTAGTCATGATTGTGGACAGGACTTTATACGTTATAGATTACCCGTCACTTAGACTGTCCAATCAAAGACCCATTAGCAGAATCGTACATAACAGAATTAAGAAAGTCAATGCAGCGTTAAACAGTAATATGGGTAAGACCTACTTCTTTGTCGATGACAAGTTTGTCGTAGAGTTGAACGAATGCACCCTCACAGGCACCATGTTAGGGATGACCTCAAGCGTACTCCCAGGTGTTCCAGGATCTATAAAGGGTGGATTCAGGTATATAAACGGTCGTATTTACTTTATAACAGACAGTTACGTGTTGGAGTTTGACGAGTTTACCGGTACTGTCACGAAATCCGAGGCGGACATCTTCGACGTACTGCAGATTACTTGTGTGCGTGAAATCGCTACTCAAACAGTTGTATAAAGTGATACGGTATATAAATGGCGAATCACAAGCGTAAATCAAACAGAGTGAAACGAGCTGTCAAGCGGGGCAGAGGTATAGTGACCAGCGCGCTGAGAAACGCACTGCCCGCTGTAGGCACCATAATAAATCGTGCTGTTGACGCTTTACCAGTTGAGTTACACCTCCCCGGGGGTTTTCGTTACTGTGGGCCAGGCACCAGGTTGTCTGAGAGACTTGCACGTGGCGATAAGGGTATTAATAAGTTGGACGAATTCTGTAGAATCCACGATATAGCGTACTCGAAATATACGGATTTGGAACACCGGCGAGAGGCCGACAAAGAATTGGCCAGAAGAGCTTGGCAAAGGGTGAAATCAGGAGACGCTAGTGTAGGAGAAAAGGCTGCGGCCTTAGCAGTGACTGCGGCCATGAAAGCTAAAACAGCGTTTGGGGGTGGGAGAAAGAAAAAAACAAAGACAAAGCGAGGGAGGGGTAAGTCAAAAGGGCGAGGTCTCTACCTGAAACCTTACCCAAAGAGGGGAGGTGGGGTGGGGTGAGGAAAAGGAAGAGGTGTTGTAAAAAAAAAAAACAACAATCTCGATACCGATAAAACCTCTAACAAACCACGAATTGATCCGTTACGCGAGGTTACTCGATATTCCGAACTTTCGAGGTGTATACATGAGGGACACACTGCCCAAGACCCCGCGGCTGTACGAGTCGGCCATAGTAAATCTGGACAGTTCACGAGGTGAAGGAACGCACTGGGTCTGTTATAAGAAACTAGGAAATAGAGTGTACTACTTTGACAGTTTTGGTAATCTGAGACCGCCGGTAGAACTCGTATCTTACTTTGGGTCCGGTGTCAGTGTACAGTATAACTATGAGCGTAAACAGTCTGATGACTCAGTAGTCTGCGGACACTTGTGTTTGAAGTTTCTAGCAAATAATGTTTTCACTTAGCGGTGTGGCCCCGCACGTATCTTGTGAGGTCTTTCCACCAATGGATTTGAGCGATGGGGAGTACGAAATCGGCCTAATTGACCTGTCCACGTACTATACAATTCCGAACATTGAAAAGGGTGTAAATGACAAGTTTCACTACGGAAACGGTAAAGAGATAGTAATAGATGAAGGGTCGTACGAAATTGAAAACATCGAAGAATATATCAAGTCGCACATTGACGGAGGCGTGACGTTCAGTCTTAAGGCAAACAATAACACTCTAAGGTCCGAAGTATCGTGCAGTGAAGCGCTACATTTCGAAATATCGGGATCCCTAGCTCCTGTACTAGGTTTCACCGCGAAAATGCTCGAGCCTAATAGAGTCCACATGTCCGACCTCCCCGTCAGTATTATGACGGTAAACACGATACGTGTTGAGTGTAATATCGCCCGAGGATCCTTTCAAAACGGTGTAGAAGGACATGTGCTGCATGAGTTTTACCCTGAAGTCGCTCCAGGGTATAAAATAGTCGAGAAACCGAGCACAGTCATCTATTTACCTGTGAACGTCCGTAGGGTGAACAATATAGCTGTCTCTCTCAAAGACCAGACCGGTGAATTGATAAACTTTAGAAACGAACCGTTATCGTTACGTATACACATAAGGAAACGGCAATGGGCCTAGTATTTAGAGAAGTGCCGTACACCGTCCCCCTCATTCGATCACAAAAGACCGCGGTGTTAACACCTAAGAACATCAAGTTTATTAGATCGCTGGGTTTTAAGTATGGCTCTGCTATCGATAGAATCGGCCGTCGAGTACGATGAGGCGATAACCGGTTGGGAGTTTCACTCTCACAAACCGTACGCCTCGTCAACTCTAAAGAATAACGACGAAATCAGGATTCCAATCAGTCAACAGGATATAATTACAGCACCGTTCGAAAGCAGTTTACACATCAGCGGAAAAGTGCGTGCCAAGAAGGCGGATGGGGCCGCGGCCAGTGTTACATTAATAAACAACGCTATTGCATTTTTATTCGACGATATAAGGTACGAGATCGGCGGTATAGAGGTTGACAGGGTGAAAAATGTAGGTATTACAAGTACAATAAAAGGACTGATTTCCATCAGGAAAGAGGAGGAGGCTGGTCTCTTGAATGCATGTTGGCTAGGTCCGGGTGAAACCGGTCAGGCCAGTGAATTTACATATTCAGTGCCTCTAAAACTGTTGCTGGGTTTTGCCGAGGATTATAAAAAGATCGTGGTCAATGTCAGACAGGAACTGATTATCTTGAGGTCGGCTACCGACATTAACGCGGTCAAAAGCACGGATGCGGTTAACCTCGACTTTGAAATAACCTCGCTCTATTGGCGTGTTCCACACATTACTGTATCCGACAGTTACAAATTGAAATTATTTCGTGTTATTGAGAAAGATACTCTGATTCACCTGCCGTTTCGGTCCTGGGAAATCCACGAATACCCCTCTTTACCACAAACGACTCGTCAGAGTTGGACGATAAAAACGAGTTCTCAAATTGAGAAACCCCGCTACGTTGTTTTGGCATTTCAGACAGGAAGAAAAAATGATCTGAAAAAGGATGCGTCTTCTTTTGACCGTTGCGACCTGACAAATGTAAGACTGTATTTGAATTCGCAATATTATCCTTACGACAATGTCCACGGTGACTTGTGCATTTTTTACGAGATGTTTACAAGATTCCAAAGCTCGTACTATCAGAAACCGGGAGCGCCTACCGTTGATTTTGAAAAATTCAAGTCCCACGCACCACTCTATGTGATTGATTGTTCTAAACAGAACGATTCGATCAAGTCGGGACCAGTAGACGTGAGATTGGAATTTGAGGTGAAAAATAATTTTCCGGCAAACACGACGGCATACTGTCTCCTCTTGCATGACTCCCACATGGCGTACACCCTGCTTACCGGTAACGTAAAACGTATGATGTAATAGTGGTGGTGGTGGTGGTGGTGTTGGTGGTGGGGATCGTTAGGTATAAATTGAGCGACTCCTACGCCGATGTACATTACCTACCCAGTGTTGAACACTCTCGCAACGATGGGGCTATACATTCGCGGTCATAAGGAAGGAGTAGAGATGAGATCATTGGGATACTTCAATTGCATTCAGTTTACATCCAATGCCAGCTTTTACGATGTTAAGGATTTTAACAAAATTGAGATTCGTTTTGAGGTAGACGATGACCCCGAGGCCTACGGTGGGGAGGGGGAGAATAATCCTATTAAACAGGCTCTAAATAGGTATAGAGAGGGTATAAAAGCTGGAGTGTACACTTCCTTGTGGAAGGACGGAAAGATGAAAACATGTAAATACCTCGACTGTGCTAATTTCACACCTAATAGCGCGTTTTATGATGTGACGGGTTTTGACAGAATTAGGGTTAGATTTTGCAGAGAGGATGATGTGAAGCTGAATGGGTATAAAAAGGGTATCAAAGCGTATGTACACAACGCTTGCTTGTACAAGGACGGGATATTTAAAGGGTGTAAAAACATCGACTGTGATAATTTAACATCCCATGGCGACGCCTGGGATGTGAGGGGCTGTGACAAAATTACTGTCTCTTTTTTGATAGATCCTCTCACATACGAACGGGAGGAGGTGGAGGGGGAAGAACCACCTGCTAAAAAATCTCATTGGTCAAAATAAGCGCGTCTCTGATTGGTCTAAATTCGGAGGATTAAAGTATATAAGGGGTACTGTGGAAGGTACGGTCATACAAGACCGAGACCGAGACCATGGAGGACCCATCAACGGCTATGGACCTGGAGCCTACGAGGATCCCAAGACGCAAAGAGCCTATAAACTCGTTAACGGGAATTTTTCTTAAGTCTGTTTATTTTATTGATTGTGATCTTTCAAAGTGTGTGATTGTGGGTTTTGTTAAAAACCGGGGTGACTCTCTCGGAATACTGTTTAAGGGTAAGAAGGGTTGCGTTTATTGGTCATTCGATGTGTTTAACGAGTTTTCACAACACTTCAATTCCGTAACCCTGGCTCTGGAGAATAAAACCAAATTTTATATTAAATCAGACACGGAGGAGGAGGATATCAAGGTCACAAATGTTTTCGGCCGTATGCACGTGTTTCTCTTTGAC
Source organism: Homalodisca vitripennis (assembly GCF_021130785.1). Taxonomy (NCBI): domain Eukaryota; kingdom Metazoa; phylum Arthropoda; class Insecta; order Hemiptera; family Cicadellidae; genus Homalodisca; species Homalodisca vitripennis. The sequence goes on from NC_060213.1 coordinate 43,214,733, forward strand.
GGGGAGCATACTTTAACTCTTAACAAGCACGAGTGGGATCAGTTCACTGCCAACATCCCACTGATGTACATCGTATTGAGAGACCTGTTCTTGATTGAGGAGCCTGTTAAAACCGCAATTGAAAACAGTGACAGTGACCTCCTCCCTAGTCGCATAGCTCACAGGCTGTCTCTCGAAATTGAACTTTTCAAACAGTGGCCAAATGGAGGCGATAGTTGAGTTTCACGCTTTTAAAGATAATGACAATCGATTTATTGTAAAAGAGTTTGTAATAATCAGTCATCTCTTTCGTGCACACATCGTATTCAAGCCTCCATACGATAAGGGGGAGTTAAATTCTAAAATGGCCAGAACCGTTCGGTGGCTGGAGCGCCACTTTCACAACATCAAGTGGGAGGAGGGTGGTATAGAGTACGATGAGGAGCTGATACGCGCTCTTTGTAAACCCTTTGCTACTGTATATACTAAAGGACTTGAAAAGGTCAACTTTCTGTCCAGCTTTCATAATAACGTAGTTGATAGAAATGTAGTTGAAAGTCAGGAAGCAATCGTTTCCGATACTCACTGTATTCTGCCTCAACATAATAGTGGCTTCACTTATGCTTGTGCTTTGAAAAAAGCTCTAGAGCGGGGTGGGGTGAGTGAGTGGTAAGCTCCTAAGGCAGGCCTAAACTCTGTAAGTCCTGGGGCTTTCAACTGCTCTTACGGCAGGCCTAAACTCCGTAAGACCGGGAGCAGTTGTGTGTGTGTGTATGTGTGTGACAGATACCTCTATGGCAGGCCTAAACTCCGTAAGTCCAGGGGTATGTACCTCGCTCTAGATGCTGTAAAATAAATAAAAATAAAAAATAAAAAAAGTCTTTGCGAGTGTTTTACGAGTTACATTGAAAGGCTTCTCCGAGTAAAGTTACTTGTTACACTCGCGAGGATAAAAAAAATAAAAAATAAAGTATAAAATAAAACGTATCTCACCGAGAGACAGGGTTTCGGCATTGAGTTGAGAAGTCCTGTCATTGGTGAGGTACAAAAAAAAAATATGTTGGGAGGTAGCAAATTTGTCATGGAATGGCTACCACCTGTGATGAGCGATGGTTGGGGCTCATCACCCGAGAGGTTAGGCCTACTGGGGATGCTCTCGGTTAACAAAAAGAACGCGCCTAAGACCTGACCTCATGGGTGGTGTGGAACGAAGGTCACCTTGTACCAGCACATGTGACAGGATGCGGTCCGGCTGCATATAAGCAGAGGACGCGTGTGTATCCTGCACTTTCCTATCATGTCCGACTGTGAACGTTTAGCCATAGTCTGCTTCCTCATGGCCACCACCATGTTCGTGGTCATGCTGGGAGTACTGTGTTGTGCCCCTAGAGCCAGGATCGGGAACACTACAGTATTGCTGTTGATTCTCGCACTCCTGAGTGTGGTATCAGCCGGCAGTGAAGACGTAAGTCATGCAATAATTTCATGTAAATGTTATACTGTTTTACTGATGTATTTAGTAATGTTCGATTAATGTTTAGGAACAACCCTCGACGGCGTCTACAAACGGTTGGACAGGGAACGATGATGGAGCCATAGACTTGGTACGTTTATATTCAACACCGTTATGCCTATACTTTAATGAAATCTATTACTGATACAGAATTATTTGCAGGCTCGACCATCGACATCGCGTGGAGGTTGGTCGGTGAGCGGGTGGTCTCGCAGAGGTCAGGAAGTGAGTGTTTGTTTCGTGTTTGTTTTCTGTTGTTGTTGTTGTTGTTGTTGTCTAGCACATGTATCGCATAACTTATAAATATTGTTTTAGGACCCCGCCAGACCCCGCAGTGAGCCGGTACCCATTCCCACTACGGTACGTAAAATAGTACTAATGTTGTTTTTTTTTTCGTCATATGACAGGTTTTTTCAATTTTTATATCCTCTGTATTATTTGCAGACGGCGCGACCTATCTGCGTGATAGAGGATGTCTTTTCGTTGGCTCCTCACCGTTTCAGGCCTATTGTGAGTTTTACTGTGATATTTTACGTGTTACACTTTACGTATGTACTACCTTAAGGAATTTATGACTAACGGGTTTGTTTTTTTTGTAAAAGAGACGTGTGGAGGACTACATGGAGTTCTGTGACGAGGATCTTGGGCAGGTAATAACCATTCTCTCATCTATGTACCGATATTGAACGGTTAGCGGCGTACACTGATGATTCTCCTCGTGTTTTACAGATGTTTGCAGAGTCCGACCTTGTCGAGGCTCTTGACCGGGCGGAGAGTCAAGAGCACGATAGGGAGATCACGGAACTGCTGGATCGCCTGAACGAGCCGCAGGAGGTCTGGGATGAAACTAGTCTGGATCAAAGGGTTAGTTCCATCAATTGAAAGTACAATTTACGGATGTGTGATAAATAGCATATCTGAGGGTGTATGTATATGTACAGATCAGCTCACTGCAGCCTGCATTGCTGTCTCAATCACAGTCTGCAGCTGTTCAGAGGACAGGCGTTTGGGGATGGTCACTGCCTGCGGGCAGTGACGATAACAGCTATGACACCTCTCAGAGGCGCCGTTCCGTAGACGCCTCTGTCGCACCGTCACCCACTCCTCCGATTCGCCCGCCCTCCCCGGTACCACTCCGTGATGACCTCTCACCGACCGGCGGATCGTCAACGGAGTCCGCCTCTACGTTCCTATCGTCGCCAGAGTACGCCCCCTCAATACCTCCGTCACCGGAGCTCCCACAAATTCGGCCTACGGTACGCGATATTGAATTACTTGAATTGTACATTATGACTTGTTTACAAGTGATGTAATCTTTCTTCTTCTCCTGTTTTAGCCCAGGGTCGTGGAAGTGGCGAATCCCTCTGTCGCACCGTCACGCACTCCTCCGACTCGCCCGCCCTCCCCGGTACCATTCCATGATGGCCTCTCAGGCCTCTCACCGGCCGGCGGATCGTCAACGGAGTCTGGCTCTACGCTCCTATCGTCGTCAGAGTACGCCCCCTCAATACCTCCGTCACCGGAGCTCCCACAAATTCAGCCTACGGTACGCGGTATTGAATTACTCGAATTGTACATTATGACTTGTTTACAAGTGATGTAATCTTTCTTCTTCTTCTTCTGTTTTAGCCCAGGGTCAGTGATTGGGAGGCGCGGGAATGTATTGCGGCCCTCCACAGTATCCGAGTACTGATGCGGGAGCTGCAATGGACGGCCAGTCGCATCCTTCTAGATACCGACCATAGGCGACAGATCAGACTCGCCCCGCAAACTTGGCGGGAGCTTCGTGAGGACTTGGAGAATTTCCTACGATCCGTTGGGGAAAGAATGGAGGATGCCAGGCGTAATAACACCACTCCTCCACCCCCGGACGCCGAGGAGACACCTCTGTCACAGTCGCGTAAAGTTGAGTGTCCTGTGTGTATGGTGAATCTTCCCACGGTTGCTCTTCGGCTGTGCGGTCATACTCTCTGTCGGACCTGTGCCGACAGAGTACACACATGTCCCACGTGCCGAGCGTTAATCGTGGGGAGGTTCAACATATACCTCCCGAGGTAACTCCAGCTCTAACTTCAATTGGTTTCAAAATTCACTTTCCATTTTAAATTCTTCAATTTGTTTCAAAAATTCACTTTCCAAGGGACGGGGCATTATCGGGTCGTGGAGTGACAACCAGTTTCAGACTGGACAGACTCCTATACCTCGGTAATGCTTAACCTGGGTACTGTGTTCCATACACAGTACGAGTGTTTCCGCAACCACACTCAGATAACGTCTTACTTAATTTTTATCTATATTATTATTATGTATATATAAATAATTATTTTGTAGTGTGAGGGGAACCCTAGGGAATTTTTCCCGCCAGCGCGCGCCACGGGCACCGCCATCTAAGAAAGTGAGGTTATGTTTACGTGGGCGCGGCCATAATGGTTTTTTTTTTTATCACGTGATACATGGGCGCAGCCATGTTGGAATTCCCTCCGTCCCTCGTTTCTTCTCCCTCACCGGACCCAACAAATCACCGATTTTACCGAAAAACACCGATTTTGACACCCAAAATCACCGATTTTACCGAAAAACAACAATTTTGACACCCAAAATCACCCCAAAACACTAGGATAAGAGTGTGAGGAGGGAATTTCTCCCCGCGCATGAGGGAATTTCTCCCGCACATGTGGGAATTTCTCCCCTCTGCGCATGCGCGGGCCGCCATCTTGGATCACGTGACCCCCTCTCGACCAATCAGAGCCCTGTCCGCAAGGGGCGCAAGGTCTACTAATTTCATACCATTATTACACCCTTAACTACAATTATGTGTTTATTTTTATGTAACAAATGAAACACTTCCTTAAAATATATTTTCAGTATCAAATGGGTAAAATGTTTACAACCTACTTTAGATAAACATAATAATAATAATAATAAACTTTATTGTGAACAGACAATGCACACATTGTATCACAATCCTCCTACCTAACCTAACCATTCACACTGACAATACACCATTCAGACATACATTGTATCCCTCACGCCTCTTTCACACGATTTACAGGCCCGGCAAATTTATTTGTATTGATGGTCTTTGAGAATTGTAGGTTTTAATCATCCCAGCGACCCATCATAAACTCACAAACTGAGTAAAATGCCCTTGAAATTAAAAGAGTTTTCAACTGAGTTTTGAAACGTTTTCCATTTTGTTGTTTGATGTGTTCAGGGAGACTATTGATCAATCTGACACCAACCTGGGATGGTAAATTTCTGAACGCATTTGTCCTGTGCTGTTGGACGCGCAAGTTGTCCCTGCCTCTCGTCCCGTGTTGGTGAACATCTCGTCCCCTAACCAAAGCACACCTTGACACGGAGTAGAGGATCACCTCGAGAATGTAGAGACAGGGCAAAGTCAGAAATCCCAGCTCCCTAAACGCGCTTCTACACGACTCTCTATTGTTTAAATTCAAAATTACTCTTACGGCCTTTTTTGGAGCCTGAAGACTCGCTCCAACTTGTGCTGTGCACAACTGCCCCAAAGTCTGATTCCATATCCCAAGTGGGGATAAATTAAACCATAATAGGCCGTTTTTAATACCGTAACAGGGCAGTGCTTTGCCAAATTGCGAAGGGCAAAGATGCCCGATGCAACCTTGGCACAGACATGATCCACGTGAACGTGAGTTATTAGAGATATGAGATAATTTATAACACGATGTTCTTTTAGATTTTTGATTCAATTATAACTTTTATTCAAAAATGGAATTATAAAGAAATTGAATAGTCTAAAAGCGGTATCTAGCAGTTTTAATACAAACAAAACGGCATTATAATTACTTGTCGTTGGACTTAATTTACTTTTTGCCACATGGAAATATATCAGGCTATAAACAGCAAGTTACTATTGTAAACAGGACATAAAATGAAACACATTATTGTTATGAATCCAGTACAGTTTGTTTCCGTGAATATTTGGACAGATAATTTTCTTTGTATTAGAAATAGAGTATCATGATTATAGGTGGATGGCCCAAAACATTGTTAGAGCCTGAAAAAAAAACGAGTTGCTCAATAAATTGCCTGAAGGCATAATTTTTATCTTAAATATTACCATTAACTTTTTTATAGCGCTGGTGAATAACGTAGAAAATAAGTATAAAACTGTAATAACTTTGTATATTCCCTTATTAACTAACCGAATATATAGTCATCAGGCAGATATACAAACCCTCCCAGTTTTCATGTATTTAAATGTTTTACTCAGTGTTATATAATAGATAATAATTCCCAATATCAATATCGGTTAGTAAAATCTTAAATTAAACTTTAAAGAAAGGATTTATCGTGGATACAATCTAGAAATCTGATAGAAAGGCGTTTACACCTTTTAGACAATCTTCTCCATTACAAACAGAATACTTTAAACTACTTCAACGTACTTTAACTTTAGTCATTAAACTTTCATCCTGTTTTAAGCTTCACGTAAGTGTTTGTGTTATGTATAGAGCAATGAAGTGTATCAAGTCTAGAGCTCCATCCTTGTACGTTCACACAAGTTTTTTTTCTTGACAGTATGCTTCTCAAGTTTTCTTTCCCAACTTCCATTTAAAACGTTCTTCTACTGTGTAAAGTAACTTATAGAAGCGATAACTGACACAAAAACTTCAAAAAGTTTTCAATGTCTTGGTTAAGTTTGTTGGTCAGTTTAGTACGCAATTTCGTTTCAATATGACAGCAGTTTAAACTTTAAAAAGGTACAAATACTTTTATTTATGTACGAAGAGAAAACATGTAGTGTTCCAGAAATGTATAAGGTTTACCAGAATATTTGTAATGAGCAACAGTATTTCGAAAGGTTTTCACAAAATTGATTGTATATAAATCTCATAAGATAATTTTTGTTACCAACAATTGGAGATATGAATACTGAACTATTTTCAAACTCAGTAAAAAAATTACCTATATAATCACTTAGCTAAGTTCGTAGACAAGCTAATTACGCGATTTATTCAAATGATGACGGCCGCTGGACATTTTTCAATTCCCATTTCTTTTATTTTTTACCCTATAACAATTTTTTCTTAGTTCTTTTACATTTCCTAAAAACTGTTCTTATAACATTTGTTTCTTTATAAAACGGTATTAGTGATATAGAGTTGATATAGTAAATCCTATGCAAATAAATACATTATATTTTAGTTTTTACAAAATCTACCAACTTCTTCCAATTGAGTCGCAAGTATTATTTATAAAATAATGTCTGCTTAGGGTATGCATTAACCCTTCCCGCGGAAAATGGATGTATCCGTTAGGCCTAATTTTGACCGAAACGCGGTAAACGGATATATCCTTCAAAGTCTATTTTGTGTTATTTAATAAACTGTAGTTGCCGTGGAATCCGCTAGAGTTCAAGGGAGTGTTGAATACTTGTTCCGAAAAGCAGATGTTACAGTTTGAACCTCATTGGCGCGTCGCAGTGGTGGGAGTGCGTGGATTTGTCCGCCGTGGCGTGATTTACCCTTAGTCTGCGGCGAACCATTACGCGGTAAACAGATATATCCCGGCACGGCACATTTTAGTGTTTAACGCTGTTTGGCCATATTTCCTTATTTACTGTTCGTGTTCCTGTTGTATTTAGCATTATATTATCTTTTTATTTTGTTATTAATTTATTTGTTGTGTCGTTATAGGCCTATATTGTTCTATGCAATGGCGAATCCTGACGATTTTTTGTAAAATTTCAAAATTAATTAAAAAATATAGGGGTCTGATTATTTTGTGATACTGTATTTTTTTTTTATTCCTAATAGCCACCACTTACTAAAAAATAAATTAGAGTTGGTAAAATATAAAAATAATTTTTAAGTTAATTACGCGCTATGAGTCAAAATTGAAAGATAAATTCCGCGTGGGAAGGGTTAAAGTGTAATATTGTGTATGATTTAATCCTTACTTTCTTAATATTTACAAAGTTTTTAATATGTAATTGCGCAGGAGGTCAGAGTTTTACAAGAGTGTTTAAATACCGTGATGTGGGTATAAAGCTCATGTTTTTACTTAGAAAAATCTACATCAAAACATCGTTCTATTACCAAAATACCACAGTTAGTATAGAGTACACCTCACTATATACCGCGTAATAGGCTTTACTGTTGTTAGACGTGAACCATATCAAGTCTATAACTATAATGTTCAATATATCACATGTTAAAATGTCAAACGATTGTATCCAGTTTGAAAGAAAGAATTTATACTTCGATTTTATGTTTGCAGTCACTCTTCCCGGAAAATCAATGGAAAAATTTTCCCTAAATTCCCATGAGTGACATACACTATCGCCGAACTCGATAATACTCAAAATGAAACCTCACGCCAAATGTTTAGTCTGTATGCTAGTTTGATCTCGAAACAGATTGAAAGACAGACACGCAGAGAGTCAGACAGACAGACAGACAGAACGTATTCATCCGTGTAAGTGACACCAAGCCAACCAAGTTTTTTAAGTGTATTTCTGAAACAAGTGTAAAATGTTTGCTTGAAAAACATAGTCATCCTGATAAAAAATGGTTAGTAAATAAAAACTTAGTTGCACAATGTTACAAGTGTATTCTTCCAAGATACATTCTAACATAAAACAATTTGTCTACCGAAATAGTCACGGCAATAAGAGGTTTTTAAACATACAATAAAGGCAAAAGCTATATACGCCTAAGACAATAAACTTTACCCAATGGCTTTATTTTTATAACTTGTTTAATAAGCATTATGCTCTTTAATTTATCTGAGGGTTACAGTGTATAATATGTCCCTCTATTTTGTAATCTAGAAAGTATCCTTTAAAACCCCAAAGGCATATTCAACTCAAAATCCTTACTTCCCTACACTTCTATTTCCCAAATTATTTAAACAACGTAACTCAATTTCATTTTTCTACGTAAGGTATCTCAGCTAGCTGCTTAATAGCTAGACCAATATCTGTATTAACTGCTGAGACTAAAATAAATATAAATATTTTACTGATGATGACTTATACTTTATTTCCTTCATGTTTTGTTCCTTTATTTCTTTAGTTGACTAGCGTAACAAAAAATTTCTTTGCATGAAAAGTTATGTTTTTACCTATTAAAATAAAAATATTTTGGTTTGCGGGTACTTTTGATATTGTTAATGGCGACAATTACTCCACAAATACGTAAATAATGAGATATAAAACGCAAAAGGTGCTGTAATAGACGCAAAAGACCCAAAAAGTATATATTTTTTTCATAAAAGTGGAAAAGATTAACTAGAATCTCAGGTCTCTTGCTTCTATAAACTAAAAGCTTTTAAATCTACCTATCCAGGAAATGAATGAAATAGTAGTAGTAAAGTAAAAATTTCAATTATGGTTTGAGTGTAGATATACTGAAGATTGATAGAGGTTAATGGAATAATTGCGTGATTTTGCTAACAAATCTTAATGTAGGCAGCCAATAATTGATTTGGAGGTAGGAGAATGGAAGTTGTCAGGAAATGGAAGCCCGTTCAGTATGAATGATGTACTACTTTGGCTATTTGGAATGCTATTAAACTAAGAATTGGTAACTCAATGCACTAATTAAACTGTTATATATAACCGTAACTGGGTTTACTTCTATTGTAAAATTTAACCTATAATTTGCTCGTTTATTATGCCATCACGAATCTAATTGGACTTCAATTAGCAATAAAGACTAGTTTAATGTAAATTGAATACCTTACATATACCAGGACGTACACATTAGTTCTGTACCAAGTTCAATTAATTCTGCAAAAACTAAGATTTCACTTATCACATGAACTTGACTTTCTTTCCTTCTCCGAACATTCACTGTAATCTGAATTATGTCTTTAAAATATAAACCTGCTTTTTATGTCGTATTACCTTTGAAAACAATTGTGGAAAAATATTGTTTAAAAAGTGTATTAGTTAAAAGAAATCTGAAATCTGTAATAGAATAAATATTGTTAAGTATGTGTATGCTTTGAACAATATATGTTCATAGGAGAATATTTACAGATCAATACGTGGTCTTAATTAGTGAATCGTGTATGCCAAACAATGAGAAAAGTTGTGTAACAAAACTGGTAAACACTCTCTGTTCAATTGAACAGTTGCTTAATCATACTATTCCGTAAAAATAAGCATGGCATATAACACAAAAAATTATTTTTCCAATAATAAACCAAACATATTGTCTCTTGACAAATTTCCATAGGATTCAGTTGCCAAGAAACTCCAAAATGTTCCGAGTATGACCTGACATAAGCGTATGACCCATTTTATTAAGTAGCACTACACCTTAACAACCTTTGATTAAATAATAAAAGTAAAAACAATAATCTATATTTTGTAACCTTAACCAGTCTTATTATTTGGTAAGAATAAAATATTGCAGCATTGCTGTAGCACTGAACCAGAAGTGTGTGTTTACACAACAAATACAGACAAGGTTGATTATACAATATGATTTAAACATACTTAAATGTTTTAGTTTCAATAGTACAAGTGTAAACAAGCATAATGTAATAGGTTGATAATCATTTTTTTTAGATGTCACAACCAATAAGATAGTACGAATTAGGTTAGGATAATCGCACAAACTAAAGAATACCTAACTTAACAATACGTCATTCAGCAACCAGTTGTTTTAAATAAAAAACAATCTACTTTCATAAGCATTGAAGGATTAAAATTCCGTAGGGTGGAAACCTATATTTCCTGTCCGAAAATGGCACGTTTAGGATTTTAAAGCTTTCGTGTCATACTAAATAAGTAGAATAATAGGTTTATACATTAAAATTCGCAATACTAAATTAAATAAATTCTTTAAATAACACAAATAAAGAAGATTTTTTCTGTATAAACCGTAAATTGTTTATCAAGATTCTATCTTACAATAAATCGCAAAAATAGTGGTTTTCACTGGATCACTGTAAGTCTACCAAACCATTCTCCAAGTTCGTAAGCCTAACCAAGTTAACGGCACACCTGAGGCAATCTTGTCTCTAACACAAAGACAAAACACCAAACTACCATTTATTTAATAATGCTCCTACCTTATCGGTTAAACTTTCACGTTTATGTTCCAGACAAGTATTTGTGTTCCTAATAAAGGCTTATATTGAACCAATCCTTCAACTACATTCTTGTCCCCTCTCACCTGTGTTTTCACTTTAACAAACTTCATCACCTTCTCTCTGGAAGAATATTATAATACAAATACTTTATTCAACACATTAATTCATTAATTTTTCAAGCGTTTGCTGGATTTGCTTATGTTTATTTATAATTTGTAAAAGGCCGATAAAAAAATATCTGGTGTAGTAGGAATTATAGTTCTTGTTTTAATTTTGTCTTAAATTTACGAAGTATAATGAATAAATTTCATTTCGAAAGAAAAACGTGAAAAATCTCTTTGAAAAATTACTACTAACTGCTTCCTCACTGGCAATAATTTTATTTGACAGATCGATGATGAATTGTATTTAAGAGAGATTATCAAATTAAACTGAAGATACTTTTATTCCTTAAAATTTGTGAAAATTTTAAAATTAGTTTAAATGGTCATACATAAACGCGAAAGTATTAATTTATCTAGTTAAATGAACTGTATCCTACTTTACAAATACTTTATCTAACCTTTTCGTATGTTTAATGTTAGCTTTATAGCTGCAGGAAGGTAGATGTTTTTATTGAGATATAACTAGTTTATTAAAGTGGACTAGCTAAGTGTAAATTGTCCAACATTATTGTAAGAAACCAAAGGCTTTTCTACTATAAAAGTTTGTTGGGTCATACCCGTATAGAAATGTGACCTGCTACTTAGGTATTGTGTGCTTGATAATTTAGTGCCTTTGCACATTATAGCGGATATTTTTTTCTGTCCATTCTGCCATTAAATGCTCTTCCTGGAAGTAGTCCAACAGCACTAATAATCAAATTACGCACCGAATTATAAAAATGATACTATAGTACTTTCCTATCCATTGCGGCTTCTGGAATTCTTCTCGATAAGTTACTGGTTTCTGGATATTGTTTCTTTCATAATTTCAACTCAAATTTCCTTGGTTTGCCAACTGCAAACCCCGAATGTTCGTAAACTCCTCATTGAAACACTATAAAAAAATTGAACATGGAACGTTAGCAGTAAGATTAAGAGCGCTACTCTGCTGTCTGGCACTAGTAAAATGTTGACCACGTGTAAATTATCGAAAATATCTAACCAAGCTGAGTAGCTCGGTAATAAAAAATAAAATGTTAAAATAATAAATTTAATACCCTCTAAACACTGAATAATATTTTAGGAACATTTGTCTTATTTCATAGTGAGCAAAACCCTTTAATTTTGTTTATTTTCTTCTGAGCGAGTTTAAATTATTTCATATCTTAGGATCTTTTTCTAATAGATTCGGAGTTTGCATCAATATTATTATTTTATTATTTATTAATGGTTAATTAATTAATTATTTATAATTTCCTAAGAGCATTCCATACCATCCGTCATTTGAATTACATCCTGCAGTAAATAGCTACCCTAATTAGCAATGTACTAGAATTATGAACCGATTCATCTTATAGAGACACCAAGATTACATCCCCACCTAATTTTTACATTAAATAAAAATGCCATGTGAACTTTACTCATTTAAATACACACTCCATGGACGTTATGTGTACAAGCCATATTCGAAATATATATCTTTCTAGTGTTTATTCTTTTCTTGAAAACACCACAAATAGTGCATCAATGACTTTGTTTACGTCCTGCATTGAAATACTGCCATCATTAACCCTACACTTCAACCCTAAACTGACAAATATTGTAGTGACACAAGAAACGCATTCCACACAATATGTTTGGTAGCAAATAAATGAACCTTACATTTAAACATAAGCTCCAGGAAATTCATGACGAGTGGACTACACGAGAAATATAAATATTTCTATTGGTTGTCCTTTTGTTGCAAACACCACAAATAGACTTTTTGAAGTTAGGTATGTAACCATTCAATAACTCTCTTTTGATTGAAGTATTGTCACTTTTGAAACTATATAAGGTCTCTTTAGTTTAATAAAACACAATTTAACGTTAGTAAGTGATTTCCTACAATAAATAATAAAGTTTGATGGAAGAGCTAGCTTATGTGTACTAATGTGTACTAATGTTTGCAACTAGTACACCAAAGATTTGAGAATGAAAGAAAGCCAAGTTTAGTCTAATATGTGAAGTTATTACTATGTAATAATATAATATACCATGCAAACTTTTAGTATTAACAATATATTTAACTATTTGATGTGATTATTTCACTTTGTGAATTAATTTAAAATAGCTCCTAGGAAGATTACTAGCATGGTGATTTTAAATTGGTCCCTTTCCATTTTAAAGTATATTGTTTTAATTGTGTTAATGATATTTACGTAAGAAACTATATTTATCTTGGATTAGGATTATGAAAAAATTGCTAAGTTATAGCAAATGTAGAAAAAATTATTTGGTTCATTTAAATAAAGAAATATTATAATTGCTTTGGTTTAGGTGTGGTATAGGATATAAATACCAATTAAAATCCTAAATTTAGTTCTATGTAACTTACTTATCAATAGCTTTTAACATAATTAATACTTTCTCAAATTGTTTATAAAGCATAGGTAAATTAAACACTAGATTAAACTCAGTTTTGCTTAAAAGTACACATACAAGCATATCTTGTGACGATAGTGTTTATTCTCAGTTCACACAGAGTATATGGAATCAGAATACCTGGATGTTGCTAATAAACCCTGTCCATCCATCACTCCTGTCATTTGAGCATCACTATACATGTGTCCTGTCGGTATCACAACTGCAGTTATCAGTTAGGATTGATTTAAATTTGTTTTATACTATACAGGATTACAGTACTGGTTGAACTGGATACGTTCAGTACCTAAACATTTCCAAAAATGAGTTCGCGAACATTAAAAATACTGAATACAGTGATTTAATTGACAATCCTGAATTTTAGTTTTAGCAAACATTGTTTAGGTAATTGCCTAGCTCATTTTAATTTTTTAATTATTTTACAATATGGAAATTTATGTCATGAAATTGGTTATGTTGCTTGTATGTGCAATCAATAGACAAGTAATCATTTGAAAATAAAACCCCCAGAACATTAAAAAACAATTGAAATATTATTGCGTTTAGTTGTATGCATACAGTGCTACGGAGACTTTAGATTATAGCAATATGCTTAGTAAAAGTATAGTTCGAATTTTTATTTTGTGTTACTGAAAAGAATGAATTTTGGTTATGAGAACCATGAAATAATATTTTAAGTGAGAGAGTAACACATGGGGGAGGGAGTAAGTATGGTCAGCAGTGGCTAGAGTGTACATAAGTGCCCCAGGCGGGACCGAGAGTATAACGAGCAAGCGTGCCTACGCTTGCAAGGTGGACAATTGATAAGTCAACCGTTGTGATTGGTTGGTTGGTGAGTGTACAGTAAACAGCTGATTCGGGAAACAATGGTTCATTGGTCTGAACCATGGTTCAGTGAACCATGAATGGTTCACGTGAATATTTCAATCCAGTAAGGAATGGTATTGTAGGCACTAGGCCGCAGAAAGAGATATAGAATTAATGTAGTATATACAGTTTAGTAAAATAAAGGCAAATATAGAGTATAAATTGCCCCAAAAAATATATACATAATTATTGTTCAATAAAAGTAGCCTTTACATATTAGGCAATAAAAAACAAGTTACTTAATGCAATAATACTTAACAGTTACCATTATAACAAAAGCAAGGTGATTTTCTTATTAAGTTCCATTTTTAAGTAACAAAATCAGAGCTCTTCATTTTGAGAAACAAAACAACCTACCTTCTTTCTCAGGTTTAAAAAGTGTAACAATCGAGCAAACCTAGCCTCCAAAATTTGTGCACACCATGCAATTCAGACGTATGTCTTTACAACCCCTTCCAGACCACATCCTTCATCTTTTTTTTCAGGTGAATTTTCGTAATGCTATCGGCTGTACTGCTATTTGTCCCCTGTCTTCGACCTTATCTATTTCGTGGTACATGTGTCGTGTAATACTCTCTCTTCTGTATAGTGAAATATCTTGGTCCAGTCTCAACTTCATACTATTGTTGTACCATTCAGGCACGTCCTAGGTCCTAGAAAGTACAACAAGCCTCGTTGTTAAATTTTGTTGTCATGCCAAAAGTTCATAGCCACATTTTATAGTTTAAACTTATTTATGAATGTATGTTTAAGTTTATATATGACGAGCGTAGATTTCTATCATTAAAACGTAATATTTGATTTTTTTTTTTAATTTAACAAAATTTAAAATATTTGGAAAATTTAAATGATTGAAACCGTTTTTGGAGTTTTAAAACTTCCAAAACTATACACTTGTTGTCTTGAAACATTAAAATATTTTTTTATAACCTCTACTAATGGTTATAAAGTTTTAACATTATATAAATGTGTTTTTACGAATTGATAATGTTTTAAATACAATATATATATATATATATATATATATATATATATATATATATATATATATATATATATATATATATATATATGTGTGTGTGTGTGTGTATCACATAAAAGATACTATTTTATAACTATATTAAAGTATATATTTAAGTTTAAAAAAGCACATTAAATTTCATAACCCATTTAAATATAAAAGTAGATTTTTAAGCTTTTAAAAGAGTCATATTTGTTTTATTATTGGACCTAGATAAGATATTTAACATTTAATAATACATACTTATAAAGAAAGAAATAAATCAAATTGTATAAAAAAGTCTACCTACGTTCACGGCAAATTTTTGTGTGTAATTTTAAATTAGGCTACATGCATATTCTGTATATCCATTTATGATTAGAAAATATCTTAGACATTTTAAATGTATTGCTATTACAACTAAAATAGTTTGCACTCAATTTTTGTAATTATTGAACCGTTACCCTTTACAATCTGATACGCCTTTTAACATTTTACATTAATTTTAATTTTGAAAAGCCAAACATTCATGTATTGCTCGAATACACTGATTGAACGTGGTTAATTAAGCAGATCACCCAATAAACATGACTTCACAGAATTCTGTCAGAAACGATCGTGGACAATTTTCCATCCGTAATCCTTTCATCCTTTCAAATCACAAATCGTCAATAACTGACTTTACTCAAGGAACTCTACGTAATTGGTTACAGAACAGGAAAATATTCTAAACACGTGACTTTTTTAACTGTAATCAATACAAATTTGTAATATAATAATATAATATTGCTACCATTATACTCTTTGATATATATATATATATATATAATAACAACTGGGATTATAAAGTTGAATCTAAGCGGATATGCTTATGTGTAATAAAGTATTGGTTGATCCATATAACTAATACCTTTTTCTTTTTATAACTGCTTATGAACGTTTCTATTAAATATTCGGGTATCTTTGAACCTTAATAGAGTTTTAATTATAGTTTTATTTGTTTTAGGTTAACCTAAATTTGAACGAGGTAAATGTTTAAAAGTGTTTGTCTGAATAAATATTGCAACCTTTTGCATATCTGCTGGTACTGGGTATATTAGATCATTGCCAGTTCATCTACGGTGAAACCAGTATATCCGAAAATAAAGACCTTTCATTTTGTGCTCTGTATGGTGTTATAATTAAAATAAAACTGTTGTATAAATGAAGAAAAGCCTGGAACTCTACGGCGGCAATTACCTTCTAAGTGTTTATATCGAAAAACATCCAACTAATTATACTGAGTCATTTATAAAATGCTTCGATCAATAAACATCACACATAATAACCAAAATATATATTGTTATTGTTTACATTAATGTTTAATGTTTTTTTTTTATTTAAGCCATCTTGTGGAATAATGTATATTAATATATATTTAAGTGCTATTATACTAAGTAAAATTTATATATTGGAATGATTTAATGACAAAACCGTGAGTATAAATAAATAAATACTTAATATACTAACTTTTGTGTATGTTTTAATACAATTTTTGAATAAGGAGAGGTTATTATATTCCAAAGTGCTGCCGGATATATTTAGGTCTTAAATAATTATTAAGATATTCTTTCGTAGCTGGTAAAGTAAAAAAATAAATATGTATTGGAATATCACCTAATATTAAAATAAGGAATTATTATTATTATTGTTATTTAGAGAGCCCATTCAATCTCAAATTTCTGATCTGGATTAAACTTCCTAACTAATTGCCCTAGTATAATTCTGAATTTAAAATCTCCAATGGATCAATATAAATCTACTTCATTACTAAATAGTTATAGTCATTTAGCCGATCCCTGTATTGGAACATACCTCATATATACTTAATTACATTTCTATTGTTTTTAATTAAATAAATTTACCTTGTAATCTACGAGTTCAAAATGAGGCTAAGCAAACTCAAAGTTACGAATTCTAAGGTTACATGATTTGTGACCTTTGAGGAAGCCAATTTCACGCTTTCGTCTACAATGTGCTGCTGTGTTTAATCGTTTTTTTCTTCATTCAATTATTTATTGTTTCATGTATTTTACCACCTCAAACCATTTTACTACCAGAGATGAGTCGTACTAACCAACATGGTCCTGATTTTAATTAAGTTGCGTCTAATATAACAAATCTTTTAATTTTTTATATTACATCAACCTTGGGTCTTGAGATTTTACTAAATATTGTTACAAAAATATTATGATTCTAAAGCATTATAATATCTCTTGGTGGTATATTTTATTATAGAAAATAAGATTCCGTTTTTCAAGTGAATTCAGGTTCTGCGAAATTACAAAATAAAAATAAAAACTGAACGTTTCCAAAGTGCTATATGTTAAAAATGGTTTTTGTTTTATTAAAAAAAACTACATCAAAATTGTTAAATTTTTATCTATTAATAGGCAATTAATGGCACGTAGCTATATTTATGTAAAAATCTGGATAAAAATTTACAACATCCGGATAGAAAAATAATAATTTTCTTTAGAAAACTATTGCCTTCCTAAAGCTGCTCTATAAATTATATTTACTTGTGAAGGTATTATTAGGTTGAGATCTTGTTTGTACCAAGTAAGTGAAAACTTAATAATGCTAGCTATATCTATATCCATGGAATACTTGTCCAGTAAGTAATTGGAGAATAAAAACATTCAAAGAGATAAGTTTTTTCGATAACTCTGTTATTTAGAAAAAAGCCTCAATAGTCTTTAAAATAAGACTTCTCCTATAACCTACGATAAGGGATTAAACGTGCTTGAGATATAAGATTATTCTTAGGGGTGACAATAGCCGGCTATTAAGCTAATCACATCGAGAACGGTTTAACATTACACAGAAAAGAAAGGTAGTCAGATAGAGTTCCCTCAAACTGGGGTTTCTAGTTACAAATAAATTACTTAAACCCAAATTGTGGCAAAGAAGCTCTGTCACCAAGTAAAAGAGTGCGAAAGTTACTTCACGTTACAAGAGGGTTTTAACGCTCCGGTGTGAGCTCTCTTCAGAGAATCACTGAGAATTTTAATTACAACTCCCGCCTGAGAGAGAAAGTGTGTGTGAATCACAGTCCTGTGTTGTACAGTTGTTTAGTTTTATATATCTATGTTCGAGAATATAAATGTCACGTCTTAGCATGGAACTGCTTTATAGTAAGTAACATATACTTTGTGTATGTGGAGATTATACTAAATGCCTTAAGGCACATTTAACTATGAGTAAATTTCGATTTTAGAGTTTCGTTTTATTCTTGTACTTGCTAATTGTTCTTATTGAAAATTACTGATAAGTACGGTCTGTTTCGAGTTTAAAAACTTATTTGTTTTTACAAGTTTGAATTTAAGATGTTGCTTTCAAAATACTCCTTACAAAATACTTGCTGTTTGAAAGGAATACAAACAATAATAAAGGAAACATATATACGTAAAAAATATATGAAGACGAAATATTTGTGTAGGTTAAAAACTATTTTTTATATAAACGTACAAAATTGTATCGTTTAATGAATAACTCGTCCGTTACGTTCGTAAGAAAGGTAGATGTCGTGTGTGGTTGTTGTTAAAAAAATTAAACTACAAATTATTTTTGTGTTCAAAATACATAACACTTATTACATAACATCTCAAATTATATAAATTTTATGAACGTTTACAGCGTTCAATAATTTAGAAACCATGGCACCTTTCTCGAAACCTAGAAACCTTCCAATATTTAAACAATTATAGGCATGTGCAGTTATTTTTTCCTTTGTTGTGATAAGCTTCTTTGTCAATAATTTATGGTAAGATGGAGTCACCTCCTGTTGTAACTCCATGTTAAAGGATCGGGATTACTGTCAGTTATGTCTCCCTGTTCTACGTCACCAAACTCTGTTCCAGGCTCTCTAGTCAAAGCGGGCAGGAAACAGCAGATCCTCATGGTGGGCTAACAGCAGCCTTTCATTGTAGGGGAACTCCGTTCACTCCAACAGTCATTCTCTGCAGAAGGCCAAACTTATTGATCCATCCTTTCATCCTAATCTCTCGACATATTTAATAGTTGTGATGAGTGTGTTGTGGACATCCATAGAATTGTACAGATATGAGTAGCGCTTTTTTCTGTACACAGGTTAGGGTGAACTGGAGTGGTTAAACTACCAGAAGTGAATCTTTAATCCAGATTGAAATTCAGTTATACATTGTTTGTAAGAATATGCTCTTGTAAAAATTTAATGTTAGAGTGTAATTTTACATGTCTTCCAGTTTTTAAACTTACCAGTGTATAAATTTAATTACATGATCTGATATGAAAAGAATAAAATTAAAAGACCCTATAAATAAACAATTTTCTTCTCATGGTGGTTTTAATCAAAGAAAATGTAAAACACCTCTCTAACAAAACTAACTAAAATAAACAGATTCTATGAAATTTACTTAAAACCACCAGTACATAGAAAGATTAAAACTTTCTGCACCGTTTATGAAGAATTGTATATGAACATAATATTCAACAATAATTTCCCTTGCGTTTTCTACCTCATAAGTAAGGGTTGAATAGTAATACTCAAAATTTGCATTACAGAAATCTTTAACTTGGCCTTACATCTCTAAATTTGTAATCATTACCTGAACTCATAAGTTTCTTAAATGATTGAAGAGGTGCGATCTACAATAAATACAGTTCTTTAAAAGTAAGCAGAACCCGGAACTCAAGAGCTTCCATACTTCTTTTTCATTTCTCTATTATTTAAATAAACATTGGTTTTGCAATTATTTTTCTCCATAATAAGAATTTGTTAAGTTATGATAACGTTACAAAAAATGTATGTCAATTTACTTGTGTTATAAACCAGTGCTTACCATAGGAAAATGTACTACGATAGGACTGAAAATACATTGAATTTCGCGAGAAAATATTATCTACATGCTAAAATTTTGAAAGAGTCCGCTATTTTTCTGGGAATGGTAATAGAGGGAACTAATGAGAAAGCCAAATTGGTTACGGGTGATTGTAAGTAGCGGGAACAAATTGGGAGGTGAAAGTTGATGGATGAAGACAAAGTAACGTACTTTGACCGAAATGCCTTTTGTTGTGATTTCTTTTGCTTTCTAGTACCTTAGGATTTCTCAAATGTTATTGTCAAATAGGTTTTTTTGTATTTTCAAACAGTAACGCTTAACGAATTGCCTTACTTCGAATTATGAATTCGTATCCAAACCCACAGATAAATAAATAAAACTAAGGTCAATTAATTTACTTAAGTCTATCGTGTATAACATCAAAAAAACAGTTGTCGCCGATACTGTGATCGATAATCAGTGGACTCTAACTTGTAAGATGTAAATCAATTGGATTTAGAGAAACTTAAAAAAAAAAATACATATATTGATGGCTGAACTCAAGCATAGATTTTAATTACTCTTAACTTAATTATATTTTAAATATAGTTTTTCCATTTTACTTATAATATTTAAATATTTAGTAAACTATTTTAATTACATTCAACTTTGAGATTTGTCAGCCATAACTTATGATCTCCACCCCGATCCACTTCAATTTTTACATTTATGCAAACTCAGACATCTTATTTAACTGATTGTGCAAAGTTCATATGCAGCCGTTTCTATCCGAATGATATATAGAAATCTTTTTCCATTTATTTCGGTTGCAAGACATATGTTTTTTATTATCTGGTGCAAAAAAAGGTAACTCAAGGAAAGGCAAATCCTGGTTTAAAATAATTTCTAAAAAATTTTAACATTTATAATAAATATATCGTAAATCAACAATAAAAAACACCACAAGAGTAAAGAATTTGACTCTTTATTGTAAATATAAATCATGTGGTTGTCGACTTTGGCATCTCATACTAATACACTCAATTGTGTCATATCGTTTAGAGGTTAAGAATCGGCATATTAAAGACCAACAGGATAATCAATAAAGCAGAAAAAAATCTCTACAAAAACAACTAAGATTACAGATGGTATTGTTGTTTTGGTTAATGTTCCAAAACCTTGCTATGGGACCAAGAAAGACGGAAATGCCACTTGGATGTTTTAGCCAGTAAATATTAATATCTACTAATACCAGAATTTATGCAACACTTATAAAACGTTTTGCTACTATACTGAAGGCCTTATCTTGAAACTATGGACAGTATTCCAAGGCTTTTCAAATTTATCCGAAGGATATTGATTTTGACAACATTCTGTTCATACCTGTACATTGACTGATTTAATCTACAACAAAGCAGTTTTAATACTCACTAGATATTACCTAGCATGTTTCGCTGAGGTTGGTCTGCATGTATAACTGTGTTCTTTAATAAAAGCCATACAATTTTACTCAGATTGCTTACAAATTTATTTCATTCTTTGATAATTTCATTGCCTTCGATGTTACCCATATTAATAATGCAAATATGTCCACTATTTCTTGACTAAATCCCATAAAGTTAAATTCATTATCATCAAACTCGTCGTTGTCAATAAACACATTTTAAGCTTCAAATTAAAACTACACGCTAAACTTTTATTTACAGCTCAGTTTGTTCTCGATACTGTAGAAAGATACAGACAGAAAGAAATTAAATCTTTCCATCTCCACGAGCGGTAGTCTTTCCTAATTATCAGCAATTGAATTCGATTTTATTTGATTTATTATTAAATAATAAATTATGTTGGTATTTTTGTCAATGTGATAACAAACACAAGTACATTCAATAAATCTTACAAAAACAGTTTTTTGTGTGGAAAATTGTCTTTTAACTTTCACCG
Source organism: Homalodisca vitripennis (assembly GCF_021130785.1). Lineage (NCBI taxonomy): Eukaryota > Metazoa > Arthropoda > Insecta > Hemiptera > Cicadellidae > Homalodisca > Homalodisca vitripennis. The sequence goes on from NC_060213.1 coordinate 43,236,528, forward strand.
TAGCAATTAAATACTAAACAAGTAACTTAACTTGGGAGACAATTGTCACATTTACTGCAAAAATTTTTGCCATTACTCTTCATTACTTATGCTGTATTGTGCGAGAAAAGAAAAAGAGAAGAAGTTGAACTTAATAAACCTGTGCTTGGGAAGTAGTAATTTTATTACTTGTGTAAGTGAGATGTATAAAGTTTATAAAGGAAAAGTGTTATTATACCTAACAATTTTCTAATTCTGTTTTGACTTTAATTATACTTAAATATAACATTTACTCTTAATATTACAAAATCTGAATCAGCTCGCTTTCTTTTTGCTTCTTACTCGTCGTAGCTGAAGGATTTCACTATTAATAAACATTTTTATATTCCACTTAGTGTAATATATTTATATTTTTTATAAGTAATTTAAGGCGGCACTATTTGAGTATTATAATTGACCTAATCTCCTGGGTTTGTTAGAATCTAAAAATTTCTTTAAAAAAAAAATGATTTCATTCAAAATTTTAAGCAATAGGTTTGGAAAGTAAAAATAAATCTCCTGAAAATAAAATAGTTAGTAAACTACTAAGATTTTCCTATAGATAACTACTGATTACGAATAATTTTTGGATCCAATGATCTTATAGGACATATAATTAAACTTTAATGATAGTTACGGCTGTGTTTTGGGCCACGTGGAGATTTTAAAACACAGAATATTGTGTTGTGTAACTACTATGCTATTGGTATTAAATTGATGGAAAAATGTTTGACATATTTTTATTATTTTAATATGCAAAAAAGAAATAATTTAACAATATTTTTTCATTTACAGGAGCCAATACAGTTCATGTAGATAAATGTGTGAGGCTTATTCATTAAATGATATATTTCTGTCGTTTCAATAAACATTCAAGAGGTAATAGGTGTTATAGAAGATGTTAATTTGTTGTAAATAGTAATAATGTTAATATTTCTCTTTTGTATGATTTTTGGTTTTACTCCTGGACTTTCGGTGGCTAGGGTATTGGTGATTGAGCTGCGAAAGAGTAAAGAGGAAGAAGATTGAAGAAGGTCAGTTGGGTGTGTAACGAGAATGAAAGTAAATTGATTAAGATAAATAAGAAGCTGCTAGCAAAAACGTATTAAAGGATGGAAGTAAGAAATTAGTAGTTTAATAAACATACTTCATAAAGAATTAAAATGTAAGTTAAAGCGAGCAAGTGAATGTATCTGCGGAATGTGCTGAATGTGTGTAATTTTAATTTGCTTAGAACAAGGAAAATACTAGTAGTGTGTGCCCCCTCATGATTGTAATTAAACTTTTAGAACAAATGGGAGAAATGTTCTGTGAAATTGAAAATAAAACCAGGAGTAGGATATTACTGATCATCCGTAATGCAGGGTTGAGAGTCTCTAGTTAACAATTAATATTATAAAAAGGTAAGAGGGAATTATTAATAAACGTAGGGACGAGATACCGACTAATGAGATATTTGGCCTATAGTCAGGAAGAGGGTTTATGTGGTACCCTGGGAACAATCCCAAGCCACACATATGTAATATGGGACGACCTTAGTTCATTTAAAACCTAATCGAAACATTGGAATTCAAGTAAAGTGTACTCACATTAATCAACGGCGTCTAAGTATCAAGGTAGCCAATTCACAATCCCTGGTATGATTTATACATACAGCTTAGAGACCAATTACATCATCCTTCATGAAAAATCACTTCTTGCAGCATTTGGTTGTCTCAGAAGGTGAAATACACGGAGTGCAAAGTTCGTAAGTTGGCAACTTAATTATTGAATACTTACGACAATTACCTCCAGATTTCTCCAAGGTCAGCTTATCAGCTTATGTACATGAATAAAATAAGCTCGAGAGGGAAGGAATACGAGTGATAAAAAAATTTATGTACATGGCCTTAGATTTGAAATACGGCGAGTTAAAAACACATCAATGTGAAGAAATCCATGCAGCATTACTGAGCCCTACTAAACTGTTACCTAATTCCTTATTAATATTATTTTTATTCTCTATCACTTCAGTTGCTGAATTTCAATGGCAACAAAGGACATTAAAAATTAAAGAACACTGCTAAGAACTGCTAACTTTTTGGCTTATAATCTGTTCTAACATACCTAAGATACAATTTGATTTAACCTATTTTTTTCTTAACTTATTTAAATGTACTCTTTCAATATTACTAAATTTATGTTTATTTAAACCTAATAAAAAATATGGAATAGAACTTCAACTAATTGTATCAACAAAATGTGGTAATAATAAAATGTCAACTTAATGAATATAACTTACCCAAATAATTTATAAAACATTATTTATTACTGGACCTATTCTAGTTGAGTTTATTAAAACTTACTTCGGTCATAAGCATACATTTAGTTTTGGAATATAATTAATTCTGTAGTAGAGTTGTTAAGATAGCCGCCTGTAGGCAAATACTCCGTTCTGAAGGCGGCAATATGCAAATTTTATTTCCCCCCATAGCGATGTGGCGGGAGGTTTGTGTGTTTCAGGCATGCTGAGTTGACTGTAGTTTTCTGCAATATTTGTTCTCCTCGCCTTTTACCTTACAGTAAGGAGATGTTTAAAAATAATATTATTTTAAATTAAATTGATTTATCTTAGTGTATATACCTTAGTAATAGGTATATTTGTTCATCATGGACAGTGATCTCACAATTAAAACTATATTACATCCTCTTATATACACGAAATTCTGCAATACGGCAACCATATTTAAAGTACTATAAGCAAATTTATAACAAATTTATATAAGACTATTAAATTTTTATTTGACTTGTGGAATTTATTACGGTCACTGAAATTATTACAAATTCAAGAAATAAATACACTTAGTAATATAACTTCGTAATAAGAAACGGGTGTTTAATTATAAAACAATAAGTAAAACTCATTCAGTAATTTAGATGTAAATATTCATAGCCTAATTTATTATATATATAAATATGTATTTGTATTATTCCATGAAACTCTATTCTGGGTATAATCCTTTTTAAGTTAATATGCATTAAATTTGTATTGCTAACTTTAATAATGTGTAAGTTTGTTATTTAATTTTGCCATTCTTTTTTTGCTTCTATTATATTTCCTTCATACAACAGACACTTTAAAATACTACTTTATATGTTTGGTTTAGCATTACATCTATTTTTAACACATTTCAATATAGGTTCAACTAATTTCTCAATATCTATAAACTGATACCTACTGCTAGACATTAAACAGTAATCTAAATGTATAATGAAAAACAATTTTCAATCCCAGATCAATCAATGGCGTAATAATTATGACTAATCAACAGGCTTTAATAATGATGCGATACATCAGATCTTGCATTAGAAAATATACCAGGAAGATTTCTGTGTTGTCTATTTTGCTTCTTTGATGATATTTTCCTGACTTTGTGTTTCTTTAACATTTAGTGCTCTATGTTATAAAATTATCTCAGCACGTATATCATTTTTTTGGTAGGAATGTGCTAAGTTCCTTTTACATTGTTATTACTCAATGTAAATATTATTTAAAAATACAACGTGCCAATTATGACTTAATAAATTATTATCAAAACACAAATGATTACCGTAAATACAGATTTGTTTTTTTCTTTTTCTTACATAAATACACTGACCTACTTACAACTGAAGGTAAGGGGAACAGAAAAGCTCCTTGCAAAGACGTGAGGGATAACATTTATGTTACAAAATGCAATATTCGCTTCAGCTCTCTCACTTGGAATTTCACGTCCTCGAAAAACAAGCTGGTTTTCGAGAGAGAGGAAAATGTTTGCAATAAACCACGTGCAGCGTTATCAAGTTACAGCAGTACTGTGTAATCAAACCTTTGTTAATAACCTATAATCATTGTAATAACTAATTTAGTAATTATACAGTTTGTTATTACAGTTTGGTGTCCTTTGGGATCGAATAGAAAAATAACCAAAAATTTTATTATAATTCCCACTAGAACATTTGAGGCTACCAGCTTGTCCAATACAATCTATAGTATCTTAGAAATTTCATTCAAATCTAAATAATTATAACAACAATTTCCAGGTTGCAAGAAACTCATGAATAGCATATTGCTGACCTAGAACTCTAATTATAAGCTGTAGCTGTTATCTGCTCGAATGCCGGAAATGAGCTGATATTATTTTGTGACATGCAAAAAAGCCACACTTAGATACGTGTTGCAAGCATTCTCTCACTCCTAGTTTTTTAGTGTCGTTTTTAAGTAGTGGTTTGATGAAAAAATATTTGTAAAAGTAAATCTTTTTTCCTTTATTGCTTTCTATCACATTATAGTTTGTGTTGGATATATGTTGTATAGTCACTATGTAAGTAGAATTATTGAACAAAATATATTACCAGACATATTATCTCCGTTATGATCAGTAAAGTAACATCACTCGCTGGTGGGGATGCCCTTACATATTTAAATTCTACATTGTCTAGAAAACTTTCGCTCTGTAATTCTATAAGACAATTTCTTACATGACTTTCTTCTCTTTCCAATTTAATCATAGTCAAAACAGAATATCATGTTACCCAGCCCGAACCATTTGCCATTTCATAAATCACCTTTAATCGCATTCATTGTTTTTCTGTAGATTTATATTTTCTTTTCATTACTTTGTATATCATTTAGGTGTTATTTATTGCGTATTTCATAAAATGTTACTCTCTGTGTGGCCTTTATTACATTACAATGCAAATTTCTTCTCCTAAACTTTCTATGATTTAAAACTACATAAACATAAAATGCTCTACAATAACTTTATTTAATTCCTATATATGTAAAAGTTTTTACATATAAAGTATTAGTATTTTCTTTATTAGTAGAAGAATCTCATTTTATCATTTATATGGCGTATAATATTTTTCTATATTGTATTTGCATTTTAATATTCTCCAATTAGTAATAAAAACATAGATAAGCTCTATATAATACTACCTATGCAATGGGTGTTACTATAAAAAACGTAAATAGGTTTTACTGTATAAGTTAATGATAGTAATCAGATTTATTAATAATACAGTTAAAATATTTTGAAAGATTCTATTTAGGTAATTACGAATGAAGATACGTGATAACAGGTTTACGATATGTACCATTTAAATACATTTAAAGGCTCTATAGTTTTACAATTACTAACTAATTAGTATAAATTAATTATAATATTTTACAACAAAATTTAAGTCCAAACTGTGTCCCCCTCAACTTTACAAACTGTTTTAGATACAATAGAGTTTTTAAATAACCTCTGGTATTAGTTATAGTCGAAATACAAAACAATAATTTACTAAACAGTTAGCCAAGTGATAAGTAACATAATCGCAGTTGCTGCAGACGAAGCCAACTGAAAATAAAGCCTGGAATAATTTCTAAACTTCTAAAAGCTATCCACAAAAATCTTTAAGCCAGATCCCTGTTAATAATCTTCACCACTTTACAGTAGAGGTATACAATAGGGTTGTAATATTACTAAGGTAAGTATTTAGAATTCAGATTAGCTATGGGAGCAAGATATATATGTTTTTTTACTATTATTCACAGATGGATGTAAATTTTCATATATTCATATCTAGGTAATTTATTTCAAACTTCAAATCAAGTATAACCTTAAACTTAGTCGATGCCTTAATCAGTGTAAAATAAAACTGTTATAAATCAAACAAATTTTAAAATTGTCACTAATAGTTATTGCAATTAATCTAAAGTAATCTATGGTAAGTTCGTGTACATTTTACATAACTATACACAGTAAGTATAATTCATAAGTATTATTTAATAAGTTGTAAAAATTATAATAATTACCAAAAAATCGTGTTAATCAAATATAGAAAAGTAATTACATAATGTTAAACAATAAATTATAGCGGGACTAATGTAAAATTACATTATTTTATTTAAAAATTTATTTTAGACAACCATTGACATGATATATAAAACCTAAATAATACAAACTAAATGAATATATAGATTCGGAAGACTTTAACAATTATTTACGCATTTAATAAAGAAAGGGTTTTTATTGTTATAACTCTTTATACAAAATTTGAATTCTAAAGTGAATTTCAATGGCGGAAAGTAATCTAGTATGCGAAGAGTAGCATTTAATAACCTGGACGGAAATTGAACTTGTAGCTTAATGTACCAATATCCCGGAAGTAATATTATTGCTCCGTGTTGTGAAATTCAAGTCCTGTTATTCGATGTAATCCCTGCAATTACGGGAATTTCTTTACTTATTTTTAAGTGCAGTATTTACTCTTTGATTTTATATTGGTATGTGTTTATAAGCTAACTAATATTTATGAAATATTAACACGTTGTCCTTTATTTAACATTTATGAGTCTTCAAACATTTAGTTAAAATTGTTCTTTTCTTACTGGATGTCTCCTGGATCAAACACGTTATAGTTTACAGTGACATTATAAATACTATACTTATGTTTGAGAGCTTTCTAAAGTGTCGAAATTATTATCTGAGTTTGAGACTGTTCACTTTTAAATCCTGTCTGTGACCATTTCATGTTTTCTCAGTACTGTTGATCTTGTACAGACCAATTCTCTGTTTTATCTGTTCCATACCATTCTCGTAGGGGCCAGTGGTCAATGAAGGCTGGCAGTATAAGGGTTTAAAGGAGATAAGGACCTCCTCAAAAATTATAGATATAAAAACAAAAAATAAAATTTTCTTGTTATTTATTAGGTACTACAACTTAACTGAATACTATTCCTGATATATGTATTGGTCTAACAATAATTTATTCCTCTAATTCCTCCGAAATTATTCATTAGTTACTTGACGAATGCTGTAATTATTGTGGTATCAAACTAACGCACAATGAACCATGAATAAAAAAATTACTAAAACCATAAACGAAACCTGGAACTAACTATAGTTAATACTAGCAACATAAAAACATATTTGCCAGATATTTATCTACAAGTATAACGTGGCATTTCTAATTTTAGCATAGGTATTAGTATGGCAAGTTTATTTTGTTTTAGGTATTATGGTATGTTATAAATATGTATTATTTACACTGTATATTTATATATATGTACACAATATTTATTGTGAATTAATAAATAATTTTATTTATTCTTTTATTATAATTTTAATTCAAAAGAGATAAAGAAACCATTAAAATTAAGTCACTGTAGATAAGTCGGTAAATTTTTTGTGGTTATTACTCTTAATCTTAGATATAATTTGTCTAAATATTGCAATATATTAAAATATTTTTATATTATTTTCAGCTGTTATTCGTAGCCACCAAGATAGAAGTGTTGCAAGAACGCCAAGTGTTGCAAGAATGTGAATGGCCGTCATTTTTAAGCCGTTTTATAAACGAAACGAGACTAAAAAATGAATCCGTCTAATTTGCCTTAACGTGCTAATTCCAAAATAATGTTTAGTTTGAACTTGACGGATATTGACTTGTCCATTTGTCTTGCTGCTTTTTCCTACAAAAATTCTAAAAATGCTATTGTATAATACTGAAATCAAAGAAAACTTATTAAAAATTTACAGTTCTTGCAAAGGTAAGTATATTGTAATTTGTTTTTTATAATGCCTAATATACAAAATTGTATATCTTTTCCTTTTTGAAACCTTTTGAAAAGATCTAGAGCTTGCAACATAATCCCAGTGATAAATTAATTATAAGTAGGGTATTATTCAGTCAGTAATTAGTTACGTAACGGTGAAGAAAACCTTATGCATAACAGCAAATCACTAATTACTCGATAACGTCCGAAAGTTACTGCAGAAATCAAGAAACAATCAGTTGGACAACTCGGATTACCGACAGTTCCAGGCGGTTACTTGATGAATCAACTGTCACATGCTGATGCTTTAACTGTCAAGTCTTTTATTGAGGTTTGACCTATTTCGCAATTAATTTTGCTAAACCAGAAGTATAAACTACTTTAGTTCTTGTCCCGTTTGATAAGTTCACTTCGATGAAGGATTTAGCACAAAGGGATATCTTTTTTAGCGGAGTTGACGTTTCTTTTGGGTGTAACTGCTATATTAAAATATCTAAACCTATGTTAGCTAATTTAATATAACATACGTTTAATATGACGGTCTTTCTTTATTTAGAATTTATGTTGCACTGAAAAACCATGATATGCATATATATATATATATATATATATATATATATATATATATATATATATATACTCTTTAGGATATACAGTGTGTTAGAAATGCTATGCATACTTGGAAACTTTACGATATACAGCAGAGATTAAATTGACAAGTATTTACTTGCCGTTCTTACAAGCTACATAAAATTTTTGAAACACATGTTCAAGAACGAATCATATTATCCAGCTAAATATAAATTGATATATTTCCGTAAGTAATCAGTCGATCCTCAGCCAGGCAAGGTTTAATGGAGGTCTCATTGGGAGACTATTAAATGAGTTAAAAATATGATGTCAATATGATTTATTATATTACATATTATTGTTTTAGCTTGTCCCATTTAAAACTGACTCCTTGTCACATAACGAATACAAGTACTTATATCCATTAAAAAATAAATATGGAGACTGAAGATAACCAATTTCAGGGTCTGTTTTCACAATCCACAAGAGATAAAATTACTAAAAACTAAACAGTAGATATTTAAATAAAAATACTCTATTTACAAAAAGTAAACTTTTAAAATGTTATCAACCTTCTTAGATTAAAATTGGCATCTTCTTTGGTTCCTCGTATGTTTCATTAACTTTTTAAACATATTTTTCGTTTAAAGATAACCAAATATTCGTAAAATGTGAGATATTTATTGTTCATATTGCTAAAAACATTGATTATTTTTAGTGTGACAAAGATATATATATCGAATGTTATAACAAATTAAAAAAAATTAGTTACGCATTGCATTTCCGAAATTTAAGTTGAAAAATATATTTATTATTCAAAGTTTCATACAAAATAAACATTATTAAAAAATGAACGTAACTTGTTTAATTTTAAGACGATTAAAATACCGACGTTATTAACCCCATTTTTCTCTTTATTTCTGCTTTTCAAGGGAAACCAATTATATGTAGATTAGATCGTGTTGTCTATGGCAGGATATTGTCAATAACCTGGCTGTGATTGAGCCTTAGTACTAAATTACACTCATCATTAAACTTTCGTTTTCACCACTGAACAGAAACAAAAATAGAATATAGGCTTGCACAGCATATATATTTCAGTCTTCATTGAAATTTCGTTTATTATTTTTTATTCTACATAATATTCAGGTATCCAAAGAATACAGAGTTTAATGTATAGAGAATCAAATAGAGGAGGAATTTGGCCAGGAGGTTAATTGAAAAAAGCTAATTTTCAATAAACAAATTAAATCTTTTTTTACAAATCCTGCAGAAATTCAGGCTTCACACTCAAGAAAATCCCATGGAGGTGCATTCACCGTCATTAAAAACGATGTTCCATGTATATAAATGATGCTTGATGTTAGTTTTCAAGATTAAAACAAATGAACTTGTTCTCGGGACATTCATTGGAAGCTAAGCAGTCAAAGAGAAAGTAAATATTCTTATCCTTGTGTGATAGCGTAATATGTAAAATATCATATCTAAACCAATATATGTCCGAAAGATATCCTAGCGTACGGCCAAATCTTATGGGCTGACATTAACAATCAATCATATCGTTTCAACCTAGGTAGAATAACTGTGCAAACTTCAAGGCTATGGCTCATAGTCATGGTCAAGAAATACACTTTATTAGTACCTTCACTGTACAGAGCCAAGTAGCATGTAGGATTATGGATTATAATGAAATGTAATCCTGCTTGTGAAGAAATTAATTTGGGGCAAAATTACTAGTCTTTATTTCAATTAGAGAGTTTTTAGAGATATTTTACGTAGAGCAAGAGGATGCATTTTCCCACCTGTGTGAGTATACCAACACAAAGCCAATAATATTTCACTCAAAGCAAATTTCAATCATTAATAAAAATTTCCGGTAGTATGGTTTTTGATCCACTTGAGAAAGAGATGAGATTGCAGATTTCTAAAGATTTTGTTAACTATTTCTTTTGTTCTTTTTAAATAAAAATGTTAAGTCTATAGCAATTTGTATATTGAAGACCTTTTGCATCCAGACAGGCACAGTTATAACGAACAGTAGTTTTTAAAACACCACATAAATCTTGGAAAATGTTCGTAAGCGCTTAGAAAAATAAAACTGAGAGACATGCATAAATATCGCACTCGATTATTGTTATAAAGAAATGAACAATTAACAGCAATATATAACGCGATATATTTTATCTGCTGATTTTGCATAGTTAAGACTACGTATTTATATAAAAACGAATGAGCACTATCGTACCGTTGTCTATACATGGAGTCTGGCTAGGCATCATTGAAACCTATTGAAGATATTAAAGGCTTAAAATAGTGCATCCAAAATTAGCTATACCTGGTAAGGTACGTTTACCTTGTTTACTATATATCATAATTCAAAAATTAAATGTAATATATTTTAGGTAACTCTACTCTCACTTTAAATTTCCACAACAATGTCTCAAATATATTTCAGTGGAAAATGCAGCAATATTTAGGAGCTCCTTGTACAATCCATTAAGTTACTTATGGTGTAAAGCTGTGTACAGTGTTTACTTTATATAACCTCAAAATATGATAAAGATGATAGAAATGTGTACTTTATAGAAAACGAGCAGGAGAAAAATGTGTTTGGAGTGAAAGGCATTTGTCATTATTTATAGCTCACACTGGTAGAAGTGTCAGATATACAGCCATGACTGTATTTCTTCACACCCGGATGCCATATTTCTCATCTATAATGTGCGTAGGATGGGGATATTGTGTACTGAAACTGTTTTGGGGATAACGTGTGTATTTAGTTGAAAGCAATATAAGTTTAATATACAACTACAAAGGACCACTTGCAAATACCACAGCTGACCTCTCAACAAAGGCTAAAATCCCTTTAAGTAGAACAACCTTAATGTTTCCTTTCCCTGATTGACACAATACTCAGTAGCCAATTTGACTTAAAGTAGTTTACAAGACTAAAACACGTTTTTATTTAATAAATTCATGCAAAAGACAATTGAATTGTCTGTGTAGTTTCCGTAGGGTAATCAGGGTTACTAATGCTTGTAAAACTGTACTGACAAAGAGCTCAGTCTCGTATATCCAGAAGGCATCCTGTTTAATCTAGCTGCTCTCATTATCTAAGCTTTTTTTAAATTTAAGAAGCAATATATCACTATACAATTTTTGTTTTTAGTGAATTAAGTGTTTACTGCAGTTTATTGGAGCTTTTAAGAAATAAGTCCATGTTTAGTTTAAATAAACTAATATTAAAAATTACGTTCAAAATCATACTTATTCATACCGTTGACAATTTTAAAATGCTATGAAAATAAATAGAATAATTTTTGACTAAATTACAACAGATAGTTAGTTTTTTTACAATAATTAATTTGTACTTTAAATTGTACACATTTTGTAACGAAAGGAACTGTAACTTTTTAAATTTATAAATTTTATTGTATTTAGTTTTATTTATTGTTAAGAATCTACGGAAATTCGCTCAACCACAACAATTTGCAATATTACTCAGGAAAATCCGTTCTTGATACACATTGCAAGATATTGTAAATGTATGATAGGAAAGCGATTGGCACATTCTGATCAGGAATATAAAATATTGCCAATTAAAGGATAGAACTAAACCATCTAACTTTGTACCGCACTTAAGTTAGACAAAATAACGTAAGACAAAATAACAATTAACCTTTCCAGGGTGTGACTAATGCTTGGGCAATGAGATATGTATGCATAATTAGATTTCAGCAGTGGATGCAGATGTATGGAAGTTGGCTTTTTAAAATAATGAAGAGCAATATTAATTCTCATAATTAGAATTTTGCTACCTGTTATCTGTGGTTTTATACGAAATTTCCTGAAGTGTAAAATTTGTGTTATGGCAAACTGTTTTTGAAAAGCAGTTTCATTTTCAAGACAAATGATGGGAACTGAGTGATATCTGTTCATCTGGTTTCATACAACACAGTGTATGCAAACACTCAAAGCGTTTCATCCAATATTGTTAGATAATATAATCTAGTATATACACACATCAAGCACACGTATTGAAGCTCTGAAGATTGACACTGCAACTGCAGATCACTTAGCTTATAGGGAATTCTATGTATTTGTGGAAATTATTCTGTGGAATTATTATTAAAATATTATGAGCTACCCATAATAATAAGAATTGTGTTATAAGTTAATGATTAAATCATGGCAAAATTAAGCAACTATACTTCTAAATACCCTTCTCACCAAGAGCACAGCTGGAACAGATATAGATTTCATAGCATTTCGAAGCGCAACTTTCAAAATATATTATTAGATTGGAAATTTATATGGGCTAAACTGGATTTGAACACAAAATGTTTGACATTTTCATATTATAATTTTCAACAAGTAGGAGCTCTGTCATCTTGAAAACTTACAAATTATTAAAATATGAATTATGAAGAAAAGGTTTCCCAGTAAAACGAGTTTGTTGACCTCTTTAATCTCCCTCCTTATAAGATTATAATATATATAAAACTAGATAGGAGTACACAACAACACGTGCCGTTAGCAGGATACTTTGAAGGTAAATGCTAAACCTATAGTTCATTTTCTAAAGGTATCCGCGGACAGTTAGTCACACAGGCTACTAAATATAAATGTAGCAATATCCCCCATCTTCTTCAATGGCCAATAGCGCTCATTCAAAGTACATAGTTTGACACCACATTATATAATTAATTCTTGTCTATGCAGAAATAAAGCTTCATGAAAATTTGAAGTCTACAGATGAAATATTTTTAGAGTAATCCTGCTGCTCAAGAAAATTCCAGATATATTTTTTTAGTTCTATTTATTAAGTTAGGTTTCATAACGGCGTTAACTAATAACATTAAAAAAACTATTTAATACAAATCAAATCAGGAGGCCTCTGAAATAAACTACTGTCACAAACTTTGTACTTAAACTTTTTACTCTATTTTCTTTATTTTTACATTTAACATCCTAGAACCTTATAACTTTCCTCATTTTGTTTACATTATTTGATGCTTAATTTTCGTATTTGAATCATCGTTTTAAGTCTTTGAGTTAATTCGTTTTCAAATTATCGTGACCAGAAAAGCGAAATAAATGTTGTTAACCACTGAAGCGACAGTTTTCACTAACGCTTTGATTAAATATCTATATTTTCACAGTGTTCGTAGCATTCAAATAATTTTTAAATAACAATGTTGAAAAGAAATAACTTGGATTCAAACGAGTGTTGTTATCATCAATATTTTATATATGCATTTTGTAAATGGTTTGTATTATTGTAATTTAAACTTTGAATGCAAACTGATATCAGTCAAATAAATGTAGCAAGAGGATCTTTCTAAATGTAAATTTGTCCTTTATTGAATTTTGGACTACCTGGAGAGCTCCAATAATATATTCAGATCTTTCAATGATTTCAATTTACATTTTCAATATTTATTCAATTACCATTGCTGTATTTTTAGCAAACTTATACGTTTCCAAATTATATTTTTGTTATATTTACTACAGAATAGCATTAGGCACTGATATCGTATCTTCAAAATTCCACTTTCATTTTTGAAAAATAATTTTTATATGTCAGAAGTTTTAACGATAATTTGATAACTCGTTTATTTAAATTAACAGTTAAATACAATAGATAATAAGGGCCGTTTAGTAATGATTTCAAATCACACTTAATATTGAAAATAAAGTAAATTATATATGTTAGTCAATGTTAAACGTATAGTACTCATTAACTATATAAATAAAGGATAAAAAAGTATCGACAATTGTGCCTAAAGGTAATAATTATATGCTACACAGTTTGCAACTAATTGTTTTAAAACTACATGACATTATTTTTAGAAAACTCACTTGAAGTTCCAAATATGTATATTAAATTTTAATCATAAAGTAATGTAACTTTAATTTAATTAATTTAACTTAAGAAATTTAATCTATGAAAATAATTTCACAGTTAGTTTGAATGAAAAACGGAAAATTAAATTTGTTGACGACATGACGTCAAAATATTAAAAGGAAAGTAATGAATGATATGAAAACACGTTATGGGACAGATTGACTATCATTCACAAAATGTTCTGTCCAAGTCTGAGATATTTTCCAGAATTTAAATTTTGTTATATTCTGTTATGAATTTAAGTACTGAATTGTTCTGATCAGGACAATGGGAGGAAGCGGCGTTCTGCTTAATTAAATGTAAACCTCAAGACATTTTTCGGTAAAATGTTTTACTCAACTACCTTATACAAAAAAAGTGCATTGAAACACATTAAATTTTAAATTTAGTTTTATAATGTTATAATGTAATATTAAATTTTTTTACTATAATCAAAACTAAATATTGAACTCGGTTAACCCTAATTTCATACGACGCATTTGGTTCATATTTCAATGCGAGTTGTTATTATTACTATATTTACAACTCCCCAACCAACTCTAAATACAGAACTTTTAGTTTAAGTGTCGAATAAGTATTCCAAGTATTATAATGAAAATAATCGAATTAGGTAAAATGTATTAATAATGTTTTGATCAATTTATTATTGTTTATAAGAGTTAAACGAATATATTACACCAAAAAGTATCATAATTACAAAACGCAATGAATTCAGTCATTAGAGATAAGTCACAAATCACTGGTGACTTGGCCATTTGCAGCGTGTATCTCTTGTCGCCGCAATCAGGTGAACGTTATAAGTCTTTCTGAACCGTTAAATAAACATTTTAACCCTTTGAGTTTCCATACACAGTGAAAAGCGTATGCTGCTCCTATATTAGTATTCAAGTATTTTCTTTATTTGTTTTAACTATTGTTTTGTAGTAAACTGTAAATTAATTTTTTACGTTTATATACGATGTTTCTTTAAGAACAAACTGCTTGGAATACGTTTAAACAAAATTTTATTTTAATGTTCATGTCTTTTACCGAATTAGTTGTTCTATTACAGATAAATAATTATTGGAAATTCTAAAACCCTCATAATCGTACAATAATTAATAATACTTTTTATTTTACCGTCTTCCTAGATGCTTAGGTTAAGAGTAATCTAATGCATTTGACTAATTTCTTTTTTTAACATTAAAGGTACGATAGTACTTTTTATCAGACAACACCATTACCATTATTAAAACTCAATATTCTAATCCAAAGTACTTGGCTAGTTGTGGAATAAGAGATCCTCTTCTTGCCAACGTCTGAAGACGTTAGGTGAACATTTGTCATACAAATGATGACACATAAAACGTGTCCAACGCTTGCACGAAAAGACGATATCAGTTTATATGATATATTGGTGACAATAGTCTTCATAAATATTTTTCAATAATGTTATACGCCAATTAGGCAACATTGTACAGGCATGAGAATAGAACTTTTTCTTATGCAATATATTAATTAATAATATAGAATTTTTTATATAATACAAACCTTGTACAATGTTCTAGTATTAATAGAATGATAGAAATTAGGCATAATATATGTCTTAATTTAAAATATAAAACATATATTTAAATGTAGAATCCTTTAAATTATGACTATTGACACGTTTTTTATATCAGTATGCTACAGTCTGTGTTAATAGTCGTCATATTATTAAACCATGTATTATTCCGGCTTGTCTGCGGGACGGGACGTCGCGATCCGTTAACGTCGACGGATACTGGTGAGGGAAAGATTTTCCATACAATGGTACGGAATGCAGATTTTGAACCGCCACCATTTATCGGGTATTCGGGATGAGCATGAGCGTACCTGCGTGGTGGTAATTTTTAAATCTTTCCGTTCAGTTTTCATCCCATGGCGGTCTATTAATACCTGTCAGCGATAAAGTGTAAGTTGCTTATCCTAGCTGTTTCGTAACACGCCCCCTTCCATGAAGGTTAACTTCTGGCTTGCTTATACCTTCAAGTTGAATTACAAAATTACTAGTCTCAAATGTCGAGGGCAAAGGGAGGATCGACAGGTCTAGTATACTGTGGTGGGAAACTATTACAATAGTGGTGTGTTCCCTTAGTGTTCAAGGGATCTCCTAGCCTAAACATAAGGGAGTACTGCCTACTTTCTTCTACCTGCTTTTTTGGAAGAGGCTTGCCTCTCCTTCTTCCCAGGTGACATAACTGAGATACAGAGCCCGCTTATTTCCTCTTGGAATCCTGTCCGGGAGCCCTACCAAATACCATGTAGAACATTCTACAATTCTAAATGGAACCGTGAAGGACTTTTTAGCATAAAGGTCAAAGGGATTGTCCCAATATGTATATGATTCATTTGGGGGGGGGGGGTTAAATACATAAATACGCGTTGAAATTGAAGGCCTTCACTGTCGGAGAAGTAAGATGGACGCGCAGATTGAGAGGCGGTGGCGCCTCACACTCCTGAGGTGTTTCTTTCTCAATCTGAAGGAACACGCACCTAGAACGTACACGCTGGAACCGGAAAGATGGTGAAATTTGTCTGGCCAGAACTAGATCATGGTAAACACGCTAGGATTCCTTAATGAGTGTGACTAGCAAATTGATTGTCAGCATTGTGTACAGAAATAGAAGTGCAACCATTAAGTAGCTGGTTGGATTACGGAGTGTTCCTTAGGAAGAAGCAGGTTATCGGAAGAAAAATAAGGCAGAAGCCATACAGATCTTAAAGAATTCTTAAATTTAAATTTATTAATCCATCTACATTATTTAATTACATCATACGAAATCCTGATTCAGAATTTCTACATCGAGTGTATCAAGTATGAACTTAAATTTATGTTATCATTAGGCATGTTATTAATATTTATCCATGTTTTGCATTGAATTATATTTTAGTATTTGGATCTGAACATGTTATAATTATAATCCCAACAAGTTTTTGGTGTAACAAAATTTCAAATGTTTTAGATCAATAGGATAGGGAATACAAATGAAATTGTAGCCTACTCTGTGATAAGCTTCAGGGACGCTCAGTCAAAACACCGCTAGGTCACACATTAAATCATCATATGGTACCTAGTTCGTTTACTAATTTATTTCTTCTGCGATTTTTTAGTTGCAATCATAACATGTATATGTGCTGCGTGATTACTCATAACATAAATGAAATACCTCGCTGGTGCTTACAGAAAAATTTGAGCTTCATGCAAAATATCAAGTCAATATGTTAGTGCTTTCTCACGATATCGTGCGGACAGTCGTGCATAAAAATATACAGGCAGAAATGATATTTTTTCAGTACCTCTTGTGAAAGGCTTAATATCAGCCATTCTAACATTAACATTAGCCAAAGGTTAGCCAATCTTACGCAACAAACAGCGAATGAAGATTCCATAAAATAAACTTTGTAAGCAGAGTTATTAAAGAAGAGGTTTAATTTAGGAAAATAGAGAAATAAACCATTATTCAAACGGCTTACTGGTATAAATATACATACATATACATACATATAACCAAAGGCTCTTGGGAAGACTCTAGGTAACTACACAAAACCATGTTTATATGTGTGCCCTTTCAGATTGACCATGGCTTTAAGATTACACATGTCATTAGGTTAGTCGTTACAGGAGGGTCTTTCATAAATGGTGAAACTAAATATACAAATAAATGTAAATTCAGTTGCATTTTAATTGAAAAGTCGTGATTAGAAAAGAAAGTTTGAAATTACAAAATAACAATTATTACAAAATTTTCCACAGAGGATGGTTCTTTCCATTTTTATCCAAATCCAGGTTACAATCTGCAATTACAATCTGTTTAAGGTATAAATCTAATTGTACTCCTATGTATATCACCTAGCGCATGTCAGAAACGTTAATCCCCGTTTTTCCTTTTAAAGAGAACTGAACATTTAAACATAAAACGATAGCAAACCTATTATTTCCCTCAACCACATAAACCAATTGAAACAAACCGAGGGAAAATTTGTATTCAATAATTTTAAATATTATGAAAAAATGGGAGTATTTATACGTTTTCATTTGAAACCGATATCCTTTTATAATTACTGAAAGTCAAATAAAAAATTCTTGGATGAAAGAATACTGAAAGTGGCAAACATGTAAATGGATATCAATAATGCATTAAACACAAAAATAAAATAAGCAACTATGTCTCATAAGCTTTTCGTTTATTAAGTATTTAACGTAATAAACGAGGAAGCAATAAAGTATTAGTAGTAAAGCAATAAAGACTGCAATACAGTCCATCAGGTGAATTATAACCTCGAGCTACTCTTGCTACTTTCTTCTCTTGGGTAACACTGTCACCTATCTCGTTACTGCTGTTTTACAAAGGTTTTCTCTTTTTCTGTGCTATTTGGGTTAAGAAAACTAACAGTGTATCATATTGTAGTAATTCTAGTATCAACCTAAAGTTCCATATTCTTCATGGTATAATTTAAAAAAAACGTACATACAACACAGAGAAAAAATAAGATTACTGTCCATATAAGAAATTATTGTAATAAAAATAAATGTCTGATGCCGTCTTTAAAAAAGAATAATTTTTAGTCAGAGAGGTTATCTCTTGGAGTGAGAAGTAGTTTGTACCTTTTAATAAATCCGTAAGACAACTAAATGGTGGCATACGTGACAGTGCAAACAAATCTATAACAGTAAAATTAATAATACAATGTTAATTTCATCTTTATTTGTGTATTAAAATAACCCACATTCCAAATTACATCTAGTTACTTGTTTTGAGGGATAGAAGACTATATCTTTATATACACGGGCTAGGTAACTATAGCAACTGTTCCTGGTTTTTTTATTTATTAATTAGAAAACAAGCTTTGAATGAATGAAAAGTAATGTACTGTTATTCTCTAGTATATAATTATTATTCATAAAATCTGTTAAATTTAGTTAGATAACAAATAATTGACTTAAGGAGGTGTAAAGTCACAAATCCAACTTTAACTTGACTAAAGGAATCAATCATTTGTCGAATAAAACAGAGTTTGCAGCAGTTGGAAAAGTAAATCAATCACGAAAAACAAACACGGAAATGTTCAGATCAAACGAAACTAATGCTGAACAAACCTCTTTTGAGGCCGATTGTGCAATTGCAAGATTCACAATTTTTTACAATTGTTCAAATCCTTTTCGAGCTCCCTAATACCGAAAGTGATTTTTAAAACATTTTTGTCTGTTCCTATGTTCATGCGTGCAAAAATGGGACTGTTTGTGTCTATGTGTATATCAGTACAATTAACCTTATAGAACTTTACCTCTAGGCAGATTTCCCACAGCTTGCCGTTTTCTAATGCTTCAATACCTGACTCGTGACACATAAGGTTCATACAGTACTATATACAGGGTATAAAAAAGTCCCACACGGGCTTGATAATTCACAAACGACTACAAGTAAAACAATGAAGTGAGGAACTTTACTTATACTTGAATTTATACTTGATACTGTACACGTGTTCTCCTATATTTAGTACTAAAATATTTAGGCGATCTAATCCACCCTGTTTAAATCTAATAATGTAAACCAATAAATCTAATATTAAAATCCTACGAAATACGTTTAAATATTTCGGTGGAAAAAATATCTGAAACCATAATTTAGCAATTCCAAATTCTGTTAAGGACATAATAGTATATAACGTAAACAAATTCTAAAACAAAATTTCTTTGAAGCCAAATTAAATTAATAATTATAGGCTATAATTATTTAGTATCGTTTAAATTTAAATCTATAAGAAAATTAGCCGTATATAATTCTGTCGTATTAAATTATAAGCATTCATTGCAACTAGTATTCAGCAAATATATGAGAGACCATAAAGTTTAGCCTAAAATATCGTGTTTGTTACCTAACATTTCTATTATACTTTTAAAAGCCTTTACTAGGATTTCAGGAGCCAAAAGCTCATTTATATTTTACTACCGCATTGCCTGTTTTTTCATTTATAGAGACATCTTCCTGCAAGAAAAATTCGCCAGGACCTTAAAATGACTTTTAATCTATTTTTATTTAATTATAGTAAATTATACCGTACAGATTTTGTTGTTAATACTTCCGTTAATATTTATCACTATACTTGCAGTAATATAGAATACATAGCTATTACTTCCATTTTTTTATATCCATATCTTCATGAATTTAGAGTAAGTTCACTACTATCGTTAATCATATATTTATATGGAATTGAACATAACGTTTATAAACTAATAATACACAAAATCAATAGTGCAGTTTTTCTTATATAATCAATAACATGCAAAAAATTATTAAATGAAATATTTACACCGTAAGCTAATTTATAAAATAAAGGTTTACCTCAATAGATAATTTATTGTTACCCTACACAAAGCTGATGTATGGTCTCAGGAAAGGTCGCAATTAAATAAGCGCCATTGCATGGGTATTAATTAAAATGTTTATTATTCCCACAGCTTCTAATAAGACTACAGTATTAGTCCACTTTAGACCGACACTATCCCAGCTAGGATGGTATATAACTACGTCGCTAAAGCTGTAAAGCAAATTCATTTATCAAATTAACTTCGTATTTTTTTAACTCCATACTTATGTATATTCTTACAACACCTATGCAACTTATAATTCATTTAAATCAGACAAAAAATTTTATATTTTTATAGTATTCGTTGTAAATATTCAAAGTATTGTTTAGGCCTTTTATTTGGAAAAATGTTGTACTTTGATAGAAATATTTCAGCCTGATAGGAAAATACAGAAGGCGATGTGTATGTAAGCCACAATTTCTGCAATCTTGCTGATATACGGGACCGTCAATAACGAAATATTGCAGGATATCCTGGAGGATGACATGTATCAGGAGAATCGCCTTGTTATCTTCCTCCAAACTTTATTAAAGATTTTCGTGTATAGATTTTTGGATTTAGTACTGAAGAAGAACATATTTTCTCCTAATAAACACGTCTCAAGCAAATATATACATACTTTAATAGCAAATTGTATTCCAACGCGTACCCTTGTATCATACAAAACTCACCAATGTTTACTTACGATTATAACTAGCAGCAATGTAGTTTTTACCTTTTAAGACGAGATTTCAATAGTAACCATCTAAAATAGACCAATATATTTCGGAGATATTTTAAAAAACAAATCATAATATTGCAATTGTCCTTATGGTACTCGTATCACTTAACGAAAATATCTGGATAACGTCGCTGAACATGAACCCAGAGCCCAAAACCACCCCCACAACTCAGAGGTTTATGCCACAGCTTGTGGAGCCTAAATTTCTCCAGAGAAATCCAAAAAAGTTGAAACGTGGTTCAAAAAAGAACCTATAAGATAATTATCTGAGCAAAGTACGTTTCACAGCTTGGTACGCCATTTAGTTTTAATATGGCCGCCGCTCAAACTAACAGAATTACACCTCCGTTATTTATAAACCTAGAGAAAGAAGCAAAACGGGTTCAGTATTGCTTCAAACATTTCAACACACATTTTGTAACACAATGTATTATATTTTGAACACTTTTTGATACATGGAAACAATGCAGATCCCACAAAAATAAATCTATTTCTTCAAACTCAGCCATAAGTACTATTTTATTTTGAAAATAGTTTTAGTACTTAATATCTTAGTAATTAATTTAAGTTTTATTAAATAATAAAATGCTTATGAATTTTTAATCCCTTATTTTTTAGTTAAATGCTACGTTAATTTTGTTCATTTAACATTTACAAAATTTTAACATTTAAAAATCTTTTGTAACGAACAAGTCTTATGTTATAAGTAACTAGATTACGAAATTCAGTTTTCTATCTTGAAGGGTTTCTAAAATAATGTGCTTTGAGTTCTAAGATCTTATTTTTCGGGAAATAAAGGAAAACGGCCAAATCTTTTAGTAACACATGTTATTTCGTTTTTCTTATACATGATAAAATGCGTACCGGTAACCATTACTTCTAATAATATAATTATTAAATAGCAAGATTATAAATATTTAGGATATATAAAACCAATTTAGATGGATTTAAATTCTAAAGATTTGATAGAAACGTTAAAATATACATGTGAAAGTGAAAGATAAGCAAGGATAAGAAATGTATAAAACTTGTTTAATTTACTCTCAAAACATGAGAATATCCTGAGTAGTGCCTATAAATAACATATAACGTAATATTAATTATAAGAGGCATACGTATGCTTAGGTGATAAGGGGCTCCGTATGCCTACACATTGTTACACATTGGCTGTTACTTATATGAGTTTTTTTTTTTTTATATTACATTATCTCTTAAAACATTGCTTCCGAGTTAAATTTAAACATCTTCCCTTTAAAACCTTTAATTAAATTGTTAAACTGCGTTATTTATAAACTTTAACTCTAAGAAACTAATGCCATATTTTTACTTTGGTCATTTATTGCAGTTAATACACGTTTTTACCACAGATATTATGCCAAAATACTTGTAGCAAAACTAATTGTTAAAGAATTATTCCTAAAATTTTGTCACATATCTTAGCAGATATTTGCGTTTCACAAATTTCTGTAAAATGGTACTGAAGGGTGCTAGGGGTAACGCAGCAGAAAACCAATCACTTGTGTAAAAGTATGTCCCAAGGATGTATTCAGCGTCTAAAGGAATTATTCCCCGACATGTGACGATTTTTGACCTTTGTTGCCTAGACTACGTTTCAGTGTCTGATTTCAGATGCTTCATTAACAGGAATGTAAAGTGCAGCTTAAGTCAACATTACCACTAATACGGTTATTTCTACATGGTTATTATTTAGTAAGCAATCTTAAATATTGATTAAGAAATTGCATTAGTACAAAATATAAAATGACCGCATTCATATAACCTTTATAAATTTACTTGTTTCTGGCACAACTTTTTAATATAAATATGGTATATATGTTTAGGTACATGTTCTGAAATACACGCAACCATTCTTCGAAAGATGCTTCACAGAGATATGTAAAGAATTACATATGTATGAGGAGAAATTTATATAAAACAAATGTCTTATATTTAGTGTTTTTTGTTTAGTAATACGTAACATGCTACATTTATTATAAATTATATAGTTTAATCCAAATCTATCAGAATGGTATCAGTGGTCTAGATAATAGTTATTTGTTGAGAATAAAGGCGTCTTATTACGAGAACTCGAACATCTTTCAGAATTGATTATACAAGGCTGAAAAATAAATAACTGAGAAGTCAGTATCGCCAAGAGTTAACAAGAACACACTCCTCAATTGCTTCTGTTCCAATATCTGGTTTATACCTTCTATAAACTCAATATACTGGGTATTGGGTATGTTTCTATACCGTTTTTAATCATACTATAATAAAATACATGCTGAGTTTTATATGCTGTATAAAATTGTATCTTCATCGAGAGATCGTTCAGATTATTGTTAATTAACTTGTTTTTACTTAAACACATAAATATTTACTTAAACACATAAATATTAAACACATAAATGGTATGTGTATAAGTTTACTTATACACATACCACAATGTACAATACCTATTTTATATAAATTATATTAATGAAATATATGTAGCATTATAGATTTATCAATAAAATCTACATGATTTAAACCTTTTTTCTAAAATTACTAACTTCAATTTAGGTAGCAGACGTGACTTACAGTTTAAATAATAAACTAAAGTTTTAAGTTTAAGTTTTAATATAAAGCTATATAGGATGGATGTTTGCGAGGTAAAAATAATAAAAAGAAGTTATATCATGTGCTATTACTCATATATCAAAGAATTTGTTATTTACGAAAATATATTACATTGCTTACATTGCTCATTTATGAGCTCTGTAAGTCCATTTCCATGAGGATTCCCCAGTGAGGAGGTGATAGGGCGGTCTCTAGGGACTAATTAGTCTACTGTGACTCCGCATTATGCCTGACACTATTGACTCTTCCTTTGTTGTTGAACATTAGTTTGTCAATACTGTCAAACTGTGAGTATTTGGCTTTTGATATTATTTATACTGTTAATACTACCATAAAGTTTTAAAACGCAAATTCCTCTCTAATCTCAAAGTTTGTAAAATGGTAATTCCTAGTAAGCAAACCGTTGGAACGAATGCCCACAACGAGAGACTATATTTACCTACACTAAATTTTTATCCAACCCAAATTCTGATTGTATCCAACGCTGAAGATTTTATTTCTATTCAACTGCTCTTACCTGTACCAATGCTTTATTAATTTTTTCGTCTTTTTTCCCTCTGCTTTTTTCAGCTCCTTATCCACAATTTTAATATGCAAAGTAAAGCAATCTTTCAATATATTTTATGTTTATTAAAATATGAACAAGTAATGTTAATCCTAATCAAATACTAGTAAACCAATATTTTTAGTTCACCACATTTGACGGGGTTTGTAATAATAAACCCGAAAGAAAGTAAATAAATGTCGTGTGAATGTATTTTAATAGAAATGTTTTAATATGACTTTCAGCCACTTTAAATTGAAGGAAATCCCATATACCTGTCGCGTCGAGACGGTACGAAGTGAATATGACGTTTCGCTACAACTGGACCGTTATCCCAAACCGTTCCATTGCTGCCACAAACTCGCTGCAACAGTTCCGCGTCTGGAACGGTTATCATATATTATATAAAAAATTATACTTATATTTAATTTAATTAATCATGCCTTATTAACATCCCACTTTATTCTCTTGGATGATTACATCTGTTTATAAATTGAAATTTTATAAACATACTGTAAACGTTGAAAATTTTAAATATACTTATTCCAGGTATAGTTTATCTTGCTGTCACTTTATTTACAAGGTAAATTGATATCGGATTACTTAAAACATTTTATGAAGAAGAATTATCTTATTTAAAGGCTGTTTGAAACCATGCAAATAATAGCACTTGTCTAGTTCACTGAAGTCTAATTTCTGAGAGTGTAATGAAGTACATTATTGTTACATTGATGCATATATTCTGAGTTGTCGTACGTGGTCTTTAGTTAAATTGTGGGCGATATATAACGATTTGTTTAATTTCAACATTTTCTAAGGATATATTGATTCCTTTTTTATCCTTATTCTGCCCACCCTCTTGGACCACAGGCTTGTACGAGGATGATATCAAACAGAATAAGGAGAGTCGCCGGTACAGTACCTGGTAGACAGGACCGATAAACTGCAATGGTCAGATAAAACCTAAGCAATCTCTAAATCAGGCCCCATACCCGACACTACATTAGTACAGCTATGTAATGTAAAGCAGGTAAAGTTTCCAAACATAAGATATAAATTTAGAATGTGTAACCTCTCTGGAAACAATTATTTGATATAAAAGACACACGGTAAGATAAGACAAATAACAAAATAGTAGAGGAGTCATAAATGACAAATATTTGACAAATTTGATTAATATAGCGACAAATATCAGTTATTTTAGACAAATATATAAGATAGTGAATACTATATTCTAATGAAAATTCAGAACACAGCCAATGTTAAAAATCCCCATAATGCTAGAGATTACATTGGACAACATGACTTGAGTGTTACACCATGGAGCAATAGTAATCTAACTTACCGGATATTGTTACATTAGGCTAAAATTTCAATTTCAATCCAGGTTTTTAAATTATACTCTTTGCATTAAATACATTTCGCATTAGTGCATACTAAGTACAATATAAACATATTATTTATAGGGAAATTCTTCATGTGTACGACGAATAATAAGCAAATTCAAAGTAAGCTGACCCTAATTTTATAATAATATTAGTAAATGTTGTGTTTAAAAATATTTACATTCAAAACAGAGTTAAAAAATATTTAGGTACAATAATAATGTTGTTTTTCTAAACTGTATAAAACTCTCTCACGGGTTTATTAAGCTCAACGTCTTCTCTTTGTCTTCATTCTTAATAAAGCATAAGTAATGAAGAGTAATGATAACACTGTCACAGTAAATGTAATAATTGTCTTCCAAATTAAGTTTCTTGTTTCTTACATTACATGCTGAGGTGAGAATTAAAAAGGAATTTTCCACACAGAAAACTGCCTTTAATTATAATCTTACGGATGCATTTCACTTTGTTCCTACATTCAAAGCACTAAAATATTTCATTATTTAATAATTAAGAATTATTTAGTTTAATTTCCGAACTTAGCATAGCCTATCGCTGGAGTGCTAGAACAATTCAATTCTATCTATTTGCCTGTTCACACAATATAACAAGATCAAACTCAGCTTTGGATCTTAAATTTAGCATGAAATTTAAGAATGTCGATTTGAAACTTGATATGTATAATAAGCAACAATGAGTTTGATGAAAGTGAATGTTTCTTCATGCAATTTTGCCGAGCAATAGTGGACATATTTATGATGTTAATATGGGTAAACCCGATGGTAATGAAATAAAATAATTTTAGAAGCAAACTGAGTACAAAAGTATTAACTTTATTAAGGAACGCAGTAACACATGCAGGCCAACACGTAATAGTTTTAAAGCTACGGCACCTTGTTTAAATTAACACTGAGGTTTTTCATCGCAGTCCTTATTAATTCTCTCAGTAAAATTTGTACTATTGGAAATGTTAAATATCCTTTCATTATGAGATTGCACATACAAGAAAGCAATCAAATGTAGAATCTAAAATATTCAGAGATCCAAAAGACACGTTTTCCATTTTATCCATGAAACCTTGTGGAGTTGATTCTAGGACATTATCCTCCTAGACAGCAGGATCAATTCCTCCTAGGATAAATTCTATCACATGAAAGATCGTTTCTGACAAATGTCAATCAGCTTATTACAGCCAAATCAGATCAGACCTTTCCTTTATATGCGTATTATTTTTGGGAGGCAGCTGATCGAATTTATATCAATCCTTACTAAAGGTTTCATGGAAATGTTTTTCGGTTAGAAGCAATGTTTCCAGACAACCGTAAGTCACACCTTCTAAGGGTCAATAATGTAAAGAATCCCTTAGGAAGGAAACTGCCTCTTCTGAAACGGGAGTTTCTTCTTTAGATAAACTTAAAATTTCAAAATGAACACAAATACGGTCCATGAGAAGCTAGACAATGTATATGATAAATTTCGATTGTAGATTATAAATGTACAGTTCATAAGGTAACATGTACGTGTATGGTGAATTTTAATTCTTCTTTACTTCCAACACAAAACATGTAAACAATAAATTATGATTAATAATATATAAAATTTTATTTCGTACTAATTGGAAAATAAATAACAAAACTCTTTGTTGCAAACTCTGTTAATAATTTCAAAAGCAGATTCAAGTAGTAAATTTATATGGACAGACTTAGCTTACACATAATTTTATTTCTGAAACCACATATTACGAGTATTATATAATGATTTGTACAAGATAGGATTTACACCAAACCGCATTTCATGTAGGCTCAATACGGTAGCATGAACACTTGCGCGCGCGCGTGCGCGTTTGTGTATAATTTAATAAATGATTTCTAGCTGACCTTAAATTTAAATAAAGGTTTACTTCTGGCTGGTTTATACCTTCCAGTTAAACCCACACGTGTATAGCGAAAAGTTTCACTTATATCTTTTCAATCCTATGGATGCCCAGGAGCGGCAAATCACTAATCTCATAGATCGAGATATTCGGCTGGAAGGACTGTTGGAGTGGATGGAGCTCCCTTAGGATTAAAGGCTGTTGCTGTCTGGACATGAGGGAATACCCTTTGCTGCCCAGTTTGACTGGAGAGGCTGGTATAGAGCTATCCTTCCCTTCCTCCAAGGTCACATGAGTGAGAGCAATCCGCTGCCTTTTTCATGAAATCTCGACAAAAGTTGGCCCCTACCAAACCAATTAAGAAGACACTATAAAAGTTTATTTTTGTTATAAAATTGGAAAGTTTTAACGTTTAGAGAAAGATACCAGGTACCACCACTACCGGATACTGTTTATAAATTATTTAAACCAGTATAAATTTGTAATATTATAATAATTAGAGACATTATACAAGTTAGTGTTATACAAACTGAACACAAAAATAAATTTTGATCCTCAGTTTCATTTTTGTATGACAGCTATACAAGCAATCAATCTTATAATTATAGAGATATCATTATAACCATATAAAATTTTACGCATTTGTTTAATATTGAAATGCTTATAGTATAACATTCCCCAGTTATTGTTTGTTTTAATTTTACTTATTGTGCACTTATTGTGTAATGAGCACTTGAAAGAAAAAGCATACATCTTAAAAAAACAAATTTTACACCAAAATACGTTTTATAAACTCTAAACATACCTCAAAAATGTTTTAATTTTCACTAAGACCAACTAACAAACACAAAAATTAAAATCTGAAACTCTAAATTCAGAAATATAATAATTCTTCCATTGAGAATTGTTTATAACATCATGTTATATTATTAAAATAACTGTAAATGCTAAAAACCAGTTCCAGACTAGGGCGTGACATTTATACTTACGAACCAAGATGCAGATAAAACTAAAACAACGGACAAAACAGAACTAAAGTTCGCACACACTTGCCCTCAGATACTGGAGTTGTAATTAGCATTCTCAGCGATTCTCTTAAGAGAGCACACAACGGTACGCCCTGGACGTTAAAGCTCTCCTGAAACGTGAAACTCTTGTATACTTTTACTCGGTGAGCAAGTTTCCTTGTCACAACTTGCGTAATTAATCTGTAACTAGAGACCCCAGTGTGTAATTTTAAACCATTCATGAGGTAATTATCTCAGGAGCCGGCTATTGTCAAACGACGTTGAGATTTTCCCCTACGAACAATGTTAAGCCTCATGAATCTTTAAATGTATCGTTTTTCATCGTAGGCTGTATTGAAAAATATAATAATTAAGCAACTAAAAGTATTAAAATTTTTTTGCATTGTAGGTATACATTTTGTATATTTAATCGATGAAATACAGAAAAGTTTGAGATTTTACAAATACATTTAAAAACACGATTTTTTTTAACCGTATTTTAAATATCCTAAAATTATAAATCTCCCAATATCCTATTTGTACAGTCGGCTTATTAAACAGGCTTCACAAAATGGCTATTGAGTTACATCTTGTTAAATTAAAAACATCCCTTTCTAACCAAGGTGAATTCATGGATATATGGAGCCTATTATTTGTCACACTTAAATAATTTAAGTTTAAAAGTACATGTTATATTAATGTAATACTACCAACCATATTCTAAAAATTTAGATATTCTTAAATAAAATTTTATATTTACCATCATATTTACTCTCAATTATCCATAATTTTGTTTTAGTGTAAATTTTTTACCTTGATTAACTTAGGAATAAAAAAAGATTATTAAACTAATATGAGGTTCCAATGTAGCCTTCATCGTTTTGAAAACGTTTATTCGAACTCCTCACCGGATAATTATTTCAGTGATAAAGGTAAATAGCATTTACTTAGTAGAAGCAATATTTTGAGACGTTACCTTCGCAACCTAAATGGGCTTTATGGAGTAACTAGGGTTGGGAAAGTGATTTTGTAAGTAAATTAAAATTTGCTGTCATGTTCTCTATTTTTAAAAAGTTACATAAAGTTTCATTAGTCTTACATATGTATTAAATTAATATGAATATGAGTAGAATTATATTTATATTCGTATAGGCGGTTGTTTTATAATATTTAACAGATTGAATCATAATAATACGATTTAAACAAACTGAACTTTTCGTATCCAAAATGCTTTTAACTGTCATTAATAATAAAATTTTAGTCAATAAATTATTTGTAATTTCATTTAAACTATTAGATTGTAATGTTTCCTAGTGTGCAAAGAAACGGGTTGAATCATACAATCATGCCTTGGAAGTACGGCTCTAATACTGAGGGAATACTTTCAACACTTATCACTGTTTCTTCAAAAGAGGGGTTTCATCAATAGAATTGAGAAACAAATTTGTTCTCTAAAAATCTGCAGAAATTAATAAAGATACTTTCGGAAACATTAACAATATGAACCCTCAGTTATACATGATCACTCAAAGCCGCTATGCAGATGGTTTTTAGATTTTATATTACATTTATATCTATTTTGTTACATAGTTATTACGAAATGCCTAATACTGGATTCCAACTTAAATTTGTTTAGAAGTTGTAATTGAAAAACCCATTTTTAACAAACTTCATGTTGGAAACGTACAGATTGTACAAAAAAATGCTTAAAGAGCCGTAGAGTGTAGACTCATTATAAAATCTGGGCCAAGTGTAGAAATGAAAGCTTAGAGAAGAAAGTAAAAAGGGTTACACAAATACACAATGAGTAAGGTGTTCTATCAAATTCTGTGAAGTTCTGTCAAATTTAAGAACCGAAAACATACTTATTTCCACAAATTATTATCTTAAACGTTCATAAACGTACGAAATGAACTGCTTTATTTCATACAAATTTATGGGTAAAGCAAACTTTAAAAACTGAATTATGTTAAGAAGTAATTATATGAAGTAAAAAGAGTTCCAAGTTATAAAAGTCATGCAAAAGCAATAACTCGTTAAAGAAACTTTTGGAAGTTTTATCAGCAAAAGAAGATTAATAAGGAAGAATCTTATTCACCTTTTTCTTTATATCATGTCATTTTTCTCGAGAACTTTCTGATTCTTGAGTTATAGTAATCATTTTATTCATATATACCTCGTAGCCAATAGCTTTAACCGATTAAAATATTTTACATCTGATATAGGTTTTTAATTTTTTTAGACTGTTTACTTGAAGTATCAGTATGAAAGCTTCATAAAACACTCAATGACTATCCGATTCTGCTGTTGTAATAAACATGTCTTATAAGGAATTGTCAAATTATAAATTTCATTCCTCTATAGCTACTTTATTGCTGAATAAAAACTAACTAGAAACTCGCTTATTTTCATATAAAGAACAGAGAAAACTGATATCAAACCGTTGAGAAAATACGAAGGTGTAAATTCTGAAAAGTAATACAGGATGTCCTGAAGGAAGGAATATTTCACCCATCTCTTTGATACCTCCTTATTCGAACCCACAAGTGCGTAACAGGATATTGTTGTTTCGATCCACAGTCATATTTATACTTCACAAAAATATCTTTCGCTCCACAAAATATAATGATACTGTACTCTTGTATGGTTTAAGAATACGCATAGTGTACCAGGTGTCACGTAACTTCGCTAAGGTTACACGGACAATTTTAAATCTATAGATGTGTGTTACTATGGCACATTTTAAAATTGTGCAAAATTGCTAATGTTTTTATTCAACGATTTTTTCGTTGCCATCACGGATACCCACAATACCACAATATTGTATAAAAGTGCGGCAACGCTCAGCCTCCCATTTGTAACGCCACACACCATCATAGAACTCGATTTTGCTTATGTAGATAAGAAGCCACTTTCACTGCAGCCTCCTGTTTTTGACAGCTTTCTCAGACTGCCTCAAGTTTTAATGTTTTTTTTTTTTAATAAATATAATTGTTTTACCAGTTATAAGAAAACCATGGGAGGTACATTTTTCTTATAGCTGGGTTCTTCCTC
The DNA here is from genome assembly GCF_021130785.1 of Homalodisca vitripennis. Classification (NCBI taxonomy): domain Eukaryota; kingdom Metazoa; phylum Arthropoda; class Insecta; order Hemiptera; family Cicadellidae; genus Homalodisca; species Homalodisca vitripennis. The sequence goes on from NC_060213.1 coordinate 43,268,185, forward strand.
TTTCCACAAAAATGCTCATACATCAATATTTTCAAATAGAAAGACATGTTTTAAAACTAAATATTATAAGGTTTTTGAAAAAGTAAAGTTGACCAAAAACATCACCATGTACTAGTCTGTAACATAAATATATTTGTCATTACTTTTTTCTGTATTCAGCATTAATGTTACTGTTACTATAGTTAAACATATTTACAAATGAAATATAATTATTTTTCAATTCTTTTTAGTGTGGAAAGTCTTGAAACATGGTTCTTTGCAAATGTCAATTTTGCACTCGCTACACGGATAGGAAGTGTCTCTTCTTGCGGCCTTGTCTCATTGTTTTTTAGTTATCAAATAGCATAATAAAAGTTGTTATACTAATTTGCTTATATTTGTTATTTGAGTAAAAAAAAAATGTCAACAAGTTACTTGCAATCTCCAAGAAGTCCCACGCAATAAAGTCAGGATCGTTATCCGTGTCATCTTGTAATAAATGATCACTTACACTGTCACTCTAAATATACTAACTCTTCCTAGCATATACCCAACGCTACAATACCTCCACTTCAATACTGTCACGATTCATTGTATTTTACCTCACAAGAAAAACCGTTGTAAAAAAAGTAATAGCATGCGAAAAAATAACAATGCAGACGATAAATGTGTCATCCTCCCGCACGTATGGATCACCTTTTACTTCTAGGATAGAAACCAGTGCGTAAAAATTTCAATGGTTGTTTCTGAAAAAAAAAATCAAAATTGCTCATGGTGTCCTCAGGTCAATCCTCAGACCCCCTTTTTATTTCTGATATACGTTCAGCACAGTGAATTCAGTAATCCAACCATGCGAAACTGATTCAGTATGCTGAAGACACGACTCTCTGGTGCTTCAAGCAATAAACAATCTCTTAAGGATTTGTATAGCGACATCAGTTCACAGAATTACATTCAGATATACAGATATTTTCGGAAATAAACCTTGAAACTAACCATGATCGAAATCAAATGTCGTTTATTTGTCTCTCGACAGACAATGCAGATGCAGCCTGCTGTTTTTGTGGATGAACGACCGTTTAGAGGAAACAATTCCATGGCCGTTTTTTTGGAATGTTCCTTGATAGGGGACTGACCTGGATCGATCAGTACATAACGGATTTGTGCTAAAGCTTCCTCAGGCATAGTGTTGCCTTGCGAAACGACATGTACTGTTCCCCAAGATCTTAAAGAAGGCTTTATTATATCCATGCACATTTAGCGTATGAATAATACTCTGGGGATGTTGTTCCAAAAGCAAATGGGCGAGTTTTTTTACTGTAAGAGTAATTGGAAATTAAACTTAGAGAGTCGTGCAAGAAATCATTCAGGGTGTTGGGATTGAATGACTTAACCCTGCCCTCTATATTTTCTGAGGTGATCATGTACGCTTCTTCTAAAGTGTGTCTTGGGTTTCGTGCGGGTAGAATTTCACCAAGTATAAACCAGAGACAGGTACAACTTTCAGAACACAGCAACACAGACTGTCTTTGTCTCAACACCACCCCGCAACAATTTGATGTCAGACTAATCAACAGACTCCCTGAAAGGTAAAAATTTCAAACAATACAAATTCAATTTAAAAACATCGTCAAAAGCGCCTTCTGGTAGCCTAACGCGTTTTTAGCTCAGTTGAATAATTCAAGATGATCCGCTAGGACAATTAAAAATCGAAATTTAAAAATCAAAATTCAACACTGTAATCAAACACCATTTCTCCATCAGAAATGTTTGGTACAAGATAAAAAATGTATATGCTACGAGCCAACTCCTCTTTCATCACACTATTTAAAATTAATTTAAAATACAACGCTATTTTTGGTAAAGCTTGGTAAATGAGATTGTTCGATCACCAGCAAAATTATTTCCTGAACTCTGGTTGACATGTTATTTAAGGTTATTATAGATTTAAAAACATTAGTTAAAAGCTTTAAGATATGGATTGAAATATATAAAATAGCAAGTTATATTTTAAGCGTTAAAAAACTTAATCAAAATCTAGATTGAGAAGCAAAAACAGACCACATTTTATTTTTAAATCATAACGTATAAGTGTAATCACATTTAAAAGAACATACTGCCTCCCGGCTCAGCCCGAAGAAATGAGTTCTGTGATTTCTGTGAGAACGCCATGCTCGATTATATAAACTAAATATAACATTATATTAATATGTGTTGTGTATATATACTATATAATATCACATGGTGTCCAAAAAGTCACCAGGGGTCGGTTAAATAATTTTGAAAATATTTAAAATAGCAGCTACAAGAACCTTAAACACCAAGTTACTGGACAAAAATATATTTTATTAAATATTCAGTGATCCGCTAACATTCCTACAGGGCGGCCCGCCTAGAGTCAGAAGAAAATCTTAAATGTAAGCATATGGTTGATATGCATATGCAATATAAAAAGGTCTTTATTAGTAGAAGTACAGAACCGCAAACCCGCCACAAACGGATAACCTATCAAAATAAGCAGCCGTTCAAAGATGGCTAGAAGTTTGGTCAAAAAGTCCCGGGACGGTAAATATCTTTGAAAATATTTAAAATAGAGCTACAAAACCTTACAAAAAGTTACTTGACATAATAATCTATTTATCACATATTCAGTGATCCGCTACTTTCCTCAGGGGGCGGCCGCTAGGAGTCAGAAGAAATCTTAAAATAAGCATAAGGTTATAACATATCAAATACAAGTCTTTATTAGTAGAGTACAGAGCGCAAACCCAAACTTTTTACAGATTAATTGCTGTTGTAGAACGATATCTTTCATTAATTTGCAATGATTTAGTCATTATAAGATACTGGCTATACAGAGAGCACTTTCACAACAGATGCTCGAAGTGTCCGCCTTCTGTTGTTTGACAGTGATTAACCGGTGATAAAAGGCACTCCACAGCGTGTATTGACGTCCTGTTCCTCACGTAGCTAAACAACCAATTTCTTCTGAGATCCTTTTCCTCAATTCTTCCAAATCCCGTGGTTTTCTTTATACACCCTACTTTAAGATGAACCCCAGGAAAAAGAAATCCAAATGATTTAGTCGGTGGAAACGAGCGGGCCCCATTCAATGGCACCTCTCCTTCCGATCCAATCCTTTGAGGGAACTAAACATTTAATAATCCCTTACAAAATTCCTGTAGTGGCCGCAGGTGGTCCTCTTGTGAAACCAGATTTCAAGCCAGTTTTTCACCAATAATAATTTCGCAGAGCTGGTATTATAAACGGTTTCTGAGCATAAAAAGAAAGTAGGAAACTCCGTCTAATGTTCCGTTGATAAAAAACGCCCCACAATTCTTCCACGAATATACGTCCCATACAACTTTGTGGGTGTTTGCGTGTGACCTTCTATCAGAACGTAAGCCTCGTCTGAAAAATACAATGTGTCATTTAGAAGGATTTGATTTGTATCAATCTTGGTCATTCATAATGTCACAAAACACGAAGGACGCCTCCCAAATCGTTTTTCGTTTAGTTCTTGATGCAATGTAAATTTTGTATGGCTGAAACATTTGTATGCAAAACTTTTGAACATCAAGCTTTTGACATATATCATGACTGCCTGCAGCCGATCTGAAGCGTTTCATGAGGATTCTCAAGTGAATGACTGAGAACTTCCACACACGAGTCCTGATCGGTTTCACTAGTAAACGACACTTCTATGGAAGATCAGGAGTCAGTTCCATGAGTTACAAAACGTATATTATTCCTCCGTAACTAGTTGATTTTGATATTGGTTTTCGGTTTGGAAATGAATGAAACAATTGATAGTGTTGAACTTCACTGTGAGACCGTGTTAAATCCCCCAAATCACGCAATCATTAATATGGTAACTCTCTAACCGTTTCACTAAGTGCCCATAACAAATCTAAGATAAAACTAATTGAAACAAATTAAGAGTAAAAAACTGTTATGGTCTGTCTTTACTAAAGAAACTAAAGAAAGAAATGGACACTGCTTCGGTAGATACCCCACATAAATAATTAAACTTATATTATACGAACAACAATTAATTATTAAACACCAGTGTAATTATTTGACAGCTATGTTCTAGGCTAGAATAATATATTAGCCAAGAACAGTGCTGCCACCAGCTACAAATTTTAAGTCATTTAGAAATAACACATCTCCATGGAATCTGCTATCACTATGGTTACATAGTGGAGATGTGTGTTTACTTAGTACTGGATTCCGCCTTGCCTACAACTGCATTTGGCATGCCTAACTCATTATCGGTTTGCGGCTCTGTACTCTAATAATTAAAGACCTTATTGTAAGCATATCAACATATGCTACATTTAAAGATTTTTCTTCTGAATTCCTAGCGGGGCCGCCCCACCTGAGGATGTAGCGGATCACACTACAAAATATTTTATAAAATAGATTTTAATGTCCAGTAACTTTGTGTACGGTTTTTTAAGCCTCTATTTAAATATTACATAAAATATTTAACCGACCACGGACATTTTAGGACCTCAAACTCTAGCCATCTTTGCACGGCAGTTATTTTGACACTGCTTATCTAATCTCGTAATGTAAACTATTTTGTTTTTTTATACATTTATAGATAGGCTACTCAAGATAGTTTTTATATAACGTAATGTATGATAACATTTTTTTCTATAGTTTAGATAATCATAAATATTATGATATTGTGTTGGTGGGATATAACCTCTTATTATACTGTAGGTTAATTTTGAATACCAAATGTTTATGTAATATATTACATGTGCTGGAGATAATACTTTTGTGAAATGAAGTCATTCGGTAGAGGATATTTCATTGTCCTTTGTAAATAGTTATTAATAATTCCTTAAATCCAGAATGGTTTAATATTTTCTGTATTTAATCTTCTCATCGCTCATAATGAAGACGCTAAGGCAGCGGATTAGTTAGGACATAACAATTAACTGAAACCAATTGCCTATTTTCCAGTTCAAGAAAGTTCCCCGAACTTCGACTGCTAACGAAGCATTCAGTCACTGTCCAGACAGTAAGTGGCACAGCTGATTTATTGTGTCTTTTTTGTACTAACGTCATCTGGAACTGCTTTCGAAATTTATTAAAAACATTAGTCTATTAATGATAGCCTTGAGGTGAAAAAATCATCAAGAATCAGCATTTTTGGAGAATATGTGAAATTAGGGAGAGAATTTTTACCTTTCTTATTTAATCAAATTTAATATTTAACACACAAACTTATGTTGGTCTCTGTTTTAAGTTTGCGCATTAAATTGGAAAACCTTGTAACTGTAAGTAACAATTTACTTGTAGATTTCATCAAACAGTAAATTCCTTTAATGGAAATGAAGAATATTTTTATTATTGAGTGTAAATTGTGCCGGTGTTTGAAAAGCCCATGACTCATACCTGATTAAAGATGTATAAACAAATTCCTAATTTGTTGTTTTAAGAGTTCAATATGATATGTCAAATTAACCTTTTCCATTTTATAAATAATGCCCAAATCCACGATGGCAGATTTGAAAATGAAATTTACCCTCTAATGAAATTTATGCCCCTCCCCCTACAGTTACCGTATACCAAACATCGTTATAATTCCAGATATTTGTAGGTGTGTATCTACAATTTTGCCGTGCCATACTGGTTAAACTTTTACCGGTTACTTTTTCTCCTACAAAATAAGAATACTCTAAAAAATATTTCAATATTAATTCCTGAGAATGGGGCAGTAGGATGACTTGACTCCCACTTAATGAATTCTACCCAAATATATAATACCGAATTACAAGATGTCCGCCGTTATTGGCATTGCTCCTAAAAAAAGACACACTATACCAGACGCAATTATTATTTGCATGATTCATTGTCACATAGGGATATATTTAACTTAAGGTTATTACAAGAGATAGTTCATTTTATTTGTTATGGATAATTTCTTACTTACATTTCTATGATTCCCAAGTTTTGTTTAATTCTGTTTATATTCAAAAACATGCCAAAACTCAGTCTTTATTTCGTTTTGCATTTTGGGATGTCTCCAGACTTATGCCTCAACGTGTAATTAAAGAGTATTACGTTAATTTAAAAATGTTCTAATGTTTGTGTTGAAAATATTTGAAAAGTACATTACTATATTGAGTGTCATACAAAGAAACCAATGAAAATGTTAAATTTTGTTTATTACAATAAGCAATGTTAACCCAAGTCTACCACCAGTCGATATGGTAAGTTATAGAGTTTTCGTCCAAACATTTCTGCCAACTCAAGCAGGGACATGTAACACTAACAATGGCGGACTCGGCCAAAGTTTGTTACGGAGCAACACTTTGCGGTCTCATTCTGCCCCAATCCTTCCGCCTGATTGTCTCACTTTGACAAGGAAACTTTTCTCTCAACGAGGCTAACTTGACCGTTATAACTTGTTATCACGCTGTTTCCCAGCGCAGTTATTTTCTTTCATCGATATATTATTGTATGATATAATTATAGCTGATGTACTTTTGAACGATATCACAAGACTTATCACATCGAGGTTGATACAACATGATACAACATCAGCAATGATTAGAAGTGGTAACAATTTTAAAATTGCTTTAAAAAGAAAATTGTATTACTTGTGCACAAGCTATCGAAGATATTAACTCTTCGCCAGAAACTTTAATCACCAACGGAATTCGCTTTCTTCTGTCTGTATGTAGGAGCTCCGAAAAGAATTACTTCCATAGACATATTACGTTACTTATCTTTAGCAATACAAACACGTAATAAAAAACGTGTGCAATTAGCTTGCCTTCCTCCAACCGTGGCTTCTGCTCACCAAAATTTTTATCGAGTATATTACTAGGTTCAGGTGTGGCTTGGTAATCAACTAGACCCAGAACAATAGGATTGGAAGCGTGTCAATAATTTATTGGAACCAACCCACACGCTTTCTTCCACCTGCACCAGAAAATCTCCATAATTCTGTTTTTTACAACTGCAAAAAGGGTGTGACTTAAGATGCGGCTACAAAAAGTAGGCTTATTTTTTCACTAGCGTGCATCACTTATCAAGGCCAATCGTGTTCAAATGTTGAATCTCCAACAGAAGAAGATTTTCACATCAACGAAGAAACAACTGATGTATCGCTGTTAGTACAATTTACGTCAACTCAAGAAGATAAGGAAGAAGAAAAAAATAGAGCGAGAGAAGAAGATGGAGGGGAAGAAGAGGAAGTAGTTAATGACGATGATGAATTATATTGAACCTGGGCCTTTTCAAAATTCACCGTTACTTTATTTGACCTAACTAAATTATCAACTTAATTTCTTATATTATTACAATTATAATATTGTCCATGGTCGCATAGAATTTTCTCTCTTTGTTAATTTTTTAAGTGTACATATGTTTTTATATTAGAACCATAATTGTTTATGTTATTATTATCTTTTATTCAGTTATGTTTGGTCCGAAGATGTTATCAATTGAAGTTACGAAAGGCCGCAACAAAAAGTAAAAAAACTTATATTATTGAAGGAAGTTTGTTTTTTTTATACTTAATATATTATTTATTATGTTTTATATGTTATAGTTTTGGATTGTTTTTATAATTAATTTTCTGTTAGAAATTATTAATTTTGTATTACTTTAATATTTATTTTGTTGTTTGTTATTTATTAATAATTGTAACTTATGCTACCACTAGTTATGCAGGCGTAATAGTCAGCGTTAGCTTTTCGAAATTTGTATTAAAAAAATTGTAGGCCTACTAATTATTTTAAAGTAAGAATTCCAATGTATAAAAACTTAAACTAAAAATCTGAAATCAATAAAAATGATTAGTAGAATATTTTTAATTAGAGGAATTCAATGTGGCATCAAAATATAGATGTTTAGCGACATAAATTAGCTATAAAAATTGATAATGCCCCATCAAAAAATATTAAAAACCTTGTCCACCCCCATAAAAAGCATTTTCTAGAAAAAAAGGTTTAGATGGTCCATAACTCAAAAACTTATAAAGGGAAGAGTACATTTTACTACGCCCTTTGATAAAAAACTGCTGCTTGACATTTTCAAAACTATGATGTATATCCAAACTCGCTTTTATTGTTGGAGGAAACAAATCTTATTTTTAGTAATTGTTAAATAAAATAAATTTTATCATTATTCTATATTATAATTAGTAAACGATCAAATACATATCTAAGCCATATATAGTGTGAGCTTTAAAACATCTTCATTACTGAAAAAAATTAAATCTCAAGTTTCAAACAATATAATAATTTGCAATAACCATCAAAAAACTATATTTGTAAAGGTTTTTTTCACACTTTCGGCCGATGCGGCCCTCAAAAATCTTAAAACCGTAGAAATGTCATGAATATAGGTAATTTACAAAGTAACTTTCCGATATATATGCCCTAAGAGTAAAAGAAAGGTAGCTTGAACTTTCCAACTACGGTCTATTACTTTGGGGGTCTTAACTATTTGTAAAATAAAAATTGTTAATTATTTGTGTTTTCCCAAATACTACAAGAAATGTTCTTTGTTTTTTGGCCTCTTCCTTAGCATCAATATTAATAGAAGTCAAATTCCTTTCCTGACCTACACTTTTGTTGAGTATAAAAAATGTGTAGTCTAAAAATATAACTTTCGAGACATGCATACAGACAGTAAACAATGTGAAATTATGATTATGTTAACGTTGCATGGAAAAAATTTAAGAATCATTTCCATAAAAAATTCGACAAAAACCTGTTTAAAAATAATCGTAAAATCCTTTAAAAACAGTAAAGAAATGAATTACGGAAAATAGCTGTCTTCAAGACCAAAAAAGGTCTTTGTCAAGAATCTATACTCAATACTGGAAATACCCGGATATAAACCTTTTATATGACCCATATTGCCAAACCTCGCTCCAACATTTGCGCTGTCAAGCTTGGCAACGTTTTAATACATAACAATAGAAATCCCAATAAAACTGCAACAGTGTTAGAGGAGATATCTCTCTACAGGGCCAGTATACCTCATGTGTCTTCACTATTCGTGTTATTTTCTTCTTAAATAAATAGTATGTGAGATACCACAACTTTGACAATATCATCTTTGAACAGATTAGATTCTACATTTTAGTTCAGAGTCACTGAAATTGAGCTTAAAGTTTCATAATTTATTTTTACACTGTTGGGTGTTATTATTTTATTAATGAGAGTATCCGTTACGTTTTAGGTTTTCTAACCTGAAAGGTATAACTCCTTTGACATTTCCATGTGATATTATTCCATTCCATTATATATGGTTTTCAACACTATTTTTATAGGATAGATAGTGACATTTCAAAATGGAATAGTTATAATTAATCTATCTTTTATTATTTGCAATGTTAGAGAAAACATTAGAGAAAGGGGGAATTTTAAATAATATTTGCCTACTAACAAAACAAAACTTTTTTGCTTGGATATGGATTTTCCAGGTTCTTTATGCAGGGTTCAACTCCAAGATTAAAATAGTAAAAAAAATAAAAAATGTGTTTGAAAAATTATTACAATAGCAATAGGTAGCAATAATGATACATACAATAAGTGTCTTAATTTTTTATGATATTTTTATCTCACTTATTACTCAAGATTGTGACAATAACTTAACTATTTTTGTTAAAACTATAAGGAGAAACAAAACTTTCAAACTTTCTAAGTTCTGTTTTTCCAAACTTTAGAGGATCATGATTAATACAGTAGCTACTTAATTAAACACGGTAGTTATACAATGTTTTAAATTGAATTTTGATTAAACATTGAACGACTCTACTGAAACATTTATAAGCAATATATATTCTCATTTAAAATTAAATTATATAATATACCGTATATCCGGCAGTTCATTCGATAAACAGAGTTATTAAAGATCCCGACAAGTTCTCATTGTCGTTTTCTATAGATTGTCTGTTTGTAAACTAATGGATCATTTGTGCCAAAGTTAAACCGATTTTCTTTGGTTTAAAAATTAACCCAAAATATAACCACATTGTAACAGTGTATTACTCTTAATATCACTAATTACTTGGTTATTCAATATGTTACTTTGAATGACCTGCAAAAAGGGAATTCTAGAGAGATTTGCCTATTTGACAAACGTATGGTAGCAAATCAATTGGTATTTCTCTAAGCAATCCACGTTAGAAACGGTCATCCTTACTTTACAGATAACTTAAACAATTCCCTAAACGTGGGTGGCAAGGCCGAAGGTAGCTTTGCAAGCCGACCACGTAGACGCTGTCCAATCCACTCAGTCCTGCACATCTATAAAAGACATAGTCCTTAAATTGAATAGACCTTACCAATTCCCTATTAAACGGTGGCTGCCAAGGCGTAGGTTAGATTTGCAAGCAGTAATCACGTAGACGCTGGTCCATCCACTCGTTCCTGCCACAACCATTATGGACATAGTCCTTACATTGAATTAGAACGTAACAATTCCCCCTTACAACGTGGGTGGGCAAGGCCGTAGAGTAGCGTGCAAGCAGACCACGTACGACGCTGTTCCATCCACTCAGTATGCAACAACTATTAAGGGACATCAGTCCTTAAATTGAATAGACTTATTACCCAATTCCCCTAAACGTTGGCTGCCAAGGCGTAGGTAGATTTGCAAGCAGATCACGTAGATCGCTGTCCATCCACTCAGTTGCACAACCATTAAGACATGAGGTCCTTACATTGAATAGACTTAACATTCCTAAAAACGTTGGGTGAGCATGGCGTAAGGTTAGCTTTGCATGCAGAACCAACGTAGACGCTGTCCCATCCATCTCAGTCTGCACAACTAATTAAGACTTTGTCCTGACATTGAATAGACTTAAACAATTCCCTAAACTGTGGGTGGCAAGGCGTAGGTAGCTTTGCTCAAAGCAGACCACGTAGACTGCTGTCCAGCCACCTCAGACTGCACAACCTATTAAGGACATAGTCCTTAAATTAACATAGACTTACCCCAATTTTCCTAAAACGTGGCTGGCAAAGGCGTTAGGTTAGATTTTGCACGCAGATCACAGTAGACGCTGTCCATTCCACTCAGTCTGCACAAACCATTAAGACATAGTCCTTACATTTGAAATAGACTTAAACAATTCCCTAAACGTGGGTGGCAAGGCGTAGGTAGCTTTTGCAAGCAGACCACGTAAGGGACGCTGTGTCCCATCCACTCAGGTACTGCAACAACTATTAAGACATAGTCCTTAAATTGAATTAGACTTTTACCAACTCCTAAACGTGGCTGCCTAGGCGTCGGTAGATTTTGCAAGCAGATCACGTCTAGACGCGCTGTCCATGTGCCACTCAGTTCTGCGACAACCATTAAGGACATAGTTCCTTACATTTGAAAGTAGACTTAACAATTCCCTAAAAACGTGGGTTGGCAAGGCGGTAGGTAGCTTTGCAAGCAGACCACGTAGACGACTGTCCCATCCACTCAGTGGCTGCACACACTATTAAGACATAGTCCTTTAAATTGAAGTAGACTTACCAATTCCCTAAAACGTGGCTGCCATAGCGCGTAAGGTAGATTTGCAAACGCAGAATCACGTAGAGCGCTGCTCCATCCACGATCAGGTACTGCATCTAAACCATATGACATAGTCCTTACATTGAACTAGACCTTAACAATTTCCCTAAACGTGGGTGGGCAAGGCGTAGGTTAGCTTTGCAAGCAGAACCACGTAGACGCTGTCCCATCCACTCAGTTCTGCACAACTATTAAGACATAGTCCTTACATTGAATGAGATGATGACTACTTAACAATTCCCTAAACGTGGGTTTGGGCAAGGCCGTAGGTAGCTTTGGCAAGCATGATACCGAAAAACTTTGAACTCAAAGCAGACCACGTTAACGCTGGTCCATCCACTCAGTCAGCACCACAAACTATTAAGACATAGTCCCTTAAAATTAAATAGACTTAACCAATTCCCTAAACGTGGGCTGGCAAGGCGGTAGGTAGCTTTGCAAGCAGATCACGTAGACGCTGTCCATCCACTCAGTTTGCACAAACTATAAGACATAGTCCTTACATTGAAGTGACTTACCAATTCCCTAAACGTGGGTGGCAAGGCGTAGGTAGCTTTGCAAGCAGATCACGTAGACGCTGTCCATCCACTCAGTCTGCACAACCATTAAAACATCTCCCTCACTTTTGGACTGAGAAGCAACTCAATGTATTTCAGCTTTATTTATACAAATATTGAATAATAACGTAATACCATTCTTTATTTAAAAGTGTTTTATATTACTTACGATTCAATTGACTAATAATATGAAAATGTTCTGGTTTACTTAAAATGTCAATTAGTCCTTTTTTAAGTATTTATACAATGTAGAGCCTGATAGCTCGGTTACTGATACAGATTACCATGAATATAATCTGTACTACTATTTTATATATTATAAATATGACTAATAAGTAGTTTACGCGTTCCCATTGGTGTAATACAATATATATTACGTTTACTTTTAGAAGTAAAGAGGTCAAATAACATTATTCATGGGTTTAAATCTTGAGTCTGAAGGGGTCTATTGTCTAAATATAAAAATAAGCTCTATAACTTTATAATTGCAATAGTCTCAAGAGGCCTGAAGACGTTATCTCAGGCTTTATGTAGATATTACCATCCTTATGCAAAGTACCAAAAATGGTATAGTGATCCTTACTTTATACAGGTCAGTTAGAACTAATGTTTCAGTTTCGTCGAACTCAATACATAACCTACAAAGGAGTCTAAAAGATAATCTGTAATTAAAAGCTTTTTTCTCCGATACCCATGCCCTGAAGATATTCCACGTGTCAATATGTTCTAGCGTGTCAATAAGCATCCAGTTTGTGATGGCTGTAAACACCCCCCAACTGAGAGCTCTGCAGTAGGATGTAGATCCATTCATGCTTGATTGTAGCTCAACCTTCACGGCGTGCAGTATAATAAAACATTAACGCAGAGATACTAATAACAATTGAAGGCAAGTACGAAGGTAAAATCACAGTCCAACGTTTTTAAAACTATCCGGCGATGAGCAAAAAAATTATATTGAATGTCCATTCTATGTGTTTGCTCATACACTGGTCAACAAAACTGTGGATCGTAAATGGTGACGAATGTTTACTGACCAAAATGGACCAGTTGAGAGCTAAACCTAAACGAAGATGAAGGGCTAATCAACTTTCTTCTGCTGCATCCTCAGTGACCCGGAATGTGGCTAGGGGATTTACTAATGTGCAGTCCTCATTAGGATCAGATACACCCTAAGAACGTATGTTGGTTTCTATAAAACATTTTTATAGTAAACAAAAGAATAGTTTATTTTTTATTTTTGAAATTTCAAAACATTTCATGTTTCTATTATGTTATAAACAAATAGAAATGAATTTAAAAATATATAAAACTCATAATTATTTAATTGCCTTTAGTTATCATCGATGAGGTCATTAAATATTGTAAGTTATTTCTTATTATTTCATTAATATCGTTAATAAAACTTAAAAACGTGATTATTTAATCAAGAAGATCCATGTAGCCTGAGAGCACAATTAACTCGGAAACCAACAACATTAAATGTGACTGAGGCAGCGGCAGACGCGTAATTGCCCAGGTAAGAGCGCAGTAAACTATCAAAGGCTGATGTCTTCATTATGGAGTTTTAGTGCTTCAAGAGTTTAAGTGTCTCATCCTGAGCTAAAGGTGTTAAACTTGTGTATCTCTCAGGTGAGTTTACGAAGAAAGTCGCTTCCAATCCGAGTGTGTATGGAAAATAATATCTGTATATTTTTAAGTTTCTTTTTATAATTAGTCATCCTGTATTACATAAGTAATAATGTTCCATAATTCTATCACCCGTATTTTAAAGGACACGATCAAATTTTTCATAAGGTTTCAAATTTGAATACTACAGAGAACTTGTTATACCTAAACTCACTATTAGTTAACATCTGTTTTATTGCTATTATTGTACTAATTAATTATAAAATTCCCAAAAATGCAACAATAGGCTTTTTACCTACAATTAAAAATTATTAAATCTGACGCCAAAATGAGAGGAGTGACCGTATATTCCAAACGATTAAACAAAACTAATATTATCTATATTTTCTACAACTGAATATAAAGATCCAAAAGTATAGGGTCATTTAAAAGAACAGATATAGGTTTCTCCTATCCAGTTTCCTTAAGCTAAATTAACTTTGTAATTTGTACTATAAGATACACTCCTGAGAGATATAACTATAACTTTTATATATACAAACTTTTAGATTATTCAACACATTTCATGATCTAATATTAATGTAATGCAGAAAATTACAAAAGTCCATACAATACACGCAAATGAAAAACACAGAACTATGGAACAATAAATATTTGAATGAAGAGAGACCGACGAAACTCCCGACATTGTAGCCAAAAGCGTGAAATTGGCTTCCTCACTTGTCACACATCATGTAACCTCTCAAGACGTTACTCTCAGTTTGCTTAGTCTTACTTCCTCCGTTTGAAATTGCAGCTTTCACTTCAATTTCTACGAATGGAAGATGCCATCATTCGATTTAATCATGCGAAAACCACCTTAGTATACGTATGTCTCCTTAATTAAGTTTACGTGATATGTTCTTTCTTGGCACTACTCAGGATATTCTCATGTTTAGATAGTAAATTAAACAATGGTGGTATATGAACAGTTTTTAGATTTAATTAACGAACGTTTTCCTTGTTAGCACAGGGAAATTTCAGAGAATTATGTAAACTTGGCGTGGCCTTATCCTTGATTATCATTGACTTTCACATGTTTTTTAAGTTTACTTGAAATTTGTAGAATCTCAATCGGTTTTATACATCCTACATATTTATATCCTTTTTTGGAAATAGTGCTTACGCATTTTATCATGTGTAAGAAACAATTTTACTTAAAATATTTTGCCGTTTTCCTTCATTTCCCGAAAATTCAGATCATAGAACTCAAAGTAAATTACTTGAGAAACCCTTAAAGATATTAAACTGAAAATTGTACACTTGTTGCTTGCAACGTGGTTGTTGTTCCTTATACAGGATTTTTTTAAATATTCAAACTGTTTACATGCTAATTGAACAAATTTAACGTAGCCTTTAACTAAAAAATAAGGGTTTTTAAATTCTGAAATATTTATTTACCTATTGAAACTTAAATTCATTATGTTAGAAAATTAGGTAGTAAACAATTTTCAAAATAAAATAGTATTTACACTCAGTTAGAAGAATTAGATCTATTCTTATGGGATCTGCAATCTGCACATTTTCTTTATATATATATATATATATATATATATATATATATATATATATATATATATAAAATAACAAAATGTATATTTTATATATATACACAAACAATGTTCAAGATAAAAAAGTATAATAGAGTGTTATTTTATGATTTCAGAATTACAGAACACGTTTTGTTTCATTCCCTGAGTTCATAAATAAAAGAGGTATTATTTTTAAAATTTTAATGGCCGCCATGTTATAAAGAAATAGCGTACCAAGCTAGCCAACGAATTTCGAGATATTTATAAGATAAGTTTTTGGTACCACATTTCAACTTTTTTGAACTTACCTGGGGAAATTGAACAATTCCACAAGCCGTGGCATAAACCCTTGAATGAGGGATGGGTTTGGGCTCTAAAGCCATGTTCAGTGATCTTATCCAGATATTTTTTGTGGTAAGTGATAACATGAACAAAATTTCAATATGATGATTTTTTTTAACATCTCTCAAAAAATGTTGGTCTATTTCAGATTGTTAATATGAAGCCTCGTACTAAAAGGTAAAAATTACATTGCTGCTAGTTTCAATCGTAAATAAACGTTGATGACTTTTGTATGATACAAGGGAAATATATCTTACTATTCAGTGATAAATCCAAACATAAATGCACGAAAATCTTTATACATTTACAGGAAGATAACTAAGAGATTATCCTTATACATGCCTTCCTCTAGGATATCCTGTAATATTTTGTTATTGACGGTCCCGTATATCAGCAAAATTGCAAAAGTGACTTATATACACGTCACCTTCTGTATTTTATCAGGATTATGTATTTTTGATCAAAGTTCAACATTTTATCTAAATAAAAGTTTGGGCGGATGGCCTCAAGAAAAGTAAAAAATACTTTAAATAATTAAACTAATATTATAAATAAATAACATGGGTTTATCTTATTTATAATAAATTAGAAGTTGTATAGGTGTTGTAAGATTATACATAAATATACAGTTAGAAATTACAAAGTTAATTTGATACCTTAGTTTATTTTTTTGGCTTAGTGACTTCATTATATACCGTCCAAACTGGGATAGTGTCGGTCTCCAGTGGACTAATACTGTACAAGTCTTACTAGGAGCCGTGTGAATAATAAACATATTAATTCATACCCACGCAAGTTCGTTTATGTAATTGGGACCTTTCCATGAGACCATACATCATTTTTATGAGGGATAACAATAAATTATCTATTTAAGTAGACATTTCTTTTTTAAATTAGCTTATGTTGCAAATTTTTCAGTTCATAATTTTTCCATGTTCTTGATTATATAACAAATACGATGCACTATCACTTTTTTCCACTATTACTTTGTAAACTTTATGTGCAACTAGCTGTTACCCGCGGCTTCGAACGCAATCTTAGAACCAAAGTCCTTATATTACTTAGTAAAAACAATTATGATGTAATATGATGGGAGTCCTATACAAATTTAAAAACGTAGGTAGGAATACACCAGGTAGATATTATTTAAGTTCGTGATAAATAGTATCAGAGTTTATCGTAATTATTATATCATGTTGGGACGTGTAGGAGCATTTCTGGTTCTAATTAATTATACACATAACGTCACAGCTGAATCTGCCTTGTCATCCCGATCAAGAAAACACAAATCTCAGATCACACAGTTCTCGGAAACTTACTTCGGTCAAAAATCGTATATTTCTAGTCCTTGTAATATATTTCAGGTCTAAGATATTCCCAGTACCATAGTAGAGTTTGCCTTTTTGTTACGACGAAGAAGATATATATATATATATATATATATATATATATATATATATATACTTACATAGTACCGCTATGCATTTTAGGACCGTTTAGCTTACCATATTGCCTCGATCAAATTTTATATACGTTCAATTATCTAGTTCTCGGAAATTTACTTTGGTCAAAATCATGTTGACATAGTTGAGTTTGCTAGGACTGAAAAGCCTATTATAACCTAAGGGGAATTCTACCTACTTCTTATGTACTTCCGGTTTAAAGGGGAAATCCTTACTAAGGTTAAGTATATGCAACATTAAAAAATAATCGTTATTAAAGTTTTGCGTTACACTTATTTTTTAACTGTAGCCAGGGAAAGAATGAATCGTTCAGGTATGTTAGTATTCATTTGTCTGTTTTTCCGTAAGCCATTGTTGAAATGTAATATCATAATGTCAAGGAAGCCCACCAGTTTAAAGTAACTTACGTGAAAACATTCACACTTTGTTGAACAAGGTTAGTTTTATAACAGTACTTAATGCATAAGATGATTTTAATTCTCACTGGCGTAATCAGGAGTAAAATTTATATATTAATGTTTTATTTACTATCTGCATTACACTACCGATTAAGCACTTTTTACTTATTATTGATAAAATTCAAATGTAAACAGATGTTTCAGAAAGTTTTTCGAACTACAGCTGTCAAAATTCGCTTCGTTCTTATCATAACATTCGAATATAAACAAACTAGTTTTTCAATTTGAATTTGACTCTAATTGGTGAAATGAATTTGTTATGGGTGGTAAAAAGCACTCTAAATTTTAATTCAGACCAAAAGCTATACCTGTTCCAAAATTCAGCACAATCCGTATAGCAGTTTCAGCGAGATTCGAGGACAAACCTCAAAACATCAAAATATCCAAACATTCAAACTTTCGCATTTATAATATTAGTGGGATACCATATAAATATATAATTAACTATAATATTAGTTAATTTACTTTAAAATTATGGAGCCAAATATAGATATAACAGCATAAATTGTAAAGTGAAATTAATAATTATGAATCCTATATGTTTTACCCGTTCAGTTGGCTCATTAATAAACAAATATTATAACAAAGCACTGTGACACGCTTAAGTTAGGAATCACAACCAACACGTTGTGTGCCTACCACCAGCTCACTACTCTAAGAAACAATGAATTAAGAAACAAACATTAATTATTTAAAGTAAATTCAATAACCGACGATTGGCATTTGACCAGAGTCCTAAATTTAAGTTTCAAGTAAACTTACGTTTGTATAAATTCTGTAGCTTGTTAAGGGCCGTTGCGATTGGTGGTTTACCCTCATCTGCAAGGTACCATGTGAATTTACAAGACAGAGACTCCCTATAAATGACAGTGTTTACCACTCCATAGTTACAAACAGTTTGTAATTATGTATTAGGTTAGTTCTTTACCTGAAGTAGAGATAAGATTGCAGATCTCGAAACGTATGTGTTACTGATTTCTTGTTTCACTGAACGATGGCAAATGTCCGGAAAAATCCTGTTTCCTTCACAATCCTTCCATCGTCAAAAATAACCTTCAAACAAAGAATTAATAGCACTTTTAGGCAATCGCTATAAACTTAATAATACGCAAAAAACCTGTAAAGGGGAACTCCTTCAAAACTGCCACTCCATTGTACATGTCTGTAGAACCAGTAAAATTATGTTAGGAAGAGTTGAATTTTACAACGTTACTACGTTAAGGTTCAGTATCTGTTTTAAGACTTTAGTACACGTAGTGTGGACGAATCACCACTGTGGATAAGAAATGTTCTATTTATATTAAGAGGCTTGTTTAAATTGGGCTTCTAGCAGTGAAATAATTATTTTGTCTTGCTAGTTATTCTTTATATTTCACAGATTGGGTTTCTCACGTATATGTACAAATGTTATATACGTTAATGGTTAAGCTTTCGTATAATAACTGACTACCCATAATGCACGTAGGTAGGTTATAACGCTGATTGTATCACATTATCACATTGTACCATATTTCAGTTGTAATTTACCTGTACGTAGTTATATATTAAATTGTTTAAAATTCTAATTTAAATAAAATTAGCTAGCACAATAACAGTTTCACCTTCTACTTAGCGTGTATTCTGTCAGATACATCATCGTGACTGTGTATACTGTCATGAATTATACACGTTCACTTTGTACTACCATGACAAAAGATAAAGTTTATAATTTATAACACATTTTACATAGTACATACATATCTTCTGATCTGAATAAACGTTAAAAAGGAAAGTAGAGGGGTTATAGTTGTATGATCCGTTACATCTTGTTCATCTCCAAACAACCCAGTTAGAACCAATTTCTTAGTTTAATCTTTATTAAAGGTACGTTTATCATACGTAATAAAATATTATTAAATATTAAAATATAATGCAATTTAGCAGGGGCACGTTTAATGCCGGGGTAGGCTAATTGATGGTGGTAGAGACATAGTTAGTAATTGGGCTGCACTCTTTATAAATTGATAATGATCTCAAAGATATTTTAACTTCAGATTTAAATTATGCAAATTACTTAGGAGGTTTAATGAGATCAGAAATGTGCGTTTAGAATGGGCTCTTCAAATTTTAAGATGTGTTTATTTTAATAAGTAGGCAATATTCCATTTAGTTGTCTTTTACTTTACCAATAATTATAGAATATTTAACTAATAAATAGAGACAAAATGTAAAATCCTTTATTTTAGAAAATAACAATATCTTGTTTTTCAAAATTGTATTTAAAGAATTCGTATATAGTATAGTATAGTCGGTCAGTATAGTAAGATTTAACGTCAGAACTGGGGCAGGGTTTGTAGCAGTACAATATTGTAATACTTATTTATGTATCATGAATGTATTTATTTTTATTAATTATTGTGATCCATCCTTGTCCAAGCCGTTTATAAATAAGTAAATATAATTCTTTGGATATTTTTCGATACGAAAATTTAGTACATTCTGACCCCTTAGAGAGCTGAGGGATTGTTTATTCATACAAAATTTTTATTTAAAATATAACACCATATAGACCAAAACCAAATGGTCTTTAGTTATGGAGCTGCCTTGGTATTACCGTGGATGGATGCCAGCATTAACTATACTAGCATATGTACAAATACTTGCAATATTTATTTAGATACAGACTTTTTAAAATTGAATAAATTTAAATTTATCTTAATTTACAAAAAAATAAAATAGGAGTTCATAGGTTATTACGGATAACGCCTATATATTTATCAAAAAGTTAATAAGCAGTTATAAAAAATAAATATTTAGTAGTTATATAGATCAACGAATACTTAGTTTCACATAAGCTTATCCGTTTAGATTGATCTGAATAATCTCAATTATTTTCTATATGTGCCAAAGAGTATAATAACAGGAATTTTAATACAGTTTCAGGTTAAAACTTTTTTGAAAAATAATTTATCAATTTATTTAGATCCATTTGTTCTTACAAATAAATTTAAATTTGATACTTAAATATGCACATTATAAATTTGTATTTATTACAGTACACAAAAGCAATTGTTTCAGATTATTTTCATCTTTCGTTATTAACTACGAAGAGATCTTTGTGTAAAGTCGGTTATTAACGATTTATGATTTGAAAGGATGAAAGGATTACGGATGGCCACGATCGTTTCTGACAGAATACTGTGAAATCAGGTTTATTGGGTGGTACGCTTAATTACCTACATTCAATCAGTGTACCCGAGAAGTATATTAATGTATTGAGTTTCAAAAATTAATGTAATACAAATGTATTTAAAAATGGCGTATGTTTTATAGAGATGTAAAGTGTTTGTATTCAGAAAAATCACATAATTACAAACTCTCTTCTTGGAAATTGAAAGCGCACTATTTTAATTGTTATTATAATTGATATAAAATATTTAAGATAATTTTTACTAATAAATTAGGATACATAATATGTATATATTTACAGTGACCTGGATAGGAAAATAATATTTATTTTCTCCTACAGAAAAAATTATTTTTTTTTTCAAATAAACATAAAGAAAATTTATATGCGAGTATAACACTTATTGATAACATATAATAATTCCTTAAAGAAATTGAAATACAATAATATTCAGTACTATGAGCGAGTATTATTAAAATAAATATATTACTTACTTTAAATAAAATAAAAATATGGAATTGACTTCTTATATAATGCTTTATATTATCAGGATTTTTCTATAGTTTCTAGTTGCAAGAAAAGTTTTGGTTTTCGTAAAACATGTATTTCACGGTTTAGGGGTAGCTGTTAGTTCTGGAATTTCGAGTTATCATACCAATTCTTTCACTAATCAACATTTAATAATGGCTTTGTTTCAAACTTTTCATTAATTTATTTATTAAGATACACTACCAAAGAACTATTAATATTGAAAGTTTCAACTTATTACTACCCGATGGTTTAATGTTATTACTCAGTGTTATCAAGATGTATAAATTTAGAATTGATTCCTAATATTCATTACCAAATTTTATTAAGAATGATTTTTTCTAATTATTGAGATCCAAAATTAAAAAAAACTGTATATCATTTACGTCATTTTTACTATGTTTGAAAGTTAGAAGTTTTAGAGCCTTGCTAAAAGTGTGTTTTATTTTTAGAAACAGTCCACGGAATATTACTTTAGTACTTAGCCGTATCTCTCGTGACAAAACCAAACATTTTCCGTGAACGTGTAGACATTTTTATTAATTTTATTTCGTTATTAACAAATTTAATTTCTGAGATCATCTTAGTCTAATAACAAGAAAAGCATTATTCAATAAAAGCTTAAATTCATCTACGTTTATATTTAGGTAAATTATGAAATTAAATATGCTGTTTAGACTTGGATATGTACTTTATATAATTAAAAAATAGTAATTTTTGAGATCTTAATATATATATATATATATATATATATATAAAATATGAAAACATGCTCAATATGATAAACACGTTTCTATAAAGTTACAAACTTTAGTTGTATTAGTAGTTTTTTTATAAAAATATAGTGCTCAAAAGTGACATTTTACAGTCACAAAAGCTTAAAACTCCAAAATGGTTCAATGATAAAGATTTTTTTAATATATAATTTTTTATATTTTGTAATGACAAAATACTACCTTTGAATATATAAAAATCCTTAACTTTTAACTTTTAAAATACACGTAAAAAAAAATTAGAAACTAAAAAAGTGGCGATAAATTTTGGCATAAAGCCATTTTTTGTTTGATACGTCAAACAATACGTCAAAAACCTATTACATGTATGACTGGTCCCACAGAAGCATTAAATTATATAGACTGGTAACAATGAATCCACGAGATTGCACTATACAGAATCAATAGCACTTCACAACACATGACAACTACGCCAGTGATGGTGGAAGACTGAAGACAAACTCAATGCCGGTATTATTTATAGTTCCTGAATCAAATAAAGCATGAAGGCGGTGGTCAGAAGGGGAGAGGTAAGAGTAGACGTCTCAATGTCATCGTGTATATGAGTTTTATAGGTTGAGGTTTGTTGAATTGGTAAATTATTATACCTTAAGAATAAGGTAAGTTTTAATCCTCGACGGAAATTATCAGAAATCGCATTATCTTTTCAAATTATCCATTACTAATAATAAACTTTAAACACTTTTGAAAATTAATTATACATTAATGATTAAGATACTATATTTTCGATTCTAGATATGATTTTCTTTTCCTATATACTAACAGTTGAAAATACAAGTTTAAAAGATAATTAGTTTAGTTCTGTTGGAAATTTATGACAATATCAAAATAAGAAAGATACATTTATTAAGCGTATTCATGCATTCTGAGTTCTTCCTGGCACCAACTACTATATGCCTAAAGCAATAGAGATTGAAAAGCAATACAATTTAAATTATTTGTAATGGTCTTGTGATTATATGATGAAATGATTAGATATGTATTGATTGCAGATTGAAACAAAATAATTTGGTGACCTAAATTTACATGCAGTTACATAGTTAAAATAGTAAATTGACTACGTTTAAGTTCAGGGTGTCAATTATATTACTTACTCGTATATTCATTACTTTTAATATGAGTCGATTCTGTTTTCGATAATATTCTTACATGTATTTGGCGTATCCAATTCAACTGGTATTGCAATTCTTTATACTATGAAATACATTTAGATCACTCTTTACTGATTGATGCTATTGTTATATCAACACAAGGACACGTTTATAATGATGCTCAGATGACAGGAGAGATGGATGGATAAGGCTCAAGTTGCTGATCCTAGCATTCTGAAGCCCTGCAGTCTGCGTGAACTGAAAATAAACTCTCTTGTCACAAGGTATGTTTTTATGTTTAATATTAGGTAAGATTGAATTTAACCTATTTTTGTTTTGATAGATAACGTTGAAACAAATTTAAAAACAAAATAAAACTAAAATTTGAAAATTATTATTTATATCCAAGACCAAATCAAAATTGAAAAAATATAATAGTCTATTTAATAACACATTTTTTAAGTATATAAAATATCATATTCTTTATTTGCTGTACCTTATCAATTATTTATTTATAAATAACTGCCAGGTATGAAATAAAGTTTTTATGTAAATCTCGTAAACTCAAATTTAAGCATTTAACTTTAAATGCAAGACAAATTAAAAACTGAAACGCTAGTTGTCTTCCTAAATGATATTTTATATTGATTAAAAAAAGAGAAATAATCATATTATAATACCTAAGAGATAAATATAGTAAAAACTAAAAGTATGAGTGGTATATTAATTATTACATAGCCATAACTTCAAAAATGATGATTTTACGAGGCTTTCTATTATTGAAAACTATATATGGCAGTGGCTGTACACTATGAGCTGCCTCTTCCATCTAACTTTAGTATTTAGTGTAGGAAAACACTTCTTAAGGTTAACTTGTCTAATTCTACTAAAGAGAACTTATATATGTGTGATTATATACTTTGAAAAGTGAAAAATACATCAATCAAAATTTAGTAATTAAACTAACAGTCACAACCTAATAAAATATAACCTCAACATTCTGATTGTGATGTTCGCAACGAAGGCCTAACCAATACAAAGATTTATATTTATTGTGTGGACTGTACACATGAATTACTGGTGTGTTTAATTGTTTAAATCTCACATTGAGAGATTTGCTATTGAAAACATTATGTGGTTTGTGGCATAACGAGACATGGCAGTTCGAGGTTGGAGTAGATGGTTAATGAGGACAGTATTTCACTGCAGGACATATTCAAAGCCATTGATGCACTATTTTGTGGTGTTTTAACAAAGAACTAAACAACAAAACAGTTTTATATTTTGAGAGTAGTCTGTACACATGATTTTTCACGAAACGTGTGCTTCAATGAGTAAGGTCCACACTTAACTTTTAGGTAATTTAACACTATGTAATCTTTGCGTTATTAAGAGATGAATCCGTTCGAGATTGGATTCATTGATAATGAGGGCTGATTTTCACTGCCGGATGTACTTAAAGCCACTAATGATGTGGAAGGTTGTCGGGAAATTACTAATAAAGAATTTAATAACTGTAACTAATGTAGGAGAATGGAAGCTATTCAGAAATGGAAGCCTGTTCAGTACGAATGGTGTACTACTTTGGCTGTTTGCAAAGCTATTAAACTAAGAATTTATTATGCAATACACTAATTAAACTGATAGATATAATCGTAAATGAGTTGCTTTCTATTGTGAAATTCAATCCATAATTTGTTCGTTTATTATGCCATCATCAGCTTAATCGAACTTCAAATTAGGAATATAGACTAGTTTCATGTAAATGTAATACCTTACACATACCAGGACGTATAAATATGTATTTACTTAGTGTAATTATCTTTGTTAGTACTGGAAGTTCACTTATCACATACATATATTGTTCCAATCTTCCCCCGAACATTTACGGTGATTTGTGATATATTGTGGACATTTAAACTTTCTAAGTTCAAATATTTAAGTTTTTGTTTGAGTATTTACATTTGAAACGGTCATAGAAAAATAATGTTTCGTAAAATTTACAATTGGGAAGTTTTTTCATGTGCGAAAGTGATTCTCAGTGAATGAATACAAAATTATGATGTGGCTTATGCAATTAAGCTGTAGATAAAAAGTATCGTGTGAACGTTGGTTATGTTTGTTATGATTTTTAAATTTGTAAAAAATATTCATTCGAATAAATTTCTTTTCCAAAACACTCAAGTATCAACAATTAACACGGAAAAAGATATTTGAAAACCATGTTATAAGAGGTGTGTCAAACTATGTTGTTACATAAATGTGTGCTGCAAATAATGTGTTCTAAGATTAGATTATAATATCACAGGCAAATGTTCATCAAACAAAGGTAACCTTTTGCTGTAACTTTATTTTTCGTGATCAATGCACGTTTGTGTTCCATCTGTAATCCCCGTGGAAGTACTATTTACCGATTATAGTCCATACCATACTATTGTAAATTTATATTCTTTATTATACTACTTTGTTCAAGGAGATTTAGATATAAATCACCTAAAATTAAAATATGTGTACATATTGAAACATCTTAACTAGATTCAGTCAATTAATATATGTATATTGTAGTACATAACTTATAAAATTAATTTTAAACAAATAATACATAACATAATAATTTAACACTTTAAGCACCATGTGTCTATGTGACCGTTGAGTGAGAAAAACAAACGACAATCTTCATCTTTACGTTGGTCTGAGAGTGTTAAGACTAGTAATAGTAAAACAATTGTTTTATGTATGTATTTGTAAAGAAGAATTAATCTGGAATTGTGAAAAATTATTATTTGTTTGCAGATAGATAAGGAAATAGTCGGCAATACCTGATCACACACAAATTTGTTGATGCTATCTGCAAATAAAAGGAACATATGATTACAAAAGGTTCAACTGGCGCGTGTCCTAGAGGGAAAGGAAAAGTATAAAACTCCAACCCGACCTTTCAATCCGGTTGTTAATCTGTTAATGTGGAAGATGCAGGTTTTGTAGAGACGTTATCATGATATTTTGGGTAACTACAAGTGTGGAATTAATGCTTTGAAATTGAAAACCAAGTGATATATAATATAATGTAATAACACGTTTCGCTTGAATAAATGTTTCGAAACCATAGTAAGAGTATGAAATTGTTGATATTTTAAACTTATTTTTTTATATATGAATTAATACATTATTTTTTTAAGTAATTTTAATTTATTTGGTGAGGTAACAGATGAAAGAAAGTGAAAAGTATTACGGGATTTATATTTGAATTAATTATATGTAAATTTAGACGTGATTATAATACTGAAGATAGTGGTAAAACACGTTACAGTTGTGTTTTGTATTTTTGCAAAAGTATATGTCATATTTATGTGTCATAAAGCAAATTTGGTTTCAATTTAATCAAATAATATTTTATTTAGTGAAAGAAGGGTTATTTTGGTTCTATTCAATTAACTTCGCTTAATAAATTAATGAGGAGAAGTATCATATTTGTATAAACTTTCATGTTAAGGAACTTTCGTTTAAGATTTTTTTATACTGAAAATTATTTGTTAGAATTATTATTTAGGTAAATTTATTTTAAGATAAACCTATTTAGACTTACTTTTATAAGAGAAAGACTATTTGTAAGAGGGAGCCTAGTTTTAGTTTAAATTTAAAAAGCTACACAAAGAATGTATTTTTTACTAAATGGTTCATCTTGAAATCCTTGTTAATTCTACAGCAAATTGAAAATTTCACTAAACTATATTACGTGTAATTACAAGTTAAATCCAAATATATATATATATATATACCCAGATATTTATTAAATTTTTCTATAAATGGCAATAGCCGAATTTAATTTTTTTCAATAAACATTGAATCACAAAAAATACTTGCTCCGCCGGGACTCAAACCCGGATCTCTCACTTGCCGGGTGCATGTGCTACCATTACACCACAGAGCACTTACTTTTTACGATTCAATTATTTTGTATTTGAATACAAAATATATATATTGTTAAATCAGTTTAAATTTAATATGTGTTTATATTGCAGTAAACGTTGATTCAAATAAATTAATCGAACAGATTTCAAAGAACTGAGAGTTATAAATGATGTCTTATTGGTAAAATTGAAGTAAGGATACTATATATAGGTAAGTCTTATTTTAGGTCTCTTTCATCTTCCATTGTTCTAATTCAACACAATATGAACAGATTGTAACCTGGTAATATATGTTAACATGAAATATACTTTAAAATAGTTGTTTGTATAATGTTCAAGCTGATGCAATCACTCAAACATAAAAGATATATTGGTCTCCAGCCCACTACCACTCAGAAGATGTACCTGGACTGTCAGAACTCAATCTCTATTCATGATCTTCCCCTTCCCCTCAATACTCCCCCTACCGTCAACTATTATTGGTCCAGCTGTAATTTATTTCTCGTTTCCTTTTGTAAAATATCAACCATGAGTCTTCCTTTTCTGGTTTAATTACCCTATGCATATTTAAAAATATTTACGTGATCCTAATTGTATTAACGGATTTAAAATTATCCGAAAATATACAGCATGGCTAAATTATACCTAAATAAAAAATGCTTTTAAGTTTTAAAACTTCAGTTAAAATTGAAAGACAGAAGAAAAAAAACAACACATAATACACACGTATATTTATAAATTGTTATGACACAAGGCCATTTTTAAGACTAGAAGTTCCTTTTTTTAAAGTAATTAATGAAAATATACACTTGAGCCCCTTACATAAACGAACGATACCTCAGTAAAGAAATCTAACTCCTTGCACCTATAAAGCTATCGTTATACATATGAACAGATTTCATAAGGTATTTACAAAGAAACAGATATTTCATACAAATAGATAAATTAATACTTTTTTATGTATGTAGTCATTTAAGCTAAGTTTTAAACTCTAAAAATGTTAAGGATAAAAGAATGTTCATTCCAATCTATTGAAGAAAAGTAATTATTGTTCTGTTATAGGAAATTATTGTTAAGGTGGAAACAGTTAGTGATTTGTAAAATACAATGTTTCATATTTTTGTTTCGACGTGAAATTTTTATAAGAAACTACGTAAATTTAAGAAAAAAATTAACTAAAGCTAGAATTATAACACCTATTTCATTGCAATATTTTGTCCTGCCCTTTTACAAATTATATGTAAACACAAAAAAATCCAGCAAACGCTGGAGGAATTCATTAATATGTGTTGAATAAAATATTTGAATAATTATATTTTCTCCAATGCTGCTACGAAAGAAAGTGTTCCCAGGATAGAAAAGGGGTTAGTTAGACAAGAATGTACTCGTAGTTATAGACTTCAATTTAAGCCTTTTATAGGGACTGAAATACTTTTCTGGAACATAAACGTGAAAGAGACACATAATGGTGACCAAGGGTGTAAAAATTGTTATTATTTACGTGCATCTCAAGAACACTGAATACAATTTATACTGTGCTATTAGTTCCTAAGTATAAAGCGTTGTGAATATCAAATTCAATAATTACATTAACTACGATAAAACCTGATATAGGTGATGATTCGAAAAATAGTACGCATTTGTAGGTCAATCTTAAGTTTTTACCGACTATCATCATTTCAGAAAACACCTTTTATATGCCAGAGACGAAGCAGACGACGTAACGACTTCTGTAAGTGCACAATAAAACACCAAGAGTCTTCATTATACAGTGTAAGTGCTTTAACTCGTGGGAGTTTAAGTGGTTCATTCTGTGTGCGTGTAAGATGTTAGGCAAGTGTCACAACTGTAAGATCATTTTTTAACAGATCTAACAACTTACCTTATCCAAGCCTACGTTCTTGAAATGCTTACACAACTTAAGGCAGTAAGTATGATAAAAATTTCGAGCTACAAAATAAAGATTGTTTTGAAATAATTTCGGAACATCCTATGAGAACTACTTTTAATGTTTTTGTATAACTGTGTCTTTGCCAATTTTAGCTATTGATCTACTAATTCCAAAACAATATTTTAGCTAATTATAATGTACCAATACTATAACATTACATTGTTACTCTATTTTACAATAGTCAGTTATAGAAGTTTCATTTACTTTAGTTACTAGCCAAAAGTTTAACTACAATAACTAATAACCAATTATTTTCGTAGCAAAAGAACTAGTTACCACATAACTTGGTAAGTGCTTTCAATTATGGAAGCTATGAAGCTATTGAATAAGCTAACAAATTTACTGTGGCATGAGGAATGTGATAAATTAACGAAAGTAGGGTGTATCTCTACACCGCAGTTTATGTGTTACTGTACGTGTGTTAGAATAAAATATTTTCGTATTTCCTTCTTTCATTTGAAAAAAAAAACGTATCACTCTCATCTAAGAGCGTGAGGAGTTAGGCTACATGAATACAAATCAAGCCACCCCCTTAAGAATTACACATTTTCTCCTGCTCTAAGTTATTTTTTTTTTTTTTGAGCTGAATCTCATATGGTACATTTACGGAATTCTGGAGTTTTCTGGTGGGGATAATACCACCACTACCACTAAAAACTCCACGCGTATATAGAGCCGAGTAACCTCATTGGTACTGCCTTCTGTAGTTGAATCTTTCCCTTTGTGTTTCTAAACTTATGACCAATAAATCATATTTAATTATTTGATACTTGAGGATGTTCCTATTTGTTAGTGCAACTGCATTTCAAACTCCAATAAGTTTAAAATGGCCACGTGAGAAGGGAGTGAGTAAAAAAATAATAAACATGGTACAAAAACAATATCATTAGTTTTTGTATTTTATTAGTGATATTTTACCCAGAGGACTAGAGTATTAAAATTACATGCTGTTATGTACTATTATGTCTAAAAATGTTAGCAGCAAAAATTTATCTTCAAGTCACTATAAAGTAGTTTTTGTAACAACTGTATCCAGTAGTAGTTTAAGATTTTATTTTAACGTGAGTATCAAACTTAAAATGCTTCTGTCTGTTATGCAATACTTTGCGCAGCGGGTAAATTGGTACGCAGGAATTTAAAAAAAACATATATAGAATTTATATACAGCTTTGTATAGAAACTTGAAACTGATTTCTTAATGTAAAGATTTACCCAAACATTGGTTTACTAATTATGTGCTGTGTCGGAGTTAATTACATCCAAGATAGTGAATTCAATATTATTACGTAGCTACAGCATACGTACGAGAAATGAAGCTGTAATGCCAAACATGTACTGCGTGTCACACTAAGGTGTCCAAGCATGTTCGTTTCAATTGTCATAGTCTCGCCCCGCCGCTTAATCTAATTGTATTCATCAAGCAATTCATCAAATATGAACACATAATTTAAACGTTTCGATTTATAT
Source organism: Homalodisca vitripennis (assembly GCF_021130785.1). Classification (NCBI taxonomy): domain Eukaryota; kingdom Metazoa; phylum Arthropoda; class Insecta; order Hemiptera; family Cicadellidae; genus Homalodisca; species Homalodisca vitripennis. The sequence goes on from NC_060213.1 coordinate 43,298,636, forward strand.
TTGCTGTAAATATCGCTTTGTTTTACTTCATTTCTTCTTTTTAGTTTCAGGTGACTCTGAAACCCGATACAGTCAATCACATTTGTTTGTGATTACGTAATTGTAACGGACAGATTGTTCAGACTGTTCGATCAAACATTTAACATACTTGATATCAGCTTTAATAAATTTTATTACTCAGGCAGTCGTACCTCAGAAACGTTTAAACATTTGGTTTTCAGTCTGTGTTAGATTTCAAAAGGCATATTAATAACATAAATGTATTTAGGTTTTCTTTTGCGGGAACTAATCCAACATTAATTTGAGATATTAAAACTTTTAAGAGATATTAAAAATAGGTTAAAACTTATTATTAATTAAAAGCCTATCTTTAGCGCAATGGAGAGAGCCGGTGGCCCAGTGAAGATTTAAATCCTGTCTGTGCCCGTTACAATTTGTATCAGTATTGTTGACCTATTACTGTACAGACACTTATAATTATTCTGTTTAGTAAGATCCTCGCACCAGGCTATTGGCACATGAGGTCGAGCACAGTATAAAAAGAGAATAGTCCCCTAGTTTTTACAAGAAATATACACGTCTATATTGTGATAGTGTAATCCATTTACTTAAAAATTGCTCGTGTTTATTATTTTTAATTGTAATATTCGGAAAACGGTTGGGCAAATGCAATAATACAATAGAGGCTGATCATTTGTTCTAATCCATTGCCAAATTTACAGGTTTTAATTATAATATAAAACCCTTATAAACACGATCAGTTTAAAATTATGAAACTTTTTAATGCAGATTGATATAAAATCTTTTTAAAATTTATTTTTAACAAATACAGTAAAATGTGGTACAAATAAGGTAAAATAATTTTTTAAAGAATGTAATTACATTAATGTAATGCTTCAGACAGGCTTTTCTCTTTAACAAAGGGCAAATACCAAAGTGATGTCTAATACATGCTCCTACTTTACCTTGTTGAACTTTAACGTTAATCAAGTCCCGAGACATGTTTGAGTTCCGAATCACGATTTAAAATTGAATTACACTCTACCCTCATATTGCATTCTCTAGGAGATTCCTTTCTAACAAAAGTTAAGTAAGCAATTTGTTTGACGTACTTCTATTTAACCTTGAAGGTTAACGAGAAGAATAATTTATTTTTTAATTAAATCTCTCGATGTTCAACAAGAATATTTTTTATATTATACCCAAATAAACTTAAGGTCCTATTCCGTATTTAATAAGAATAGTAGATAAATATGTGTACACAGTTACCACTTCTGTATGTTGGAACTCATATGACAAAATGTATTATTATACTGACTTATAAATCATATTTCCTCCACCTTCTCGAAAAAAACTTATATTAACACTTTAAAAAAATTAAACACTGATGAATATACAGAGAATTGATATTTACATAAAAATAACATTCTGCCTTGCGCAAAACCACGTCTTTAAAAACAAGCTGGAGTCATATGGTGTATTACCACACTGGTTGAGAAATAATTGTTTTAAATTACAGTAGGACAAGATGATGGAAAAGCCTATCATCTTACGTTTTAAAGGACCTTTGCACTGCTTCTAGAGAGACAGAATATTCTGAATAGGTAAGTTCGGGAGTAGGGGCAGTCTCTAGTCGAGGTCCCATCAAGGAGATAACGGGCACTGTCTTAATCTTATCAGCTTCGAAGATTGGAAGGATAGCCCTAATCCGGCCTCTTCCAGTCAGAAAGAGCAGTAAAATTCAGGACTGCTTTTATATTTAGGGTTTCAAAGGTTTTATCACTAAGTGATACCCACACACTTAAAGAACATTCTTCACAGTATACCTGCCGGAAGGGAACCCCTCCTGAATAGAAGCTAATCTTTGTCATAAATACCGACATCTGCATAGATTACAAGAAATAAAGCAAAATTATTACAAATATGAATTTACCACCATTACGCATTAATAGAGTCCAAGCATTTTTAGTTGTTTAATGAAAGAATAAGAAATCAAGATCCGTTTGCGACATGTTTATCCAATCCATCATGAAGTATTAGCTAATATTAATCCTGCACAGTTACTCTTGCGTTATTTCATTAATCTCCTTATAATGCGAACTCATATTTTCGATCATTATAATTTATTAGGGGCCCGACCGAACCATATTGTAAGAGTATTTGTTGTAATTCTTTCCGTCCGCTTGTCTTAATTGTACTACTATGCACCAACTATTGATAAAGAGATTCTTGAAATTTTTATTTTTGGTTCCTGTTGGTACAAGGAAGAACTCTTTTGACTTTGAGGTCAAATGGCAGTACATCTACGTGGTGGTCAGCCCGTGTGTGTTAACTTTTGATAAAGAGATCCTAGAGACTTTCAACTACGTAAATTAATTCCAATTGGTGCAAGAAATAATCCTGTTGACTTTAGGGTCAACAGTTGAAATGGTAGTTCGTCTGGGTCTCTCTGACTTTTTATCTGCCCGTCTGTGCGCTAACTCTTGATAGTAAGGCCGTATAGACTTGGAATTGCTACAAAGGATCCTGTAGACCCAAGTAAGAAACTTATTTACTCTTAGGTTAATAGGTCAAAGGGAAAACCACCCGTCAGTCCATATATGCCCTATCTAATCCAATACATTCCGTTGGATCTGTTGATATTCCGATGTATAGTTTTTTTTACTATTGAAACCATTCTTATCAAAGTTTAATATGGTAAAAAGTTAATACGAGTAACAACAATGTTCGTACGACATTTATATATATATATATATATATATATATATATATATATATATATATATATATATATATATAAATCCGTTATCTTAATACTGTCCTGTCAAATTAAAATAATTAATAATATTAATTTATCAAAGTAAAGTTTACAAGTCGACAGTAAAAAGTACCAAAAATATGAATAAATGGTACATAATACTGTCTTACACATAACTACAGCAACAGAATAACATTGTGCATACATGAGCTCGCCAAAGCACATTCTCTTAAGTAGCACATTCCTTAGCGATGCGATGGCGTGTCGCTCTGCAGACAGTATTTGGAATATCTGCGAAACCAGCATTAATATAATTATTCTTTTAATACTATAAACACCTGTAATTAATGTATGTGTTACTGCTATAGCCTAGTATTTAGGTAGAAGTGATACAGATACAATAATATACAATATAATACTGAAATAAATAATCTTTGTAATATTCTAAGTAAATGGGGTAGTTGTAGTTCCAAAAGATTTACAGAAAGTATAGAGTATTTTTGAATTTCCCTATAACTACGAATCATATTTGTATCATTAAACTAATGGGATCACGTATCTATCCGTACGTCTTAAAAATAGAAAGGTTTCAAGGCATTTTAAAGTTTTTTTTTCATAATGAATAATATAATAGATTTTGGAGACTGCTAATTATATTTTCTAGATTAGAGATCAGGACTACAGCTGTGCCGAGCCTTCATGACAACCTTACCTACAGCTGGTCGAGTATTCTGCCAATGCTAGGTATCTAACCTAGTTTCTGGACACTTCTAAGGTTTCTAGATGTTATAACGTGTTGCGTAATCTAGATTTTGCAGGGTGAGGGCTACTCATTCTCTTTGTCCCGGGCTTTCATAGGGTGAACAAGAGCTGCACGTAACTTAGTATGGGCAGAGATCTTGAAAGCTGGATGACTCACTCCCTCAACGTCCATACATGGTGCAGTGGTTTTAGCATAATTTACTTGCACTCCTAAAAGGTCCACGTACCAATTAATTTTTCTTAGAGCCCAGTGTTTTCTAAACTCAATGAAACCGAACGTTAAACCTTGGCTAGATTGTTTTTATGTAAAAAAAATATTTAATATTGAATTAATATCTTTTTATATACCTTATATTTATTATTAAACAATACTTTCTTTTTAAGCTAGTAAAATTTATATATTTATTTTCCATAATTAGAAATATTTGAGTTATGAACAAATGTAATTTAGCAGCTTCCTATAATTTACAGATAACTATTGAAATAAAAAGAGTAATTAACTGAAAATAAAAAACCGAGTTCCTTCTTTGTGATGGCTTCATCACGTAGGAGTTTTATTAAGCAAAAGCTCCTGAATATTTAATGTATTACGTTCGTTTCTGCTACATTATTGATGGCATAAATATACAATGTTTCGTGTAGTTGGAAATAAAAGATTAAACAAATAAATACACAGTCGTTATAGCCCAGTCAGAAGAAGTAGGTAGATTTTGAGACCAATATGTTATTAATTTGTTTTCATGCGATGACATCAACTTAATATTGTGAAAACTACTTTAACTCGAGCAAGCATTCCTATTACCAGTTCTCGGGGCTATAAAATGTAATCGAATCCCGTTTAAGATAAAATCTGAGTAATTGGGATTTATGTTGTAAAGTCCGTACACGTTTGTATAACGATTGTCCGTAACTCGTATAAAGACAACCCATTATTACTGTATGCAAGGACGCCCTTGTTAATCCATCTCCGCGCAGGTGCACACAATCCTATTGCATTATCTCATGGATGAGTGAATGGAGTGAATTAACTTTGTTAAAGATACACTTTTACATAAACATAGTGAACGCTTGTAAAATAAAATAAAAAATTCAATAGTTAAAATATTTAATTTAAAAACATTAGGTGATTATGAAATAATGAAATAAGTGTATTACATTCATATTATTATCGTAAGCAATAATTACGTGTAAAAGCGGCGGTATGGAGTATTGATTTTCTCTTTCTTAGTTAAAACCCTTCATTAATTAAAACCTGAGATATGATTCATAATTAGTTTAACCAATTACTAAATAAGTAAATTAAGTTACAATCGCTTATGATACCATACTAAGAATAAAAAAATAAGCCTCCTTTGTACTTACACCTAACTGAGCATTGGATCTCTGTTAATTTATTTACAACATATTAAACGCATTTATTTAACTAAGGAATTTTCCGTGTCTAACAAATTATAGAACAAAATAGTTAAAATAAATCAGAACAATAAAAAACGTTTTATTCATGAATGAAAACACAACAGTGCCTTACGAAGTTCGACTGCTCGTTTTTGTAATAACTCCTGATAGAATTATTCTGACTTAAAACTTAGTGCAATAATTGTTGTCTAGGGAAGATCGCTGTTGATTTTTTGGCCGAATGGTCAAAGGGCAGTACGTTTGCCTTAAGAACCTTCTGTGCTATAACTGTTGATAAACATATCCTAGAGGTTTTGAAACTTGAAGCTTAGGTTTCTCTTGATTTGAAAGCTAAACCCTAATTGATTATGTGTCCAAAAGTAAAAGGACAGTCCATCCGTTCTTTGCTACTCTGTTGTACTGGTTCATTTTCTACGTAAATAACCTTATCAAATATCCAGTAAAAGTGCGTAATAAAGTAGACTAAATTACCATGTCCCAGACACAAGGTAAACTCTCTGAGCGTACATAAATTATATGTTTAACCTAATTAATCATAAATCTAACTTTTTGCTACTTTACATTAAAAAAAAATAACAAGAATAATGTTTTACCATTCCTAACTATTATATTTTAGCAGTATCTTCTTCATACGTATTTTAGACTTAATGCTTACTATATGCGATCTGTCTGAGGGGGGTTTATTACACGACAGTCAAGTGAATCGAGCTGAACGAAGGAGTAGCCCAATGGAAGTCACTCTTAAGAGGTATCGTAGAAAAATTGCGTGAGATAGCGTAGAAGTTGTTATAGCCAAGTTAATTTTTAGCACTTTTGAAAGTCATAATTATTTAGTTTAGCCAATAAACTCTCAAATGGCTAACATAATATATTTATATATATATATATATATATATATATATCTTAACCATCTTTGGAAAAAGATGGACATATATATACATATATATATATACGGACTTATATATATATATATATATATATATATATATATATATATATATATATATATATATATATATATATCAAACGTTTAACTGTGTAGGATCTCCAAGAGGTATCGCACAGATGGATAGAGAAACTAACCCCGTATCGATGTCATGAATGCCCCTATCGGGCTCTAATAGCAATAGTATTAAGAAGAACAGAAATATCAAATGCATTGCTTCAAAAGTAAAACCCCATGGTAAAAGATTATTTATTTTGATGCGGTATGACACAAAATTGGTTTTTACCTAATTCATTTCAGTTTTGGCGTTTGAAAAAATAGCTAAAAAGTAACTTAAAATATAAACCTATTTGTCATTATATAAATTTCCTTTTCAATTGTGTGTCCCTATGTACGTTTTGGTACGTGGTAGTAGTTTGCTTTTGAATTTTATTTTGCGGTATCGTACTCATAACTGGACTATGAAAATAGAAAAATGTGAAATGGAATCAAATTTTCAAATTTAGTAACAAAACGTAGCATGACTTTAAAATGTTGCCAAGACAGATTTTCTAAAATAATAATAGCATTTTAAAATTAAAATTCATCTGAATAACTACTTGGACAGCATCATCATCGGAAAAATATTGAGAGATATGCTAGAGGGTCTTTATATATGGTTAGATGACTTAACATTTATATACTTTTTGATGGTTGCTAACATGATCTGATAAGAAATGATTAAATAACACTTTGAATCCTTTAATACCCTCTCATTTTCATCTTTACCTATACGATTTCTTTTTAATCATCATCCATCGTTAATAACAAACTACAAGAATGTTTTATCAGTTATGTAACGCAATAGTATTTACATTTAGTATTTTGACTCAACGTGCAATATAATTTACATTAATTCTACACAAAATCGTTGGACAATACATAGCTTGTACCGACTCCTCTCTGTATTATTTTATCACTAGTATAGTTTCTAGTTACTGGGTTGAACTTTAAAAGAACAAAGCAGTTAAATACAACTCTTTATTACAATTCTTGAAAGAAAATACATTTTTTTAAAGCCAAGTGGTATGAATACAAGAGCAATTAATATACAGATAATTCAATATTCCACTAAAAGTTCATATTTGCAGATAAATATCATTAACTTCCATATATTTTGGCAAATATTGACGAATGTGATATTGCTGGCTTTTTAAAAGGAAAAACAATATTTCATGCTTCCTTGTTGGTCTATAAATTTATATATGTATATTTTTGCCACCTTGATTAGGTTCAAACTTGGAAAAAGTCTGATTGATGATTCTTTTGCCAAGAACTTCCTCTGTGACAGAGTGGTATGAATATAGAGTAAGAACATGTAAATTTGGTTTCCCGACTCATCGTAGGGATACGAGAGTTACGAGACACGTCTGATTGTGCCGGAGATGTTGACTTCTGAAGTCTCGGAGTGAAAGAAACTCCGAATTAAATTCTTATCTCTTTCTATTTACTCAAAAAAGAGTTTGCAAAGATTTATAGTGATTTGACAACGGTATTTAAGAGTTTTTATACCCTCATAATAATTCAGTATACATACAGCATATGTACATGTAACGGTAATTAATAAATATGCACTATATACATATATATATATATATATATATATATATATACATATATATATATATATATATATATATATATATATACATATATATATATATATATATATATATATATATATATATATATATAAGCTACTATTTACGATCATAACATTTAAGTCCAAAAGCATCAGTAGTTTCAAAATATTATGTAAATTGGAATATTGTAACACACTGTTACTGATTATATACCCAATGCGACTAACGAAATATACAAGTTTAATTTAACTTTGTTTGAATAAACGATTTACAGTATATTGATTATTAATAAAACAAAAGGTATTACACTTGTTTATTTACAAAAAATCTTGAGTCCTACAGATTAGCACATTTTTAATTATTTATTGGTAGAGTGTTAACAAAATCTCATATATATATATATATATATATATATATATATATATATATATATATATATATATATATATATATATTACTTCTTATTTATCGGGTTTTCTGTCTGTCCGCAATATAGTACGAGAAAAAACGATATCCGCCTGTAGCAGCCCTCGTTCCTGGTTTGTGCCGAACACATGTCTCTATAAGCTCTTTGTAGCTATATAATGTAACTCGGTAATATACAATGTGGGGGTACTCTTTAGAACCCCCTTGACCCGCTTTAGATTTTGTGGGCTGCGACTATTATGACCCTTAATAAATATGGATTACCTCGTAAGTACTTCACACACACAACACACACACACACACACACACACACACACACGCGCGCGCGTGCTCGATTCCAGTGACTCTTGGTGTGAACAGTTTTTATACTAGTGATGTCACCTGAAAATGTACATAGAATGTGTCGACCCCTCGTGAGTCGTTTTGGACGACGAGACGGCTAAACTGAGTGTATATTTTATAAATTAGTCTTACACGATTCAAGTGGCATGTGGTGTGGCGTACTCCTACCTTATTAAATCATAGTATTGAAGTAAATTATAACAGTGAATATATTTACAATGCATTCGATTTTAAGTTAAACAAATTTTAACAGGTCATTAACAAGCTTTTACAGTGAAGTTATACTAAAAATTAAATTTTTAATCAAGCACATTTTAAGTAGTCGCATTTAGTAATCAATTTAGCCCCAATCAATTAAATGAACTTAATAACGAATATTCTAATTTTCTATAATATGTATATAACATTAATGTATTAAAATTGTATTTAGAGTCACATAAATAAAATAAGAGAGCTAAAATTAAGAATATCCAGGCTAAGCAGACATTTAAAAGGAGGAGAATGATAAATAGATGTTGCCAATTACCGCTTAACTGGGCTTTTCTAAATGGTTCATTCATTCCGCGTTAATCTGGTTTGTTACATTTTAATAATATAATAGGCCTGTTCATGGTCTTTATATTATTTTGGTTCTATGGGTTCCTTATTTTTTCATTTTAATATGTTATATATAAAAATTCCTAAAATAGGAACGTATAATAAAGAAGTAGGTTATCTTTTTAAATAACACTAATTCATTCACTATTTTTTAAGTGTACTAATATTTAAATAGAATATTTAATAATTGGTATTTTGAAATGTACTAGGTTATGTGAATAAAGTATTAGTTAAAAGAGGCTTAATGAATATAGTAATATTCATTACATATTCATGAATATGTTTGCAGGCAGTAGCCTGCAAATTGTTATAATACTGTTACTTTACTATAAGACAGATCTGCTTGTACAGTACTAATAGTTGCATGACTAAATACAGTTACTACCCCATACCGAAGTATCTTATATATTTACCAGTAGGGTCATTTGGGTTTTTTATAATTTTTAACCTAATGCAACAAAGATTGAAAAGTCACAGAACTTCCATTGTATACTTTAACTCAAGTGTTACAAAAGGCATTAGATAATTTATAATGTTACGTGGATGTGTATGTTGCTACTATGCATCTACCTTAAATTTAATCTGTTAATTATCTGTGAATCTGTGAATTTAATTTAATACGTTGATTATCGATGCTGTTTGTCAAGAAAATATAATCGTTTGATTATCAACTAAACACATTTTAAAGCATAAAATGTTTATAAAGAGCTAATGAAAGTAGTCCATTAGTGCCTCGTTAGTACTAGAGAACTTTTTCAACAAGTGAATTTATTGAATACTATCAATAAACTATACCTAGCTCTATAAAGGATACGGTTCATGATAAAGAGAATATTTATGAATGATCTCGTGCTATAATGTTTATGAAAAATAACAAATACATCTTTTGATGTTTCCGAAAAGCAACATAATGTAAGTATGAAATGTATAAAGGATAAAGTGATGTCACCCCGAGGTACAGACGACAAACACGTTTAAGACTTAATGCTGATATAGTTTCTAAGTACCTGTGGTGAGTTTCTCATCTTTAATGTTATATCTCCTCAAGGTATAAGGGATAGTCTCTTTTACAAGCTGTTATTTCAAATGCCAAATGTCCAGCTAATGCGTACATGTTTTAAGTATGAATTATTATAATGAAGCTATACATCACAATTGGAAAAAACCAATTCCTTATAGTGTTATACAAATATAACTATCAGTTAAATATTAATGTATGTTTACATTCCTTATACAATATCAACTGTAGGTACCGCATATAGGGTACCTATTTATTCATTTAAGTGCTCCATATTATTATAGTCCTTTGTGTTATCTAATTTTAATATTCTTTGAATCCTTATTATATAAATGTACAGAATTTGATAATTTCTTCATCATATCATATTTATTTATCAGGTTTAACTAATCTTAGCAGAGTATTAGTTAAATAGTTGTGTTTTTACTTAATTAAACATTACTCCGACAATATTAAATAATAAAGTGAGTTGCCACGGTGAAATATGAAAACCAACACATTCAAAACTAAAACAAAACACTCGATTAGTAAGTATTGTTTATGATTACTGTTACTTGTTTTTGTATATTAAATTATATCAAATACTAATAGACAGCAATAAATGTGACATACGCATAACGAAAGAACACCATGTAAATCTCCGCATACTTATTTGAATAAGAACGTTGAAGGGCATAAATAAACCGTTTCCCAATAACGAGATATTTTACGTGATTCAGAAAAATCTACTATAACGATTATAGATTTCCAGTGGTGAACTGTCATGTGAGCACATCATGTTGTAAATAATTTTGACCATAAAAAATGGGCAAAATGCCTAGTCCAGAGGATACCCTCAAAATGAGAACAGACGTCCAATGAAAAGAATTAAAACTATACTTGCAGTGTTCATTACCTCTATGTTTTTGATAGTAGAATAATCTGTAAAAACCATGGCTGTGTTTTAATATGTATATAAACTTTTGAATGTAAATATTTTTCAACTATAATTTTGGAGGTTTTGGAAGAAAGGGAACACGGAAGTTTTATACGTTAAAAATAAAAACATTATTGACGGAGTTGAATATAACTCTTTATATGTAACATTAAAACTGAAAATATCCCTTTCCGGAGTCGGTAGATATCGCATCTGGCTGTTTAGATCTTAAAATTTTACAACACTGATTGTAAAAATCTCTCTCTCTCTCTCACTCTCTCTCTCTCCTTCACTTCATAATTGACGATAAAAAAACTTTATCCTTTCCTTGCGGCGCCGTACGGGCTGAGAACAGTTATTATTATAATAAATAATTGTATTTAAAAAAGACAAATGTAGATATTTTCATCCATTAGAAAATGCATGGATGGATACTTTTTAAGATAAAAACAGACCATCACTTCACATATCCGTTGACGTCTCTGAGGAACACAGTGTAACTCTAGGGTAATCCAACCAGAGTAGTAAAAATGGAGGGCAAATCCTGTCAATTTTAATTTGACATGCCATGTTATATGTACTAAAAAGTGTTAAGGCTATATGAAACCAGTATGAGTACAAAGAATAAAAACATGAAACCTTCTAAGTTCATTCGAAGTATATATATCACAATATTTGTTTAAATTTAGTACCTTTTTGAAAACAAAAAATAAAGTTGTAATATAAATTACAGGTCAAAGATACCCTGGATAGTCCTAGAAATTCAGTCTACTTGTAATCCCATTACAATTTCTAGATATGATCTAACGTTTACTATACATTTTAAGACTGTTATAAAACCCATCTTAGTTATATTTTGACAGAATTCTGGCTTTTATGATCTGTGATATATATTTTCTTTATCAAGAAACAGCGCTAACTCAATATTGGCGAACAATTCATATCCAAAAATTTTCCTCATTTTACGTCCAAAGTTCTCGGAAAAATCATTATCCTATTACATAACTCACGTAAGGTGAACGAGAGTTGATGTCTTCCCACGCAAGTCGTGAACTGTAATTCCTTTATAACGAGTTTCCAGCCGCCATCGTAACTTTCTCGACCTCACAGTCGGAACTCAATTAAACGGACTTATGTGAGGAGACTTTTTATCAAATTCTCCTGTAGGCTATGGGAAACCTTTTAATTGAAAACAGTAGCTTAATATTTCACGAAAGTATGTTCCTTTCAGTTTTCTTTTACATGTTAATCAGTTTCAGTTCGTTTTCATCATATTTTTTGCCTAAAACACTATATTTTCCTGACACTACACCCTTAATTGGAACTAAAATAATCGGTAACAATTAAAAATAATTCATCTATTTAACATCGAACTAATAGAACCGAAATAAGTGGTTTCCACTCAAGACATTTCACTGTACATTTGTCTGTAAAGTGAGCACCCATATGATGGATGTTACAGAAGTTTGATCCAGCTCTATGGTTCTCTCATTTTGTGTTTATTGTATGTCTTCTACCGGATACCTTATTTTAAATTTGGCAATAGTCCAGGTAACTGAGACCATTTTGCATTATAGTAGGACACAAACTTGAATATTATTAACCACTATTCTATGGTGAACGTTAAACAGTTTTCTTGGCATCTCTGATTTTCAACTGAAATCGATTGAAAGCCTCTGTGATAGTAGTGAGAGTCGAAATGGGTTATGAATTATGAGTTATTAAAGGTTAGAGCTGTGAAAGATATACCTATTTTATTTGGTATTGTTTTTTATATATTTACACACTCAATACCGAAGATTCGATACATAAATAACAGTTACAGCAGCATCAGGCAACCAATACGTAACAGACTGACATTCGTCTTTTATGTTGTTATCTGACACTGGTATAATATAATTCACTCAAACCAGAAGGGCTCATACAGATGCAAAATATCCGAAATAACGTGCAAAGACGCGGGTAACTGATAGTTATATAAAACACCAAATAATCAGGAACGTAGCAAAGAAAAGTGTTTTATTCTATTTCATTGTACTATCAGGGACCCGTGAGTAATAAGAAATACATTGCTTCTCAAGATAACTAACAATACAGATGCCTTTGTACTTTTTATAGACTATAGTAAGTGATTGGCTTCCCTCATTACTGAAATATATGCTTCAGTAACACATCCGAAACAATACTGGGAAAATCCACAGCCATTATATTCCATTAATGACATTTTTCAGTTATAAAAAATGAATTTCATGTTACACGTGTATTATAAAATGTGGAGAAATATTTGGAGTGTGGCTTAGTAGTTAAAAAATTAATGGTAAAGATCCTTCACTTTATTGTTTATTTGTTTTATAGTTATAAATTGTGACATATTTAAAGTTTTGAAATAAACCATCAACCAAATTGTTGATATACAACTAGTACAACTTCTAAAAATCTAAAGATGGTGTAATTTATTTGTTGTAAACAGATATTAAACAACGGAATATGTGCTTATTACTAATCTCATGTAATCCAGGTTAGTCAATAAGTATACATAAACATATTGCTCGTAATTCCAACTAGGGTTGTTTTAAATTTTAAATCTAAAAATAGTACATTCAAATATTTGTAAGTTTTTAGTTTGAGAATACATTACAAGCAGGTCTTTAAAATGCTGAAACCCCGAATTTCGCACATTAAAGAAATAAAATTTATTCGATTTGAGCATAAAACAAGTGTGCAATTACGCAGCGGAAGAATAAAACTCAAATTTAAAATTTTTTGTAATTCAATTCCAAAATAAATCTCTTTTAAGATGCGTTTTTGACTCTAGAAAACGTTTTACTTTCAAGATTACTAATACTGTTTGCACTTTTAAAAATTAGAAACACACTACTATAATAAAATTTTAAAATATCTATGCCGCTGTGAGTATTAACAATAAATTGTGGGAGTAGATTATTATTTTATTTTCAAGAAAATCAGCTGTACAAATAGGAATGCTTCAGGTAAATTAAACGTTTTATACGTCGTAGGAGTAAGTTTATTGTTCACATAGAATGATGTTTGAACATTTTTACAAAAATAAAATATTAATAAATTTACAATACATAAGAACATTTCGTTAATTGTCCTTGAACATTTTATAAAAGGAAGGTTTTACTACTCAGTTACTCTAAAAATCATGTCGTACGTACATGAGCTATTGTGTAATTGTTGTAATAATACGAGATAAGGAAATAAATTCTATAAATAGCTGGTCCATAGTACCATAAAATACACTTATTTCTTCCGTTTTAGTTCACTGTAATAATATAATGGTAGTATATTATTTAAAGAGGAAATATTATTTAAATAAATTATTAAAAATATTTAGTATTCGTTAACAACTTGCAAATGTTTTATCCGATTACCTAATAGATGAAAGCGAAGTGTTAGAGGTATTGTGCCAGTTGGAGCGTTGGTGAATGAAGTGTTCAACATTGTATATTCAATAGCAGTTGTTTAATAAACTCCGGAGGGTAAGAATAAAAAATCATTTGAAAGGAACTAGCTCCTATACAGTTCTTTAATACCTTAACTTTTTTAACTTGATAAACCTAATGTTATATTAATTTTATCTTTTTATTTGTCATGCAAAATAAGCGTGTTTATTTATACAGACTTATGTACAAGAAAAATATAATAATATAATCGTAAATTACTTTTTAATACCTTTTATTGCGGTGTTGATATCTCGGGATGTGGTTTTTTCAACATGCCCACAGTAACAATGCAGTCACAAAATATGGAGAAACTATATTTCAATTAAACAAATTTGTGTTCCAGTCATAACCAGGAATATTGGCAGCTTACTATTCCTGTAAGTAACTAAGGAGCGCTGTACCACTACCTGGCTGGGGAATGCTTATATGAACGTGCCTTGTTTGGTTCATGAAGACGGTATTTAATCAACGTGATATATTGTGGCCATTGTTACTAACATAACTATAAGCATTTTGTTTGCGTTATTCAAACTATATTATGATCGTAACCTAGAATGTATTTAGGTACTTTCTAAAAAAATTCAAGCAAAATTATATCTGATGTAGCATCTATACTAGGCGTGAAGATCCAACATGAAAAATGTGTAAGCACAGACAGATTTACAAGTTCCAATATTCTCAAATATTAAAAGGATTACTTTACAAATATGTATATTTTTATCAAAATACAGGTTGTTGTAAGATCTGTTAGTAATATTTTTATGTTATAAGTAATTAAATTTTTAAGTAAGTCCCTTTGTAAACAGGTGTAGAGGAAGTGGAACTTTATATAACGTAGTAATAACGCATGTGACTATCTCTATTAACCGCAACCTAAAAACCAAAAGTTTTGTTACTGTGGCTAAACTAGTTTTAGAGATAATAATTTATTAATATAGAAATACAACATGGTGAATAACAAAACTTTTTTGTTGAAAAGTATGAGAATAAGAAAATTGTGACACCATTTTGTGAACACTCTGCACACACACACACACACACATACACACACACATATATATATATATATATATATATATATATATATATATATATATATATATATATAAGGTTTGTTTCAGTGCCATATATATATATCATTGTTTTATATATATATAATTACCTAATACAATATTATATACCTAATATTTGTTATCCTTAACTTACTTTTACATCTTTATATTTAAGTTATCGTAGTTTATAGATTGAATGTTTATTCGTCATGAAAGCTAATCAGAGTGATGTTTATAATGCAGAATAAACATTACAATATTGATCATGTTTCCTATCTAGTCTATCCATCCATGTACAGAAAACACAAAGACTTACATTTTAAATTTTAGATCGATACGTTGTAAAGTGTGTTCCGGTTACTGCGGGTATTTACAATCTGATTTATAAATAAATTAATAAAAATAACTGAATAAATAAAAAAAATACTATCATCAGTAGTATTTACGGAGTTTATTTCCATCCCACTCTATGAAGTAGGAAATAAACTTTAAGTAGGAAATAAATGTAAGTAGGAAATAAAGCTGTGACTACATCACAACAAATAATTATTTTATTGGTCTAATGCAGCTTGATTCTAAGTAGTGTCTGGTATGTAATTTTATTTATTTTATAAATGTGCAATGTCAAGTTATTTCAGTTAAGTCTGTAACATCAGTCTGGTAGTGAAGGTCTCTTGATAAGGACTTAAGATAACATAAAAGAAGATGATGAGAATGAATTTAAATAGCTTATGCCAGATTTATGTAAAAATATTCAATAATGTAAAATATATATTTGTTTTCAAAATACATGACCATACTGGCTGAGCGTTGGCAAATAATATCTTCCATGGAGCTGGACAAAAATAATTTTCGTCCGCGTTATATAAAGAAAACAAACATCTATAGACTTTATATTAGATTAGAATATATAAAGAAAGTTCATTATAGAGTAACAGAAAAAATAATAGAGTGAAAAGTCAAGGCTAATAATCGGAGAAATTATGTGATATCAGCGCACTCTTGGGTTGTATTACCCTCCCTAACTCAACGGAACTGTTCATTTTCAAATATTTTATACTAAACTTAACTTTATGGAAAAAATATTTAAATGTATCATTTAGTAAGATATCTCGAGGAATATTTCATATGTAGACGTAACATTATGCATATAACTTAATTACGTTATAAATAAGAATTATTTTCTAATGCCAATGAAATAGAATTTGTGTGCAAAAGTGCAGTGTAACGGGTACAACGGTTATCGCAAGATAACCAGATCTATCAACGTCGAGCGTGGCTTCTGCTTGGATGGGTGACTGCTGAGCGATGATGTCCTTGCAAGCAGCCCGCCTGCCCGGTCATTGGTGGTGGTTCGGAAGTCAGCTCTGATCCGTTGGTCCCCAGATTAAGTGTTAGAGAGGGTCTCTTAGTCCTAAATTCATCTGGTAAAATAAGACATCTTTACTTCACTTTTTACTTTAGTTTGATGATAGTCGATATGGGAATAAAGAAATATGGCTGAGCGTTATTGAAACCTCTATAGACAGACACAATAAACAATCAGCGAAGCCTGTTGCAGGGGACATGGGTTAGTGTTAATCTCAAGCTTGTTTTAACCTCTTCAGGAGCAATCACGGCTTAAAAAGTGGAGGAGTGGATAAGTGGATGAGTAGTTAATTTTACACTAAAATACGTCTTAAGAGTAGAGTTTTCACTTTATGCTAATTTTATGAAAATCATTGTTATATAACTATTGGATCATTAAAATGTGTATTTTACATTCAAAAGTTGAAAAAAAAAATCGTTTTAAAATTAAGTTTGAGTTGTCATTGTCAACTATGGAAACCCCCTCTGTAAAGCTGAGCTAAACAGTAAAGTAGGTGCGAATTGGAAAAGCTGTTTTCAATAAAAAATATGAATAACGTGCCGTCATCATGAATGGGACCTTAGCGGAAAACCAAAGATCTTTATAGTGTCGCAACTTAAGATAAGGATTAGCAACACTGTTGACATAGAGACAAAGTAAGAGTCTCTATAAATGATGATTGATTGGTGGAAATATAAACCACTATTAGTGGTTTTATTGTCCAGCCCCTCTACAAAAGAGTTGTATGGTCAACACTAGATATATTAGGTATAATTAGTAAAGAAGAGAACAATAAACCAAACTGTTGTAAATAATTGACAATACCCGCGTGTATCGGTGGTTCACACAGACACACACTACGACGGCAAAGAAATCAACGTGCGCATGCGCCAACTTTTACAACAGCTGATATAGCTAAATATGTATTATTCTTTTCCTTACGTCTTCCAACGTGTTACATTGTCGGTGTGCTTAATGTGTATAATATTGCTAATTAATAAACATTAACTGGATTATTAATCCTCTGACTATTTATTTACAACAGGTTATGGGCCCAGTAACGTTTGTGTGATAGCGTTGGGCATTAAAAGTTAATAAAAAGTCAGTAAAAGTGAAATTAAGTGTGTGTATCACGTTGTGTTAAAAAAAGTGGTTTGTATAAACCTAAAAAGGATGGCTGGTACAAGTAGCAATATACAAGCACTGTCGAAAGACAATTACGACACATGGAAAATTCATTTTCGGGCATTGCTGATTCAGAAGAAATTATGGCCGTATGCCGATGGAAGTCTCCAGAAACCGGCAGAAAGTGTTGAAAATGGAAGCGCTGTAGTCAAGTGGGAAGATGAAGAAACAATCAGCTCAGGCAAGCATCATTTTGGCGATAGCGCCATCAGAGTTAAAAAATATTAAAAATTGTAAGACAACTCGTGAGCTGTGGCTGAAACTTGAAGCGATCTACGTATCAAAATGGCGGCAAGGAAAGCCACGTTACTGAAGTCGCTGTTCGTGCACAAGGTGAAGAGAGGGGGAAAGTATACACCAGTACCTGGACAACTTCTTTGACGTAGTTGGAAAAATTGGCGGAAATGGATATTCGTGATTCATGAAGATCTGTTAACTATTATGATACTGCACGGTTTGCCACCAAGTTTTGAGAATTTTAGATGCGTAACGAGAGTCGTGATCAATTGCCGAACTTATCAATTGCACAACTCACATGTGCGGCGATTCACAAGAGGATATTCTTGAAGATACGGTGACGTGCGATTTGGTGGTCAGTTAGCAATAGAAGGTACATCAAGGGAAAATGTATAAAGGGCGTGGCCATTTGGCCAAGATAAATGTCCCGAAAGTAGGAGGATGGAGTTATTTTCAATCACAAGGAACTTGCATGGCACGCTGTATGTACCGGAATTAAGAACTAAAGACTAATCTGATGTCAAGGTCATAGCCAAAGATTACTGACAAAGGTAATACAGTAATCTTCAATGACAAATTAGCTGAGGTACGTAATACAGATGACAATAGAAGCATCGCCAATGATAATATAAAGGGGGGAGACCAAGTTTATTTTGTAAGTAGAGAGAAAATACTGAAACTTGCGCAGGTGGTTACGGAAGCAAGAACTAATCTGAGGTCGGTATCAAAGATTACTGACAAGGAAAAATCTTCAGACAATTTGAGGGAAAGATGGCAAAACCGTGATTCCAGTGGGAGAAATTTGGAGAAGAGACATGCGCATTTACCACTGAGGACACGTCAATCAAATAATTTCACCGAAAATTTGGCATGAGACAGGGGCATAACCGGTTGCGTCAATAAATTATTTGTCGTTCAACCAAGGCAAAGCAAAGACAATGCGACGTTGCTGTCGCGGTAAGCAGGGCTGCCAGACCGTTCACAGAAAGGGTTGACAGGAGTAGAGTGCACTGGAGATTGTACATACCGACGTTTGCGGGCCAATGAGGGAAAATGCCAACGGCGGATCGAAGTACATGGTGAAGTTTGCCGATGACTACAGTACGTGGTGCGAGGTGTATTTCTTGAAGAAGAAATCCGAAGTACTCGGTAAGTTCAAAGAATATAAAAATTTTGTTTGAGGACATTTACTGGCCGAAAAAATTAAATTTTTATAGTCGGACAACGGTCGGGAATACCGAAATGGAGATTTCAACGAGTACCTGAAGCAGGAGGGGATCCAGAGAAGACTGTCAGCGCCATACACACCTGAGCAGAACGGTGTAGCGGAGAGGAAGAACCGAACGCTGCTGGATACAGCCAGATGCATGCTGATCGAGACCGGGATGCTAGAATCATTTTGGGCTGAAGCCATTGCAACGGCGAATTATTTCAGGAATCGCTGTCCAAGTACATGTATCGGTGGAAAAACCCCGTACGAGATTTGGCATGGCAAGTTGCCGGACCTCAAAGACACATGCATATATTTGGTTCGAGAGCGTACGTGTTAGATAAAACAGTCGGATTTGGAAAAAAATGGAACCCGAGAGCTGCTGCAGGTAGATTCATAGGATACGACCTGGAATCAAAAGCGTACAGAGTGCGGCTGGATACTGGAAAAACGCGTCGTGACCCGAGATGTACGTTTTGACGAGAATATGGGGTCATCGAGAGCCAAATTTGATCCACTGGAAGAGTCGATAAAAAATAAAAATTTTGAGACAATTAACAATCGAAAATTCAGGACAAGCCAGAGATAATCTACGCGAATGTCGAATTGGACCCACTTGAATTCGAAGAAGAAGAAGAAAAGAAATCGTCAACGAGCAGGAAAACGGGGATATCTTCATCGTCAGGAGAAAAAGAGTCGGCAGACTGCCTAAGATACGGACCGGCAGCCGAGAGCCGTCCACGGAAGTATCGTAGACACGAAAATGTCTCTAGCACCTGGATCAGGCCGCGGAAAAGATATGAATACTGGTGACGACGAGTATTCATTGACGACGAGCAAGGTCGTGTTTTGGAAAGGGCCGTTAGAATCACCCTTTGTGCAAGTTGGAAAGAGACACCGCGAGCAAAAAGACTCCTGCGATTCTGATGAATGCAACAAACGAAGATAGGCACATCTTCGAGGAGTTAATGTTCAATGCCGACGTGCAAAACAGATAAAGCATTAACTGGAGATGACGCTGAGCTGTGGAAGCGTGCTTTCACGGACGAGGGTGAGGTCACATCTCGAATATGGGACTTGGAAAGTAGTGCCAAGGCCGGCAAACAAGAACGTCATCGGTACACGAAATGTACACAAGAATAAATTAAATCCAGACGGTACAATCGAGCGCAGATCGCACGAGGGTTTACTCAACGACCAGGATTTGATTACGACGATACATTTGCTACGGTGGCAAGATTCGAGTCGATTAGAACTGCGATTGGCATTAAGCAGCAGGGGTTGAATACCAAAGAGTTCACCATTGGATGTCAAGACGGCATATTTGAACAGTGAGCTCAAGGAAGAGCTGTACATGGAGCTGCCTGAGGGCTAGCTGAGGCCGTGAATGACATCGTACGAACTGAAAGCCGTGATTCGAAGATTTACAAAGCAGCTTATGGAGATGCAGCAAGCATTGAAGACAAAGAACCAAGTATGCAGTTTGAAGTAGGCAATCCACGGGTTAAAGCAATCAGGAAAAATGTGGTACGACCATTTAACCAAAATTTTACGAAAAATTGGATTGCAACCGACGGTATCAGGACCCATGTTTATTCACTGCGAAGCAAGAAAAATAATATCATCGTAATTGCTGTCTGGATAGATGATATGTTGGTATTTTCGACAATGAGGCACTGCTGGATCACGTTAAAACATGAAATAAATAAAGAAATAGGCGTCAAAGACCTTGGAGAAGCCAAATATTTCTTAGGCATCGAAATTGATTAACAAAACGGGATCAAAATGGAACAAAGAGGATACGTTCTGGAAATTTTGAAGAAATTTGGAATGGATTCCTGTAACCCGGTGGAAATACCAGCGAGTCCAAGTACAAAAAATCGACGTGGGAACAGCAGAAGACCAAGGAAAATCTTCAAATAATCATCCGTACAAAGAGCTGGTAGGCTCATTGATGTACTTGGCGGTATGTACGAGGCCGGATATAGCATACACCGTGAGTGTTGCTCGCACAATTCAACGGACAAATCATCCGATCATCACTGGGGTTCAGCTAAAAAGGTTTTGAGACCTCAAAGGGACAGCCAATCATTCCTGCATTTTGATGGAAATATCGAAAAATTGACAGGCTACGCTGATGCGAATTGGGGTTGCATGTACACTGGACAGAAGGTCATACACAGGATACACCTTCTTGTTGGGCGGCGCAGCCATAAGCTGGCAAGCCAGAAAGCAAAAAACAGTGGCACAATCAACTGCCGAAGCCGACTACATGGCTCTGGGAGAGGCTGCAAAGGAATAAATTTTCTTGAATCGTCTACTGGTTAAATGGGAGCAACGGAGTCAATCGACGGCACAATTCTTTGCGACAATCAGAGTGCCAAAATGATGTCAGAAAATGCTATTTTTCACCCCCGGACGAAACATATAGACATTCGTCATCACTTCATCCGAGAGAAAGTGCAAGAAGGACAGATCAAGGTAGAACATATACCGACGGGCGAAATGGTAGCCAATATTTTCACGAAAGCGCTACCATCAATCAAACACTGGCAACATTGTGGGACCTTGGGTCTGGAGTAACCGATCCACGCAGATATTGAGGAGGGGTGTTGTAAATAATTGACAATACCCACGTGTATCGGTGGTTCACAACAGACACACACTACGACGGCAAAGAAATCAACGTGGGCATGCGCCAACTTTTACAACAGCTGATATAGCTAAATATGTATTATTCTTTTCCGTACGTCTTCCACGTGTTACATTGTCGGTGTGCTTAATGTGTATATATTTGCTAATTAATTAAACATTAACTTGATTATTAATCCTCTGACTATTTTATTTACAACACAAAACCATAATATTTCCTGATGAAAACGGCTCAAGACGTGATTTCTCCTCTACGGTAGATAATATTTAAACGTCTGAAGACGTGGTTACTATTTAAGCATAAAAGTAAAGCACTACTTAAAGGGTTAATATAAATATGTGATACATTTTTTATATTAGGCTTGATATTTTTACTAGTAAAGAACATTATTAAATCTGAGGCATCTTATATTCTATTTAAAATTCGGAATTGACTGATATTTTATAATTTTTTGAATACTTATTTGCTATTTCGTCAAATAATAAAGAAATGTAAAATACTGATAAGATCACAATTTTTTTCCTACATATTTATTATTGAAGTAAGAATCAAACTAATTGAAAATATTACCTTGTGTACAATTTTACTGCTATGAACTGCTTAGGTTGGTTTTTTTCCCTTATTATAATAGTTTATTATTATCACTTGTATTTTTTTTCTTTACATTGGTATTCTACAATTAAATGTTATTTATAATACTTGATAAATGAATTGAGTAAAAATGGTAAACACTTAATACTTTTATACGCCAATAATCTTAGTAGTAAACTAAAATTGTATTGTTGGCGCAATTGATTTTAAAGACAGTATATTAAATACCTATCTAATAAATTACAATTTATTTATTTATAACGTTAGATACATCTGAATGTAAAATAAAATATAATAGTAAAAAACTTAGTTCGAATAAATTTGAAAACTTTTATTCACAGCGAGCATCTCAGGTAAAGTGATTACGAGAGTGATGTGTTGGTTCGTTACCTTCCTGACAGGAGTGTTACAAGTTAAGAACATAAATATTATTTTCTACCTTAGTGTCTTAACAATTTCTTTTTCATTTTAAAACCTCCATCAAATTGGTGTATAATACATATATGTTTAATGAATGATTTACCCACTCAATATTAATTATTGGCATTTATTTTTTTTTAGTTTCAGTCATTTTAATAGATAAAGAAGTACGAGAAATCACGTGGCACATTGCATGAAATATTTCATGTCTGTAACTCACTTAAGTTTTAGGATTTCAAGCAGACCGTCTGAGGAACAATTTTAAACTTCCAGGCCATGACATTAGTAAAGATGTTTACAAGATTTTACCAAGTTCAAATTACTTCAGCTTATTTGGGTCACAATCCGCAGATGGATTTGCACATCATAAAACTGATGGGCCAGTGTTAATCGCCATCTTTTCCAGCGATCTTAAGCATTGGACAAGATATTTGAGTTAGTGATTACTAAGGTACAAATTCTGTCTTTGATCATAAGAAGTGTTGTTAGTATTGTATCGAATCTCCCCATTATTCTGTAGGACAAAATCCTTGAACGGACCAATAAGGTTTAAAAGCGGATCACTGCTAATTTTTCAATTTGAAAGTAAATAGAAAAATTAAAATATCTTATTTATATACAAACAATCACATACGAAGGAGTGCCAAATTTGGTATGTTTATATATAATATGATTGTACTCATTATGTGGAAAAAAGTTCCTTATGCCATTTTGTCGTTACCATCGTTGTTATCCAAAAGAACAATGTAAAATATTCGATAACGTTTAACATAACCCCATAGATTGAGGATTATTAGAGAATTAAAAATTCTCTTTAATTAAAAGAGAATTAAAAAAGTTCTTCTGAGAGTTAAAAATAAATCTTAATTATTGTGAAATAGAGGGAGACTTACAACAGTAAAAAATCATATACTTCAGAACTGATTATAGCAAATCTCTCGATCCTTGAGTGGTAAAATTCCCTGCTACTCAGACAGTAGTTAAGCAACGAAAGATATTGTAATTAATTATCAGTAATGTACAAGCATGCAGTTTTATGATATTTAGGTTGTATGGCTGGTAGAACTAAAACATACTTTTGGAGGGGATTGGAAAAGATTAGAAATAATTATCACGTAAAAATGATCTAAAACCTTTGAATTGGTCGTTTACTTGAAACATAAACAGTTAATTTTTTTAACAATAATTTATTTTTCGAAGTACTCTTTTTTCTCCTTCAATTACTTGTATTTATTGATAAAATAATAATTTATATATTTTTTGTGTTTGAACTCTTGTACAGAGAATGTATAATCTGCGTTGATTACTTTTCAGCTCTATATATTGTTTTCCACCAAACCCTCCATTGATAGATGGAGGTTTACACGGATAAATAAATCTTAAATTTTAGAACTGATCATAACGTATTAAATTGGCATTACAAATTACAATATTATTCATTAAAATTAACATTCACAAGAAGTTCTTGAGTTAGTAACTACAAGTATTACCAAACGCAAAATTAATAGTGATGTTGAAAGTTGTGTGAATTTTTTTCGTCGCTGTGGTAGGCTAGTTCATCTATAGAAATTCAACACATTTTCACGAATTAAATTTTTTATAATAGGTTGTAGCAGAGACATATATTTATATTCTTCACTTATTATTAGTTTATTTTAAATCAATAGTCGAATCATTTTGAAATTTCGTATAGAGATTTATAATTACCACCTTGTTGATACGAGTATAATTATATGTCTTTATTCAATGATAAAAAGCGTTTTACTATAATGTTTATATAAAAAGGTAAAAATAAATTTTTATTCTTTATTTTATGAGAAAATATTATGATTGAGAAAGTAATACATTACACTTGCAGTAAAATGTTGAAATAGTATATTTTTTTGCATTTAGAAAGGAAAAGAAGACAAACAAAAATAAGACAGTCATTAAATATAACGATATTGTTAGAACGTGACTTTCTTTTTCCTGAGTTCATTAACATTTGATCTTTGTTGTTGTATTTCCACATACCCTCGAATCACTTTATTTTCATTTTTTTTGAAAATCACAGAACTATATATACTGTGGAATAAGTTATACAACCTTATATCATACGTTATAATAATCTTGGGCAGCTCTCGTTATTAGAGAGGTCATTACCTTAAATTTACCATTTTTAATTATCCTTGAAAATCCCTCCTATAAAGGAAAGATTTCACTCCCACAGTAGTGTATCTGATAGTAAAAATAATTTACTAAGATTTAAGATTGTTTACTTAAAACATAAGCAGCGCTCATTTCCTGTTGAGGCCTAATCTACCAAGTTAGTTTAAGAACTTTTATTTGTTACTAAAGAAACTGTGGACATATAGACACCCAATGAAAATAATACTCAGTCTGCTACGCAATTTGTCTTTATTTACATTTTGTTCTTCACATCAATTTCTGTATCTTGTCATTAGTAGCGTTGGATCTTCAATTTTCACTATCCAATGAAGTATTTATACATTATGTGTGAAACCCATAATTGATAAATTCTAGCACTAGTGAAGTATCAATCCTTACACTTCATATTGTCCGGTCATATTTCGATACGAATACAATTTAATAATAATTTATCACTGCAGTAGTTTGTGAAGGCACTGTCATAGTTCAATAGGCATTATTTTAATAACAATACGACAGTCGTTCAATCTATACTTATTGTCAGAGCGTCAAAAATCGATGTTAGGTTTGGCTACAAACTTGTATTTTTGTATATTTTATTTAGTTACCTTTTTTTGGTAGTACAAAATTCCTCTTCTGTCTCTATACCAATGTTTTCCGCAGGTTACCTTACGAACGAAATGAACTATGGATATAAACTGCTTCCTGTTATTTTTCTTTATACTTAGGCAACACCATGTTCGATGATATACTATGGATGACTACGGTAGGATGAAATATATTATAAATATTTACAAAATATATTTTGAGCGATTAAAATTGTCCATAAAACTTTATTTCTACAAATATATCATGGATATATATATATATATATATATATATATAGTTGAATAAGACTCAACGAATCTTTTACTGGACTGTTCAGCAGAAATGGTGTTTTCTGCGCCATAAGGGTGTAATAATATTGTCTGCTACTTTTTTCTCTACCCCAAGACGTATAATTAATTAGACTAGCTATTAGATTAAAACTTTGTATTCAAACTCGGGAAATCATGTTTGAGCTATGCGTGCTGTAGCGTACATCAACGTTCTATATATGAAACGATCTGTCCAGAAAGTAGAAAGAAAACTGAAAACTCGTTATTCTAAGAGATCCGGGGCCATTGTGCGGATTTTGAACGGGACAAGAAGAGACACAAAGAAATGTCAACAACAGCCGCCATCTTGTAGCTGCTACATTACAATGGCTGACTGTAACGTTTGGAGACCTCCTGCAGAAACTTTGTTTGATATGACTTGTAACTGTCATCAGCATAACCTGTTATTTCCTTGTGTTTCAAAAGGATTTACTTTCCAGAGAAGTTTTCTGTTTTTTTATCTACCGTTGTGACACTTATGACTTTTAAAAAGTTTAAGTTTAAGCAAAGTAAAAACCAGCGATCAAACTTTATTCCACAGCTAAGAGTTTCATAGACTTATAATAATTATTTTATGCAAAATAGGTACTTGTGGAATATACTTCGTAAATTTTATTTGTAAGGATTAATGTTTTGTTATGACTATAATTTTGAAAATGTTATAAACAAATATTTTTTAAGTTGTACACTTTTTTGAATAAAAAGCTATACAGTGGCTTACCTTCTATTCAATGGCACTATGAAAACATACATTGACAGTTTTCTCAACTGTTTAGCCTCAAAAGTATTAAAATGTTTAGAAAGAAATAAAATATGAATGGTCAATACCATGGGTTATTTATAATATCGAGAATATTCAAAGTAAATTATAACAGGGTACGGGGATAATTATTGGAAAATATTGAAAATGATAATATCACGATGTTGTCAAGTCAGAATAGAAATAAACAGTGAATAATGGTGCCCACATATATTTGAACTTTTTTAATTGCTTTTACAACCATCTTCCACAAGATTCCTTAGTCTTTGCTGTTAGTGGGTATTTTCCAGCTATATTTAATTCGTAACCTTATTCTTTAACTAAATATAAATTAATTCTTTAATGAATATTACTAGTAACAGGAGACAAAATAAAAAAAAAACATTTTATTACATTTTATTTACCACCAAACGTGCATTAAACGAAAAACATTCGTTTTAAAATACACTTATTACCAATAATGATTAAAATGACATGGAATTTCCTTGGAAATAATTAGTCATATCAGATCATGGTTCTTAGAGAATAATATAGTTTTCTGTAATAATTTCGCATACTTTACAATTTCATTATTAAGTTAACTTAGTTTGGTTAACTTAGTTTTAACCAGGAAAACTTGTAAGTAATAATTAGAACAAGTAGAGTTTAACAATTCACTAGTTAGTGGCTGCTGTAAATTAAATTAACTTCTAATGTATTTGAGTTGCAGTAAGTAATCAATCAGAAATTGCTTGTGGTAATTATTAGATTGTATTAAGATTAATTAAATGTAACTAGTTCATTGTGCTTTCTAAGTAAATATTACAATAGATAACGGTAAATTTTACCGTATGGATTCTACCTTAAAACTGTTCTAACTCTCGCTTACATGTTAGTGTCTCTAGTAACTGAATCGCGTAATTAAATGTACTAGTATTAAAACAAGATAATCAAAAGATCGAGGTACAAGGCTAAAAATAATATGTATAAGCTTGTTTTACAAACCAAAACCTCCCTGCTCTTCTCGAAATGTTAGTAATAAGGTTGACTTGCATATTTTTTGGCCTCGTTAACTCAACCGACGTCTTGTTATCGAAGAAATGCTTTTTGTCTGCGCTATTCTATATAAATTTTTCAGTGGTCCTAATTTAGGATATCGTTCATAAAATATTCCAAAGATCTTCAATTATTTCATAAAATTTGATCCGATGAACTTAAAACTGAAATGGAACCACCAAAATAGACCTCGATGAATGGGCTAAATAAGTATTTTAGATACTACCAGATGTTTTCTTTAATTAATGGATTTAATTAAAAACTAGAATGAAATAGACAGAAAGCAAGCCTTCGCTTTTGTAATCTGAAAGAGCTATTTACTTTAACGTGTGTATTACAGAAAATTAACATGGAGATAAGTGAAAGTAATAATTGATATATTGTGAAATAAATATTATTCCAATTGTCGTAGCTGTTTTTCTTTTTGTTTACTTTTATTTATTCATCTCGGTTATGTATATTCATCTAAAGATGTAAAATAATGTATAAACATTTACTTAAAATGTTCCAATTCTACGCTATTCTAAAAAAATGAGGTTAAAATAGCATAACTTGAGCTCAAAACGTTCACGAACTGCTTTCAAATGTTATTAAACTAATTGCAAGTAATTTATTGCACCATTATACAGCGCGGAAATAGTATTGTCATAGATAACAAGACCCTACAGTTTACTTAGGTACTAGGTCAACTCAGGTGAATCATATTCGTCTACTTGAATGATTTAGCAAAGCAAGGGTTATTTACACCTTTATAGTTGAGTTAATTCCTAATCAATAACATGTAAACTAATTAACGGTTCGGTATATAGTTGTTGGTTGCCAAACAATATAACAATAGCTACTTACATATTAGTTTAAACTTACAAGATTCTATCTTTATCAGCAAATCCATCTCTTTATTGTATTCTCCAAACTTTGTTTATATACACAATTCACAGAATTACATCCTATGTAAGGATATAATCGTACTTCTTAGATGATAGTGTTCTGGACTTGAAAACGCTACCTACCTAACGCTGATCACAATTATTGGCTGAGCGTCAGCGCAGTCTACAACTGGAAGTGCTGAAAAGGTGAATTATTGTATGTCTGCTAGCACGATATATCGAGATCGACCTAATCTGCAATTAGTAATTTGCATCAACCATCATTTCTGTGTAAGCGACATCAATTTAAATGATGGTGTATGTCACTCCATGAAATTTATTTGAGCTTTAGCAAAAACTATTACATTAGTCTTAAGGAGTGCATTGGTCACATGAATATTCTACATACCTTATTAAACCTTCTAATTTCATTGGTTTATGGAACCACTGTTGAATACAGAGTTTATGCAGGTAATAAAATGCTAAGTTTCATTTAAATTTTAAATTTTACAAGTTTAACATTTTAAATCTAAATTTGATCAACTATTAAGTATGTAGTGCGTGATACAGTGCGACGCAAATGTAAAATACAAAATTTCAATTTTACTCCTGATACAGGTTTAAGAAATGTTATAAAACTCATCTTAGATGTTTTATTCTAGGTTTTGCTTACGTATGCTCATATTTTCTTAATCATCAACAACAAACTGCACCAGAAAATCTTAGATTAGAAAAAAATTATTATGGCCAAAAGTTTATACTATTTCACATAGCTATCTGGATGGAGGAAAAGGAAAAAAAATTTGGAGTAGGAAATATAATTGTTTGAACTATAAATATTCATACATGCGCAAGTCCAAAAAACAAGAGCTAACCAACTACGGTTAATATTTTAACCTAGACATAGCAATATCGCATCTGGCTGTTTAGATCTTAAAACTTTACAACACTGATTGTAAAACCTCTCTCTCTCTCACTCTCTCCTTCACTTCATAATTGACGATAAAAAACTTTATCCTTTCCTTGCGGCGCCGTACGGGCTGAGAACAGTTATTATTATAATACATAATTGTATTTAAAAAAGACAAATGTAGATATTTTGATCCATTAGAAAATGCATGGATGGATACTTTTTAAGATAAAAACAGACCATCACTTCACATATCCGTTGACGTCTCTGAGGAACACAGTGTAACTCTAGGGTAATCCAACCAGAGTAGTAAAAATGGAGGGCAAATCCTGTCAATTTTAATTTGACATGCCATGTTATATGTACTAAAAAGTGTTAAGGCTATATGAAACCAGCATGAGTACAAAGAATAAAAACATGAAACCTTCTAAGTTCATTCGAAGTATATATATCACAATATTTGTTTAAATTTATTACCTTTTTGAAAACAAAAAATAAAGTTGTAATATAAATTACAGGTCAAAGATACCCTGGATAGTCCTAGAAATTCAGTCTACTTGTAATCCCATTACAATTTCTAGATATGATGTAACGTTTACTATACATTTTAAGACTGTTATAAAACCCATCTTAGTTATATTTTGACAGAATTCTGGCTTTCATGATCTGTGATATATATTTTCTTTATCAAGAAACAGCGCTAACTCAATATTGGGCGAACAATTCATATCCAAAAATTTTCCTCATTTTACGTCCAAAGTTCTCGGAAAAATCATTATCCTATTACATAACTCACGTAAGGTGAACGAGAGTTAATGTCTTCCCACGCAAGTCGTGAACTGTAATTCCTTTATAACGAGTTTCCAGCCGCCATCGTAACTTTCTCGACCTCACAGTCGGAACTCAATTAAACGGACTTATGTGAGGAGACTTTTTATCAAATTCTCCTGTAGGCTATGGGAAACCTTTTAAATTGAAAATAGTAAACTTAATATTTCACGAAAGTATGTTCCTTTCAGTTTTCTTTTACATGTTAATCAGTTCGTTTTCATCATATTTTTTGCCTAAAACGCTATATTTTCCTGACACTACACCCTTAATTGGAACTAAAATAATCGGTAACAATTAAAAATAATTCATCTATTTAACATCGAACTAATAGAACCGAAATAAGTGGTTTCCACTCAAGACATTTCACTGTACATTTCTTTGTAAAGTGTGCACCCATATGATGGATGTTACAGAAGTTTGATCCAGCTCTATGGTTCTCTCATTTTGTGTTTATTGTATGTCTTCTACCGGATACCTTATTTTAAATTTGGCAATAGTCCAGGTAACGAAGACCATTTTGCATTATAGTAGGACACAAACTTGAATATTATTAACTACTATTCTATGGTGAACGTTAAACAGTTTTCTTTGTATCTCTGATTTTCAACTGAAATCGATTGAAAGCCTCTGTGATAGTAGTGAGAGTCGAAATGGGTTATGAATTATGAGTTATTAAAGGTTAGAGCTGTGAAAGATATACCTATTTTATTTGGTATTATTTTTTATATATTTACACACTCAAGATTCGATACATAAATAACAGTTACAGCAGCATCAGGCAACCATACGTAACAGACTGACATTCGTTTTTAAGTGGTTATCTGACACTGGTATAATATTACTCACTCAAACCAGAAGGGCTCATACAGATGCAAAAGCTCCCAAATAACGTGCAAAGACGCGAGTAACTGACAGTTATATAAAACACCAAATAATCAGGAATGAAGCAAAGAAAATTTTATTCTATTTAATTTTACTATGGGAGAGACAGCCTTAATGTCTCATCGTTCCAATACTTGTTACTATCAGGGGCCCGTGAGTAATAAGAAATACATTACCCCTCAAGATAACTAACAATACAGATGCCTTTGTATTTTTTATATACTAAAGTAAGTGATTTCCTCATTACTGAAATATATGCTTCAGTGACACATCCGAAACAATACTGGGAAAATACACAGCCATTACATTCCATTAATGATATTTTGTGGTTATACAAATTTGAATTTCATGTTACACAATGTATTATAAAATCTGGAGAAATATTTGGAGTGTGGCTTAGTAGTAAAAAACAAATGGTAAATGTCCTTAATTTTATTTTTTATTTGTTTTATAGTTATAAATTGTGACATATTTAACGTTTTGAAATAAACCATCAAGAAACACAACGAGAAGAAAAAAAGTATTGATATACAACTATTACAACTCCTAAAAATCTAAAGATGGTGTAATTTATTTGGTGTAAAAAGATAGTAAACAACGGAATATGTGCGTATTACTAATCTCGTGTAATCCAATTTAGTCAATAAGTATACATATTGCTCGTTATTTAAGCTAGGGTAGTTTTAAATGTTAAACCTAAAAATAGTGTAATTAAATATTTGTAAGTTTGTAGTTTGAGAATACATTACAAGCAGGTCTTTAAAATGCTGAAACCCCGAATTCGCACATTAAAGAAATAAAATTTATTCGATTTAGCATAAAACAAGTATGCAATTACGTAGCAGAAGAATAAAATTCAAAATTTTAAATTTTTTGTAATTCAATTCTAAAATAAATCTCTCTTAAGATGAGTTTTTGACTCTAGAAAACGTTTTACTTTCAAGATTACTAACACTGTTTGAACTTTTAAAATTGATATACACTACTATAGTACAATTTTCAAATATCTATGCCACTGTAAGTATTAACCATAAATTGTGGGTGTAGATTATTCTTTTATTAAAAAGATCAGCTGTACAGATAGCAATGATTCAGGTAAAAGAAACACTTTATACGTAGTAGGAGTAAGTTTATTGTTCACATAGAATTATGTTTGAACATAAAAAAAATACTAATACATTTACAATACATAAGAACATTTCGTTAATTGTCCTTGAACATTTTATAAAAGGAAGATTTTACTACTCAGTTACTCTAAAACATTATGTCTTACGTACATGAACTATTGAGTAATTATTAATTATTGTAATAGTACGAGATTAGGAATTTAAATTCTATAAAAAGCTGGCCCATAGTATCATAAAATACACTTATTTATTCTGTATTAATTAACTGTAATAATATAATAGTAGTACACTATTTAAAGAGGAAATATTATTAAGATAAATTATTAAAAATATTTAATACTAGTTTACAACTTTCAAATCTTTTATACGATTACCTAATAGATGAAAGCGAAGTGTTAGAGGAATTGTGCCAGTTGGAGCGTTGGTGAATGAAGTGTTCAACATTGCATATTCATTAGCAGTTGTTTAATAAACTCCGGAGGGTAAGAATAAAAAATAATTTGAAATGAACTAGCTCCTATACAGTTCTTTAATACCTTAACTTAATTTTTTTAATTTGATAAACCTTACTTTATTTTAATTTAATCTTTTTATCTGTTATATAAATGAAGTGTGTTTATACAGACTAATATACACTAAATGATCATCCAAAAGTGTCTGTTTATAATACAACCATATATACCTAATATTATTTATCCATAATTTACTTTCACATCTGTATTTTTAAAGTAATCGTAGTTCATAGGTTGGATGCGTATTCGTCATGAAAGCTTATCAGAGTGATTTTTACATTGCAGAATAAACATTATAACATTAATCATGTTTCGTATCTAATCTATCCATGTACAGAAAACACAAAGACTTACAGAAATTTTAGATCGATACGTTGTAAAGTGTGTTCCGGTTATCGCGGGTACTTACAATCTGAGATATAAATAAATTAATCAAAATAACCGAAGAAATAAAAAAGTAATAATAATAAAATTTACTATCATCAGGAGTATTTACGGACTTTATTTCCATCCCAATCTATGAAGTAGGTAAACTGTGACTACATCACTCTAAATTATTATTTATGGGTCTAATGCAGCTTGATTCTAAGTAGTGTCTGGTATGAAATTTTATTTATTTTATAAATGTACAGTGTCCAATTATTTTTCTTTAGTCTGGGGGTGAAGGTCTCTTGATAAGGACTTGAGATACCATACAAGAAGATGATGAGAATTAATTTCAATAGCTTATGTCAGATTTATGTAAAAATAGTTAATAATGTACCACATATTGTTGTTTTCAGAATACATGGCAATGGTGCAGTGTAACGGGTACAACGGTTATCGCAAGATAACCAGATTAAGCAAAGCCGAGCGGGCTTCTGCTTGGATGGGTGTCTGCTGAGTGATGATGTCCTTGCAAGCAGCCCGCCTGCCCGGTCATTGGTGGTGGTTGGGAAGTCAGCTCCGATCCGTTGGTCCCCAGATTAAGCTCTTAGTCCTAAATTCATCTGGTAAAATAAGACATCTTTACTTCACTTTTTACTGTAGTTTGATCATAGTCGATTTAGAACTAGGGAATATGGCTGTGCGTTATTGAAACCTCTATAGACAGATACAATAAACATCAGCGAAGCCTGTTACAGGGGACATGGGTTGGTTAAGCTTGTTTTAATACAAATATGTGATACATTTTTTCTATTAGGCTTGATATTTGTACTAGTAAAGAACAGTGTTAAATCTGAGAAATCTTTAAAATTCGGGATTGACTGGTATTTTATATTTTTTTGTATACTTATTAGCTACTTCGTCGAATACTATAGAATTATAAAATACTGATAAGATCACAATTTGTTTCCTACATATTTATTATTGAAGTATGAATCAAACTAATTGAAAGTATTACCTTGTGTACAATTTTACTGCTATGAACTGCTTAGGTTGGTATTTCTCCCTTATTATAGTAGGTTATTATTATCACTTGTTTTTTTCTTTACTTTGGTATTCTACAATTAAATGTTAATTATAATACTTGATAAATGAATTAAGTAAAAATGGTAAACACTTAATACTTTTATACGCCAATAATCTTAGTAGTAAACTAAATTGTATTGTTGGCGCAATTGATTTTAAAGACAGTATATTAAATACCTATCTAATAAATTACAATTTATTTATCTATAACGTTAGTTATATCTGAATGTAAAATAAAATATAATAGTAAAGAAACTTAGTTCGAATAAATTTGAAAACTTTTATTTACAGCGAGCATCTCAGGTAAAGTGATTACGAGAGTGATGGGTTGGTTCGTTACTTTTCTGACAGGAGTGTTACAAGTTAAGAACATAAATATTTTCTACCTTAGTGTCTTAACAATTTCTTTTTCATTTTAAAACATCCATCAAATTGGTGTATAATACATATATGTTTAATGAATGATTTACCCACTCAATATTAATTATTGGCATTTATTTTTTTAGTTTCAGTCATTTTAATAGATAAAGAAGTACAAGAAATCACGTGGCACATTGCATGAAATATTTCATGTCTGTAACTCAATTAAGTTTTAGGATTTCAAGCAGACCGTCTGAGGAACAATTTAAAACTTCCAGGCCATGACATTAGTAAAGATGTTTACAAGATTTTACCAAGTTCAAATTACTTCAGCTTATTTGGGTCACAATCCGCAGATGGATTTGCACATCATAAAACTGATGGGACAGTGTTAATCGCCATCTTTTGCAGCGATCTTAAGCATTGGACAAGATATTTGAGTTAGTGATTACTAAGGTACAAATTCTGTCTTTGATCATAAGAAGTGTTGTTAGTATTGTATCGAATCTCCCCATTATTCTGTAGAACAAAATCCTTGAACGGACCAATAAGGTTTAAAAGAGGATCACTGCTAATTTTTCAATTTGAAAGTAAATAGAAAAATTAAAATATCTTATTTATATACAAACAATCACATACGAAGGAGTGCCAAATTTGGTATGTTTATATATAATATGATTGTACTCATTATGTTGAAAAAAGTTCCTTATGCCATTTTGTCGTTGCCATCGTTGTTATCCAAAAGAACAATGTAAAATATTCGATAACGTTTAACATAACCCCATAGATTGAGGATTATTAGAGAATTAAAAATTCTCTTTAATTAAAAGAGAATTAAAAAAGTTCTTCTGAGAGTTAAAAATAAATCTTAATTATTGTGAAATAGAGGGAGACTTACAACAGTAAAAAATCATATACTTCAGAACTGATTATAGCAAATCTCTCGATCCTTGAGTGGTAAAATTCCTAGCTACTCAGACAGTAGTAAGCAACGAAAGATATTGTAATTAATTATCAGTAATGTACAAGCATGCAGTTTTATGATATTTAGGTTGTATGGCTGGTAGAACTAAAACATACTTTTGGAGGGGATTGGAAAAGATTAGAAATAATTATCACGTAAAAATGATCTAAAACCTTGATAATGGTTGTTTACTTGGAAACATAAACAGTTAATTTATTTAATAATAATTTATTTTTCGAAGTACTCTTTTTTCTCCTTCAATTACTTGTATTTATTGATAAAATAATAATTTATATATTTTTTGTGTTTGAACTCTTGTACAGAGAATGTATAATCTACGTTGATTACTTTTCAGCTCTATATATTGTTTTCCACCAAACCCTCCATTGATGGAGGTTTACACGGATAAATAAATGTTAAATTTTAGAACTGATCATAACGTATTAAATTGGCATTACAAATTACCATATTATTCATAAAAATTCACATTCACAAGAAGTTCTAGAGTTAGTAACTACAATTATTACCAAACGCAAAATTAATAGTGATGTTGAAAGTTGTGTGAATTTTTTTCGTCGCTGTGGTAGGCTAGTTCATCTATAGAAATTCAACACATTATCACGAATTAAATTTTTTATAATAGGTTGTAGCAGAGACATATATTTATATTCTTCACTTATTATTAGTTTATTTTAAATCAATAGTCGAATCATTTTGAAATTTCGTAAAGAGATTTATAATACCACCTTGTTGATACGAGTATAATTATATGTCTTTATTCAATGATAAAAAGCGTTTTACTATAATGTTTATATAAAAAGGTAAAAATAAATTTTTATTCTTTATTTTATGAGAAAATATTATGATTGAGAAAGTAATACATCACACTTGCAGTAAAATGTTGAAATAGTATATTTTTTTGCGTTTAGAAAGGAAAAGAAGACAAAAAAAAATAAAACAGTCATTAAAATATAACGATATTGTTAGAACGTAACTTTCTTTTTCCTGAGTTCATTAACATTTGATCTTTGTTGTTGTATTTCCACATACCCTCGAATCACTTTATTTTAATTTTCTTTGAAAATCACAGAACTATATATACTGTGGAATAAGTTATACAACCTTATATCATACGTTATAATAATCTTGGGCAGCTCTCGTTATTAGAGAGTTCATTACCTTAAATTTACCATTTTTAATTATCCTTGAAAATCCCTCCTATAAAGGAAAGATTTCACCCCCATAGTAGTGTATCTGATAGTAAAAATAATTTACTAAGATTTAAGATTGTTTATACAAAACATAAGCAGCGCTCATTTCCTGTTGAGGCCTAATCTACCAAGTTAGTTTAAGAACTTTTAATAGCTATTAAAGAGACTGTGGACATATAGACACACAATGAAAATAATGCCCAGTCTACTACAAAATTTGTCTTTATTTAAATTTTGTTCTTCACATAAATTTCTGTATCTTGTCATTAGTAGCGTTGGATCTTCAATTTTCACTATCCAATGAAGTATTTATACATTATGTGTGAAACCCATAATTGATAAATTCTAGCACTAGTGAAGTATCAATCCTTACACTTCATATTGTCCGGTCATATTTCGATACGAATACAATTTAATAATAATTTATCACTGCAGTAGTTTGTGAAGGCACTTCCATAGTTCAATAGGCATTATGTTAATAACGATACGACAGTCGTTCAATCTATACTTATTGTCAGAGCGTCAAAATCGATGTTAGGTTTGGCTACAAACTTTTATTTTTGTATATTTTATTTAGTTACCTTTATTAGTAGCGACAAAATTCCTCTTCTGTCTGTTTACCAATGTTTTCCGCAGGTTACCTCATGAACGAAATAAACTATGGATATAAAATGCTTCCTGTTTTTTTTTTCTTTATACTTTAACAACACCATGTTCGATGATATACTATGGATGACTGCGGTCGGATGAAATATAGTATAAATATTTACAAAATATCTCTTGAGCGATTAAAATTGTCCATAAAACTTTATTTCTACAAATATATCATGGAGTTATATTTAATTGTTGAATAATAGTCAACGAATCTTTTACTGGACTGTTCAGCAGAAATGGTGTTTTCTGCGATATAAGGGTGTAATAATATTGTCTGCTACTTTTTTCTCTAACCCAAAGACGTATAATTAATTAGACTAGCTATTAGATTAAAACTTTGTATTCAAACTCAGGAAATCATGTTTGAGCTATGCGTGCTGTAGCGTACATCAACGTTCTATATATGAAACGATCTGTCCAGAAAGTTTAAAGACAACTGAAAACTCGTTATTCTAAGAGATCCGGGGCCATTGTGCGGATTTTGAACGGGACAAGAAGAGACACAAAGAAATGTCAACAACAGCCGCCATCTTGTAGCTGCTACATTACAATGGCTGACTGTAACGTTTGGAGACCTCCTGTAGAAACTTTGTTTGATATGACTTGTAACTGTCATCAGCATGACCAGTGTTTCAAAAGGATTTACTTTCCAGAGAAGTTTATGTTTTTTTATCTACCGTTGTGACACTTATGACTTTTAAAAAGTTTAAGTTTAAACAAAGTAAAAACCAGCGATCAAACTTTATTCCACAGCTAAGAGTTTCATAGACTTATAATAATTATTTTATGCAAAATAGGTACTTGTGGAATATCCTTCGTAAATTTTATTTGTAAGGATTAATGTTTTGTTATGACTTTTTTGAATAAAAAGCTATACAGTGGCTTACCTTCTATTCAATGGCACTATGAAAACATACATTGACAGTTTTCTCAACTGTTTAGCCTCAAAAGTATTAAAATGTTTAGAAAGAAATAAAATATGAATGGTCAATACCATGGGTTATTTATAATATCGAGAATATTCATAGTAAATTATAACAGGGTACGGGGATAATTATTGGAAAATATTGAAAATGAGAATATCACGATGTTTCCAAGTCAGAATAGAAATAAACAGTGAATAATGGTGCCCACATATATTTGAACTTTTTTAATTGCTTTTACACCATCTTCCACAAGATTCCTTAGTCTTTGCTGTTAGTGGGTATTTTCCAGCTATATTTAATTCTTAACCTTATTCTTTAACTAAATATAAATTAATTCTTTAATGAATATTACTAGTAACAGGAGACAAAATAAAAAAAAAAAACATTTTATTTACCACCAAACGTGCATTAAACGAAAAACATTCGTTTTAAAATACACTTATTATCAATAATGATTAAAATGACATGGCATTTTCCTTGGAAATAATCATATCAGATCATGGTTCTTAGAGAATAATATAGTTTTCTGTAATAATTTCGCATACTTTACAATTTCATTATTAAGTTAACTTAGTTTGGTTAACTTAGTTTTAACCAGGGAAACTTGTAAGTAATAATTAGAACAAGTAGAGTTTAACAATTCACTAGTTAGTGGCTGCTGTAAATTAAATTAACTTCTAATGTATTTGAGTTGCAGTAAGTAATCAATCAGAAATTGCTTGTGGTAATTATTAGATTGTATTAAGATTAATTAAATGTAACTAGTTCATTGTGCTTTCTAAGTAAATATTACAATAGATAACGGTAAATTTTACCGTATGGATTCTACCTTAAAACTGTTCTAACTCTCGCTTACATGTTAGTGTCTCTAGTAACTGAATCGCGTAATTAAATGTACTAGTATTAAAACAAGATAATCAAAAGATCGAGGTACAAGGCTAAAAATAATATGTATAAGCTTGTTTTACAAACCAAAACCTCCCTGCTCTTCTCGAAATGTTAGTAATAAGGTTGACTTGCATATTTTTTGGCCTCGTTAACTCAACCGACGTCTTGTTATCGAAGAAATGCTTTTTGTCTGTGCTATTCTATATAAATTTTTCAGTGGTCCTAATTTAGGATATCGTTCATAAAATATTCCAAAGATCTTCAATTATTTCATAAAATTTGATCCGATGAACTTAAAACTGAAATGGAACCACCAAAATAGACCTCGATGAATGGGCTAAATAAGTATTTTAGATACTACCAGATGTTTTCTTTAATTAATGGATTTAATTTAAAACTAGAATGAAATCGGCAGAAAGCAAGCCTTCGCTTTTGTAATCTGAAAGAGTATTTACTTTAACGTGTATATTACAGAAAATTTACATGGAGATAAGTGAAAGTAATAATTGATATATTGTGAAATAAATATAATTCCAAGTTGTCGTAGCTGTTTTTCTTTTTGTTTACTTTTATTTATTCATCTCGGTTATGTATATTCATCTAAAGATGTAAAATAATGTATAAACATTTACTTAAAATGTTCCAATTCTACGCTATTCTAAAAAATGAGGTTAAAATAGCATAACTTGAGCTCAAAACGTTCACGAACTGCTTTCAAATGTTATTAAACTAATTGCAAGTAATTTATTGCACCATTATACAGCGCGGAAATAGTATTGTCATAGATAACAAAACCCAACAGTTTACTTAGGTACTAGGTCAACTCAGGTGAATCATATTCGTCTTCATGAATGATTTAGCAAAGCAAGAGTTATTTACACCTTTATAGTTGAGTTAATTCCTAATCAATAACATGTAAACTAATTAACGGTTCGGATATATAGTTGTTCGTTGCCAAACAATATAACAATAGCTACTTACATATTAGTTTAAACTTACAAGATTCTATCTTTATCAGCAATTCCATCTCTTTATTGTATTCTCCAAACTTTTGTTATATACACAAATCACAGAATTACATCCTATGTAAGGATATACTCGTACTTCTTAGATGATAGTGTTCTGGACTTGATTAAGCTCTTGTTTGTATTAACGCTACCTACCTAACGCTGATCACAATTATTGGCTGAGCGTCAGCGCAGTCTACAACTGGAAGTGCTGAAAAGGTGAATTATTGTATGTCTGCTAGCACGATATATCGAGATCGACCTAATCTGCAATTAGTAATTTGCATCAACCATCATTTCTGTGTAAGCGACATCAATTTCAATGATGGTGTATGTCACTCCATGAAATTTATTTGAGTTTTAGCAAAAACTATTACATTAGTCTTAAGGAGTGCATTGGTCACATGAATATTCTACATACCTTATTAAACCTTCTAATTTCATTGGTTTATGGAACCACTGTTGAATACAGAGTTTATGCAGGTAATAAAATGCTAAGTTTCATTTAAATTTTAAATTTTACAAGTTTAACATTTTAAATCTAAATTTGATCAACTATTAAGTATGTAGTGCGTGATACAGTGCGACGCAAATGTAAAGTACAAAATTTCAATTTTACTCCTGATACAGGTTTAAGAAATGTTATAAAACTCATCTTAGATGTTTTATTCTAGGTTTTACTTACATATGCTCATACCATATTTTCTTAATCATAAACAACGAACTGCACCAAAAAATCTTAGATTAGAAGAAAATTATTATGGCCGAAAGTTTATACTTTTGCACATAGCTTTCTGGATAGAGGAAAAGGCAAAATAATTTTGGAGTAGAAAATATAAGTGTTTGAACTATACATATTTATACATGCGCAAGTCCAAAAAACAAGAGCTAACCAACTACGGTTAATATTTTAACCTAGACATAGCAAGGAACCCAAAATATGCCTACTTCCATTTCTAAACTACATAGAACACCCTGAACAGTTAAGAACTTGGACATTATGATTTCCTTACAATGACCTTAAATAGTGCTGTCCTAAAATCTTGGAGCTAAATAATTAATTATCATGAAGTTTTGGACAGACATTTCAGTTATTTATCAGGAACTTTCTCACTAACCGAATTAAAAATCCTACCACTTTTTTAATCTTAATAAAAATTTTTAAGAAGTTTATCTCTCACTGACTAAGTCATATCAGGAGACGTTTTATTGTTGTTTAAAAGAATATGCCTATAGTGTCCCTGTTTTACACGAGGAATTCCATGGAAAGATGTGTGTAACTGTGAGTACAATTTATATACGTACTCAGTAATATTATATGCAATGTTAATATGTAATTTAATACAGTATATCAGAACTATGAGCAAAATATATAATGAAGAATATAATATGAAATATAATAATATGAATAATATAATATATGAATATTTGTTGTGAAATACCTTCTCCCCAAATGACTGTCGATGACCAACGTGTAATCTACAATTTTATTAAATGTAATGTGGGTGAAATTGCTCGAAGATTGCATTATTTACTTGGAACTGTTCAATGTGACCTGCCTGATGTTTCTGATTTCTTCAATGATCTGTTGGACAAGATTCGGAGTATTGTGATTGAAAACACACCTACTAGGAAAGTTGGCAAATCAAGGTTTCCCATTTGGTTCACGGCCCGAGTTGAAGAGGATGACAATTCTTAAGAAGACTGCTCACAAGCGATACAAGGTCACTAATCGACTTACAGATTACGAGGAATTTAGGCATGTCCGCGCTCTCTACAAGGACCTCAGCTCTGAATGTTATAGGGGTTATATTGCACATGTAAATGGTTCAATTCCCAGGAACATTAAGTCCTTTTGGAGCTTTGGGAAGTCATCGGACATCATCTGACTCATATACCCTTGGAGATCGTATGGCTTCAACTCCACTTACAGTTTGTGATCTTTTGCCGACCATTTTTCTTCCGTATACTCTGCTTCAAATGTGACTGTGCCACCATATAGTTTTGATCTACATACAAATGTATCTTCTTGTGTGTTTGAAGTTGATGAAGTTAAACGAAAGCTTGATTTACTGGATCCCTACAAGGGTACTGGCCGTTATGATATACCTCCTCTAATTCTCAAGAGATGCAGTGATATTCTTGCTCCCCAGCTAACCGTTATCTTTAATAAGTTTCTACTCGAAGGTGCTTTTCCGGATAGACTCAAGTCCAGCTTTGTGGTTCCTATACACAAGTCCTCAAATATCGAAGATGTCCGAAACTATCGCCCCAGTTGTCATACAGCCTGCACTTGGGAAGCTGTTTGAATCACTTGTACTGGATCGCATTGGATTTTCCTTTCGCCACATTCTTACATCTGCGCAGCATGGTTTTGCAGCCGGAAGATCAACTACTACTAACCTTGCATTGTATGAAAGCTTTATCATCGCAGCTTTTGGAGATGGAATGCAGGTTGACACCGGTTATATTGACTTCTCCAAGGCATTCGACACTGTGAGTCATCCGCATCTTCTCGCCAAACTTAACGCTTATGGTATCACTGGCAATCTTCTACAATGGTTTCAATCATACCTGGCAGACCGTAGTCTTTCTGTGAAGTTTTTGGGTGCCACTTCTCGGCCTTTTTATGCTACTACATCGGGGGTGCCTCAGGGATCTCATCTGGGCCCATTCTTGTTTACTGTATTTCTCAATGACTTGGTGGATGTTTATCCAACGTATGATGCTTACTTTTTCGCTGATGATATTAAGGTTTTTGTCCTATTTCATCCATTGAGGATTGCCATCTGTTACAACGTAACTTTAAGAGAATCGAGGAGTGGTGCCTACTCAACGGAATGAGACTGAATGCCGAGAAGTGTGCTATTGTAACATTTCACAGGAACTCCAAGCCTTTGATGTTTGATTACTGTCTAAGCAACAACCACACTTTGCCGTAAGTCTCACATTAGAGACCTTGGAATTGGGTTGTCTTCGGATCTAAGCCCTGAGTTACACATAGACATAATCACCGGGAAGGCTGCTAAGATGTTTGGGGTTTATCATAAGGACTTCTAGAAGCGGTCTTAGTGTTGAGGCGATGAAGATAGCATACACAGCGCTAGTTAGATCTGTGTTGGAGTACGGCTGTGTTTGTGTGGTGTCCCTACCAACTTGGACATATTCAGCGACCTGCAGAGCATACAAGATCGCTTTGTTGGGATAATTGGTACCAAAGCTGGATACAACTACAGTGAAGTTCCCTTGGAGTTGGTAGCGGATCAATTGGGGCTGGCTCCATTATATGCGAGAAGGAGACTGCATGATCTGGTGTTTCTACAGAAGATCCTCACTGGAGATATCGATTGCTCGGAGTTACTCCACCTCATCAATCTCAGAGTACCTGGTAGAACTCGCTCTCTGGACATCTTCTGTGTACAGCATTGCTCCACCAACTATGAATTTAACAGTGTCATCCCCAGATTACACCGGCCTTGGTAACCTAATCTGGCCCATCACCACGACTATTTTGCAATAGTGTGTCATCGCTGAAAAGGATATTTTTATTATTGGGCTACACTATGTAAGCATTATCTGATACTGGATAGTTAGAGCATTGTTTTTACCAGTTCGTTTTATAGCTCCTTTTTTGTATTTTATTGCTGAATTGTACTAGTTACTGTATTTGTTGATTATTGCCCTACTATATTTCGTAAATAGTTATTGCACCTTGCCGATATTGCAGTTATTTTCAATGTGTTTTTCTATGTAATATTATTGTTATTTATTATTTAATATATTTATTTTGTTTATAAATTGTATATTTTAGATATTAATGGCATGTACTGGTTGCATGTTGTTGGTTGTTGTATTAGTTTGTTTTTATGGTATATGAATCTATACAGACTGCTCGTGCATGAACTAGTCATAATGAATCAAATGTATTGCATGTCTGACAGTTGTTTATTTATGCCATAGTAGTTTATTGTGTTTAGCATATTGTATTTAGCATATTGTATTGTTTGCATGTACATAATTTTCTTGGCTTCTCTCCTGTTGCATGAGTACGATTCACTTAAGATGAAGTTTTGTTTTGTTTTAATTGTATATATTGCCATCTTGTGGAACATGATCTATTTAATTATATTACTTTAGTAAAAATGGTGACAACCGTGTATAAATAAATATGAAGCATTTAAATGTTTAATGAAACTTAACGATTATTCACGCGGGAATGGATTTTATGATAGAGTGTGTCCTTTCATAGGATTTTTAAGTCCATCATTGAAGCATGTTTCTCAGTAGGCAGACAAAATTTTTATTTGGTTTGCCGGGGATGTGTAAATGAGTTAATGTTTTTTAGCATCCTTCAAGCCATCGTTTGTGTGTGATTTTATATATTGGTCTGTCTGTAGCGAAGCTACATGGTTTGGTGTACAGTTACTATGTTACAAACTATGTCAGGATTTGATTTAAACAGCTGATCGAAGTCTAGCATGTATTCTTTCATCGACCCATTACACGAATTA
This sequence comes from Homalodisca vitripennis, assembly GCF_021130785.1. Lineage (NCBI taxonomy): Eukaryota > Metazoa > Arthropoda > Insecta > Hemiptera > Cicadellidae > Homalodisca > Homalodisca vitripennis. The sequence goes on from NC_060213.1 coordinate 43,343,563, forward strand.
CAGGTCATATACCCTACGATAATTTTATGGTCAAAAGAAAATACAGGACAAACGTCTCAATAATAATTGATAACGAAACACTGAGTTAGTACGAGCCATCATATTTAAATCATATGTGTATAACGATGTCTATATAACAATTAGTCTTCTATATACACATATACATAATTTTAATATGTAACTGCTGATAACTGAGAGATTGTATAGTAAGAATTGATGATATTAAACGTTTTGAATACTTCAAACTTTACGTTTCATTATTATGGTTATTGTTATTACATTCGTAATGTATGTTGCGATTGCCTTTTGTTATTAAAAAAATGGAAACTTATGGATAGTATTATTTGATAACAAAATACTAACTCAATATCTCAAAGAAAATAATTCCTTCAGAATTGAGTTGTCATTAAAAAAACTCATAAGTTTCATTTTTTTAATAATGTTCAAAATTCAATGTCAAGAAGCAAGTATTAAAGCTAACATTTCCATTACACAGTTGTATTGTGTGATCGTACCACTTCCACATTCCATTTGATTAGAGAGAGACCCTTTGTGAACCGACCGCTGAGAGATTAGACGACCTCTACCTTTGTCATTATTTATAACGTTGGATCAGATGCTTGTTACAGACCAGATCAGATGCTGAATTTGGATTACATAGAACTGTACCTATGTGATATCGGACAGTGAAATGAATACTGCTTTATCAATTGTTAATTATGTTTTCTTATGTTATCCCTATCTTTTCTTATTGCTTTTTGAATGACGTAAAAACATCAGATCTAGATCACTCCAGGTCCATTCCAAAGATGTTAAAAAAGCCAGCAACAAAGAAGCTAAAAGCGAACTCTGCATCTTTTTGACATTAGACACGTAGACTACAAAATGTAGTGTAATCTAGGTAAAGAGGTATTCGCATCGTGTCATCAAATTGTGTACCTGATGAGACAATGAGTATACCCAACCTCGGTAAATTGTATTTAAGATACAAACTTAAATAAAAATGCTAAATATTATGAAGCTCCTTACAGTACAGGGCTTATATTCATTCTGAATATTCACCTAGACAATATCTCGTGCTTTTAAATATCTCTTTTAAGTTTTATTGGACCTATTACAATGGAATAGCAATTACTTTTAAATCGAATAAAATTTAAACTAAGCAAAACCTCTTGAAAACCTACAATATTGAAGTGTGCTTAGAATTGTTTTAGCACCACATTCTTTGTGATGTGAATGAATAACATTAATGAGTTGTTTTATCCCTTACATTGTTGTTATTTCTTAAATCGTTCTCCAGAAATTAAAATTGATTATAAAACCGATAATACTTAAAAATCTTACATCTTAAAAGGAAATGTGAATGTCATTACAAAATACTGAAATTATTATTTTAGCGCTAAAAGATTTTAAAACAATATAAATATTGCATTCTAACTAATTTCGTAATCAATATTTTACTGAAAGTAAGCAAAACATACGAATCGAAGATCAATTAGGAAGGAATACAAAATTAGAGCAAATGTCACAAAAATATGTTACAGTTGAGAGTATTGCTGAGTATTAAAAGTAACACCAGTTTCTTAACGCAAAGTGTATTAGACTGTTGTAGTAACGTTTTAATATATGTCAAATTTTCAACATTACACGATACTTTGAACACCTTTTGAAAATACATTATTGCATTTTGCTGCAAATAATGACGTTAAATTACACATACATTGGTTCGATATTAAAAAAATCTATTTAGTTACCTTTCCATAGAATTGTTCGAGAAATATTTCGAACAATTGGAATTATTTGTTATTTTTGTTATTATTAAATAATTATCTCGAATTATTTGGCTCTCCGTAAAGATTGAGAGCCAAACAGATTCTTCACGAGTGAACGGCAGGTAGTTTTACAGTTTATTTTAACGAAGAAAGGAGGTAGTTTCCCTAATATCAAGTGGGAGAGAGCGGATGGACAGCTACAATTTTTGGAAACACATAAAACTCTGTCAGACAGTACAGCAGGTGAGAGGAAATCGGTTTGAATTCTACAAGTAACTAGACTTTTCTCCACCCACGTGAATTTTTTGTTTGTTTGAGTGTATAAGTACTAGCATATTTATGTTTTATTGTAATTTGTATGACTTAATTTTTATTAACTTATCAGAACATAGTGTTTACGAATCGGTAGCATGTCGGCAGTTTTGGATTTGGATGAACTATGTAGTGTGAGAGCCAATAATACTAATAAATAATATAAGTTGAATGAAAGGTGCGTGTTCTCTTTCATTATTATGTAACCACTTAAAGGTTTGGATCAGAGGTACTTAAGAACTCGGTAGCTTAACCGAGTTATCATGCTTAAGATACCTTGAAAAATAAATATCCCCTTTTAAGAAGTTTATTTTTGGACTAAATAATTGTATAAGTAATTTATATAAAAACATAGATTATTACACGACATTCTTTTGCCCTAAAAATAAAAAAAATGTTATATACTAGATTATAAAGCAGAAAAAGATTTGGAAGTGCTTTAATCCATTGCACTTCCATGGATAAAGTTGAACTTTGTCTATTGTTTAGTTTGACATCACGTTGAGTCTACCATCCATCTTTGTCTATAGAAATAGCAGAGAGAAAATGTTGTAAATGGTTTGGGAGAACATTTCTAACATTTGATCTCGTTCTACTGGCGTACATTTGTTGCTATCTATAGTCATGCATTGCCTCTATGTAGGCGTAACGTTGCGGTTCCACAACTAAAGAAAATTAATGTACCGTACTTAAACTGTGAAAAAATTACAGAATTTATTACAAAATAATGTGGTTAACCACTTATAAGTGGTAATCGATCTTTTTACATTTAGAGTAAAGAAACACCAGAGTATAAAAATTTAGTAGAATATTAAGAGACCTAAACATGCTAAGTCGAAAAGTAAGCCAGCAGTGTTAGTTAGAAAGGGCAAACAGGATATTGACAGTTCTATGCTTAAATTTGAACAATATTAACTAAATCTAGTTTTAAGTTTAATAGTATAAAGCTACATGTTTTTTTTAGAGCCAAAACCAAAGGATAAGACAAAATCAAGAGCAACGATCTGTAACTAATTGTTACTTGATACAGATTTAAATGCTGTTTCAGTGTAAATTTGGTTGAATGTTTGAAATTTATGAAACCCTTCTTCTATAAAGATATGTACTGAAAAGACGAAACACGTGGGGTTGGAGATCTCTGAGGTCATAGTAATAAATACAATGCATTGCAAAGTTGACTTATAACCAACAAAACCTACAAGCACAACTTTAAATGTTACCATAAACTTATGGCTTGCCAAAGTGCTGCAGAAATATAGTAAGAAATAAATTAATGATAACTTGGGGGGAGTGCCTGATGGTTCCAGTGTTTTTTTAAAATTCCGCCTTCAACTTTAATAACTTAATACAACCTTAAAATTAATTCCCTTCACGTTGATGTTGACTCATACACCACGGCTTTGGCATATAGATTCGACATTGAACCTATTGTCACAAAATGAGAGATTAAAAAAACTAGATAACATTTACGCTCAAAGTTGAACAAGAACTCACTTAAAGCAAAATTACGGCGGTATCTGCTATTTAAAGAGACAAATTGGAATCACGACAACGTGGTTCCGTTAGAAGGACATCACCACAACTAATAAATATCTGTACTAATCTAACCAATAAAACATTTCCATAGGTAAGTTAAGTTACCATAATATTAACTTTATATTAAACGTAAAATAGATGACTCCTGTAAAAGTGCTAATTGAACATACGAAAAATTCATGACATAATGTTTACTTACAGACAAGGCGCACGAGGTTGTAACCGGTCTTACGGCTAAAGAGTTCAAGAGAGAAAACAATAATATTTTTCAAGCACACTGTTTATTATAAATATATACATATACATATGTGTATATATATATATATATATTCTTCAAAAGACCAATATATTGGCAGACACCCTAAACTTACATTCAGCCCATAGAGTTAATTTTAAATATGTTAAAAAACTTTACGATTATATTGTTAATTATGGAGTTAACGTAAATATCGTATTGTAAGAATTTAGTTAACTCGTAGCCAACATTCTTTAGAGTTTTTAATTTTTTTTTTATAATTTCTAAATTATCTCAAATATATGTTATTTTTCTACTTAATACTAAAATAGTACCAAATTTGCAAGAGAACCCAAAAAGTGTTTGCTTTCATATTATTCATATCTTAAAAATGAAATCTCTCACATTTCAACGTTAGAAATAATGAGTAAAATTGTTAATTTTGTTCTCATGAGGTCAAATGCAAGGAAATTATACTTCAGCCAGTTCTCCCAATATTAAATGTAAAAATCATTATATGCTTTTGAGTCCAAACATTTTCAATTATATAACTCAAAACAATAACCTAAGGACAGAAGCAAGATCTGTAATGATGGGTTATGTCAATCTCTGTAGGCACATTGTTGTGTATCCAAGATGGCGTCCACTGCGGCACCCTTTGTGTCCCTTTCATTTTTTCCAGTTTTCCAAGAGCTCTAATACAAACGGGTGAAGTGTTCCAGATTTTCTGTCAAAGTAACTTTTGTAATTACCTCCGTTTCTCAAGAAGTGCTTCGTAAAACACGTAACGGCAGGTATTGTTTGCTGTTGATGCCTAATAAATGTAATTACTTTTAAGTTTGTATATTCCAAGTCATTTGAGTTTTAAACTTGATATACATATTTAACTTGTAATAAAAAGTATTGTTTCAATTCATGGTGTTTGTGATTTAAGAGCAGTCAATTATAAAGAAAGATAATATACGTTTATTCTGTGGGTTGTAAAGTTGTGCCAAACAACTCCAGAGCAATTAAAAAAATAAGTAAGAAGGATCATCGTTGTTATGTTGAGGATGCATAATAGCATCACCTTTAATAAAAATATTCTAACTCTAAAATAATTAATTACACCAGAAATCTTTGTAATTTGTATACAAGTACATAACTCTTTAATAAATAAGTGCAAACGAACCAGAAGGATCATTTCTGATACAGAATATAGAATTGTGATAAATTTGCGTTTACGTCAATCCTTTTTGTGCCGGAATTATGGGAGAAATTAGAAGAGAAGGTATATAGTATATCAATAGACCCGTGTATAAAAAACAATACAAGGTATCGTAAAAACAAAATCAAAAATAGCTCACAGGATTTCCAAAACTGTGTTTACAGTATAAAATATGGTTGAAAATATGGAATACATAGGCGAGGCAAAAAGACCATTAAACGTAAGAATAAAAGAACACAAATAAAAAACGTGAAAAAGTCTCACAGAAAAGTAAAATATTGCTCACCATTGTTGGTCCGAAGACCATAATATGAATTTGGATGAAGCCAACCCAATACAGCGGGAACCACGTGTTTTAAAAAGCGAATAAATCGATTCTATATACATTAAATTGGCAGATCAACCAATCAATTCAGAAGTTCATCTAGCCTGAACCAATAATAAAATAGGCCCACTCATCGTCTCCTCTGTTCCTACCGTGACGATTGCCATTTACTATTGCTCTCTGGTCAGTCGTAGGTGGTTGGTCAGCGAATGCAGACCTATTGTAACCTATATTCTATAGTTTCATTTTAATAATTAGTGTTTTGATTGGTTTTTTATTAAGTACATGTTTGAGAGTGAGTGTAGTTGACACACAACATGGTGGTTGTGATTATCGACTTACGTGTGTGTACTTGGGTTGGTATTATTTGTATATTTTGACCCAGTTTTAAATTATGTGTTATGGAAGTTATTTACCTTGAGAAGAGATCAGATTGTTTATCTTGAAATGTATTGTTACTGATTTTTTGTATCCAGGAACGGTGGCAAATTTCCGACAAAATCTAGTTTCCTTCTCGATCCTTCCATCGTTAAAACCAAACTTAAAACAAAATACAACCTGTTATATTGTAAAAAAATTAAAAATAAATCATGCTGCATTAATTAAAATAGTACGTTACTTAGAAACAAAATAATTATATTTTAAAACATTTGCATTATTTCCATAGAAACACATTTTACCATTAATTGTTACATACACAAAAACGCTGAAACCATTTTTATTATTAAATTATAGTTTTTCGAGTAAAAGGAGTCCTCTGGCGCTAATAAATACAAGCAGCGCAGGATGTGTTATAATAATCAATTAAGAGAAGCTTCAAAGTCTCCATGAATGTCCCACCACGGGGTTGTGGTTACACATGGGGAATCAGCATTCATTATGCTCTTGTTTTATTCATGTTCTAACTGAGGAAATCTGCGCCGTCAAAGTTAACCCTGGTACTTTAATGCGGTATTTGCATTGTAATAATGGTATCTGTATTACTAACATATGAAACGAAACATTCATTTATATTTTGAGAAGTAGATCAAATTCTCTTACTGATATAAATAAATATTACACAGAAAAATATATTAACTGCTACTAAAAGTCCCAATTTGCTGCATATTGTATTAAACGTATAAATCTAAACGATGGTTAGTTCAAAGTATAAAATAAAATAATGTACTTGTAAAGGTCAATTTCAATCTATTTACCATAGGCATTATATCTTGGATGATGATGAATAGAGTATGCTTGTTAGAAGAGAACTTAATGAATCCAGCTCAACCCAATTTAACATTAACTTTAATCTGATCCTTGTTTTTCCTCAAGTATTTAGTAAATCGTTGATGTACTAAATGCCTTTGATACACATACATATCTACGTGATTTCAAGAGTGAGTTTTAATACTAGGACTATTACAGATTCTGGGACTTCAGTTGGATGTAACGCTACCAATCACGAAAACAAACGTGATAAAGGTCTTATCACTAGGAATATCTCACACAACATATTTTAGAGAATCCCACCGGATCTACAATTGACTGGAGTTTCTCACAGGTTGTCTCCTCCAAGGCAGTGAAACAGGTGATTGTTGGTTGGGCCCATGCAAACAAGGGTTTAACAGAACTTTTACAGTATTTGCTTATTTAACGCTACTAAACAAACTATCACATGTACTGAATTAATATAAATTTATTTAAACATAAGACGATTATAAAACATTTATCTCACTTTGCTTACCCTGATGAATAGCCTTAACGATATAACACGCACGTTCCCTAAAGGATTTATCATCAGTTTATTCAAACTAAGAACTAAGTACTTTTATTAATCCACGAAGATAATGAAATGATCTCAGTTTAGCACGATTGAGTAAAAATTAAATATGTAAGTCTATCTCATAACTTTTATGAAGCGTTAATCAATTTCACTCCATTCGTATAGCATGAAATGTTTTAGCATCCTTCTCTATTTGTCTATCTCTTCTGTTATGACTATATTTACTGTGTCAACAACCTTTTGGCCTCCGGGAAATAATCGGATGTCCTATTGGTGATCTATTCATTTGATTGTGTAAAATTGATGTTTTAGAACAGTTTAAACGTCTTTGATAATGAATTACCAATTGGATTAGACACATTTTAATCTCAAATTACTGATTTAATTTAAATTTGGATTAATTGAATAAACATTATAAACGGATTAAAAGCCGTAAATTTAAGAATATACCTAGTAATATGTTTCGAAAGTTTTAGATTAGACATATTCTACACAAAACTACATATACAAATATGTAAACATGCACTGGACTCTCATAGTTGGAAAATTGTGTAATGAAAAGACTGAAGTATGCTTCTTCTATTTTTGTTTTAAATTTAATATTAGATAGTTCAAAATCCAATTAAAAAGATAAAATAGGTAAGAAATATGCCATTGTAAACTATTTCTAGTAAAGGAAACCCCAGCAGCACTAAGAGCAGCATATCTGGTCTTATAATGTTTAAGGTAATATTGTTATAGCAATTTAGTTGAACGCCTCTTTATAACGTAATATTGCTCTGTAAAATACCATTTTTATGTAATTTGCGTATAGTTGAGTGAATTATAATTATAATGTCAGACGAAATTTCAAGAATCACAATAAAAGTATTTCTAATATTATGCCAACGAAGCAACTAGCTGCAATTATATTACAATTGAAAGAACAATTCTTAACCTCATGTTACTTCATAATCAAATTGTAAAATTAATCTTTTGATATTCTATAGGAACTACACAATTTTATAATGATATTCATTTGTCTATTGTATTATACACTAAAGAAATGTGATGGAACTTCTATAAAATTACCCTAGACTATACATTTTTATAGCCAATTCGGTTCAAATAAAACCCTGAGTTGTAGTTGTAAAAAAAACCACCGAACAATATTTAATAAAATTACTTATCGGTGTATGCTGAGCTAAACCATAAATTTTATATGTTTCCTCCGGGAGCAACATTACAAATAATTATGACAGCGAGATTGTCATGAGTGTGCGTAATATACTCTAGTGACGTTTATAAATAATCATGCGATATACATTTTACCCTACTTTACTCTGTCAACGACAAGTTTAATACTCATTGACTCTTTTACTTTTAAATTATAATGAAGAAAAGACTTTCTAATTATACGCTTGTATGAAGATGTACTTACGCTAGCTCCTGCCATAACATTGGACCTGTCAAAGATTTACTGTTAATTTTGAACTTTTGTGAAGCATACATCTGCCAAAAATACAAGTATACACACAAACTGGCCTAAGTATTCAGTTAAGACTATCCATGGACCTAATAATTACTAATACGTAATATTGTTGTAACTCTGGTGTTACAACAATAATTATGGATGCAATGTCCACTTAAAGATTTTCTGTCACAAAAATACACTTGTGTGTCTTGTGTTGTTTTATGATTCCCCTTGATATAATAACGGACTTCAATGCGCTCGCTTGTTACTTTAAACTGTTGTCAAGAAGCGAATGTTTTGTTGAATCATGCTAATTTTCCGTCCCCCTAGTTTTTGGTGATTCAGTTACTGTACATATGCCGTCTCATATTGTATACGGAAACCAAATTCATTACCTTACATGTCTACATTCACAATTTTGGGCATTAAATAAAATCCAGAATAAATTATGGGATGGCCTTGTTGCCACGATGTAATAAGATGTGTTCTTACTCATAAGCTTACTTTGATCTTTCACTCTTTAAATTTAAATTGTTATTCAATTAATTATGCATACGATCAGTCTTATTACAATGTCTACACAGAAAGGTTTATTTAAAAGGTTCTTTTAATTAATATTCTAACAATTTAGAAACCAAGATAGAATTTATAACTGCTTTAGAGACCTGTGAGGCGTAGATATATCCCAGAGGGATGTTCGAAATCTACTCTGATGCTCATCCCTTATATCCTAAGAATGTCCATGCAAAGTTTCAGTACAATCGGTTGTATTGCTTATGCGTAAAAGTAACAAAAACAAACAGAGGCAATTACGCAATTATAATATTATTCGGATGGTTCTAATAGTAATGTAAAGGGTTCCAGCTTTGTAGCGGAAATATGTCTCATGGGAATCCTTGGAAATTACTATTTTACCTGGGACCCACAATTCTGTAAATCTATTATTTAAGTCCAAAAACTATCTATTCAGAATGCATAGATGCATCCAGCTAGCTCTTTATTGAAGTATAAGAGGTGAAATTTAGATGGAAATTAATAAATGATATCGCAATGCTTCATAATCAAAACTGTATTTTATTTTACAAAATACTTATAATAACTCATAATATAGTTATAATGAAATATATTACATCTCTTGCTTTCATTAAATGTGATTTTTGTTACCATTTATAAGGATTAATAGCCTATTCTAGCCTAGATATTATAATCTTATAAATTTTACTGGGTAACTTATCTTCTTGTCCTACTGTCAAAAGATGGATGTCATCGGATGTCGCTCCTCTTTTGGCGAGCTCGTTCTCATTTCGTCGGTCATGAAATAATAACGATGGCGACTCGCGGTCCCGTAAAAGGCAGATGGGTTTAGGTGTTAATAAGGACTCAACCGAATTACTCAATACATCCAGTGTGCCAAAGACATTTCTAATCCATTGGAAAACACAGCACATCGACCCCCGCTCTCTCACACCAGTTCCGGTAAACATTCCTTCGGCCCGAACACAAGTCCCATAACTGTCCATCTACGACCAAGGCATTTGTCTTTCTATTAATTTTCTTCCTCACTCTTCCCCCCTTTTCCTCCAACCAATCATGAAAGTTTCTCCCTCATTCGTTGACATTTATCAGATCACCTTTGTTTGGTAAATTCTTAATCATGTAACTTACATTTAGAACGCACGTGACGTTTTTCAAAGATATGCTTCCAGATTTCTTTGAAAGCAGATTTCCGCCGGATGTTTCCAAATTCTTGGTGTTTCCGTTCTCACAGGAAACTCTCGCGGGACATCAGTGCATGGTCGATAGTAGTTTGTTGAATCATTCCCTTTCCCTTTTAATTTGATTTAATTAGTGACAATTTCTGTCGTCCTACATCAGTAGTTATACATGTTTTATTATAAACTGCCTACGAGTAAACCTTAACTTTTCTATAAAAGTTCCTTTTTAGTTTTATAATAACAAAAATTAAAAACAACAGAAGTTCGGTTATTATAATTCACAATCAATGATATTTCTTAAAAGGTTTTGGTACTTCCAGTTGCGGGTTTAAAATGCTAAACTTATTTCCTTCACCATAAAAAAGAAACAGGACTAATTAAATATATATTTTGTAAAATTTCTTATCATAGCAAAATAACATGGAGGAAAAGATAGCTTTGAGTTAGGAAGTTTTAGAATTAAAGATACTTCGTAAGCGGAAATCTATAAATAAATGAAAATTATCAAGTAGGTCTCAAAGAGACATTTTGGATGAAAAGGAAAACCTAAAGATATGCGGGGAGAAATTTAATTAAAAATCAATGAGGCTCAGTAGCATAATGTCTTAGCATCAGAACACAGAGATGAGCAAGGGGCAAATAAACTGCCAGAGAAAGTCACTATAATGAATGGCATGAATGGCTCAAAGAGAAACCAAGTCAAAACAACAAATAAGAATTTAATAGAGGCTTTCAAAACATTCGTCCGGTAGGTAGAATCGTATAAAATTGGTAGAAATACGATTGTGAATCTTCATCTGTTATTCAAATGTTCAATAAAAGTAAAAAACAACTTGAGTAAAATTTAGAGGGTTTTCTTAGAACAACGGATCGTTTTTTTAAACTTAAATAGGAATAATTATACGTAGTGATAAACTAGTGCTATATATTTGTTTATTATTCGCAAACGTACATTAACTAATACTGTAATTTCTATATATGGAAACTTTAAGTAAAACCCAGTGTTTAACACTGTTCTAAAGATTGCCTAACCAAAGCATGAAGTGTAAATGAGAATGTGAAGATTATCAGAAGAAATCTCAAATTTTACTAATAAGAAGTAGATGGTGCAATCTCTTAGTTATTTTAAAGGTCGTTTAAAGAACAAATTAAACAACCGAATAGGGATTATAGTGTCCGAGAATCTAACACATTTAAAGAACAAAAAGAAGAATTTAAAGAGGTGGTATAGTTAGGAAATTATGATCCAAAGCACTAATGTAATTTTCGAGGAGTGAAGATGTGAGTAGGTTTCCCAGAGATGGAAATGTAATTAAGGGAACCCGGAACAGGAAGGAAAGAGACCTAGTGAGTACAACTTCCGGCTTGTGACAATTAGTAAGAGAGGACTCGTCTCTCTTTTTCCTTTGTCATATCGTGAGGCTGATTTAAACAGATTTGGATATGGATATTTCACGATCTATATCAAAATTGGATAGGGCGCCACTGACTGTGTTGTGAAGAAGAGCTGTATAACAGGAATGTACTTCCTTCACAGAGAAGGTGTTTGAGGTAGCTCATGAGACCGATTATTGAAGTTACCAATTCAAATTTTGGCACATATAGAATGAAACACAAAAATGCATATGCTTAAATTATTATTACTATTTTTAAGCGGGATTTTGAATCCAAGTATTTAAATACTAAATGAATAAGGAACTATACTAAATACTAAAATAACTAAACCTGTGCTCTATCCATTTGGTCATGTTAGGTACATGCACAATTGTTTCCAGACAAAGTTGAAATTGGAATTACAACTTAATTTCCTGGCTGTAACCGTGAATATTTTAATCATATACAATATCCCACAGTATAGGCACAAGCTTATAAGTTTATTTCTCCACAGATTGTACACAAGAAAGTTAAGCTTACTGCATAAAAATGTGTTAAATAATGCCTGCTGGCTTGCCATCATGCTGGAAGAAAGACATTACACGTTACAATTATGGAACACTTATACTATACGAGTTAAATCTACAGAAGTACTTCTGCTGACCCCGAAGACATCCTTGAATATTGCTCCACACAATCTACTCAAACGATGATAATATCCTATATGTCGGGTATGCTAATTAAAAAAATTAATTTTATTCAGAGAAATTCAAATTGAATTACTTCCTTTACAGGTATCATTAATTGAACCTGTCCGTTACGAAAATGTGTGAAATCGATTGCCAAATCCGCTAGTGTGGGCGTCAAAGGGTCGTGGCCCTCCGTCAATGTCCGGCATGGCGGTAGGGCGGGATGAATTCCAGATCCACACCAGCCAAGATGAAGGTTGTCGCAGTGTGTCCACAGATCAATTGTAGTATGTGAGGAACCAAGATTTCAGTTTTTTATTTATTTTTATTATGGTATAAACCATTTTTCAACACATGTTAAATACATGCTATAACATAGTAAAAGAAAGAAACATAGCATATTTGATTTTATCAAAGAAGCCAAACATTAATAATATTAACAACGTATATGTATAGAAATAAATGAAATGACGTTAGACAAAAGACAATAAGAACAAAAACAACGAGGAAAAATAATACATATCACTCAAATTATTACTACAGTAATTAGCGAACAATTTTACAGTGATAATATAAACTATTTTAAACAGATTCTGTTTTAAAATTGAAAACAAGGAACTAATAACAATAAGGAACAAAACTGACGAGTATACGCTTATCTACAATATTGTTTAGCAAGATGTTAGCATGCGATCTGTGGGGGTGTGTGTATGTGTAACAACTAACAATAAAATGTGAGTCTTAACAAGCAATAAGATAACTATTGGGTACTTCAATAAAAAGTAATCCAATACGTATATATCTTTTCGTACGTTTATAGTTAACTAATTTTCGTTATGGACTAAGGACTGATAGAAGTAATTAATTCTACGGATGTTCTTCATCGTTTAAGGTGCCATATATAATTGAAATGGTTTATCTTTAGTTTATCTTAAATATTAAAAAGCATTATCAGCAATTGAATCTTCTCGATTTCGTTTTTAGTTTGCATGTCTTCATTTCCTCCCTTTAATCTTCAATATAGTTTAAAAATATGCAATTATTCAGTGGCTTTAAAATGTAATGCACACTGAAGGGATCTTGAAAACTGTAAAAGATAAAGGAAAGATTAAATAGACGTTGTGCGGCCAAGTTGATTATTGGTTGCATCGTTCACTAGCTGTGGCCATAAAAATGATTTTGGTAAAACAATTCAAACTTTCACAGCTTTCTTTTCAGTACCTACATTGAAACAATTGAAAATTTGAAACACACTTTTCATACAATTTTCAAGTTTTAGTACAGTAATAACGTTTAACAAGACGAATTCTGCAAATTTTGTTGTAGGCATTTTATTTTTAATACTTATATGAGTAAGGAAATGAATTACGTGTTTATATGTACACACACACACACACACACACACACACACACACACACACACACACACACACACTCACACATATATATATAATACTGCATAAAAATTACGACAGTATTGAAGCATTAGGAACGCAGATCGGCCTAGAGGTAAACGCTAATTATGTTAATAATTTTACCGATATGCACATATACACTAACAGCCCCATTATTTCACGCAAGAACACAGACACAGACAAAAATATATTTTAAAAGAGAAACACTTACGTTATTAGGGAATTCGAAAAGGATTTGAACACTTGTACAAAAATAAAGAATCTCGCAATTGCCCAGTCGGCCTCAAAAGAACTTTGTTCAATAGTGGCTTCGTTTGATCTGGGCATTTCCGTGTTTGTTTTTCGTGATTGATTTACTTTGCCAACTGCTGCAAACTCTGTTTTATTCGACAAATGATTGATTCCTTTAGTATTAAAGTTGGATTTGTGACCTTGCACTCCTTAAGTCAATTATTTGTTATCTAACTAAATTTAACAGATTTTAGCAGAGATAACAGTACATTACATTTCATTCATTCAAAGCGTGTTTTCTAATTAATAAATAAAACCCACCAGGAACAGTTGCTATAGTTACTTAGTCTGTGTACATACATATAAAGTTTTATATCCCTCATGAAGAGTAACTAGATGTAATGAAAAATTTGGTTTATTTTTATACGCAAATAAATAAAAACAATAATATTGTATTATTATTTTCACTGTTACAGATTTATTTTCACCGTCACGTATGCCACCATTTAATTGTTTTACGGATTTATTAAAAGGTCCAAACTACTTGCCAATTCAAGAAATAATCTCACTGACTAAAAATTAATCATTCTAAAAGATTGCATCATAAACACATTTTTATTAAAAGAATTTCTTATATGGACAGTAGTCGTATTTATTTTCTGTTTTGTTTGTACGTGTTTTGTAAATTATACAATGAAGAATTTTGAACTTTAGGTTGATACTAGAATTACTAGAATATAATATACTGTTAGTTTTATTAACCCAAACAGCACAGAAAAAGAGAAAACTTTGTAAAACAGCATAACGAGATAGGTGACAATGTTACTCATGAGAACAAAGCAGGAAGACTAGCTTAAGGTTATAATTCACCTGATGGACTGCATTGCAGCCTTTATTGCTTTACTACTACTCTATTGCTTCCTCGTTTATTAGGTTAAATATGTAATAAATTGAAAACTTCTAAGACATAGTTGATTACATTATTTTTATGTTTAATGCATTATTGGTATCTATTTGCCTATTTTGGCACTTCAAGTTTTCTTTCATCTGAGAATGATTTATTTGAATTTTAATAATTATTAAATGATGTCTGTTTCGTATGAAAAATATATGAAATACTTCTGTGCTTCACAAAATTTAAAGTTATGAAATAAAAAGAACTTGCATAGGTTTGGTCCTAATTAGATTATACGACTGAGGGAAACCATATATTTGCTATCGTATTTATGTACATTTATTTGTATATTTAGTTACCCCATTTATGAGAGCGTTCTGTACCGACCAATCTAATTACACGTGTAATCTTCCGTCCATATTAATCTGATAGGGCAACCGTATAAACAAAGTTTTGTGTAATTACCGCGAGTTTCTTCAAGGTGTTGAATTAAAAATGTTTTTCTCTATCTATTTTCTTAAACTAAACCTCTTTTTGTATTTATAACTATGCTTAAGAAATTTATTCTGGGTACAATTTGTTCGTTATATTTTTCGTATGAATAGCCAACCATTGATGACGCCTTTCGCTGGAGGAAATTAAATCAATTTCATTTTTGTCTGTCTGTATGCGTGTACGATTGTTCCCACGATATCTTGAGAAAAACTGCCTTATTGATTTGATATTTGGCATGAAGGCTAAATTTCTCTGTAAGCAGCATCTAGTATTTCATTGATGGTATGAGTAACCACGATTGTAAATAAAATATCGCAGAAGAAATAAATGAGTAAACCATAAGATGAGAACTGGGAACCATATGATGATTTAACGTGGGACCTAGTGGGTTTTGAGTGAGAGTCCCTGAAGCAATATTACTCAGTATGCTAGCATGCATTTTGTATTCATAAACACTTTTGAATTAGCTTTACAACAAAAACTTGTTGGACTTATAATTATAACATGTTCAGGATGAATGAAAACATTAATGATTATTAATAATAGACCTAATGCTGACATATATTCAAGTTCACACTAAGTACACTAGGTATAAAACCGATGAATTAATAAGACTTGATAAGATCTGATTCAATCATGTAGATGGTCTAATCAATTTTAAATTGAGAATATTATAATATCCGTATGATCTTTAAGTATCATTTTTCTTCCCCTTAAGTATCACATGCTTCTTCCTGAGGAACACTTTGTAAAGGGACCAGCTACTTAATGGTTGCATATCTACTTCTACACACAGTGTTGACAATCAGTTTGCTAGTCACACTCAGTAAGGAATCCGATCGTGTTTACCATGATCTCATTCCTGCCAGGCAAATTTCACCATTTCCCGGTTCCAACGTGTACACTCTAGGTGCGCGTCCCTTCAAAATGAGGAAGAAAAGCTTCGGAAGTGCGGGGCGCCACCGCCTTTCGAGTCTTCATCTCTGACAATTATGACCTTCAATTTTAACGCGTATTTATGTATTTAAAACTCCAAAATGACTCACATAAATGCTTGGAAAATCCCTCTGTCCTTTGTCCAAAAAGATCCTTTTCGGTTCCATTTAGAATTGTAGAATTTTCTTAGCGATTTTAGATAGGGCTCCTGTCAGTATTCCTGGGCTATATATCTCAGTTATGGTACCTTGGAAGAAGGAGAAGCAAGTTCTGTTCCAGCCTCTTAAAAAAGGAGATAGAGGAAAGTAGGCAATACTCTCTTACTTTTAGGCTAGGAAATCCCTTGCACGCTAAGGGAACATGCCACTACTGTAATAGTTTTCCTCCATAGTTAAATATACCTATATATCTACCCCTTGCTCTCAAAATTTGAGGTTCGTAATTTTATAAATCAATTGCAAGCTATAAGAAAGCCAGAAGTTAACCTTCATCGAAGGGGGAGGGGGTTTTAAAAAAAGTGCCTAATTTCTCTTTGTTAATTATACTTGAATTTTTGTACTTAAGTTTTATATTATATACAAAAGGCAACATTATTAGTTAAAATTGGTAAGAAATATCAGTGAAGACTAGTTTTACCAATATATCATATAAAGTGATATCGTCTTTTCGTGCAAGCGCTAATTACGTTTTATGTGACACCCTTTGTACGACAAATGTTCACCTAATGTCTCCAGACGTTGGAAAGAAGAGGATTCCACAACACGCCAAGTGTTTTGGATTTAAATATTGATTTCCAATAATGGTAGTTCTCTTGGCTAGTAAAAAGTACTATCGTGCCTACTAAACTACTAAGTAATAGTCAAGTGCACTAGATTACTCTTAACGAACACAATTCAGAAGGAGGTTAAAAAGTAGGCTATTATTATTTATTGTACAACTATTGTGCGTTTTAGAATTTCCTAGAATTATTGAACTGTAAAAGAACAACATTATTCATTTTTTGCATTCAAATATAATTTTGTTTAAATTTATTTAAAGCAGTTTGTTCTTAAAGAAATATCGTATACAAAATTCAAAAAAGAAATGAAAGAAAGAAAGAAAGAAATATTTTATTCCAAACTTTGTACAAATTGACAATAAATGAAATGGTGGAAATACTAGCCATCTGAACAAGTAGCGATGGCTAGAGCAAAGAAAACTTAACTAAGTGTTTTACACTGACAGTCAGTCTACATAGCTATCTTCTTGTGTACCTGGTCGACACCACAGCACTCGCAATCTATGCTTGCTATTGCTAAAATAACTCTTTTTACAAAAATAATATATACTTTAAAAAACATAATAAACGTAAAATTAAATTAAAGTATTACACCACATAATTGTTTCATCTACCACTTCTAAGTGAAAAAAAGATACTCTATTTTACATACAGATTAAAGTGTGGAAAATAACTCAATCTAATGATACCTGTTTCTATCTATTCTATATCTATATCTATTCTACCTGTTTTTAATTACAGCTTACGATAAAATCATAAATAAATAACTTACGTCATCTTTAGTCAGTAACCATTTTCTAACTTTATCCAAAAATTGTTTGCAGTTTTTATTGTTTATTTTAACGAAATTTGGCAATTGATTGTAAATTTTGGGGCCCAAAAAAATGAAACTCTTTTTAAAAATAGATTTTTTTACTTTAGGATGAGTGTAGAGCCCGTGAGCCACACTTCTAGTATTGTTATAGGCTCTGTCGATGCCATAATTTCCACTTCTATTAAAAAATATTTTTAAGACTTTGTAGACAAATAAATGACTTAAGGGAAGAATCTTTAAGTGGTTGTATAATGGAGGAGCAGAGGCACGTTTTGGTTGGAAGGTAATTATACGCACAAAATAATTTTGCGTTACTATTAATGGATTAATGGACACTTTGTCTGTCCCTCCCCAGTTTTCAATTCCATAGTTTAGTCTTGACTCTATAAGTGAAAAAATAAAGGGTCCGCATAAGATTTAAATTTACAATATTTCTTAAAAAATAAAATTTCCTTATGTTTTTCCTGAGTTTTATCTGTAATTGTGAAGTATGAGTTTTCCATGAAAGTTTATCGTCTATGTAAACACCAAGATATTTTAATTGATTAACTTGCTCAATTTTAACACAATCGCAAGGTTGGATGCACTCATTAACGACGTGAAAATGTAAATCCGTGTCGAAAGAAAACCCTCTAAGGTCAAAATTTATAATTTTGGTCTTGGAAACGTTAATTACCATTTTATTATTGTTGCACCAATTTCGAAGTGATTTGAGATCCTCAGTTATTTGTGTCCAAATGGGAGCCCAATGTTTATTTGTGTAACGAAGTGAGACGTCGTCAGCAAAAGCACTGATTTTTCCGTACATTGGGATATTTAATAGGCTGTTTATAAACACTAAGAATAAAGAGGCAGAGAGCACGGACCCCTGAGGTACGCCTTTTGTTATTATTTTTGGTGGACTTAAATTTTGCTGAATACGTACTTGCTGTGAGCGGCCAAATAGGTAGCTTCTGAACCACATCAAGGGAATGCCTCTTATCCCAGCTATTTCTAATTTTCCAAGTAAAATTTCGTGATCGACAAGGTCGAAGGCTTTAGAGAAGTCTATAAACATCCCCGATGTTTTTTCGCCATTGTTAAAACCCTTGTATACGCCTTCAGTAAAATCCACTATTGCCAACTCGGTATTTTTCCCTTTAGTAAAGCCAAATTGTTTTGTACTGAAAAAATTTTGTTTATTTAAAAATTCTAGGAGCCTTATTTTCATTGCTCTCTCAAACACCTTCGATAGCACAGAAAGCAAAGCAATCGGTCTATAGTTTTGTAGGAGGTCCCGCTTACCATTCTTAAAGATTGGTACAACAATACTTTCTTTTAATTTGGTTGGGAATTCCCCTGTTAAGAAGCTAATATTAATTAAATGTACCAATACATGACAAATTTCTGGAGCGATTTCCTTTAATAGCTGAACCGAGAGAGAGTCACTGCCCACTGATTTCTTATTCTTGAGAGATTTGATTATTTTAAGAATTTCTTGTTCACATACGGGATATAAGAACAGGCTGTTTATTTGGTAGACGCAACCAGATGCATCCACTTCACCAGTGTCGGGCAAGCCGGCCACTAGTGATAAGGGAGCGTTTATGAAGTATTCATTGAACATGTTTGCCAATTGTTGTGGATCCTCTACACTGTTGCCGTCACTGTCTTGAACACACGTTATCAGCTGCTTATCTGTCTTATCAGTTAGGCTGTTAATCAACTTCCACTGCTGAGCACTGTTACCTTTACACGCATCAAATAAACTTGAATAATATTTTTCTTTCGCCTTAGTAATATCTAAATTGAGTTTATTTACAAAATTACTGAAATATGTTTTGAACCCTAAGTCATATGGCCTTTTTCTTTTTATTTTACTTAATTTGTTTCTTCTTTCAATTTTATTCAAAAGGTACTCATTAATCCAAGGGCTTTTGTATTTTGCTTTTTGATATTTATATCTAATTACTTTAGTGTCCTTACTACATGACAAGGCCTCTTGGATTGCATTATAAAACGCTGTTACTGCAATGTTTACATTCAACTCAGTTAACACATTATTCCAGTTAAAATCATTTAAAAAATTCTTTAACTTTTCAAAATCGACTTTTTCGCAAGTTACAGTAGAACTACTATGTTCAGAGAATCGGTTAACATTATTTTCATTTTTAATCAACAAAGCTATTAAATTATGGTCAGTAATTTCGGACTTAAAGTTTCCTGATATAAATTTGTTTAAATTTTTATGTCTGATAAAAATATGGTCTATGCAGGAGGAAGATTCTGGCGATATTCTAGTATGATTGTTAATAAAGGAAGAAAATCCATTATTGTACATTAAAGAAAGATATACTTCTGCCTCTGCATTGTATTTTTGTATGCAAATATTAACATCACCCAGATAAATTACATTTGTTGAAAGTTGGTTTAATATAGGTTCTAGTTCTTGAATGAAGTTATGTGCAGTATGACTTTGTAGTCTGTAAATGCAAAATATATTAAAAATATAATTTTTTATTTTAAGCTCTAGAATTAAAATATCGGCGGAGGTCATTTTTATGCATTTGTCTCTGGTTCTAAATGTATCACGAACGAATGCTATAATACCGCCACTACGGTATGTTTGGTTACAGTTCGCAAAACTAGAATATCCCGGTATATTGTACAAGTAAATTTCTTCTTCGAAAATCCAGATTTCTGATAAAACTATTAAATCTATTTCGTGGTCTAATTTCGCTAAACTGGCTAGTAATATGTCAAAATGTTGTCTCAAACTTCTAATATTTATATGGATGCAGCTAAATGTAATTTCAGAGGAGGCAAAAAAATCCTTGCTTAAATATTCAAAATTCAAAATATTATTTTCTGGGTCCATATGCTAAACTAATTATATACATGGCTGATTGCTATATGATACAGTTATATACAAACTATGTACATCTCTGTACTCACATGTCTCTAACACTCGTTTCACCAGTGATCTTCAATACTCTATCGCCGCTGTCCTTCCGTGCGAAGATCTTTCCGTCCTTGGTCCAGACGAACTTGTAGCCGCGGTCCCTTGCAGCCTCCTTGGTCTTGAAGAGGAGTTGCTTGTTCGCTGGTGAAAGGTGCTCATTGATGAACACCTTCTCCTTCGGCATCCTCGGGTTGATCTTGTCAGCTGTCAGGGGTCGCGTCGCTTTGAAGCCGTTGATCCACGTCTCCTTGTCTCGTCGGGACTTGAACTTGACGACGATGGGGGCAGCTCGCTTCATGTTGTAGCTGGGGACTCTATGCGCCGCCTCGACACTCTCCTCCTTCAGCTCCACGTTGATGGCCTTGGAAATATCACACAGCAGACTCTCCAAATCTTCATTCTGAGACACAGGAACTCCGCTAATTTCAATGTTAGAGATCCGCGAATACTGTTCCATGTCTCTCATTCTCATCTCCAGGTCCTCTACGGCCGTGCGCAACTTTGAGTTTTCTTCACGCAGTAGTCGGGCTTCCTCCTTTGCACTTTTCATTTCTTCCGTTATTTTATTCATTAATTCAGAGGCATTGTCCATTTTCTCTGAGAAAAATTCTAAGGAGGATTTGAAGTCTTTAAACTCTTTGCTGTAGGTTTGAAGCTCACTAAAAACTTCGTTCTTGAAAGAGTTCATGGTTGAGATAAGAAAATCTTTAGTTATTACAGTTGATGCCAATCTTTTACTATTTACGGACTCCTTTTCAAGTCTGCATACATCGCACATCCACTCGAGTTTGGAACGGGTCTTGCTTGGAACACAATTAATATGTATCACTGCACTACACTTCCCAACACACTTGATACAACTCTTCTCATCGTCACACACCAAATTGCAAATGCTGCAGTTAGCCGACATAATTAGGCGAAAATGAACGAATTCACTGTAACGTCCAGTACAATCAGGTTAAGCTAACCTGTACACAGCACGTGCTACACTTAACCTTCAGTCAGAGCGCAGAGCGATAACGACCGGCCAGTTCGAGTGACTGATACTGACTGTACATATTACTACAAAATGTAAATATTACTACAAAAAAGTTGTTCAAAATATTAAAGAAAATCGTTAAAAACTATAATAGGATGTAGCATACTCTGTGTATGACATTTCAAAGCGTTAAAGTGTTCTTTTAACGGTACAGAAAAACTTACAATGCTGACTGTATTACTGTGATAAGAGATAAACGTTACAAATGGCAGAGTCGCCAGTGATTTGTGATTCCTCTCTAATGATTTAATTTACTGATTTTGTAATTTACGATACGTTTTCGTTTAATATATTCACCAATAATTTTAATAGTATCAATAATTTCCAAAATAACAATTCGTATTGAACTTTGAATTAAGTTTATTGCATGAAATCCGGGTGAACTGAGTTCACTATTCAATATTGAGCATATCAAAACAATGTACAATTACATTCTATATAATTCATTGCACTTTTCCGAATAAGGTAACTGAGTAAAGAACATTGCACAGACAAATGTTTTGAGATTTACGTTTCATTAAACAGAACGCCGCTCCCTCACATTCAACTTCTCAGAACATTTAAGGCTTTAGGTTCATAAAAACTTTAACTTTCTTCATTTTGTGAATGATAATCGATTTGTCCAGTATCGTGTTTGATATCATTCATAAAATTTCTTTAATGTTTTAGCGCCATGTCGTCAGAACTTTTAATTTTACGTTTGTCACCGAAACTAACTGTGAAGTTATTGTCATTGATTAAAAGTATGTACTTCAATTAGTTAAATTAAAGTGACAATAATTTATGAGTAAAACTTAATATACATAGTTGTAACTTCAAATGAGTTCCTGTTTGCTAAAAAATATGAATGTAATGTACTTTCAAAACAATTAGTTGCGAACTGTGTAACATGTCATTATTAACTTTAGGCTCGATTTTAGATACTTTTTATCCCCTACTTAAATAGTTAATAAGTACTATACGTATAACATTGTCTAATATATTCTTTATTTTCTTTACAATATTATGTGTGATTAAAAAGTATTATTAAATAGCTGTTATTAATAATTGTATTTGTATGTAAACGAGTTACTAAATTAAAATTATAATATCTGACATATACAAATTGCTCGGGAATGGAGATTGGAATTGTTAAGATACGATATCAGTTGTCGTAGTTATACGATATCTGTTCTGTAGTAAAAATAACCAAAATATGATAAGTTTTAACGCATAAAGTTTTGGTAACAAATACAGCAATGGTAATTGAATAAATATTGAAAAGTAAATTGAAATCAGGAAATTAACTGAATATATTATTGGAGCACTCCAGGTAATCCAAAATTCAATAAAGAACAAATTTACATTTATAAAGGTACTCTTGCTAAATCTCTTTTACTGGTACCAGTTTGCATTTTAATTTTAAATTACACTTATAAACATCATTCACAAAATTCAAATATCAATCATTGATGGTGTCAACGCTCGTTTGTATCCGATTTTGTTTTCAGCATTGTTATTTTAACATTATTTTAATGTTCATAAACCGCTAATTTGTTTTGAATCTCTTCAGATAAACATGGACCTCTGATCCCAGGAGTAAGTCTATTACAATGTCAGACTTCAGACACACGGAAGCTGAAAAGGAGTTATCCTAAACTACTGCATCGAAAGCTGTATTAGGTGTGGCGTAAGGTCTGGGAGTGAAAGGGTTAAGTACCATTGTTACCCAAGTATTCTCAGCTTTGTTAAAAGTACAGTTTTACAAGCATTAGTAACCCTGTTTGCCCTACGGATAAACCAGAGGTGCAACTTGTTTATTCTTGTACACGAAATAAAGTCAAATAGGCTACTGAAAATGTTTTAATCAGCGAGAGGAAGCATTACGCTTGTTCTAATTAAAGGGCCTTAATCTTTGTTGACAGGTCAGCTGTGGTATTTGCAAGTGTTTCTTTGTAGTTGTATATTAAAATTAGATTATGTTATTAACTCCACTCATTGGGTTATCCATATATATTAATGTAATGAAATTAACTAAAACCCTTTTACAAATCTTTTTATTACATACACATGTTTCGGTTTTTTACCATTTATTTACTACAGGTTAATGTACACTGATGATGGTTAAAAACCGAAACACGTGTATGTAATAAAAAGATTTTCAAAAGGGTTTTAGTTACTTACATTACATTATTAAATTATATTGTTCCTCAGTGCACATACATGTTGTCCCCAAAACCGTTTTAGTACACAATATCCCCATTCTACGCACTTGATAGATGACAAGTGATGGCACACGGGTGTGAAGGAAATGTTCACAGCCATGGCTGTATGTCTGATACATTCTTCATTGTGTGCTATAAATAACGACAAATGTCTTCCCACCCCCAAAGACATTTCTCTCCGGCTCTTTTTCTATGAAGTACACATTTATATCATGTATCCTTTATTTTGAAGTTTTATAAAATGAAAACTTTACATAGCTTCACACCGTTAGTACAAGTTAATGGATTCTACAACTACCTGCTAAATACTACTGTAATTTTGCACTGAAATATATTTGAGATATTGTTGTGGACATTAAAAATGATACTAAAGCTACCTAAAATATATTACATATAATTTATTTATCAGGAGGTATAATGAAAACTAAACGTACGCTTAATAATGTGTTTTAAGTCTTTATTTAACTTGTTTATGTTTGAATGTCGCTCCGCCAAATTCCATGTGTATACATGTACGCACTATAGAAAACATTATTTTTTATCTAATAGTCTAAAATATGAAAAGTCTATAGACAATATATATCTCGTTGTATCTTGCTGATAGTTGGTCTATATGATATACATTTATTTATAAGAACAATAGAGTGCGATAGTAGTGAACGTTTCTCAGTATGATTTTTCTAAGCGCTTAGGAATGTTTTCCCATAGCTATTATGAAAATAAACCATGACGGCAACGACAGAATCGCAGACTAAATTTCTCAGTAAACAAAATATATACAGTGATATGGTATTACATTAAAAAATCTGAATGATAACAAATGTTACTTAAATATAGATAGGAAAACACTTATATAGTAAAGAATGGGCACTATAATGGCTTTACACACACACACGCACGCACACACACACACACACACACACACACACACACACACACACACACACACACACACACACAATAGTAGTATATATAGTCACAAACAAGCTGAAGAGAATGTAAACTATACTAGCAATTGTATTAGAATAGTAAAATAACATTTTTACATTGAGGTTTGTAAAATATCTAACATGTAACATTTACAATAATTTTTCCACTGAAAGTGTATTTTCCTATATTTTAAAGCCTATATTAGTGGTTACTGCAAGTGAGTTTTTATATCTATATCAAAGAAAATGATATCACCTTAGGGTAGAAGGGACAGACACGTTTTACGAGCCGCCATGTCGATGACAAATGTCCAGCTAATGTCTGCAGACAGCCCGGAGAAGAAGGTAGGGGCATGTTAAAATTGGCATCACATCTGTGTGAGGTTATTATGTAACGATACTTACACGGTACCGTGTGATATCAGTTTGTTGTGACATCTTAATCATAGTATCAGTAGTTGTGTGTTATCTTAATTGAGTATAATTTGTGTGTTATTTTCTATGTATAATTATTACGTAAAGGCACCAGTTTGATTACATTAATCTTAATCATATTTTAAAACAGGAAGGTGGTTATAGTGATTATTTTATTTATCTCTGGCAAACGCCATATTTTCAGTTTTAATAAAAAACGTATACATGTTGTAAGTTAATCGAAAAAAAAACAGAGCAATAATATTGAACAAACATATCAACAAAAAAGTAGAGGCCAATCTTCTTTTACCTTTATCCTTCTTTTTGTTGTAATTATAGTAATAGCATTAATGAAACCATTAAGGACCAATGAAGTAATTTATAACAATCAGATATATAATAATGATAATGGTAACGTACAAATACAAATTTACAATAGGCACAATAATAGGATGCATAATTTTCACATATTAGTAAACATTTAAATATTAAATTAATAATAATAATTTTAATAAATATCAGTACCTAAATAATAAAATAACAATAGAACACACAGAGAATGTATAACAGATTCATTATAAATAATAACAGTTCTAATTCTGTCGCCTGTTGCTAATGAGCGAAGTACGATTTCTGTACGAACGATAAGTACAAGTTTATCTAGAGGGTTAAAATTAGGTATGAAAAATTAACTCCACTACCTGTAAACCATTATTGAAAATGTTAAACATCGGTGAATTGGGAATGTTTACTTCTGTTTGTCAACAACTTACTCTTGATACATTGGCCTTTTGGTTAATGATATTCTCAAGAAGAAAAACACAAAGTAAAGCAATTAACAGTTTTTAACATAGAGATAATATGAAAATTTTGAGTTTGAACATTTCAGCTTAACATATAATGTAATTTTCATTAAAAGCTAAACGGTAAAGGGCCTTTTTATTGTATTTTATATATTAGGATCACTGATTATAGAATAAAAGAAGCATAGATCTCATGTATGTTAGCTAAAATGTGTTTCTGAACCCAAGAGCAAAGGGCAAGAGTATTTATATTTGAAAAATATAAAATTTATAAATTTACTTATTGAAAACTAGTATGAACTTATTCGCGAGTGTTTGCACATTACTAGAGCAGTGCTCTTAAAACAGAGGGAATACCTTCTTCCACGTGGCTACTATTAATAAATATATATTTATATTCTTGCAGACGTGAAATGAATTTGGTTTGTAGCGTAAACGATGTGAAAGGGGATGAAAATAAATTTATTTATTATAAAATTTATAAAGTGTAACCTAAAAAAGTATTCATGAATTTAATTTAATAACCACGAGAATTATGGGACACAGTTTAGAACAGCGTCTTCTACCATTCGATGACGAAAACATATTTCTGTTTATTTTTGTGTCTATATGTGTAAGCTATACCTGTAGAATAAGTTAATTTTGATGATAGGGTTTGAAAATCCATCTCTACGGCCTCTATATCTAAACTGAAAATCGTGAACTTAGGTTGATTTGGAGCTACTTTCCGGTCCATAATGTTGTCTACTGTGGAGCAAAAACAAAGCCTCCCTCGATGACCGAAGTAGGGCGTCCATTTGATTGGTATATCTAATTGCAATTACTATTATCAGTGTCATGCAGAAAAAAGAAAATAGTGAACAAAATTATAGAGTTCAAATTATGTAAACTATCGAATTAACATAAAATAAATGGTATGGAGCTCCATGGTAAACTATAATAGAAAACATTATCTTAGTGATAAATTACTCTAAGTTCTGGACTCGTGTGAATTTTCTCGTTCACTCAATGTTATTTAAAAATCAATCTAAAAACCCTACTCATGTTAACTGGCAACACACATTTAACATTTCTTTGAATTACAATAATTGGTCATATTATAATCACCAGGCATAAGGAATGTAGTTTGAAGTAAAAGATAGGGACAGCAAAACAAAAGCGAATACCTAACTTTTCTCAGAGCCCGATAATAAAATCTGCTCTAATTGAAGCCTGCAACTACAAAAATTAAAAATATTTGACAACTCTTTCGCAACAGATAGTGAAAGCCGAGATGAATGAATGAATGAATAAATAAAGATAATTTCTAAGAGTGAGTCTATATGATGATTGAAACCAATGATGTAAAAGGCAGTTTAAGGGACAATTATTGTACATTGTAAGAGTATGTAAACTTGAAACCAATACCATCTCTATTCTTTCCAATATTGCTTGCTGTGATACACGTCCTGGTCGGTATTACTGATAAAGGCCGATATAAAATGCTTAAAAAATCCTCCTGGTATTTAAGGGTTAAAAATCGGTTCCATTTGTAGCTGTATTGATAATCACGTTTTAATTTTTAAAACATTTGTCTATGTAAAATACGTTCCACTTGTCAGCAACACAATTTATAAATAATAAATTGTATATTCAAAACACTCATAGGAAACTGAAGAAAATCAAATATTCGATCTTGCAAAAATTAAGAAATTATAATGCTCTCCAAAGAATACCGTTAAAATATTGTTAGAGAATCATTGGCTAAGCATTAGGAAAGCCTATCTCTCGAGGGGTTTGAAAATCTAATGTCTATCTGACTGTCTATGAAGTTTTTTTATGAAACTTCATTTTTATAAATATTGAGTTGCATCATGGTGCATGCCAATCCATATAATTTGGCTGAGCGTTAGCGAACACTTTACATTGATGTTATAAGAATACAGGATAAATAAATTTGAAACCCATTTGTGTACAATCATATGATATCTTACTTATTAGCACATGTAACCTAACTATAAGAAATGATTTACAAAATAAAGAATTTGCAACCTCAGCGAAGGCTGTTACGCGACACGTAGCGTTGCAAACCCCTACCTTGTAAACAGCAAAAAATAATCATTGATCTAAAAAAATGTCCTTTTTTTTTAAAATCTAATGTCTTTTATTTTTAATGAAACTTATTATACATCTTTGGTCCTCTTCCCAAATCAAGACCACATTTATATTTCATTTGTTAATAGGTTAAGTTTCTTATATCCCGTAAATAATACTAAATATGATATTAATTGTATTGTACTTAGTACTGGCACAGAAAATGTTTATAATCTACCTCGATGTGATAGTCTTATGATATCGTTCAAAAGTACAGCAGCTATAATATTGTAGCATACAATAATATATCGGCGCGAAAGAAAATAACTTACTACGCTGGGAAACAGCGTGATAACAAGTTATAACGGTCGAGTCAGCCTCGTTGAAAGAAAAGTTTCCTTGTCAAAATGAGACAATCAGGCGGAAGAATTGGAGCAGAATGAGACCGCAAAGTGTTTGCTCCGTAACAAAGTTTGGCCGAGTCCGCTATTGTTAGTGTTACATGTCTCCGCTTGAGTCAGCAGAACTGTTTGGACGAGAACTGTATAACTTTGCCGTATCGACTGGTGATAGACTTGGGATGAAAAAACGCTTATTTTAAGAAACTAAATTTAACATTTAAATAGGTTTCGTTTTATGACACTCAATATAAAAATGTATTTTTTAAATATTTTCAACCCAAACATGAGAACATTTTTAAATTAACATAATGCTCTTTAATTACAGGTTGAAGCATAAGTCTGGAGACATCCCAAAATGCAAAACCAAATAAAAACTCTGATTTGGCATGTTTTTTAATATAAACAGAATTAAACTAAACTTGAAGAAATAACAAATAAAATGAAACTATCTCTTGCAATAACCATAACCATAACTTGACGATGAATCATGCAAATAATAATTATGTCTGACATAGCGTGTCGTTTTTTTTAAGGAGTAATGTCAAGATCGGCGGACATCTAGTAATCTGCCACCATATATTTGGGTAGAATTCGTTAAGTGGGAGTCAAGTGATCATACTGCCTCATTCTCAGGAATTGATCTGATTGAATGTTGAAATTTGTTTTAGAGTATTCTTATTTTGTAGGAGTAAAGACATGTAAAAGTTTAAACCGCTATGGTACGGCAAAAATTTTATATACACCCCTACAAATATCTAAAATTATAATGGTGTTTGGTATATGGTAACTGTAGGGATAGGGGCACCAATTTCAGAAGAGAGCATCTTCAAATCTGCCATCGTAGATTTTGGTAATATTTATAAAATGGAAAGGGTTAATTTAACATATCATATTGAACTCTTAGGACAACAAATTATGAAATTGTTTATACATCTTTAATAAGGTATGAGTCATGGGCTTTTCAAGCACCGGCACAATTTACACTCAATAATAAAAATATTTTTCATTTCCATTAAAGGAATTTACTGTTTGATGAAATCTACAAGTAAATTGTTACTTACAATTACAAGGTTTACATGGTGTACAAATTTAAAGCGCAAACTTAAAACAGAGAGACCAACATAAGTTTGTGTATTAAATACAAAATTTGATTAAATAAGAAAGATAAAACATTTTCTCCCTAATTTCAGATATTCTCCAAAAATGATGATTTCTTGATGAGTTTTACCTTCAAGGCTATCATTAATAGACTAATGTTTTAAATAAATTTCGAAAGCAGTTCCAGATGACGTTAGTACAAAATAACGACACAATAAATCAGCTGTGCCACTTACTGTCTGGACAGTGACTGAATGCTTCGTTAGCAGTCGACGTTCGGGGAACTTTCTTGAACTGGAAAATAGGCAATTAGTTTCAGCTAATTGATGTGTCCTAACTAATCCGCTGCCTTAGCGTCTTCATTATTAGCTATGAGAAGATTAAATACAGAAAATATTAAACCATTCTGGATTTAAGGAATGATTAATAACTATTTAATAAAGGACAATGAAATATCCTCTACCGAATGACTTCATTTCACAATAGTATTATCTCCAGCACATGTAATATATTACATAAACATTTGGTATTCAAAATTAGCCTACAGTATAATAAGAGCCCACCACCATAATAGAATAATATATATGATTATCTAAACTTTAGAAAATAATGTTGTCACATATTACGTTATATAAAAACTATCTATCTTGTGTATCTATAAATTTGTAACAAACAAAGCAGTTTAACATTTATTTAATTTTTACTGTTTTTAAGGATATACTATGATTCTGTTGTGGTAGTGGCCTCTTGTTATACTGCAGGGCTAAATTAATACTTGGTCAAAATTGTATAATAAGTTGATTAAAAATAAAAGACGGTAGATTTTAAAACAAGCCATTTTTCCGTATCAATGATTAACATTTTTTGCTATTTACAAGGTAGGAGTGTGCAACGTCACGTGACGTATAACAGCCTTCGCAGAGGTTACATGCAACATTTTTAGTTTATAACTCATTTCATTCTGATAATCAGGCTACTAAAAGTTTGTCTCCCCGTTCAACAGTGTTGACGTGTTCGACAGATTTCGCAAAATATATAGTACTAGCTGTAACCCTCGGTTTCACACGAGTTCCCAATAGTGTAATAGAGGTGTCATAGGAAACTCATTTAAAATGGTATTCTAAGTAGTAAACGATTTTTTCTCGAGTGGTAACCTTCAATAATGCTCAGCAAACCGGTAAAAAGTGTAATTGTGAAATAAGTAAAAAAGAATACATGTATCGTATTATTTTTCCGGTATGTTTGTAATTCGAAGATTGTGCTGACAGACAGACAGACAATCGCGCAGAAAAGAAATGTTCACATCACCCCGGCAGACAAAAGAAATTTTACCAGGCTACAGTGATAGTACAAGCGATGTGGTTAGACGTGGACCATCAGCGAAACTCTATCTTTCCGATACAAATGAATTTTGCATTCTACAGGTCAGTTCGTTCTCAAGATATTGTAGGGACAAACAGACAACCCCTCGAGTGATACGCTACGCTAACGCTCACCCAATTTTGTATATCACGTAGTGTATTATAAGCGTATAATAATCGGAGTACCATCAGCGAACTCTATCTTGCCGATACAAATGAATTTTGCATTCTACAGGTCAGTTCGTTCTCCAGATATTGTAGGGACAAACAGACAACCCCTCGAGTGATACGCTACGCTAACGCCCACCCAATTTTGTATATCACGTAGTGTATTATAAGCGTATAATAATCGGAGTGTTTTTTCAGTCTTATATGCGCAAAGTAATAGATTGTACACAACCATTACATGTTTTTTTTAAAAGACAGCATTTCATAATACCTGGTCTTTTATAGAAACAATGCAACTTAGTAGTCTTCCATCAGGAAATGTTTCTACAATATCACTTTCACATGCACAGCCTGCAATATACGAGAATATCCCGTCACATCTGCTGTTGCTGATAATATCTTTCACTTACTTTCTATCTCATTTCTTTCAGAGAAAAGTAATGTTTGGTGTAATAAGTAGTTAAGTTCGTAAATGTTGCGTTAAAAATAATTCTTGGGAACATTATTTTTCACTGTTACGACTGTAGCTGGTACTCTTAACTAAAACGATACCTGTTAATTTGGAATTATTGAACTATGTCATTACAATATATAAAAAACCAAATATATGCGCAAAAGTGGTGAAAAAGATCTTTTTATAAGAAAGCATTTATTTTGTGTTCAGAATAATTGCCAGTTCTATAATCCACTCACCTTTACATAACTTCAAAATTTAATTTTAGTAATGAATTTGGAATATAGCAGTGTAGAGTTTAAAACATGGTGTTAAAATAATCCTTGGGAACATTATTTTTCAACCGTTATAACTGTAGCTGGTATTTAAGTAAAAACAATACCAGTTAATTTGGAATTATTGACTCATGTCGTTACAATATGAAAATCCAAATATAAGCGTAAATAGGCGAACAATATTTTTTTAAAGTATAAAACATTTATTTTTGTGTTCATAATAATTGCCTATTATAGAATCCACTTACCTTTACATAAATTTAAAACATAAGTTTTTTAATGTTATTTAAAACATAGCAGTGGAGTGTTTAA
The DNA here is from genome assembly GCF_021130785.1 of Homalodisca vitripennis. Taxonomy (NCBI): domain Eukaryota; kingdom Metazoa; phylum Arthropoda; class Insecta; order Hemiptera; family Cicadellidae; genus Homalodisca; species Homalodisca vitripennis. Next base: position 43,375,982 of record NC_060213.1, read on the forward strand.
TGTCTTGATTGTTGTCATGATGGCTGTAAAACGCAGGAGAAAATGACGAAAGAACAAAATAAAACGAGTATCGATAAACGCTTATGTGTCTTCACTGATAAAAGACCCCTAAAGTGAAACGCTACAAGGGAATATTGGGTGCTCTAAATAATTTATAGCCTTTACCAGCTGTTTCACACTTTCCCTTTAGACCCTGTTTTTACAAATAATTTCGCTTCATCCTTTGTAACTTAACCTTGATTGTAACTTAACCAAATGATATTTAGAGTTACTGTAATAACAATTTATATCTTTGTTGCTTAAGTAGAAACTCTTTATTAGTAGGAAATTTTAAATCACAGATTTTGAAAAACGACTCAAACTGTTTACTTAATTGTTGGCCTGTTGGAAAAAAAACTAACTTTCTTTTATACACAGTTTTCATCTTTGTGGTGTATAGCTCTAAGGTAATGAGTTTGATGTTTTCCTAAGAAAAAGGTTAAATTAGGAACTTGAACTGTTTAATTAAAGATAAACCTATGCCACCACTGCTATTTCTTAGAGCATTAGTCTTGATTTTAACATTGACTTGTAAACTGTCATGTTTCATGTGGTTATTGATCGCATACAATTAAAGCAAGGTTTCTTGTGATAGAATAGAAAACAAAGTAAGGAATACACAATACCGTGTGTCACGTTACGGGCTTTGATGATATTGCCTGCTTAATTTTTAGTCTATAGTTCATTTTTGACTTAAGATGGCCTGTGGACAGGTAGACAGGCAAACAATTATTCATAAAATAAATATTTTCATCCCCCTGTAATAAAAATGAAAGAGTGTCAGCCTACTGAGTAATAGGGCAGTGTAGAAGGGACAACGGTTATCGCATGAAAATCAGATGACGCAACATCAAGCGTTGCTGGTGTTTGCATGGAGGATCGCTGATCGATCATGTCCTTGCGAGCAGCCCGGCTGCCCGGCCGTTGGTGGTGCTTGCATGAGGATCGCTGAGCGATCATGTCCTTGCGAGCAGGCCCGGCTGCCCGGCCGTTGGTGGTGCTTGCATGAGGATCGCTGAGCGATCATGTCCTTGCGAGCAGCCCGGCTGCCCGGCCGTTGGTGGTGCTTGCATGAGGATCGCTGATCGATCATGTCCTTGCGAGCAGCCCGGCTGCCCGGCCGTTGGTGGTGCTTGCATGAGGATCGCTGAGCGATCATGTCCTTGCGAGCAGCCCGGCTGCCCGGCCGTTGGTGGTGCTTGCATGAGGATCGCTGATCGATCATGTCCTTGCGAGCAGCCCGGCTGCCCGGCCGTTGGTGGTGCTTGCATGATGATCGCTGAGCGATCATGTCCTCGCGAGCAGCCCGGCTGCCCGGCCGTTGGTGGTGCTTGCATGAGGATCGCTGATCGATCATGTCCTTGCGAGCAGCCCGGCTGCCCGGCCGTTGGTGGTGCTTGCATGATGATCGCTGAGCGATCATGTCCTCGCGAGCAGCCCGGCTGCCCGGCCGTTGGTTGGTGCTTGCATGAGGATCGCTGATCGATCATGTCCTTGCGAGCAGCCCGGCTGCCCCGGCCGTTTAGTGGTGCTTGCATGATGATCGCTGAGCGATCATGTCCTCGCGAGCAGCCCGGCTGCCCGGGCCGTTTGGTGGTGCTTGCATGAGGGTCGCTGATCCGATCATGTCCCTTGCGAGCAGCCTGGCTGCCCGGCCTTGCATGATGATCGCTGAGCGATTATGTCCTTCGCGAGCAGCCCGGCTGCCCGGCCGTTGGTGGTGCTTGCATGATGATCGCTGAGCGATCATGTCCTTGCGGGGCCAGCCCGGCTGCCCGGCCGTTGGTGGTAACTTGCATGGAGTATCGCTGAGCGATCATGTCCTTGCGGGCAGCCCGGCTGCCCGGTTTGGTGGTGGTTCGGAAGTCACCTTTACACCGTTGGTCCCGAGAGAGAGAGAGCTTATCTGCCTGGTAAAATAAGAAACATTTATGTTTAATAGATTATTTTTCAATGGTGATCAGCCATTTCCATCATAGAACCAAACTAGAACCTATTTTATAAAAGGGAAGACCCCTCCAGATAAAATATTTTGTTAAGATTACTTGGCACATGATATATTTATATTTTCGTTCTTTAAGTTTAGGTGTCAAAGAAGTCCTTTCATAATAAAGTATACACACTTTTTATTTAATTCTATGCTACAAAAAACCAAAATACTATGTTGTACGTGTTGGGATAGTTACCGTCCATCTCCTACTAACTGCAGGAAGTGTATACAAACAAAAATATATAACGTCACTTCCCATCCCCAAACACATTTCTCTCAGGCTCGTTTTCTATAAAGTACACATTTATATCATGTATCCTTTATTTTGAAGTTGTATAAAATAAAAACTATACATAGCTTCACACCATTTTAGTACAAATTAATGGATTATACAACTACCTGCTAAATACTGCTGTAACTTTGCACTGAAATATATTTGAGATACTGTTGTGGATATTAAAAATGATACTAAAGGTACCTAAAATATATTACATATATTTTATTTATTAGGAGATATAATGAACAAGTTAAACATACGCTTAACAATGTGTTTTTAAGTTTTTCTTTACCTTGGTTACGTTTGAATGACGCTCCGCCAAATTCCATGTGTATACATAAGCGCACCGTAGAATACATAATTTTTTTTTATAGTCTAAAATATGAAAAATATATAGACAAAATATATCTCGTTGTATCTTGCTGATAGTCGGTCTGTGTTATATAATTGTTTTATAAGAACAATAGAGTGCGATAGCGATGAACGTTTCTGAGTATGATTTTTCTAAGCGCTTAGATATTTTCCCCATCGATATTATGAAAAAAAGATGACGGCAACGACAGAATCGCAGAGTAAAGTTCTCAGTAAGCAAACTATGTACAGTGATATGTTATTACATTTAAAAAATGTGACATGATACAAAATTTTACCTAAATATAGATAGGAAAACAATTATATAGTAAAGAATGGGCACTATAATGGCTTTACACACACACACACACACACACACACACACACACACACACACACACACACACACACACACACACAACACACACACACACACACACACACACACGTGATTTGGCACAGTCTTACTAAGCCCATCGCGCTGTAGGCTGTCAAAATTTTTTGTCTACCGGAAGTTCTAAAAACTTTTCTGTTAAATTGTGTCTATCTCGGTGCAAGAGATCTTAAAAATAACAACTGCTATATACTTAAAATTTTCCACGAAAATATGCATTTTAAAAACTTTAATTTCTATAATCCTTATTTATGGAAATTGGTTTATTTTAGTATAAAAAAACCCTTAAAATACTTAAAATTGATTTAAGTACCTATATCCAGGTTTATTTTTTGTGCTTGTTGAGGAATCCAAACGATTTTAATTCATAGGAAATGCCTGTCGGTTAGGAAATTACCCATAATTGTTGTTACTAATTATATTGAGAGTCTGATTTGTTATGTTATGCATTTTATTAACGTAAAGAAATAAATTTGAAACATTTGCCATATAGTATCTGTAACTTATAGTAAATGTAATTTCTGACATGTGATCTTATTTTAGGTTTCTCAACCTGTAAATCTTACATTGATATTTGTAAAACTCATGGATGTAATAGCACCACGTAAAAAATCTTCAGTACACTTTCCATAATTAAATACATAAATTTTTTCACATTAGTATTTTAAATGTTTAAATATTATTTTAAAATATTTCAGTTTTAAACTAAGGTTACACACTCCGTCTAATACATAAGGTCTTTCGTACCCTTCAAGAGAAATTCTTATATTTTCAAAAGTAGTGTGAAAATTAGGATATCAATAGACAAAGAAATGTATAGACGCTGGTATCGTCAATATCGTATACGGTTTCATTATCCTAATTCTTATACGAGGATAGGATAGGACAGAATAACTGACAATCGTCAGGTTTTGTAGTTCCGGTGGTAAACTGATTCCGGATACTCAAAGTTTATATCCTTGCTCCCAAGAAATCTTGTAAGTATCCTCTCCTCTTAGAAACGTAGAAAGCAGATTCAAAATAACCCTAAAATGCGCTGTAATGTGACAACATAACTTGCCAACTGATGATATGAGCCTAGACTCTGTGCTTTTAAAACAGTCATATGTTCTTTGTCTGCAGTTTCTTTATGACGATGGAAGGAGTTTGAAGGAAATAAGATTTATTGGGACATCTTATATTGTAAAGTGATAAAAAAGTAATTAAGAAAAGGTTAAGGTAACTAAAAGTACAGAAATTTACCTTAACCTTTTATTACTGAATGAAATTTTATTTAAGTGAAATATTGTTGGATACATGTTAGAATACTCACAGAGGTGGGAAAATATATCGTCTATCTTTATTTAAAATATCTCTAAGACTCATTGAAGTATAGACTAGTAACTTTGCTCGAAAATAATATCTTCACAAGCAAGATTCAATTCATTTATGGTCTATATTCCTACATAGCACTTGGCTCAGTACCAGTGAAGATACTGATGTAGTTTATGTCTTGAGCATGACTATAAGCAATAGCCTTAAACCTTGCATTTGCCATTCTATCTTGGTTAGAACGATTTGATTGATTGGGGATGTCAGCCCATAAGATTTGGCTGATCGTATACCCAGAGTTACCCAGACTGCTATATATATATATATATATATATATATATATATATATATATATAAAGTTGGGTCATTTATAGGTTTATACGTGATATTGCACATATTGCGCTATCACACGAGGATAAGAATATTTATTTGACAGCCTAATCTCCAGAAGTTGTCCTGTTAACAAGTATTTTAAAAACTCGAAAATTAACATCAAGTATCATTTATCCATAGGGAACATCGGCTTTGATGGTGGTGAATACCCATCCATTGGATTTTCCTGAGCATGAGGCCTACCTGTCTGCATGATATTTCAAAAATGGATTGAACTAGATTATTGAAAGTTTGCATATTTTTCTATTACGTAAGGGTATTTTTCAATTCTATCTACATAAAACTCTGATTTCCTTGGGTATCTAAATTTTACGTAGAATTATAAAATTGAATTTTTTAAACGAAACTTTAACAAAGCTTGAAACATTAAATCTGTGCAAGCCAAGATCTTATATTTGACAACGGAAACAGTTTTTTGTATGAACATTATTTTTAATTTTTTTTCTAATATCCGATAAACTTCTGTTAATAAAAGGATGAAGCCCGAGTTAAGTGGCAAACACGAGAGTGTAATGATGTGTGTAATTCAATACTAAGGTGTAATAAGAGCCAGATTCATTGTGTGCTTACAGATTGACAATGTCCCGTCCAGGGACTGTTATGCAAGCGACAACATGGTGTAATCTCCATCTGATTGCTTTCCCTTGACAAGCACAAATTTGAGTTAATCACGTTTATCTTGTAATTGCCTTAAAATTAAACGAGTAACGTTCCGTTTTTGGTCGTTGATTATAGTACAAAAAACATTTATAATATGCTTTTTATATTATTTTTATTTAATAAATACATTTATTAATTTAAATTTCAGAAATAAAATCCCTAACTAATTTTTTTTACACTTCACATAACATGTATATGTTTTCAAAGTTAATTTTAGCAATATGAACAAAAAATATCCCAAATTTTACGAATGGTTTAGTTGTCTTAAAAGTGCAAACGTGTTTAAAAAGTTAATTAATCATACATGAAACCAACTTGAGCTTAGACAAAAAGGATATGTGAACTGTAAAGTTACCACCTTTAATCTAAGAAGGTTGATAACATTTTAACAGTTTACTTACAGCAAATATAGTATTTTATTACTTACCGGTTAGTATATCTTTTTTTGTTTTATATAATCTTATGTTTTATGGATTGTGAAATTGAATACTTTCAGTCTCCTTATTTATTTGTGACGGAGATATAAGTACTTGTATTATTTGTATGTCACGTTTAACTGTGACGTGCTAAAAATATATAATCTAAGACATAATTTTGATATCGAACTCTTTCAAGCCTTGCGTGGCTGAGGATCGACTCCTCTCTTAGAGATATCAATTTATAGGCCACCTAGTATAATTCGTTCTTGAACATGTGTTTCAAATGTTTCTTGTTGTGTCTTAGAATGGCAAGAAAACACTTTTACAAAATGAAAACTGCAAGTATTTGTTATTAAATACTAAAATATGATTCAGGGCATTAATGTTTCTTTGTTTTATATAGAGTCCACTGACATTTTATTACGTCATAAGCCTGTAAGAAAAGTCTTATTTCAAAGTAAGCCGATCATTTTTCTTGTATATTTTTACATGCCTGCCAGTAAACTGTAAACAATATTCGTTTTCATTGCGTAATTTTACAATTGTTTGGTTTATCTTATGAAAGGAACAATATAATCTTCTTTTAATTGTGAATTTAAAATAAGTTTTAAACTAACAGGTAGTTTTAAATATTACCTTTTTGAGCGTATAATAGTTCTTAACGTATATCCCTGGTGAAAGAGACAATCATCCTAACAAATAGTTCCCATAGAATGCATTCTTATAGAAAACTCTACTGGTGTATGTTGATAAAGCCGATGATGGAACAAAGATGACACTTGAAAACCAGAGAAACTCTGTGGGTTGAAAGTAAATACACCTACCGGAGGTTATTTGCCTAACTACCCTATGATTGAGCTACATAACTATAACGGTAAGGGTTAATAATAATGTTTTTTATATAATAGATTTATGTTATCTTCAACTATAGAGCACGTTAAGCTATGTCTCATGTGCATTTTATATGTGAATTTAGTATACTAAAAACAATATAAAATTATTAATAATTCTTACTTTATAATGTAGTGTAAAAAACTTTAGGACGTTAAAATGTTCTTAAATTTTTTTAATGTAGTAAAGAAAAGCTGACAAATTTAATAGGTAACCAAGATGAAATAAATAAATGTTTACTATTTTACTTAAATGTGTATCGAAAAAGTTCGTAAGTTTAATAAATTGAAATCAAATGCATGATATGATAATTATGATAATTTATTTTACAAAAATTTTCTTTATATTACTGAAAAAGTCCATTTTAATTTAATGCATTTGATTTTCCATCCAGTTAGTGATAGAGAAATCAAAAACCTATCCGCACGTTTTATTACGAAGTACATGTTTTAGAGGTAATGTAAATATTTTTTACGAACAACGTGGTTGTTCTGATTCCTAATTAATTCTTGCCACAAACCTCAGGTATGATTTGTTTTTTAACCTATATTGAAGTTATGTGTTAGGGTAGTTATCCATCTGAGGAAGTGATCAGATTGCAGATCTTAAAAAGTATTGTTTCTGATTTTTTGCATCATTGGGCCCTAATGAAATTATAGGCTTGATAAAAAGTATTAAAATAGTGAGTCCTGTTACGCAGGTTGTATTTATCATGTATGCAATTAATTTACTTATTTCTTACTTAGTATAGCTGTTTAAAGTATACGTTTTATAGCACATAAAATAAGAAGAGAGACGATAGAAATGTGTACTTTAAGAAAACGATCCGGAGACAAGGTTGTTTGAGGGTGAGGGACGTTTGGTGTTATTTATAGCTCACAATGAAAGAGGCATCAGACATACAGCCACGATCTGTGAACATTTCCTTTACACCCGGATGTCACATTTTATCGTCTATCATGTGAGTAAGAAGGGTACAGTGTGTAACCTACTGAAACTGTGTTGAGTATAAACGTAAATATTCACTGGGTTATTTGTTTATTTCAGTGATATTAGTTATTGACAATAATTGTTTAGTAATAAATTTTTTTGACAAGTCCTTACATATTAATCCTTATAATTACTGCATGGCAGAAGAATATTATACTAACTTTTTTTTAAGTGTGAGGAATTAGAAAAGTGCACTATTTATGATTTCAAACAATTATTTATTCATATAATAAAAATGTCTAACGTTTAAAAGGTAAGTTAATACTTCATGTATACGAAATATATTACAAAAACAAATTAATTAATATTTTAAATACTCAAAAAGATTTTAAATTAAAAGTTCAATATTTGTTTTGTGTTATTGTATTTTGATTTTTAAAACATTTTCCGAGAACCACGTTTACTACGAGTTAATCGTAAAAAAGTGTTAGTTTTTAAATAGTACGTCACAAGAAGACGTCATTTTTCGTTAATTTCTTACGAAAATATGTTTTGTATGAAATAAACCTACATAAATAATTCATCTTTATATTGTTAAAAATTAGGTTACAGAATCATTCATACATTGGTGACACACATTTCTAAAATCATAATACGCCAAAAGAGAACAGATAGATTATAATTTATATCAATAATTGTTTAAAATAATACTAATTTGTATACATTAATAAAGAATACTAATTTTATACTTAATAAATAATCAAACTCATATCAGAAGTATGATATCGCCTTGAATCATAAACATTAAAAGCCCCAAAATATTCCATTAATCTTGCCATTCCGTTTAAGCCCTTTTACAAGATATTTTAACCATGACTTTATACCAATATTTAAACTTTGCACTGTTATATGGATATGTAAACTATAACACAAAGAAAACCAGACTTTCATTTTGTTCAGTATTTTTCTTCTTTAGAAGTCCAAAAAAAAAAAAAAAAAAAAAAAAAAAAAAAAAAAAAAAAAAAAAAAAAAACTGTTTTCAAGGCTATATCTTGCTTATAGTCCAAATTGTCTCAAAATGCTCGAATTATATTAGTTTAAATACTGTCCATATAGATCTAAGAAGTTTTTATCGAACATGCTTTCCTCCAAATATCACTTGCCCTTCATCGATTTTCAATTCTGTAATACAAAGGGATCCAATGTAGATACTAATAAGATATATGTGACAGTTAAACATTTTTAACCTAAACAGTTTTGAGCGCAGCGAGTGAACGACGCAACCAATAATTAACAACATTGATTTGTTAGTTGTCATTAGGCAAAACAATTTCAATTTAACTTCCGCTGTATCTTCTATAGTTTCTGTGATGTCTTCAGTGTGCATGACATTTGTAACACACTGTATATCCTAAAGAGTTTTTAGATATTATGGTTTTATATCATACATTCGAAATAAAGAAAGACCCTAACATTCGTCACGTTATTTAAATATAACTATTATACCCAAAAACAAAGGTTAAATCCACTAAAACAGATATCCCTTTGACCTAAATCCTTCATCGAAGGGAACTCATCAAAACGGACAAGAGATGAAGTAGTTTACACTTCTGGTCTAGCATAATTAATTGTGAAATGGGTCAAACATTGAAACAAAGTTGACAGTTGAATCATCAGCAATAACTTCACAGTTGCTTCATCAAGTAACCGCCTGGAACTGTATATAATCCGAGTTGTCCAATTGATTGTTTCTCGATGTCTGCAGTAACTTGTGGACGTTATCGAGAAATTAGTGATTTGCTGCAATGCCAAAGGTTTCCTTCAAAATTGGGTAGCTACATAATGACTGATAATAACCCACTTATAATTATTTAATCACTGCGGATATGTTACAACATCTAACTTGTTATAAAACAGTTATAAAAGGGAAAATATATACATTATTGCATATTAAGCATTATAAAAACAATTTCTAATCTCTATATTTTTGCAAGAACTATCAATTTTTAAAAGTGATTGGTTTCAGGGTGGAAGCATAGCATTTTTAGAATTTTTGTAATAATTGCAGCAGGACAAATGGACTAAGTTAATATCAATTATGTTTCTACTAAACATTATTTTGGAATTTGGCACGTGGAGACAATTGAGATTGGATTCATTATGAAGTATCTTCTCATTCATCAAAAGGCTTTAAAATGATGTCCTTTCACTTTTTGCAACACTTCTGTCTTAGTAGCAACAAAATATCTGAATACGTAAAAATCTTTTTACATACTGCAATGTTACAACTAATTATTTTAAGATGAAATGCAATCAACATTAACAATATGCCGACCTATTTACAGTGGATTTATTATAATGGTTTCTATATTTCAATAATAATACATAATAAAGTAAATGAAGTGTCTGTGAAAGTTTTTCATGTACATATCTTTGAACGATAGAGGAAAAGTTGATATCTTAATTAATAACCAAAACTAACAGTAAATTTTCAATTTGTAGATGATTTTATCTGGCAAAACCTTTTTGATAATATTAATAAATTATAATTATGGTTTGGTTTATCGTTTTTTGTCCAAGGTTAATATTTGTTGTTGTAACACGTTTTATAATTTTACGAAGAAGAATTATTTATATCCAAGAGTGTTAATTTGATACCGCGCTAATGGTAGCGCTCGTCAAGGTCCATAATGTATAATTTATGAGGAAATAAAGAAGTAAATTATTGTTACACCAATGAATATATTATAAATACCAGCTGTTTCCCGCGGCTTCGCACGCTTTACGTAAGCCTTGGCCATTTATTTGCACTTCTGGTTCAAGTGCATTATATTTCTAACACCGATGTAGAGTTTGCCTTGTTGTTACGATCAAGAAAATCTGTGTATGCTTATTATATAGCCATTATACAGGTACATTTATTTTATTATAAAGCGGTCTAACAGTCAAGCTTTAAGTTCAACCATATATTTATCATAAAAATAAACACATACTCTAACTTAGTGCCTTCAAATAGTGTTTGGCAAATTAATATACGTAACTGTCTCGTAATTGCAGTTCATAATGTGCAGGCGCTTTGAAAACTTTTATATTTTGCAGCGCCACCTCGTGGAGAGTTTTATAAATGGGTATAGCATATAAACCTTCTCCTTTGAAAAGTACATATACATTCAAATTTTCGTAATGATCGGTCAAATAGTGTACGATTCCATAAAGGACAAACACACAAACATTCATTTTTATAAATATATATATACTAGCGGGCCCGGCGCGCTTTGCTGCGCATTTCAATAATTTTTTGCAAAAGTTGCCCGCGGCTTCGCACGCAATTTCCCGTTGAAAACAGTACACTATATTCACTTATTCTTTTTCTATCACATTCTAAACATTGCTGAGATAATTGATAGTCGTTCCATCGTGAACCTCTTGGGCGTATTATGAAGGTATGTACCATATTCCTGCCTCTATCTAGCTGTTACCCACGGCTTCGCACGCAAATCTTAAGAACCGAAGTCCTTATATTACTTAGTAAATTTTTTTTTTACTATAATAAATTTTAGATTAAATTAGTTATATCTCCGATGCCACGATTGAGCTTGCTTTGTTGTCTCGATCGAGAGAATATGTACACACGGAGTTTTGAGAACCATACTTCTGTCAAAAAAAACAACTAAGGTTGATTTTATAACATTCTTTACATTTGTAGCCAACGTAAGATAGTAATTATGATATCTGCATTACTCTTCTGATCAAGCATGAGCATGGTTTATATTAAATAAATATTGCAGTTAAAGGTGAATTTTTACGTCAAATTTGAATTGTATTATCTGGATAGTAAAGTCTATGTTTAACAGTGATTGCAAAAACAGTTTAAACAAAATTTGTCGTTTCTCTTAAGCTTACTCTATGCTTTAAAACTATAAGTGTAATATATGTTTACAAAGAACAGCTGATTAAAAATTTGAAAAGACGTTAACATATGTTTGCTGCAATGCATATCTTATGGGTATTTCTGTAACCAGTGGGGCGGAATCCTGAATCGGGAAAGGGATGGGCATAGCTTATAAACCTTCTCCGTGGAAAAATACATACACGTACAAATTTTCATCATGATCGGTCCAATAGTTCACGATTCCATAAAGGACAAACATACAAACATTCATTTTTATATATATAGATATATATATATATATATATATATATATACTAGATATATATTTATATATATATACTAGATATATATTTATATATATAATAATCATTTACTTTGTACGTAATAAATAACAATAAAATAAAATTTCTATAGCAAAATATGTATAATTACAATTATAATTGAATAAAATCAATAATTTTTAAGGAGATCCTTACCCCTTTTTAGCCTTATACTGCCAGCCTTCATGGAACACTGGCCTATATTAGAATGTTATCAAACAGATCAGAACAGAGAACGGGTTGTACAAGATCAACAGTTCTGATCAATACTGAAATGATCACATACATGATTAGAATCTGCACAACCTCATACTCAGTCCCTAAGCGTGACACGTTAAAACGCTCCCATACATAAGTATATAAGTTTAGAATGTGTAATGTAACTAGAATATACAATTTGTTTGATCCAGGAGATACCCAGTAAGAAAAGAACAATTTTAAAAAAATGACCGAAGACTCAAGTATTAATAAATTATAACTATAGGACAATGTATTAATATTTGAAAAATATCAATTATTTCATCCATCAATATGAAATCAAAAAGCAAATAGATACTATATTTAACAAAATAATAAAACGGCCAATGTTAAAAATACCCGTAATTCCAGAGATTACATTGGACAACAGGACTTGAATTTCATAACACGAAGCAATAATATAACTTCCGGGATATTATCACAGCTACAAGTTCAATTTCCGTCCAGGTTATTAAATGATGCTCTTCGCATACTAGATTACTTTCGCCATTGATATTTACTACGGAATTCAAATGTTTTCTAACGAGTAAATACAATTACATAAAAAGCCCTTTCATTATTAAATACGTAAATAATCGGAAAATATTAACCAAATCTCTATATTTTTAAGGTTTTGTTTAAAAGTTCTATATATATATATATATATATATATATATATATATATATATATATATATATATATATTATTTTAAGGATGGTTCGAGATAAATTTCTAACTAAAGCAAATTAATTCTTCTAATTAGTTCATACCGCCATCATTTACTATGTAGTATTATGTAATCACTTTTATGTAATTGATTAAAATGACTTCTTGGTAATTATTAAAATCTTTTCACAATTTATTAACTAATACTTATGATACTATATTATACTGTGAATAGTGATTTAAAATTTACACGAATTTACCATAGATTACTTTAGATTAGTTTAAATAACTGTTAGTGACAATTTTAAAATTAGTTTTATTTATAAAATGTTTATTTTACACTGATTAATGCATCGACTATTTTTAAGGTTATACTTGATTTAAAGTTTTAAATAAATGACTTGGATATGAATATACAAAAGTTTACGTTCAAGTGTAAAAATACCGATATCTCTCTCCCACATAGTTAATCTAAATTCTAAATACTTACAGGCTCTTTTCGGTTTGGCTTCGTCTGCAGCTGAGATTATGTTACTTATCATTTGGCTGACTGTGAAGTAAACTTTTGTTTCATATTTCGGCTATTGCTAATACCAGAGCTTATATTAAAACTCTATTGTATCCGACAACAGTTTGCAAATTTGAGGAGGACAATTAAATTTTTTGTATAATATTATAAATAACTTATAATATTTCATTAGTAATTGTAAAATGTTAGAGCGTTTAGAAGTATTCCAAATGTACATATCGTAAACTTCTTATCACATAACATCATTCGTAATTACCTTAATAAACACATTCAAAATATAGTAGGTTTTTTAATTAATAAGTCCAATTACTATCATTAACATAAAGCGAAAAACTATCTACATTTTATATAGTATCACCCATTACATCAGTAGTATTGTATAAAGCTTATCTATGTTTTGATTACTATTTGTAGATAATTAATCTTCAAATGCAGTATAGAAAAACATTATACGCTATATAAATGATAGAGTGAGATTACTCCTAGTAATAAAACATATACTAATTTAAAAGTTGTTATATATAAAGGAATTAAATAAGGTTATTGTAGAGCATTTTGTTTTTATGTAGCTTTAAATAATAGGAATTTAGAAAAGAAGAATTTTGTATTTTAATGTAATGAAGGCCACACGGAAAGTAACATTTTAAGAACAACACATAAATGATATAAAAATGTAATGAAATGAAAATATGAATCTTCAGAAAATACGAATCTTCATAATTGTAATGATGATTTATGAAATAACAAATGGAAAGGGCGTAATGGATAACATGTTAATGTGTTTCTTACTATGGTTAAATTAGAAAGAGAAGAAATCCATGTCAAAAATTGTATTATATAATCACAGAGCGAAAGCTAAGGTTTACTTTAAGAATATTGAGTATGTAATGGGATCCCCGACTGTAAGTGTTTGTGCCTTACTGATTGTAACGGAGATATGTATAATAATTTACTTGTTCAATAATTTCACTTACGTAGTGACTACACAAAATATAATGATAATGCATAAACTATAATGTGATTGAAAGGAATAAAGAAAACAAGATTTATTTTACTACTAATTGTTAACCAAACCATTATTTTTAAAACGATACAAAAAATCTGAGAATGAAAGAATGCTTTCTGTGTGTATCAAAATAAAACTATTTTCGAATTTCAGGAAGTAATATCAACCCTGTTCCGGCATCCTAACAGATAACAGCTAAAGCTTATCTTTGGAGTTCAAGGTAAGTAAAAATCAGCTATACTTGCGTTTTATGCAACCTGTAAATTGCAATAATCATTAAAATTTGTGTTACCTTTCTAAGCCAGTACAATTTGTATCGAATAAGCTGGAAGCCTCAAATAATTAACAATAATACCATTCCTCGTTATTGTTATAAACAATTCTAAATGAGTACTCAAAAACTTTTAGGCTTAGTCAATTGGTGACAGCAAAAATTATAAGTTACTACAAAGGTTTGATTATACAGCACTGCTGTAGCTTGATAACGCTTCACGAGGTTTATTGCAAAGATTTTTTTCCCTCGGGAAACCAGCTTGTTTTTCAAGGATGTGGAATTCCGTGTAAGAGAGCTGAAGCGAATATTGCATTACGTAACATAAATGTTATCCCTCACGTCTTTGCAAGGAGCTTTCCTATTTCCTTTACTTCTGTTGTAAGTAGGTCGTTGCATGTATATAAAAAAAAGAAAACAGCAAATCTGTTTTTATGATAAGCTTTTGTATTTTTTAAAATAATTTATTAAGTAATTATTGGCAGTTCAATTTTTAAATAACTGACAGTCTGTATAACATCGTAAAAGGAACTGAGGACATTCCTACAATAGACAATAGACAATAGACAAATGCTTTATTTAAAGAAACTTTACAATACTTTTATACATTCCAAGAGCTCACAGAGCTCGCGCGGAAATACTATTAACATAAGAAACAAAATTAATTACGACATACAATATTAGTTGTCAGCCAGTCTTGTAACAATTATTAGCTCGGAACAAAACAAAATATACGGACTGAGATAGTTTTATAACAAAAAGCACTATACGTGATAGATCCACAAAGCTAGTAAAATATTACCCTGAATATAAGCAATCATAGTATTTATAAAATTATTTTAAGGAATTATGAACATGCATAATTTTATTCTCAGGAAAAATAACCAAAAATAGGCAAACACAGGAATCTCGCTGGTATATTTTTTACAACGCAATGTGATGGCCAGATCTGGGAGATAAACTGTCAGGATTTACCATATAATTATTGAAACCTGTTGACTAGTTATAATTATTAACACCATTGAGTCCTCTGGGATTGAAAATTGTCTTTCATTATAGATTTAGATTACTGTGTTATGTCTAGCAGTAGTTAGCAATTTATAGATATTGGGAAATCAATCGATCCTCTATTGCAATACTGTAAAAATAAACGTAACGCTTAAGCAAGTGTTGCTTAACAGACATGTCTTTTTCATTCTAGATATATCGTACATGTAGGCAGACGATCGCTCAGAAAACAATTATTATAGTTGTGTTTCATTACTATGTTTCAATAATAATAAGATAAATTAATTAATCATAGTATTTTAAAGTGTCTCTTTTATTAAAGAAATATGATACAAGCACAAAGGAATGCAAAAATTAAGTAACAAACTTACACATTATTCAATTATAAAATCTAATGGATCTAATCTTGGAAAGGACGAAGCTCTGATCCAAAAGTTCATGGAATAAAGAAAATACATATTTATTAGTTTAATAAATTAGGCTATGAATATTTACAGCTAAATTACTGAATGAGTTTTACTTATGGTTCCCTAAATAAATATCCGTTTCTCATTACGAAATTATATTACTCGTTGTTTTTATTTCTTGAATATTCTTATTGCTTTTATTCAATGATTTCAGTGACCATCATATATTTCACAAGGTATATGCAAATATTAATAGCCTCTTATAAATCTGTAATTGAGTTGTTTCTTTATTATTATTGTAATTTAATAATGATTGTCGTGTAGCAGAATTTATTCCCATTTTCTCACCCAAGTTTTGTTTAGAATATAAGTTACTCTTTTCCAGAAAAGAATAATCTAATTTTTATAGTCAGATCATTGTCAATGATAAAAAATATGCCTATTTCTTAGGTATAATAAGATAAATATATTTATTTTGAAAAATTTTTTACTTCTGAGCAAATATTGCAGAAAACTACACAGTCAACTCAGCATGCCGCAAACACACAATCCTCCCGCCACACCGCTATAAGGGTAAATAACATTTGCATATTGCCGCCTTCATCATGGAATATTTTCCTACATGCGGTTTTCTTAACAACTCTACTACAGAATTGCCCTATTCCAGAACTAAATGCATGTTTATGGCCGAAGTAGGTTTTAATATATTCAACTAGAATAGTAGTAAGTAGTATATGACGTTTTAATTAAATTCTCGTGTAATGTATATTCATTAAGTCGACATTTTATTGTTACTATATCTGGTTGATATAATTAGTTTAATTTATATTCCATATTTTTATATTAGGCTAGATAAACATACATTTAGAAATATTGAAGGAGTAAATTCAATTAATTCAAGAAAAAAATATGTCAAGATAAATTATATCTTAGGTGTGTTAAACCAGATTAGAAGCCACAATGTTAGCAGTTATTGGCATTATTCTTTAATTGTTAATGCCCGTTATTGCCATTTGAATTCAGCAACAGTGATAGAGGATAAACGTCATAATAATAAGGAAATAGGTAGCTATTTAGTAGGACTCAGTAATGCTACATGGATTTATTGGCATTGACGTGTTTTAACCCTTCATATTTTAAATCTAAGGCCAGGTTCAGAAATTTTACTCGTAGTCCTTCGCTCTCGAGGTCATATTATTTCACGTAAATAGTCTGATAAACCGAACTCTGAGAAAACTAGAGGTAATTGTCGTAAGTCTTCAATAACTAGGTTTCCAACTCTCAAATTTTGCAATTCGAATATTTCGCCTTCTGAGAAAACCGAATGCTCACCAAGTGATTGTTCCTGAAGGATGATGTAATTGATCTCTAAACTGTATGTATAAATCATAGCAGGAATTGTCAATTGGCTTCGTTGATATTTAGACGCCTCATTTCTAAGTGATGATACTTAGGACCCTACACTTGAATTCCAATTTTTCGACTAGGTGTTAAATAAACTAAGGTCGTCACTTATTTCATGTGTGGCTTGAGGTCGTTCCCAGGGTCCCGCAATAAATTTTTTGTCCCCTGAATATAGGCAAAATATTTCTTTTGTCGGTATCTCGGCCTTTGTACATTATTCTCTCTTTTCTTTTTCTAATGTCACTTCCTAACTAGTTATTCTCAACTCCGTATTACGGATGATTAGTAATCTATTCCTCCTGTTCTTCTTGCGTTCCACAAAACGTTTCTCCCATTTTTTCTCAAAGTGTAATTGCAATAATGAGAGGGGACACACTACTAACATTTCATTTGTTAAAAACAAATTTACACTACACACTTTCATCACTGTTTATTAAACTACTAATTTCTTACTTTCATGCTTTAACACGTTTTTGCTTGCAGCTACTTATTTATCTTAATAAATTTACTGTCATTCTCGTTACTTACCCAACTGATCTCCTTCTATCTTCTTCCTCTTTTCTTTTTCCAGCTCATTCACCAGTATCCTAGCCACCTAAAGTATAATACTAAAACCATTTCTCAGACAAAACAGACATATTAACGTTTATATGAAAAACCTCCAATCTCCTTAATGTTATTTTATTAAAACGACAGATATATACAATTTAATGAATAAGCCTCAAACATTTATATACATTATAAGTATTGGCTCTTGTTAATGTAAAATATTGTTAAATATTTCCTTTTTTGAATATTAAAACAATTTTCCATCAATTTTGTACCTAATAGACAGTAGTTTTACTACACAATAATAATATTTTGTGTTTTAAATTCTCTAGATGACCCAAATCAAAGTCTTAACTATCATTAAAGTTTAATTATATGTCCTATGAGATGAATGGATTCAAAAATTACTCGTAATTATTTGTTATCTAAAGGAAGATCTTGGTAGTTTCATTACTATTTTATTTTTAGAAGATGTATTTTTACTTTCCAATTGCTTAAAACTGTGTGTGAAATCAATTATTTAAGGAAAGTTTTAGATCCTAACAAACCCAGGAGACACTCCCAATTATAATACTCAAATAGTACCGTTTTAAATTCCTAGTTCAAAATATAAATATATTAGAATATGTAAAATATACAAAGTCCAATTAAAAAATTATTATTAATGATGAAATCATTAAGCTACGAAAAGTAATAAGAAAAAATAAAGCGAGGTTATTCTGATTTTTAATATTAATAGTAAATGTATTATGTTTAAAGATAATTGCAGTCAAAACAGAATTAAAAAATTGTTAAGTAATAACAATTTTCCTTTATAAACTTGATAAAACTCACCGACATGAGTAATAAAATTACTCCTTACCAAGAACAGGTTTATTAAGTTCAACTTCTGCTCTTTCTCTTTTCTCGCAATAAAGCTTAAGTAATGAAGAGTAATGGCAACATTGTCACAGTAAGTGTAATAATTGTCTTCCAAGTTCAGTTTCTTGTTTCTTCTATGTAACTGCTGAGGTGAGAGTAAAAAAAATATTTTAAAGACAGAAAACAGTCTTTTTATATGATTTGTTGAACTTGTGTTTGTTAAAAATTCTCAGCACCAACTAGTTATTATTTAATAATAAAATTAGAATATACAAATAATTTTGTGTCATTAGTAAAGCCTACCGCTTGTAGAGATGGACAAATTTAATTTTTTTTGTGTCTGTCTGTCTGCATAGTTTCGAATAAGAACTGAGCTAAGTTACTAAGCTACTATTTTAAGTCCATACTTAAATTTAGTAACTTAAAGTTTAAGTTCTAATTTGAAGCTTGAAATATATTTATCGAGTTTGATGATGGTGAATGTTAGTCCATGAGGTTTGGCCGAGTAATACCGGACATATTTAAAATGTTAATATGGGTAACATTAAAGGCAATGGGGCTTTAAAAGAATCAAATAAATTTTTAAGCAATCTGCACATGCAGACAACTAGCAAACCAGCCTCAGCGACACGTTACATGACACGTTGTGAGTATTAAAACTACCTTCTTTTAGATTAACTCTAACATTTGTTATCGCAGTACTTAACAGTAATTAACACTCCTTTCAGTAGGAGATAGCACATACATTGAAGCAGAACCAAAACTATTCAGAGGACGAAAAAGAAACGGTTAAGATTGTATGCATGAGTTTTTGTGGAGTTGGTGATAGGACATGATCCACCTAGACAGCAGGCTATCGAACATCTTAGTTAGAAATTTTTTTGGACAAATTCGATCACATGAAAGGCGGTTTGTGATAAACATAATTCAGTTTATCACTTTCCAATGAGATGTGATCACTTTTTGGGAGACAGCCTATTGAATGTAAACACAATCCTAACTAGAGATCAGAAGGAAGTCATTGTCAGTCATATGCAATGATTCCG